>NW_022992177.1:2121727-2784227 GCF_902827175.1 Gymnodraco acuticeps | reverse complement strand
GCACTGGTTTTACAAAAAGTGCAATAAAAATAAAGTGTATTGCTATTATTATTACTCTCATACCAGAGTGCGATTGGCCATTTAGAGCTAACATGGTAACAACTAGACACTTAACAGATAACATTAGAGTAACAGTTAGATATTAAAATGGAAAGTGTGCTCCTTATTGAGATGAGACAGCTAAAACAAAAGTGGTTGGTTTCATTTCTGGTTTTGAATGAACAAAAGCTTAGGTCACAGCGGGGTCACAGAGATGCCATCATTTAGGAGTCTTAACGTCACCGTCACAATGCTGGTCCCTGTAGTACAGTATTTTGAGCATCGTCCCCAGAGCCACAGAACATGAAATCAATAGATAAAATATCTGTTTATACACACAACTGTTATCCATTCTCTGGTGTCGATGTGTGTTTGGGAGAACAGGAGCCTGTCCAATGGTAGTAAAGCCCTAACTCACCTGCCAGTGATAATATAATCACAGTACATACATTCTAGCCAACAGAGCATCTCTCTCTATGTACATGTGTTTATATTTATAAACTATTTTGTGGATTCATTTCACACAGATTCAGGCTGATTTGATTTCTGAGTATAAGTATATTGAAGTACAAATGGCACAAAACACTAAAATCCATATTTGCAGCTGATGTTTTTTTACCTACTGCTCTACATCATTGAGATGTTTGTCTCTGACACTTATTGGATGAGTCGGATCCATTTGTAAGGACAACACTTGAGTACAAATACAATGTGCAGTGTTAAGTGAAGTAAGTACAATATTGTAATTATTTCATACAATATCAACATTAGCTTTTACCTTCAAAAAATAAATTCAGATTTAACACGTGAAAAATAAAAAACAATAATTGGTGAGCCATTCATTTAGTACAGATGCAATCTGTACACTGCCTCTGAGCCCCTGGCTCTTATTTCTCATATGCTTACAAAGTAGCCTTTGATTTTCTGTCATGTGTTAATTACTGTATTTTGCCTTTTAACTGGGAGCTTTGTGTAAACTAATTACAGGCTAATGATTGTGGGCTTGAAGCACAACGATTTTACTTTTTATTCCATCCGAAAGAACAGCAGTCATCTCAAACGTCTTATGGCTCACTCTGTTTTGTTCCTATTAGCTCCTTCTTTGATTCATAGTGCATGTGCGGAGCGGGGCTGTAATTGTTGTTGCATTGGTGCTGTTAATTATGGCAGAGAGTGGCTGAGCTACAGCCAAGGTCCATAATGGTGGCTGAGGCAGCTCAGGAAAGTAAATGGGGTTTGTTTCACCAGCTGGGGTCCCATGGAGAGGGAAGAGTGCCGAGGCCCCCAGTGTAGGCCCACTGCCTCGGGGCTTCTGGGCCATATGGACACAACACTTTAACTGGCCTTTATTTTACACCTTGCTCTTTTAATCAAAGCAAAGCCCACATCCTGTGCTCCTCATTGCATGATTTTTTTTCATGACATTGTGTTCCCCTTAAAATGTGTTTGCCCCTTAAATGTAGAACATCGTCCTTCTGCTGTTGTACGTGTGTTGAAGGAAGCAATTTGGCTCTATATACTGAAAGATTACAGATAGTGTTGTTGATTAGATAGATACATATGAATATTTGATATCTATATCGCTATCCTCTCCTCACAGCAGAAGCTGTAGATGGACATATATTTTGAGATATAACACTCATTAACGTAGCACTTTACAGAAAAGAAGTAGACCTAATTGCAACAGCAATGAAAGCTATTGAATAAGATAGATACTGAATATTTGCAAGCATTTAGGCAATAGATGTCTGAAGCTATGTTTATGTAATTGTGTACATTTAATGAATTATTTATCAACAGATATGGTCAAATTAAGCATTTTAAAAATGCATTCATAATTACAAAAACCATAAAATAATAAGTGATGCTCGGAGTGTATGTACTATTCAGTTTAATATCTAATACCCTTCATATTCACCGTAAAATAGAGAGGAGATCCAAATTATACTTGGCCTTAGTCTGCACACACTGTGTGCATATTTTTTTAATTATTGCTTGTTCTGAAGGGCTCAGCAGGAAGAAGAATACCATGTGGTCCTTCAGAATAATACCAACAATCCCTTCTGGCGATGTAAAAGAAAGCCTTAAAGGCTACAACAGGAAGGAGGAGGGTTTGCATCCACACTGAGCTTCCACTGAGCTTTAGGAGATGTGTTTGTTCCTCTGAATGTTGTGAGGCCCACAGCCTGCAGCACAATGTTCCAGCCTGCAGAAAGCCCCCAGGCCTCGTTCAGCATTTACACAGAGAGAGGTTAAAGACATGTAGATCTGCACCCATGCAACGCCTGAAGGGGCCCACACACACACTAAAGCTCTCACACAGCTTGCATAAGGATCATTAGGCACAAGAGGGTAAAAATTACACCTAATAGCGTCAACAGATGGAGTATTTCTTTTTGTCACGCTGTGTACAAACAGATCTTGAGCAACACCTTATTTAGGTTAAGTTTGTCAACAAAATGGGTCATTTGATAATCACTACCATCGTAGATGCACCGGGACATTTTGTACAGATGTTTACTGTCTAAATAGTGTTCAGTTGCATGGAGGAGTTTAAATATATAATCATCTGCCTTAACATCATTAACCTGAATTAACCTTAATAAGTTGCTTAAACATTTCCTGTGGCTCATGTTGGCTTTGAATTTAGTTTCATGTCACTGGAGGTAATAAGTGCTTTTGGTGCAAGCAGAGGGAATGTAGCTGCCATTGTACTAAGATGTTAAACTCAACCAGGGATGAGGGGAATGTGGTAACAACACTATGTCATTTACTATTGCACATCAAATTAGTCATAGCCTTTATATTGAAGTCAAAGCTTTGGTGGGACAGTGCTACAGAAAGTTAATATTCATAAAGAATGTATGACTTTTTATTCCAGAGACTTAGTGTCGCTTTTCAGTCGTTTTAACATGTAATAGAGAGAGAAAGAGGCAGCGCTACATCTATTTTATTTATGACCAGATTGCTTGTCTTTATGTGGACCCCAAGCAAAGCCTGAATCCTATCACAGGGTACTGTACGCAGTTTAAGTCCAAATAATTTATTGCAAAATACCTCTCTGTCTTTTCCCTCTGTCCTGCTGTTTCTGTGAACTGCATAGGCAAAGTCCTGGGGTGAGCTTGCTCTTCCGTTGAAAATGACAACCGTTCCCTTACACTTTTTGCCGCACCATTGTGTGCTTTATGGTTTGTATAGGGGGAATCACTGTGTAGCATTTGACCTCGCCTCTTACAGTACTTGAATATGATGATGGCTGTTACATGACTGGAATATCAACAGCATAATCTCCAGCCCTGTCTCCGGTGAAGCCCGACAGCATACACTCAAAACAAAGTAACGCTCCAGATAGAGCGATGAAAGAACAAAGACATTATATCCATTCAGAATTTAGTCATCTCTCAGACCGGCTTCACATATTTTATTGTGTATGACTAAATTATGTACACAGACATTGTTACATACAGAAACCTGTATTTAAAATAACACTCTGGGCGCTTCATACACACCTTCATTGTAGATTTATAACACAATAAACTGATGATATAAAATGATAGCTTAAGGTTAAGTGGTGTCGTTGTTGTAACTTTAACTCTAATATAGCCGTGTCAGAGGTAACCGTGTACTTGAGTCGCCCAACTGTTTTAGAGGACATCCAAAACAAAAGTAAGAAATGAACAGCATAATTAAGTGGCGAAACCATAATGGCATTTCCTAGTTACAGAAACAAGAGTAATATCGATCCCAGTGAAGCCCTGATTGATCCCCAGATAGATGAGGTTAGCTTAGGCATTCATCAGCTGCCCAGTGGAGGGAGTTGTTATTGAGGGCAGGTGCTGTCTCTGTGGCTGTGAGTTAAAGCCATTAGACTCCTGAGGCCTTCTGATAATAGGCTGTCACTCACAGGTAGACCTTCCCGGGGTATCCATCAGACACTCGCACAGAAATTGAAGCAGCCACCAAAGGTCTCGGGGATAACAAGCAGTCACTGGAGTCATCCGGATAACACAAGGGCATTCCCAATAATGTGCTCGACACCTAGAGAGTTTGATAATGAGACACATAAAGTATCCAGGACTTGTTATTGTCTTGTGTTTTGAATAACAAACATACATAATGTCCTCTGATCTGTCCCCAAAGCATTTTCCCTAATGTATGCACCCTAACTTTCTTCCTGCAGGAGTCTGTGCTGCCTCGATATTTAGATGGAATCCCAGAGTGGCTGTCCCGTTACGCCCAGCCTGTTAAAACCTCCTGCTATTCCACCTGGGCCTGCTTCCTGGAGACCTTCCTCAGGCAAGGTCAGATACCTATTGTAAGGCACTGAATGCTTTTTACCTCCAAATACAACTATTTCGAATAGGTTAATAGTAATTTCCTATGTCCTTCTTAGTTCCCAGATGTTACCTATGTGACCTGACAAGCTTAATAATGTTCATGCTGCTGCTGTTGGTTGTTAAACAGCTGCTGCATGATTGGTAACGTTTTTATTTTTCACTTCTGTCGCTGTGTGTCCAGGCGGTGTGGTGGAGGCCTACCCCCCCTCAGACTGTGTTACCTGTCTAACGGTAGATCTGCTGCTGAAGCCCGGGGGGGGGGTGACCATGGTGTCCTGCGGAGACCAGCTTCACGGCTCCTGTCAGCTGGAAGCTATAGGCTCCACTGTCCCTCAGACTTCTGTACAGCCACAGACCTTGCAATCCATCTGCATGCGTGTGGGCCAGGCCTGTCTGCAGCACCTCATCGTAGGGTATGTCTCCGTGGACCTGGCTTCCTTTCTGAACCCCAACACCATGGAGCAAAAGGTGAGACGCAGGCTCATGCTAGCACGGTAAATATGGTCTGGGCTGTTGCAGCATATGGTGTCAAAGTTCTTCATTTCAACATATCGGTGAGACAGATCAATGTTTAGGCTGGATTGGGGATCCATTTGAGCAGATAGGTGTCTCCCCTACTGCTCCCCTGGGATTCTGAAAGCAGGAAAGGCAAACAGTGGGCGCAGGGACCAAATGTGTCACCAGGCCATCTAATAAACTGTCAGGTCTTATCGTGTCGATACACTGATTCTACCATTTAAGACTTGCCCTTTAACCTCACAGTGTGGAGAAATTCAGAGGCACCTATCTTTCAGACAATAGGTCATTCTAAAGTGATTTGGCAGCTTCACAGGATGCCCTGTCAGTGTTTAACCCCTCGCTGCTTACCTGCCGCGCTCTGCTGAAATGTGTCTTGTTATTATAGCGAGGCACCAGCGAAGCCTCATCTCATTTGTCAAGATTAAGTTTTGTTGAAACCTTCTTGATTTATGGTATTGGAAATGGGCTGGTTTATGATGGTTTAACCTCTGCTCCTAACATGTGGCTACATTGACTGCTTATTGATCCAGAGCTGTGAAATGAAATGCTTTGTTTATAATATGGTTCATAAAATACTAAACCAGAAAAACGGTGGAGAAGGCACTAGAGCTACTTAACAGTTTTTTCAAAACGGTATAAAAATAGACACTGAATGTGTTTTATATATTTTTTTCCTTTGATGCAAATACACTCCTCTTTGAAGGACATTTCAACAAATCTATTCATGTTTTTTTTCTTCACTGTTAGCATTCATAATGTCTTCCCATATATAAAAAATATATTTGAAGATGATGCTATTTAGGGCATGCTTGCCACTAGAGGGTAGTCTCTTATGGATCAGATGTTAAACGTGTTCAGACAATGCTATTTTAAAAATACTTAAAACTTTAAAATTATACATTTTATTGCATCAATATTATTTGTTCTTTACGTTTTTAAAACAGAAAGATTTGTTGTGTTATTGTGGATTTTATCACACTGTAAGTATTTTAAGGTAAGAATAAACATATCTCACCCTATTATAGGGTGAGGGGGGGCGAGGGGATTCATATATACAACCATATTTTTCAAAAGGTCATTATGTCACTAAATTGCAATTTTTGTTTCACTGAAATAAGGAAATGTGCAATTCTCAAATGTGTATTAGGATCCGAAGCTGATTTTTTTATCGTGATAATGACAGCATTAAAATTCATTTTCAGTTTCAACGTTGACCCAAAATTGAATGGGATTCACTGACAGCATAATTAAGAACAGACTATAAACAGCATGTGCTTCAATAGAGCAGGAACATTGAAGACAGATTCTTAACCATCTCCCCACACACAGACAGAGCAGAGCCACATGGGCAAACCTGTCTGGATTTAAACATCAATTTAGATTCAAACCTGTTGCTAAAAGCTGCCTACTTTATTTGATGGGAAGAAGTGGGTCACATATGTTTGCCCTTGCAGTCTCTCCTCACATTGTGGAGCGGCGGGGCCCCAGCTGCAGCATCAGGGTTTTTAATGAAAATGCAAGGCAATAGAAAACAGGTACAATCCAGGCTTACATTTCCCACGGCTTTGTTAAGAGCGACAATGAGACATCGGAGTATGATTTTTAGTGAGTTGAGTGAATGGTGCGGTGGAGTGTGTCCGTCACTCAGGCCCAGGTATTAACCTGATGCTTAGAGACCAGCACTGTCCACTGCTGCTGACAGTAAAGAGGGCTGAGTGCAAAACATACAGCTTACCTTTGCTAAACATGAATGTTCACAGTTTGCAGTCGTTTTATTGTGTGTTGTTTATAACACCTTCTGCATATACTGTATAATCTCTTCTTTTTTTTTTTGCCTTGAATGCATTTTTAGAATAGTCAAAGGCTCAAATCACAACAAATCTGTGCCTTATAAATCATAAGCAATGGCTATGTAACTCAACAACATTATAGTTCACATTACATAAATTATTCTAACATAATAGAAAACATTTTTGTCATTAATATTTTATCACATCATTTGGGCTATACCTTAATATGATTTATTGGTATAAGTAGTATTTTTATGTATGACACACTTTTGAAAATGAACACATTTATTATAGGTTTGAAACTATTCATTTATTCTAAAGGACTCATTTATTGATTGATCATTTCCTTATTTTTCAAACAAAAATGCATGTTTTCTCACTTCATTGAAAAAACAGTCAGATTATTAGATACAAAAATGTGTCAATTTCAGCCATATGCTATGACCTTTGTTTCACAATGTGTTTGAATAGAAAAAAAAGAAATCCGGCTTATAAGAGAATTACTGTATATGGTCTGATATCCATGTGTTAGTGGAGATATAGTGCTCAGGTTACAGAGACTGCGCGGTTCAGACAGGCAGCCATTTGCATTCAGTGGCAGGAGCGTTTACTTTGACAAATAGGAACAGCAAAAGGAGGCAGCCGACTGCCACTTAGTTATTAACAACTCCTTCACCAGTGATTTATTTGCCACTTTTGAAGAGAGGACATAGCTATTAGGTTATTATTGGGAAAATTAGCCCTGTTTAAGCAGAAGGCTACGACCATACCTGACCCCTTAATATACTTATAATGATGCCATTTACTACATATCTGAACTTAGCTTAGCTCATCAGACCTGTGCCAAACTAACTAGCCCAAGGCAAGCTGAACCCAAACGCAGCAAAGGATTTGCGCACGTGTCATTCCACAACTGAATTACCCAAATCTGTCGAGCACACCCCATTAACCGTGTTTTCCTTTCCCCTGCCTCTCAACACGTAAGGATTAAAAGGTACTGACCCCTCTCTTTATAAGGATCTGTGGGTGAAATACTTTGACGTTCCATTTTTGTGATTAAATTGAAATGTACATTTATAGTGTGTGTTTTTCTCTGCTGTGACACATAGTTCACAATGTCTTGTGTGCAGGTGTGGGCTATTGATCTGGACCTCACATACAGTGACCATCTGGCCATGACCCAGATGCTTCTGATGATGACTGGAGGAACGCTGAATTTCCACACAGGCTGCTTAGAAGTGCCAATGCCATACAGAGAGAAAGGCTGCGAACACCAGACTGCAGCCAAAGTACCATTTTATATTTGCTTACCGTACAGTTAATCATATTTGAAATGTTTCATTTTTTCTCAAACAAAAGGTCGATTTAAAATGCTATATTTGAAGTTGTATTTTCCTACAGTGGCTCATTTTGTTGTTAAATGTAGTCCTCTAGAAGAAACCAGCTCTAAGAAAGCAGAGACTTTAGAGGATATTATTATACGACTACAGTAATCACAAAGATAGATCAATGTTTTGCTCCTCATTTTGTTAAATACAACTAAATACTGTAATTACGCACTGAGCTCAATTGGTGTTTAGGTGCTGAATTCATTATCATTTTGATAGATGAGCCTAAATAATCAACACATTAATAATTCATACCATTTTCATTATGCATGTGTATGCATGCTTGAACACCTCATCAACCTGGTGCCAGGCCTTAAACAATAGAGTTCTTTTATTCGCAGTATGCCTCAGTTTACGCTTGTTAATCTGCGACTTGTATTATTTTATCAAGCGTTCATTTAGTGGGTGGCCTGGTGCTTCGGTGCAGCAGTTGAGCCACAGCAGTGGTTAATGGCTTTAGCAGTGGCCATCATTAGCGCCCTGCATATTACAAACACAATTAAATCCCTGTTGGGCACTTTTATTGTTTGTGTGAGGGTCCTATGTTTGACAACCGCTAACACACACCCAGCACGGCGAGTTATGGGCGATCTCCTCGGCTCACAGGGGCTTAGGCCTGCTCTTTTGTCTCCCAGAGGTGCCTGAGAACCAGGACCATTTTTATCCTCTTGAGCCCTGCCACTTTTAAGTAATCAACCTCTCTAGTGTTACTTATGACACTCGCATGCTCAGAACCGCTCTGTTATCGTGATATGTATCGTGTGCGGCGAGTCGTCCTTTTGTGCATTGGCCAGTGCTTTTGTCTCAAACAGAATGCAAACATTTGCACTCCTCAAACTGTGGTTTCTTTGATTGGCATCGTACAATTAAGCTCATCTTGTACTTGGCATGTCTTCTAAACATTAATTGTTGCTCCCCGCAGTTAATTAAGAAAGGCCCAACAGTTTACCACATGTGCCCCACACTCATCATGTTTACTAATCACACACACTCCCCAAACTCAACAGTGACCCTAAGGACATGTGTATGGGGTTCAGCCATCGCTACTTCGCTTACACACTCCACCTATTATACTTTAAATCCAAATGTAATAGGACATAAAGGTATTGTCTCATTTTAGATTTATACAGAGCCGTATGCTAACCATTATATTCTATATCATTTCTTGTTTCTTATTTTTCTTTTGTTACAGCCTCCTGTGGTTCCTCGTTATGCAGTTATTGGGAGCCACTTGTTTCACTCAAACCTTTCCATGTTATACCATAATGTGTTCCTTATGGTGTGCAAGGCTCATGGTATAGGATTTAACATGAAGGTAAAATCCCCAAATGTATCTGCTTGCCTTTATTATTATCTTTATTTTTGTTTTCATTTTGCAGCTTAGCATAAAATGGATTTAAAGTGGAACTCTATAGACTTTATAAATTTGCTTACCAAAAAGATGTGTAAAGCCTTGTGTTGCTCCAGAGGGAGGTTCACAAAGTTTGATAAGTTGAAATGAGTGATGTGACTTGAGTCAATGTTATATAGAAATGTGTATTGATTGGGATAAACCCCTTGAGATGCACCGATCTCGTTTTCAAGGGGGTCCCGACAATAGCAACAACTTACAGACATAATGTTGGTTGGGTTTGAAAATAAAAAGCATACCTATGGGTGTGTGAAGCCAGACAGAAATGTAATTATGAAACCTCTTATCTCCACTTCTCATCTGCTCTAGAGGCTAGCAGGTTGAGGCTAAATAACACACCCCCATCTTTGATCAAACTGCAATCCAGTTGCATTGTGGGAAATGCACAGGCCAGGTTGTGGCAAGGAAGCAGAATGTATGAAATAAAAAAGATTGAATCAAATTGATTTTGATCTTTAACTGAACATCACAAGTCTGGCAGTTGTATAAGAGAGTAATGCTGGCTCAGAGTATTTTTTTATTTACACTAGTGTTGATGGAGCTCTTTTGGCTGTGTGTTTCTGGCTCTAAAATTTCAGAGGAAGCAAGGTACCATTTTTGCTGTTTACGACAGCAGTGAGAGATGCAGGATGGGAATGATGTGAGTATTTGTTTTTGCATCAAATGCATAAACATTATTACAGTATTCATGACATTCAGGGGGAAAAAGCAGTAGGAAGAATTCTGAACACATTAGGGTTTGTTTGCACTCCCTTTAATAGACAAGCAAATAAACAGTAGAGGATTAGGTGGATAAAAGACCTCTACAGACTGAGAGAAAAGACAATTCGTTTAGAGGATTAACATGCCACCTCTGGCTTTGTAAATGTTGTTACAAACTCTAGAAGTTGTTAGGCAGAGGGTTATTTAACATATTTATCACTCAAATCCTTTAGCCTGCACAGTGCTGTAACAGTTAAATCAAGCTGTGCTCATCCCCCCGAAGACTGAAGATGTTGTCTGCTGAAAGTTTCATTTACCAGCACCATCACATGACAAGGTGATTGTTTCTTAGCTGGCAGCATGGGGGACATTAATAAACTCGTTTGTTTGGGTCGTCGTTAACAGAGCCGTCTCAGAAGATCTCCAGGGAGCTCTGGTGACCTTTGCTCGGAATCTGTCAGTCATTCATCAGGAGATATCACCCTCTAACATGCAAGGAGAAACCAATTTTAAGGTACCGTGTTAATGACTTAACGATCCCTCCTCATATACATCATGAAACGTTCATCTTTAAGTCAAGCTCTCGTCAGCTGGATGGCAGTCATTTAACTTGTTTAATTTATTTTTTATTTGTTAGTATCTGATCAAGGAAGCAGAAGACGTACTGCAGATGACTGTTCAGAACAAGATGCGAGCAGTGGAGGAAAAACCTGCTTCACCAATATACTAGCATTACTCATACCAAGTTAAGTCTTCTTGTCTTTGCCAGCTTTAATGTACTTTAATGTACTTTGAATACATGATTCACCGAAGATGGAGATCATTGTTGATATAGCTAAATAAATCCCTGAAACATTGTCAGATTTTGCCATGAACCTTTATCATATTTTATTGTTTAGTTTTATCATCTGTTTTAACTGCCTACATATAATTCACTATTGGAAAATGGCAGCTTTAAAGACATGCAGGAAACTGGGGTTTAAAGTATGGTTCATTCAAGAATTTGAGAACAAGCACACCATTTTCTGCACAGCTACTAAACTTATCTTCATGTTCTGTAGATTGGTTTAAAATATTTAAACATCATCATCATCAAACCAATGTATATATTTGAATGAAAACATGTACAATATGTTGTATGCAAATTGGCTTGAACATGTGTGCTGTTTCTTCAATGTATTCATTCATTCTGGTTGATATGGAGAAATGTTGGTTTAGCTGTGGTTTGTGGAATAACATCCATGGTTATGAATTACAGCAGACTGTTCAATGTTCTTTGAAATATTTCAGGAAAGGCTTCAGTGTATTCGAGTACTTAAATGACAACATTCTTGATGATCAGTTACCAACAAATCTTTCATAGCTACTGGGATCAGTTATAAAAGTTGCAAAGGTTTATTTGAATCAATAGTAAGGATAACAAGCAAATACTTATCTGCATAAATCTGTTAATATAAAAAGAATACAGAAAGCTACTAACAATGTGTAAAAAAAAAGAATATTACTAATTATTAGCCATAGTATGTCATTCATTAGGCTGACTTCACACACGTGTGTATCATATCAGTCATACAAATAAAACCTTGAAGCTAATTCGTTTTTTTCACGTTTGTTGTTGCATAGAGTGGTTTGAGTATAGTGCAAGCTGAACGGTCACATGACACAAGACTCATACCCGCTGAACAGGTGAGCGCATCATTAAAATACAGGTTGTAGCAGCTAATGCTGTAGAAGAGGAACAGCTTAGCAGCGCTGCGTTTCTAACCGGAGGACTTTAGCAGGAGCACCAGGTCAGAGCAAATACCACTGCACTGAGCGCACAGAGCTGCTCTGCACACACACGCATCTGCTTGTTAAGATAACGTTTAATATATGTTAAGCATGTGTATCGGGACGTGTGTGTAACGGAATATCTGCAGCAGAAACACGTGTTTAGCTAGCAACGTGTTGTTTTGCTAACTTTAGCTCACGTTGGTTGTCCTGTGTGCACACTATGCAGCGTCCCACTGCTTTGAAGGACATGTAGAAGTTGTGCTGTGGTACATGAGCTTAGGTCTGTACATTTAAAAGCTAGTCTGAGCTCTGTCTAGCTTCTTAGCATGCAGCCCAGTTAAAAACACGAACAGCAGAAAAAGGTGAATCATTCTCCTCTCAGTTAAAATCATGAGGGAGTTTTTGAGGAAGGTCCACGGTGTCTTTATAAAGCTCGCCCTGTTTCCGAGCACTTTGGGCAGGACAGGCCCGCGGCCCGCAGCCTCAGAGGTGCTGACCTGCCACCTGCTGCAGCGCAAACTCCCGCCCTGGACCTCATACTGTGTCCGCTACAGCTCCGTGCACAATGACCAGTTCGGACTGTCCAACTTTAACTTTAGAGTCCAAGGATCCAACTACCAGATACTGAGGACAGGCTGCTTCCCCTTTATAAAGTATCACTGCTCCAAAGCACCTCATCAGAACCTGGACTATGAAGACAAGTTTTTTACCATTTTGAAAGTTCTTAACCTAGGTCAGTGAACATCTATAATCCTTTACCTTATTCCCACAAAATACATATAATATTTCATTTTCAAACACTTCGGATATTAACTAATCAATGGGTTCATTATTTGCAGGCATCCCTTGTTTGGCCTATGGCATCGGCTGCTGGATGGTGGTGGGAGCTGCAGAAACAGTGCAAACAAGTGTTGGACCCGTCACAGTCTATTTCGCCTACAAAGAAGATGAAGGCGCACAGTTCTAAACCATAAACAAAATACTTATTTAAGTGTGTTTTCAGAGACTCTTGTCTGCCAAGCTGCTGTATTTACAACATTTCCCCATGATGTTCTGCTGGACCTATGTAAACAAAAGTGCTGTATTGTGTGACTGCCTATTGTCTGACTGCACAGGTTCATTTGTGTTTAATTATTTAATATTTTAAAGTTGCATAGGAGGAGTCACTTAAGCATGTTATTACACGGGCATACAATACTGACTAGCTTTCCATTAAAGTTGAATGGTTTAGGATTTCTAGACTTATTTTCCTATATGTTTTCACAGGGATGTTGTGAACGCTGCGTGAAAGTGTATTTTTAAAGAATTATTAAATTATACAACATTACTTTGAATATAATATTTTTTTTTAGGCAACATGACCTTTACACATGCCTATAAGAGTCAGCCAGCTTCCCTAGATGAATCTTCTTCTTTTGTTATGGAGACACTATCTTCAAGATTAAAAGTATTAATAATTCATATAAGCGATACTAGGTGGCGTTATTTATTTGACACTTGCTTCATTTTGTGACAAATTTAGGAATGTATATAACCCTGGCTCATTTATTTAAAGGTAAATTAGTGGTCACTCTGCATGCAACAGATTGTCAATAGTGTTAGAGAAAAACTAGTGACAAGACAGGTCTGATAAAATAGGTTTTAATTACCAAAGTGTGGCCTTTGTACAGACACATCTACATCCCTTCCTCCGGGCCTTCCCTGGCCTTTGATTTCTGGTAATGTGCTTTGCTGACAGGGCACCCTCCCCTCTGCTGCAGAGCCCTGCTCCCTCTGAGAGGCAGGTTGACAAACTGCCATATTGATTTCTTCACTCCTCAGCATCTCCTACTAATAGCATTTATCAGCGACCTCAATTTTCTGGCCTTGGCCTCTTCATTTTTAGCAACAATGAAACCAAACGATTAATTTCTTGTTGTACATGTAAATCAATGCACCTTTTGACCTTCTTTTCACTTGAATGCCTACATGGTATTTGTGATGTATCGCCGCTTCATGATGGTCCTGCTTGGTAAAACTTGCCCGTCCTGTGCATGGACATTGAACAGGTTCATTTAATGATATCATTATTTTCTTTATTGTTCCTTCATTGTGGTCTTAAGATATCATTCTCATACTGTATACTCATACTGTAACTAGCACTACTAACACATATTTTATACCAAAAGAAAATGTTTATTTATTTTGCTGAAGCCATCACACTAATTACTAAATTAGATATTAAAGAGATATTTAGGGTCCCTGAATGTATAGTCATTTGCATGTTTATTTTATTCTAAGCATCATAACCTCTGTTGTGTAAGAGATGTCTACTGTAAACCTTGTGCAGAATTCATGGGCCAAATCCTCTTTAAACAGCGTGATGACACCACACTATCTCTTAATCATACTAATTGCCTTGAACAACGAACATTTAGACACACTTATAGAAATCTGATCCGTAGTATCAGGCTGCACTTAAATCCCCCTCCTTTCATCTCGTACCTTTCATCAGGACTGAAAGTGTGCATGGGGAATGCTCAGGCAACCATGTCTTAATTACTCATTGACCCTTTGACCCAGGCGCTGCATTGATACCGCCGTGCAGGCAGACACAATTGCACGGGGTTTGCATCTGACTGCAGCTTTGTGTGCGGCTATTACAGGATGATGTGAGTTGCTGAAATGTAAACTGTGGAGCATGTGAGTACATTGTATTTGTTTTCAGGGCTTCACCTTTGAGTCACTCTAAACTGCAGGAGGGCAGCCCACAGGCTTAGCGTTTCACATCAAACCTCAGTGGTTCTGAGCAGGTCTAAAGTATCTAGACTGCAAATGAGATGCTGTAAATGAACAAAAATATATCAGCATTTGGTGGGAGATTGATGCCTTTTAATAGCCGAGGTAGTCTAGTCCTGTATTGAAGTGTCTAAATTAACCAACACATGTCTTTTGTGGTAATGAACTCAGAATGAATGCCTGTTTGGCAAGTTTAATTGCATACTGATGCTGGTAATAAGTTTTGTCAAGGTGAAATCTTTAAATACTTGTACTGTTTAGAATTTAGGTAAGTAAAGCAAAACAAGTGCCGAAATGGAGTGTAGTGTTGCTGTAAATTGTTAATGTTCAACAGTGAAATTGCTAATCAACTTGCAGACACTTGTAATTATCCTCTAATTAGCCAATAACTTCTCAGATTCTTTAGTGCAAAAATAAATAGCACAAACCATTTTCATCTGGAAATAGTTTATGCAGCCAATTCTTGAAATAAATTATTTAGTAGGGGAGTCACAGCAGTTTTCTCTCTGTCATATAGATATATGGCTTGGCAGAAACAATTATTGTGTGAACAACCCCTGCAGCTAACAGTGGCAAGGTTATCATTACTACGCCTCTGGGTCGGCCACCAGCACCGCCTCTCGCTTGCTCCACGAGCAGCAGGGTACCAGAGCCATCACTCAGATCACTTTGAGGATCACACTTGGAATTACATCTCAATACAGATGTGTCAGCCAACATTGTCACAATATTCACTGTGAAATGGCACTTTATAATTACAATATGACAAAGGAAACATAAACCTCATTTCAAATCTACTGGAAACATCTCCAGTTGTAGACATATGCAACGCTTTGAAATGGTAAAAGCGTGAATGAGATGCATACAATTTTGTTATGTGTAGAAACACTTTTTCAGTGGTTAATAATTGCTGACCTTTTGTCATTGACACTTGAACCACTACCTCACCTTTTTGAAGAGGGATAGCGTACTGCAGCAGTTAAAAATCTATTATGGTGTATTTCTTTACCCAAGGGGCACCATAATTATTTTTCTTTACATCCCCTCTCTCTTCTTTATCTTTATGGCATGTTGTATATGAGTGTGTGTGTTGGGGGAAGGGCTGAAACGCTGCTCCTGCTGTGCCAATCGGTGTTGCCCAGGCTGCTGTCAGTGGGTGGCTGAAATGTCTGTCACTCATCTATTCACCACCCCCAGCTGACATTAGGACTATGTTGCAGTAAATAAAAAATCTGGACAATTTTACAAATGTTCCTAACATTCTTCTTCGCATTTAAAGCATAATAAACATGGTAATTTGTTATTCTGGGGGTGGATCTACATTTTTATAGTTTAATATGTCATTGTCATTGCTTTTACTGTGTTTAGTTGATGCCCTTAAGCTTGTGCACTTAACTTTATGCCCAAATGTCGTTTATTTCTTCCAGTTCAAGTTGATTATTATTTTGTTTTTTCTTTCTTGTTGATGATGTGTCATCATGTTCACTTCATTCATACTCAATGCTTACTCTGTTGACATTAAGAGAATAATGGATTTTAATAGTTTTTCCACGACTTATCCGGAGAGTTAAATGAACTATTCATTTTTATTATATATTATGCAGTATTTAAAGTTTCAGCTCATTAAAAAACAGACGCCCTCCACATCCCCCAGGCTGTCTTTTACCCCCCACCAGCATGCAGTCAGGCTCCTCTAGCCACGGGCTCTGCATGATCTGTTTTTCCTAAGTCAAAATTGAAATATACAGAAATATTTATTTATTTGCTTATGCCTTTTTATTTCACCAAAGAACAGCCTAATGTCTTTGTAGCTTAAACAAGCGGCAGCAGTGGATCAGAAAAAGGGCATGATTTATGCTTCTGTTTGATTGATATAATTTGTCACATTGCATATATGTTTGATCATTTAGTTCAAGATAAAATATGTTATTTAAAAAATACTGCATGTACTTCAATTTTGCACCAGAACAGGCCCCTTGTGTTATTTGATGGTGCCGCTTCTTACTTGCACAATAAGCAGCAACCTCCACAGCAACTCAATGCCAGACTGGGGATTTATATTAAATACATCGATACTGATGCTGCATACAAACATAGAAATGGAATAAATCAATTTTGCTCTCAGAAATGCTTCACATACCTTTTTGATGCAGCGTGATCTCCAATCTTTCTGCAAATGAGCTGCGGTCCCTTGTAATGGTTTCTGCTCCTCGTGGGAGGCCGGTGTCTCAGAAAAGCTGCTGATTGAGGGAGAAATGTAATACAGGTGTAAAGCAGACTTGATAGGGGTCTTACACGAGGGTTATGCATTTTAACGGTGATATACATACTGTTACATATTTATCAGGGAATATGGAATCTGCTGGGTCGACTGTTTCTGGTCCGCAGAGATTTGTACGTTTCTGCTAGAGTGTTGTTAATTCTGGCAGAGAGGGTGGCTATTATGTTGAACTAATAGGAATTAAGGGTTTAAATTGGTTAAGTAAGCACTTCATTAATCGTGAGTGGATTGCTGTGTGTGAGTGGTTTATAGGTGGTGTGAGCCACGAGCGCTTACTTGGATGAAAGGGAGGGAGATCTGATTTAAAAAGCTGGTTGGGGCTTAGCAGATGAAGACAAGAACTCCCAAACTGTTTAATGTTAACATGAAAGGATTAGTCGAATAACTGATTGTGCTCAATCATTTCAAGCAAATAAAAGTGAGACAATGCTTTACGTTACGTTATTAGCTTCTGAAATGCAACATTTGCTGCTTGTCTTTGTTGAATATTTTAGAATATCTGACTTTCGGTTAGACAAAACAAGATGTCATCCAGGGCATTAGAAGTTGTGATTTGAAAATGTTCTCATCGTTTTCTGACATTGCACAGCGATTGATAATAGAAGAAATAACGTAAATGACTGTTAGTGGCAGCCCTAATGTGATTTACTCTACATGCCATGGTAAGTGTACCTTGTATGTATCTATTTTCTAATGAGGCTTTTGTATTCATATTGTTTATTTAAGCGAATGCAGTAAAACTCTAGTAAGGCTTCTTGGAAAGTCCTTTGCTGACTGCATATCAGTGCAACATGCTGATGGTGCATTGTGTACCAAGGCTACATTTCTCTACCTGAGGGTCTTTGCCTTACATATTTTTCCAACTTTAACTGCAAGAAAGTACATATAGGGGTTTAATTGTGTAAAACATTAAAGCAATAAGATTCTTCTAAAATGCAATCGTTCGCCCTCAGTCTGGACACGTTGGAGAGGCTGTAAGTGAAGTTATGGCGTTGGTCAGCTGCAAGCGTCTGCCTCGCTTGATGTGGCTCCCCAGCTGATGTGGACTAATTGAGGTGTGTTTTTATCTGGGCTTGCTAATGATGATGAGGGTGCTGGAGAAAGTAGACTGTCCCCTTAGGCTGAGGAATAGCATGACTTAGCCAACCTTCTGTACTTATTGTCCAACAAAGGGGGAATTCACTTAATGCAGTGCTTCAGAAAAGTGGATAATTGTGGCCACAATCAATAAAGTAACAGAGCGGAAAATGAACGGCGTGTGCAGTGTTGTGGGTATTTGACGGAAATCGAAAGGAAGGTTCTTATTTTTGTGTTTGTTTCAGCCAAGTCATCAAAGGAGAAGTCGATTCCAGGATATGCACACAGTAAGGAAGCAGGTTAGGCTGCACGTGTTTACTTTTGCGTAGCTGTGACAACAAGCGCGTGTGTGTTTGATAGAGGGGGTAGGTTTGGTTGGATGAGCCACATTGTTCCTGTGCGGCCTAGTGACATCGCTGGAGGGCAGAGAGGGATGCAACCTGAGAGGGGTGACAGTGATAAATAGCCCTTTTAATAACAGCTGCCCCACTTGGCCAGCTAGTCCCAGTCAGTGTCCTCTGTGTATTTATGCCTATGTTTATTTATGCATCCATAGCATGCAGGAAATCACCACCGCAGGGGTACAATCATTCTTTTTTTTGTGGAAGATGGGGGATTGCATTGGTTTAACTTTGGAAATGGGGGGTAAGCTAGCTCATCTTAAACGGAGCAAATATTCATTTACCCTGAGTGATCTGTTGGTATGTCTGTGCTGAAATATACATATATTCACATCTGAGGAGTCTCCTTCTGAAGTACAAAGAAAGAACAGATTATACTTTAATGTCCCATTTTGGGATCACACGACAACGCTAGCACGGACATTGAATTCCATAGAGATACAGACTTTAGAAAGAAATTGGATTCATCTATGCAATAAAGAATCCTGCAAAAAAAAAATCTCCAATTTCAGAAGACGGATACAATAAAAAAAGCATGTGTTTTCCCCATAATAATCTGGATATGCTGTTACTTTGTCGTAAAATGGCTTGTTTGATGCTCTATGCTGCCTTCAATCTGCATGGCTTTTACATTTTTGGTTCATTGTCGCTGTGTGATGGAAGTAAAAAACCTTTTGTCTGCTGAAATATGACCTGAGGCCCAGGCCTGTGAATAGGGAGAGGGGAGGCTGTAGATCAGACGTGTCAAAGCTTCTTCCTGGAGGGCAAAGCCGGCGCTGTTCTCACTCAAACCAGTCCCCTCCCCTTAATTGGTTCAATTAGTTAAGTATCCATATACATTATCGTCTATGCATTTTTCATGACTCCTCTTAACGCTCTGTTTGAACAGAACAACTTCCGGCTATGATTTGCCATTTGGATGAATGTCAAGGAGACTAAATGATTGCGCTAATTGAGTAATTAAAAGCAGATGTTGGAGCAAGAGCCAACAGCATACACTTTAAACACTTTGCCCTCCAGAAAACCTAGTGTTTTTGACACCCCTGTTATGTATGGTTATCCCAGAGGTGCCGCTGTAATAGTTACAGTTTCACCCTTGTGATTATTCAGTTGAAGTCTTTGCTATTGAACCAAAATTGTGTTTTTATGCTATTTTGATCATGGGAAATGGTCTGGAAAAGAAAAGCCCATCATGCAGCCTAATGGCCAGACTCAGTGGTGCACAGATTCAACACAAGCTCCAGACCAGCAAAGCACGGTATCTCCACCCTCGTGCTATCACTCTTCCCCCCCGCTGTCCTCTGGCGGGACACGAGTGGCCCGTACGAGACTCTTTTGAGGGAGATGATGTTATGTTGTAGGTAATTAACATTGGAAATGTGCCAGTAATGAGAGTCAGCGTGCCATCAAATCGCAAAGGAACGGGGTGTATTTCCAAGGTCTGACAGCTGTGGTGATTGGAGCATTGCTGGAAGGCTTTACAAAGTGCAGATCAATAAGTAACAATTTTCCTATTAAATAAAAATTACCTGGACATTGCATAAGATAGCTTGTGGCTATTTCAATTCACATCAGCTAAGGAGGAACGGTCTCCTGTTGGAGGACGGTTTGTGTAATTTTGTCTTTACTGAGGAGTATTTTGCTTTTCCTTCATTCTTGTAGTCGGCAATGACTTGATTGAAATGATGGTGGTGGGATTTTTGGCCACCTCTGACTCTGTATGGGAAGAAACGTTTATATCTCTGTCTCAGAAATGTCTCATTGTTGAACGAATGCTTTCACTGTTGCATGTTGTGTTTTACATTTTTACCAAAACATTCTCTTCTGATTATAATCTAATCATTAAACTTGGGTCTTTTATATACCTTACCATCCCACTGATCATGTTTTTAGGTAGGTAGCTAACAATGATTATAAAGGTGTATCACAGCTCAAAGAACATTTTTGAAAATTAAGCAATTTTCCCATTATCCAAGCCATTTTTGTATAATTGCTACCAACACACGTGTCCCTGCTTCTTAAATGCAAAAAATTGTTTTATGTCATTTTAAATTTGATATTATATAGCACTTTATCCAGTCTTCAAGACCCCTCAAAGCGCTTGTACATACTACATGTCATTCACCCATTCACACCCATTCATACAGAGCAGTGTACCTTACTCTAGCACCTAACATTCATACACCCTTGGCCATGCCATCGGGAGCAACTCAGGGTTAAGCATCTTGCCCAAGGATACATCGACATGTTGACTGCAATGGGCTGGGATCGAACCCACAACCTTCTGGTTGAAAGACGACCGCACTCCCTCACAGCCACAGTCGCCCTAATAATGACCTATAGGATAGCATGCCGAGTTAAATTCAATCATTAGCAGATACATTTCCTGTGGATTACCTTCACAATTCAAAATAAGTTGCCATCAAAACAGATCTCAAAGTTTAAAGGGTAGTTTATTTATTATGTTTATAATTATTTACTGACTAAATAATGACTAATACACTTTATTAATAATTGTAATATCATTTTCAGATATTTTAAAGAACCTCTGACACTGGACACTGTATCAGAGCATTCTCAGTTTAACCTCTACCTCCTTCCTGTTACAGTTTGACCTGTAAATGATATCACTTCTGGAGAAGGTATCATTGCCTTATTAAATGCCAGTTGCAGTTAGGACATTAAAAAGCCTTGGAGAGAGTTGAGGACAAATCTTGTTTTAATAAATCTCTAGGCCACTAGCGTGGCTAATGAACTTAGTAATTACTCATCACTGGTTGGGAGAGTTTAGCCCGGGTGAGAGGAAAGCAGTGGCTGCTGGGAGCCACAGGAACGGCACAACAGGCAACAATCAACACAGTGTCTGCACAACAATCAATCACAGCTGTCAGCCCTAAACAGTCACAGTAATGTGCTGATGTTTCTCAGAAATGAGAACACCTTGTAAAATGTAGCTAAGATCACATTCCCAAACACCTTCCAGCACAATAGATTTAAACCAGTGAGATTTGTGTTGCATGATTTATCACCGTGCTCTTTTTCAGTATTATTTTTAGCTATATATAACAAATTATTTATATTGAATTTCTTTACAGTTATGTGACTTAGTGTTATAGCTCAGCAGTTTGTGTTTTGATTTGTTTTGCACTTTAATGTCTAGTCAGTCAACCATTTGAGTATAAGACTAGATGCATTTTAGGAAAAGAAACAATAAAATATAAAACACACATGAAAAAATAAACGTTTGAGTTTTTCTTGCATTCACAACTGATATGAATCTGCCTCTATCTCTTTATGTGTCTTGAACACACACTCTTGAACATTTAAATATGAATGATCAAACATTTAAATATGATCTGCTGTGTTTTACTGAACATGTGTTGAACCACAGTGATATTTAAATACGAGTCAGAGCAGTAATACTGGACTATTCACAGATGCTCCTTCCTGTGGAGCTCTAAATCATGTTTCCTAATTCCCAGAGCCACATCTCAATCATACTCCTTGCTAATTTGAGAGTCACCCTCATTTCATTTTAAACGATTCATTTTTGGCAAATTTGTAAATGGCCCCGATGTGTTCTACAATTTAGTCAATTACTGTTTCAGCCAGCAGGACTCCGGGGACCAGGAACATACATCGCCTGGAGGTACCATCTCAATAATTGTTTCAGAAAAGTTGGGAATGGATTGCTAACGCTCTGTTCCACTTATTGAAATGTCAATTGGAGCCAAGACCCTTTTACTTCTTTTCTCCCTCTTTCTCAGTATGACTGCCTCACCTTTCCTCCCCATGTCTGAGTCGTAACCAATGCTAAAAGGATCAAACTGAGCTTGATATTTCACAACATTTAATCCTAAACAGTATTTATTCTTGTGGAGATTGTTCTCACAGACCTTATTCACCGAAAACTCAACTGAGTAATAATGGTTAAGACTAGCTTCGTTTTTTGAGTTTGTCCATGACTTGCACTTTTTCCTGTCATTTGTAAAATAACACGGTAGCTGTGTACTGAAATGGTTACGACTGAAAATTAATTATTAATTAGCTGGATAAAATTAAGAGATGATAATAAACCAAATGAGGTCTTAATGGGCTCTAATTAAAAGAATCCTTCTTTATGAAACCAAACGTTGTGACCCAGAGACCCCAATTAATGAAGTTATTATTATCCGCTTCCCTGTGTTTGGCTGATGTGTGTCTGGTTGAGTTGAAGTTAAAATATGTTACAAAACCCTTTGGAAATGTGCCTCTGTTTGTTTTGCCACAAGATCCCTCAACCATCCTCTGAGCCAATTAACCTGTGACGAGCCTGTTGGTGCGACGCTGATTAATTAGAGCGGGGAAGGGGATCTGCACATGAGGCTGTGGGGAAGCCCTTAGGTGAGCACAACATAGTATTTAGCCGTTATCTGTTGCCTTTGTTCCCTCATGTGTGCACTGCAACACGAGGACCTACACAGTGACTTGTCATCCACAGTGTGATGCAGGTCATGCTCCGAAACATCAGTCAGAAGGGCAGCTTTAAACATATACTTTCCTTCACTGTGAATATTAAAGTCATTGAGTTGATGATAGATAGATAGATAGATAGATAGATAGATAGATAGATAGGTAGGTAGGTAGATGGATGGATACTTTATTCATCCAAAGTTGGTCCATTGTTTTGTCACAGCAGCATTTTGACAGTCAATATACAATAATTACAAAATATCTTGAAAATAGAATAAAATACCAATAAAATAAACATATTAACACAAAATATACATATTCGCAGTAGAAAATACATATATTCAGAAGAGTATCTAGACACTATAAAATATATAGAATAGATTAAAATACTCTGTAATATACCAATCTACTTAAGGGACAGAAACATACAAGCATAGTGTAACCCTTTTGAAACAAAACCATTGTTGTTCATACACCATAGTCGAAAGAAAACGCGAAAATAAAGTGGTAAAAAGACGAAAAAACATTAAACACACCGGGAGCTGCTGCACCAAGCTGCCACCTAGCACAGCGCCATCTCTCAATACAATATAATATGAATAAAGGTGTGTGTGTGTGTGTGTGTGTGTATTGTGGGTCAGTGGCATGTGTCTGTTCTGATTACTGGATGGTTAATTCTGTACTTCTGTGCGTAACACCTTCAGCTCTATTCTATAATTAACTTTTGCCTGCGCCGATCAGGCTCCATTCCACACTTGATGTGTCCACAGTGACTGTTATATGCAAGCAGCTTGCCATTCAGTATGTATTAAGCTGTCAGAGTGGGCTGCTCTCCCAAGCCGCCTGTCTTCACTGAACAACCCAGCCTATTAATTCCTATTGACTGTGACACACATGTCCCTCCAAAATGAGCGGTTCCGTATTGATTTTTCCTGAGAGCTGCTTACTTCCCCCTTTCATGCCGCCAAGGGTGAGATCTTTATCCTGACTGATTGTATATGTTCATCGTATCAGAGGAGTGTTGCGCATTTTAGACCCATGAACCCTCTTCTGCTCTCCCCCTCCTTCTGTGTATCAGGGCTACTTGTACGCAGCCAAGTCTCAATGAGACAATTAAAAGGCCCAGAGTCCCCTGTGTCCCCTGAAACACTGCGGTCAAATGGAGCTGCAGACCTTCCTACAGTTCACGACATAAGACATGACAGCCAGCTCCTCTCCCCCCACTAACACACTGCCTCCCAATCAATAACCCTGAATAGAAGGGTGCCATATCCTCTCAGTGACGCCCGCTCTAACTGCTCCAGCCCAAATGAACTCTGACAGGTCGTATCGACGTCATATCAAGCTCCTCCATGGAGAGAAAAATGATTATCTGCTGGTGAAATCAGTTATTGACATGCTGTGGAATAGCTTCCCTTCCCGAGGGATTTATTGATACAGTTTATGGTGTATAAATATTTATCTAATATGTGTCTGAAATAGATTTGTCTAGTTGAGGTGTACAGTGCGTGTGTCTGCTCTGGTCTATGTTGGCCCTCTGAGGGCCATCAATGCCTCGCTCTCTCTCCTCCGCCACTCAACCATGACTCTGCCTTTCCCTCTTGTTGGATTCTGTTTTTACAGGCAGCATGAAATTGCTTCGGCTGTTGCGACTCTGTCTTGAAGTCAATAGTAAAACATGTTGTAATTACATTTTATTGCCTCTCACTCTAGACAATCAAAATGGCTTTACTGCGGCCATCATATTGTAAATGCATGTAGACGCGCTACGTGTCTCACCATCAGTGGAGAAGGTACTCAAACCTTTTACATAAGTAAAACTAGATGCTCCTTGAGGAAATGTGAGAGTAAATACATGTAATAGTCCTGCATTGCATCCACTAAAAGCTCCTTGACGTGTTACCATACCTTACAAAAGGAATTTAAGATTTTTTTTAAGGCAAAGCAGAACTTGAGCAAATGCACTTTGGTTACTATTGACAAGTTTCTTCCTTCAAATAGTTTTGTTGTTGTATAATATGTGCAAATGTGGGCATACAATTGTGGAAATGGCCATGTTTTATTGGTGATTGTATTATCTTCCTTCATAAGTGCAAAAGACAAAGTACACTCACACACCTGCCATTGCTTTGTCAAAGGCCAAGAGAGTGATTACTATTTTATTATAAAATAGTTTTCACCGAGAGGTATTTCATCACCAAGGACACTTTCTTTAACGATACTAGTCAAATAAATAATCTCAAAACAATTTTAAAGTATTTTTTTGTCCGATAAGGCTAGTATAGGGGCTTTTGCTGGCAGTTTGTATCAAAATTAGACGCAACATCTCTAACCAAACTCATTTGTCACAAGATTGTCCATCAGCTGCTTCTCTCTGGTTATGGTTTTATTGTACGGCAAATGTTATATTGACCTTCCTGCTCTCGCAGCAGCTGAACTTGAAGTGACCTGCTTTGCTGCTCGGATGTTTTGAGAGACATGTCCCTGGCATACAGCTTGACCGTTGCAAATTTCCTTTCCTTGTGTTTCATCTCATTTCTGTAAGAGTGCATTTAGAGAAGAAGGCTTGTAAGCTCAATACTTTACAAAGGAAAACTAAAAAGCAGATCATTCAGAGACGTACTTTCTGATCGCGATGTTGCAGGAAACACATAGCATGCAGTCTTATTGTATGATATTGATTTTTTCAGACAGGCACAGTGACTTTTTTTTTCTTCTCCTGTATGATGCACGACTGCGGCCTCGTGAACATGACAGGCAGTCTCAGGTCAAATACCTCTGTCTCCCATCCTCCGCTGTGTCTCCATTACAGTCTGTTGGCTCTTTGGCTGACTTATTGACCAGCTCTCATGCTCGTTACTCAACAGAGTAGTAGTTTGCTGTGATTGATACCATGACTCCTCTAAGACCGCTTTTAGCCCCCCCCTCCTCTCCTCTCCAAATCCTATCTGCTGTTTTAAAGCCATGAGTGGGTTTCATTAATGGTCTCTCCTGTTTATGACGCCATAATTAGAGTTGAGGAAAGGCACCTAACTACCACGGTTCCACCATACTGAGAAAGTCAATAATGCAAGCCCAACAACTCCTCACACAATTGAGCCCCGTGGAAAATCTATATGCTCTGCTGCTCTATGTCTTTATGGTGCTGTTTTCAAAAGAAGCCCTGTGATTTGTTAGTGTTTTGACTTCCACTTTTAACTAATCCCACAGAATTGATTATTAACACCAGCAATATCATTTAGCTTCCTGCGGCCTCCACAGAGTTGTGTGGGATGTATCCGCGTGCAGCCGGTGTGCGACATTGTGTTCGGTACGGCCAGGCCTTGTGGCCATTTACCTGCTTTGTAATTTGTTTTGTGCTTCACCTCATGTACATGCAGCGACTCCTGTAAAAACCCAACCAGGCTGACCGCTACGCCTGGGTTATTTGTGTGGAGCAGGTCATGGGGGATATTACATTAGATTGCTTTCCAAGGAAAATAATTCTGCCAGGTGGTCTACTGGGCTTTTCTCCGTGTATCTGTCAGGCAGGATTGCATGCAGTTACATAGAGAAAGAGAACAGTTTGAATACACACAAATACAGCCTGTTTTTTTTTTTACTCACCCATCTGTCTTTTTAATTAAAACAACAACAGAAAACAGCTAAGGGAGCACTTGTGCTGGCTAAAGAATATGTAGTGTTGCGTCTGCACCTTAGATGATGAAAGAAATATGTGGCTTTCTATTTTACAAGCCCGTTTCAGCAGAACATTTTATCAGTGTTAACGTACATTCAATCATTCAGGTACCACACTGATACTTAAAAATAATTTCCCAGTCTGGCACTTGTGTCAAGTTCTTGATGTATGTTCTTTGTTTCCTCTATCACAGGTTAGAGGGAGACAGCTTTTAGGGAAGTGGAGTTGAACAGAATAGTGTGTGGTCTTTAAATGCTCAGCAGATGGTGTTCATTACCACTAAAGGCAAGTCAGGGTTTATTTATTTATAGCCCAATATTGCGAAGCATTACTCAAAGGGCTGCACATACAAACGAGAAAAATGGTGGCTATGTAAAGATAACTTTTCAATTAAAAAGTATGAAGAGGTCAATTAAATGAATATGTTGTTCTTGAGGCCATTAAGCTGAGACGTCAGTATTTGTAACATAGCTCCTTGTTTTCACCGGGGTCACGCCTGTTATCTGATGGCCGCTTTAGAAAGCAGCATGAATAGTTGATGTCAGAGCGCTCGCTGCAGCCCAGACTTCAATGTAAATAAGACGCAGGTGACTGGGACACCATTTCAAGGGTCAGGCTCACTACAGCTCCAGTTCACTTTGCCTTGCTATTTGCACAATTCCTGAGGAGCAAAACAGTAACCCTGCATGACAAAACTCAGATTAGCTACTGTGCAGTGTTTTGTTTTCTTCGTTTAAACATCCAGATCCGTAACTTAAACTGGACCTTTTGGATTTAATGTAATGTCTGAGAGGAAGGTCATTTGTTTTGAATGTATTTGGTCATAAGCTCAAAGTATTATAGAATACAGTTATACGTTGACCTAATAATGGGCTGGAGGGAAGATGCAGGATTATTAAACGCATAAGGATGCATCCTGTGGAGACTATAAATATCTACACAAAATGTATTTCAACCCCATCCTGGGCAGGGCTTACAAGATCAAAAATAACTTCTCATTAAAAATGCTAATAGAAAAAGTAACCACACAAGTTTTAGATTATAGGTAGCAGTCTTCACGTTGCAATATGAAAGCAGTGTTAATGAGGCCAGGAAAACATGTTGAGATGACAGCAGTCTAATGACTTCCATGACAGTATACAGGCACTGCTGTAATCACAACTAAATGTCAGACAACATAAGGCACGGTGCATAATGGCTCCAGATTGATAACTCCTTCTTACTTTAATTAAGAAATGCAATTTTTGCTTAAAAGGTAAGCCTATTGATCGTAGTTTAAAGGAAGCCATCAAACCAAAAAGTGAAGAGAGGGCCCTGCAGTCATAAAAGACTGAACAGTTGTCTGGGGGGGGGGGGGGGATTGGCTCGGGGAAACAAAAGATAAATTGCTGTATCTTTCATAAAAAGAAGGGTTATTAAAGCATTGTAGGCGTACGGCTTGAGTTACATTTAAATGATAGTTACCATTCAGGTTCAGACGCTGACCATTAGTCAAAGCACTCATTCAGGAAACTCTGAAGCATTTTTCAGAGTAACTGAAGCATTTTTCAGAGTAACTGAATCCCCCAGAGTGAGGTGCGTCACTCACAGGAGATGAGGCTGTGCAGGTAGCAGGACAGTGGATAGTTATATATCATGAATAAACTAGACCTCTGAGAGCAGAGAGGCTCCGAGTCCGATGGGACATTTGCCCCCGCGGACCAGGCACCCTCTGGCTGGCCTTCCAGGGAGATTAAATGTTATCTGCTTGAGGTCCAACATGTGCTTCTGTAAACATAAACCAAACTTAGCTCATATCAGTTCACCCTTGACTGGAAACCTAACCTCGGTGACTGAATGAACCAGTTTCATAATTAAATCATCAGTGCTTCGCTTTTACTGTGCCTGCAACCCTAACCACAGCAGGGGGGGGGGGTAAGAGGAGCGGGGCTCTGCCGGCCGGTGATGACAGTCCAACCAGGAGCCCAGGACCTCTGTGAATGGCTCGGCATGGCATGAGCTGGTGGGGCAACATCCACCCACCTAACACCCGCTTAGATCTTATCTGGATATCTGTGCTATCGCTCTCTTAGTTACTCCTATAATACCCTTACTTACCGCGCTCCTTTAAAACATTCTTCATTACCTTTGAGAGGGAGGGCGCACATCTAGTTATTAACCTGCAGCTTACGTTTACATTATTAATATATATATTTATGTTGCCATCAGATAAATCCCCACCCTTCCAAACACACCACTGTTCCTGCAGCCGTGTCTCCTCCATGCTGCTCTAATGCCCAGTGGCTTGTTGCACTGCATGTGTAATGACTGTGGAGCTATCAGAGCTTATCCTGTAGAACAGAGGATATTAAGGGGGGGTAGTCACAAAGGCCAGTCTTTAATTTGACCTCTGCCTGCCCTCTCGTCGAGTGAGGTGGCTTGCAGGAGCGCTCCGGTGGTTTGGGCAGTTGGTGATGAATGACTGTATTTGGTGGGCAGATTGTTACAGTTCCACACTAATTGAGGGGTCAACACAAAGAGCAAATGTGGTAATTGAGTCACTTGACTGTGGATATAGAGCTTACCACCGCTCTTTTGACCCTGTAGCCTTGCCTGGACTCGACAGCAGAGTACTCGCCTTCCTCCTGTGTTTATTATTGTGCTATCCAAAAGGTATAAATATAGCTTTTTATTAGATTTTCACAGGTCTTTAGCCTTAGATCTACAAGTGCTACACGATTTTTCATGAGAATAACTCTTTAAAATCAGTCAGTTATCGTTATCCATTAACATAGGTCCTATTACCTAATATTGAATATAATGTATCCATTGGATAGTCTACTGCAAGTGGTCCAGTTTACTTGTGGAAGTTATTCACACTTTCTGCAATATTTCTGGAAAGTTCTCTGTTTATACATCTTAACTTATTGATGTTCTCTTTGGCGCTGGGGACTAATCACCCTGTTTAGTGTCTTGCTAAATAATGTATCAATCCAGTTTCCTTTCTCCTCTCTTACCTTATATCAGTGGCGAGCCGTGACTTTTATACCTAGGCCCTCTGACCCTTTGGATGAAGCACTTGATGGCGGGTCATGCAGCTGATCCTTTGCCACTCCAGTTTATCATTGTAACTCAATCTTGAAAATGACTCGGTTAATAATTTTGCAAACGATGTCATCACTATCACTGAAGTGAGCCATCATGAACGAACTGATGCTAATCATAAATCTATCGATCATAAATCTATCGATTAGATTTATGATTCGAAAATAATAAAAGTAGGGTAGACATGTGGATATTATCCGGCTGAACAAAACGTGCATTTATCTAACAGGTTCGTTTTCCACAGACCTTATTTCGAGCTATTTTGCAAAACCCTATGGAGAAATCCCGTTGCTTTCTGTCGAGGGAATCCGAGCGAAGCTTACTTCCGGGTTTTAGGACGCGTCACTGCACCACTTGCATAGACTTCACAGCGGGCGGAACTTGTCATAAAGTCCGCGAAAATAAAGCCCGCCCATTTAGAGGGCAGATATGATTGGTCAATTGTACTGTCATTTGACATTACTCTCTCGTTGAGTTACTATAGCTGGCCCTCTGTGAATGTAGAGAGGGACCAACAAGCTCTCCCGTCTTCACATAACTCGCAGAGACGGCATTTAACCCTTCACATTCCAACAGAAACTGAACAGGCAGATTCGAAGGATTTATTTATTTGGAAATGTTATTTTAAATTCAATTAAATCAAGTTATTTTGGTAAAACTAATGAAAAATGTAACAACAACAAAAATATTAAAAAAAAAAAAAAATGTTAAATGTTTTTTTTTAATGTTTTCAAATATTATTTTTTAGAATATCTTAGGCCCTCACAGAGGGCCTAGAGGGCCCTGACGGCTCGCCACTGCCTTATATAAATATAGGTTGCACAGAGAAAATGAGCTGCAACTAACTATTCATGTTATAATGAATACATCTTGCCATGATTTCCCGAAAGCCAAAGTAACATTTTCCAATCAGGAAAGACCTCAGAGTTTTGGTCCAGCGTTTTCTGAAGGACTAACTTTTGGACACCAGGTGCATCAGAGTAAAAAGTAATATAATTTCTTTATCGACAGTTGAAATGTTTAATCTCTGAAATGCCACGTTTTTGTTTAACCACAGAAGGGAGTTCGGCACAATTTCACTATCTTTCAAGGTTCATAGAAAGGGAAAAGTCTGAAGAGGTTAAAACTCCAGAAACAGATAAAGATGGCTCACAATACATTTTGTAGTAGTTTTCGATAAAATGAAAGAATTTCGAAGATCGAATTTTCCTGACAACAGTTTATCTAATTGACTTCACGCTTTATGGATGTATTGCTGAGGACTGGAGGATGTGCAATGCCGACTGTGACATCTTGGCATCTGCAGAACTTATTTATAAGCTGTGTGTAATGTACAGATTGTGTAGTGCACATGTATCAAACTCAAGGCCCGGGGGCCAAATCAGGCCCGTGGTGGATTTAATTTCGGCCCGCAGGATAATTTCAAATTACTATTAGATCTGGCCCGTCGGTATATTGCACGCACACCTTCCTCAATCCTGAGGGTTTCCTCAGCTCAGAGCCTGACCCCAAACATTGATGAACTTGCACCCAAGATGAGATGCCAAGTATCTGGCTTGAACTAGCATCACAGAGCAGCACACTGAGTTTCAATGGATGTTTCCTCTTGCACTTTTTTTCTTGCGGATAGAGCCATAAGAAATGAATGCAACTGATTATTTAATATTTAATGTTGTTTTTATAGGCAATAATTTAAGCGTTGTTAGTTCCAGGTTTAATATGTGCAATAAGTTCATTTCAATACGTTTTGTAATAAACATTGAACCAGTCCGACCCTCGACTAGTACCCATTTTATTATTTTGGCCCACTGTGTATTTGAGTTTGACACCCCTGGTGTAGTGTATTAGGAGCAGGTCGCTATTAACTGTTACACTGCCAAAATGCATGCTGGGTAATGGTCACTCTCCAGTGCTCTTTGCAACAGGGTTGGAAATGATCACCTGCCAATATTAAAATAACATTTGAGAAAAGATTTGGTGATTCACTTTCTGCCAATCAAATGATATGTTTATTTCGTCTCCACAGTGAAAACAATATTCTGTTTTGTAAGTATACTACATTACAGTCTACACAATAAAGAACACCTTCTTCAGTCCAGATGCCTCTTCCTGTTTAGTAAAATAGTTCATGATAAAATAATAATAAAATAGTTCATTCAGAGGGTTACCAAACCATTTCCCTCCATCTGTTATATGGTATTTTGTCGTAGCCTGATGCTCATGGTGTTATTCCTCCAAAGTGTTTTCCTTTGTGTTGAAGACAGTTCCCTGTGTTATTGGATGGAGTTTAATGGATCTGTTGGCCTTTGCATTTTCTTTGCTCTGGCAACATGTGCTCTGCAGAGACTTGGGCAGAACACCATCCATTTGCACCTAATGGCCATCGCCTTTGAATGTGGTGAGTTGTGAACAACAATGTATGTGTGAGTGCGCCGTGTGTGTGAAAAGCTACAAGGACAAATGCATTCTGCATTTAATGAGTGTGGGCAAAAGGGAACCTGGGTAGTTAAAACTGAGAGTTGGCGAGACTATTTTGTCTCTTGTTACCTGACTCTTGTGTTGCACCTTTAAACCACAACATGCCACTAAACTACTCTGATGGTCTCACAGGACAGATGTAGGGTCTGCAGCCCTGTGTGAATGGGATTGATGGAGCACATTAAACTCTGAGCTTCATCCTGCTTAAATGCTTTTACACTCTAAATCTTTTCCGCTATATCACTGTGAGAAGACCACACACTGTAGAAGATTTATCCATGAGATTGTTGGATTGTCATTTGAACTGTATATTATCAGGTAGTGGATCAACACTCATCGCCAACATGTGTCTATTTATTTTTGTATTGAATTCATGGATGGAAACAGAGATGAGATTTCTTTGTTTACCTCGGCACATCATCCCTCAGGTCTCTGTGAACGTCCACCATTTCCCTCCAACACTCCTTACTCCTGACTAAGATCTAATTGTTTTAATGCACAAAAATGTGGATGTTGTAATTAACATTTGCGAAAAACAAGACAGCCGCTTCATTGATATGCTGCCGCTGATAAGGCAAGAGCTTGGCAGCGAGACAATGGCTGAGGCCACCAGGGGCTCGCCAGCAACCAGGGACACGGGACCGTCCTGCCTCCTCCGTCAATGCAGGCGACCAACAAAGCGGCCTGTCATTCACTGCACACTAGCGTTTTTAATTAATTTTCACTCGGCTCTCCTTGGAGTGCCTGTGTGGTGACGTTGACCCCCCAGATCTGCTTCATGAATGTAGCTTTCTCCTCAGCCCGGGCTGTCAGAAGGTCAGCAGTGCAGGAGACCCCTTTCTGTACGACTGGACTCAGGAGGCTTTTCCTGACCAGGAAGTGCATGTGACAGAGGTCGGTAAGGAAACAGCAGTTCAGTCTGACTTGTTTAAGAGAATACTAAACATAAAAACTGTATTGATTGAGAATATCGAAGCCTGTCCAGTAGGATGTGACCCTTATTTTGTCGACGGCCATTCTAATTGTCTTGTACTAGTTATTGACCAAACTGTCAAAGAAAATAACCCATTAAGCTTTAAAAGGATGTAACGTGTTGGCACATCCTCAAGTAGCATTAAGACAGTGAGGAGTTTAGTGTCGCTCTCGCCTGCAACGCATGAGTCCAAATCCGCCGGCCTGTGAATAAGCCGGATCAGAGTTGATCAAATTGCTGTTGTCTTAAAGCCCTTCTGATTTGGATTAATCCACAGGAGTGGTCACACCCGCTTGGTCTGTAAATCTATAGGTCCTTATGTTTCCACCTGGCACCCCCACCGGGCTGTATGAGGATGAAAAGAAGTGGGACTTGTAATTTTTGCCAACTGTGTTCAAGGGGGCTTTTTAAATAAGTGCCCTTGACCTATTCCAAGGTTTATCCCAGGCTTCTTGTTGCCCCCTCTCTCGTCTCCATAGGGAGCTACATTTAGTCTGATTAACTAATGGCTACAATGCTTTTAGAAATGAGTATTTTTTTTGGGGTGTTGACTGAAGAGCTGCTTTTCAAAGCCTTGCCATCATGCAGTTTGCTCTTCTTTTGGCTGTAAAGGAGGAGATTAGACTGCAGTCCACCTGATCTGCTCACTTAAATCTCACTTATGGCTTCACAAGATGGGGTTTGATCACATCCTTCTTACTTATATTACTTATATCGTATGGTATTTTTAACTAGATTAGAACAAAGTGTAAAGGAAATCTCCACTGAAAATGTATTTGGCCTGCAGGTTTTATATTGTTTCTGGAGAAAAGATTAAACATTGCAGGGAAATTAAATGTTTGGCTAATATAAGTTGGCATTATTTCAGCAAGCTTTTGAATCTGGCCCTTGTGGCTGGCTGTGGTGTCCTTTGGTCTCTTAAAGCATTACATCTAATGGAGGACCATTTTGCTCACAATTAATAGAGCTCCCCACGAGACCAGGAGCCCATAGACTTGTGGAAATACTGAAGTAGCCTTCAGGCAGCTGGCTAGATGTGGCTTGCTTCCCCGTCACTCACATTTGTCGTAATGGCACGAGAGCCTCACTGGCTATTCCCAAACGCTGTGTGTATGCATGAGTGTGTGTGAGCCCACTGCCCCAAGCATGTCTCATTTCAAAGTGCTGTCACTCCCTGCTTCCTGGCATCTATTAACACCCACCATTATCATGCTAATCTACATTGTATGATTACATAAAGTAATTTATGCACACTTCTATTCCATGGCTGCACAGGGATGCGTGCTGCCATTGTTGAATGTTTTAAAAAGAAGATTTTATGATCATCACTTTCCTTTTATTATCTTTTCCTATTCGAATCTTGTCTGGTTAGGCTTCTCGCACTTTCCACACTTGTCTTACTTTATCAACAAAATCGGTAAAAGCTCTTGGAAAGATTTGCGGGCCTCTTCCTACTGAGAAAATAATAGCTGGAATCGCCGACTGAGCCATGCTGCTTTGTTCATGAAGAGACTGTGAGTTGAGATCACTTTCCTCACAGTCCTCTTAAGCGGCATATCGGAAATGGTAAGAATGTGTTTTGTGTTGAAAGCAGAGGGCAAGAGCTTTCTTCCTCATTTATTCACAGCTAGTGGAGTAATTAGGAATGCAGAGGGCTGTTAAATTAAAACTGAATTGCACTTATTAACATTTTAACTACCAACCCCACCCTCTTTAGACACTAAACAAGGACAGTTTCAGCTCTAATATGTCTGAAGAATCCCGCTGAGGGGAGTCTTTATGTATCTCTAAAACAAAGACGTTCTTTAAAGTAAGATCTCCCTTTTGTTTAAACAACCAAGCATTTAACATTCAGTGTAATATGCCCAGGCTTCCTCCATGCTGTCAGGAGACACACCACCAGAGCTTCTCAAACTCTTTGCTTAATGAAACACTATTTGTGGTCAGATTGGATAGCTAATGTTGGTCCCTTTGAGGGTAACTCTCCAAATTAAATAGCATGGATTCACATCTGTCAGACAAAACCAGGAGGCTCTTTGTAATCAATGACCCAAACCAAGAGAGGCTCCACGGGGGGGGGGGGGGGCTCTGCTATGATGGCAGCGAGCATAAGGAGCCACCAGGGAAGCAGGCAGCTCACCTGCACTAACAGCCACTGCGCTGGGCTCGTTGTTAGAACCTGGGAGGGAGCACCAGCAGGGTTAATGTTCATTTATAGAACAGGTCAAACTACTTAAGCCAAGCACTGATTTATAATGCAGGAGAGCAATGTGACTAAACTGTAAAGGGAATTCTTGTTTTTCTGTGCAAACATTGCCGTTGGTGTTGTGTTAAAATGTTGAACCCCATTAATTTTATCACTCCCCCTCTCTTGTTTCTCTACGTCTTTAAATTTTGTTTGGAGGAGAGACTAGCAAGGCCTCCCGCTGTTCTGGAGAATTTCCTCTCGTTGTTAATTTTCCCTGCTCCATATGGCGCCACAGACACTTCACCTGCAGGCTGTAGCAGGCCGATCGGCAGCCAGCAGACATCCTCGGGCTCAGGCTGTCATTTACACAGGCCTGTGCATCTGTCTGAGCAGAGCCGAACACACCGGAACAGAGACAGCGCTTCCCTTCACCTCACAGCCTGAGTCCGGCATCATCCACCTGACAAAAATCAGACGCCGTTAATGAAATACGGCAGAATTTAAAAGCAAAATATGATAACACCTTCGTGCAAAAGCATTACGTCCTCAATACCAGTTTGGAAAAGTCTGGAAAATAGCCAGAGACATCTTACTGTGTGTGTGTGTGTGTGTGTGTGTGTGTGTGTGTGTGTGTGTGTGTGTGTGTGTGTGTGTGTGTGTGTGTGTGTGTGTGTGTGTGTGTGTGTGTGTGTGTGTGTGTGTGTGTGTGTGTGTGTGTGTGTGGTGTGTGTGTGTGTGTGTGTGTGTGTGTGTGTGTGTGTGTGTGTGTGTGTGTGTGTGTGTGTGTGTGTGTGTGTGTGTGTGTGTGTGTGTGTGTGTGTGTGTGTGTGTGTGTGTGTGTGTGTGTGTGTGTGTGTGTGTGTGTGTGTGTGTGTGTGTGTGTGTGTGTGTGTGTGTGTGTGTGTGTGTGTGTGTGTGTGTGTGTGTGTGTGTGTGTGTGTGTGTGTGTGTGTGTGTGTGTGTGTGTGTTTTCAGGGGGCTTGAAGTTTGCCTATGGCAGAGGCATGGAAGAGAGGGTTTCATCCTGGCTTGTCATTGATTAGAGAAGGGTCTTTAATTCCATCCCACCCCATGTTGTGATTCATTTGCATTCTGTGTCAGGAGGTAATGAAGTTTTGCTCTACGGTTTGCTCTGAAAATCTTGAAGATGTGGTCTAATGTGCATGCAGCCGCTAGCAAAGCGCTTTCTGATTTATTATGTCTCTCGTGTTAGCTAATTTGTCCCCTCTTCCTTGTCTTGGTGTAGGACTTTGTGCTTTTAAATGGTTTGCACAAAGGAGAGGTGCTTACACTGCTAAGACTCCAAAGATGTTGACCATGGGTATTATTAATTAGACTAGATTTACATCCAAAACAGAGACATTTTTGGTTTTCTGTCATCTTATATTCACCCTTTGGTTCATCTCAACTTATTATTCAGTGTGGAATTAAGAAACATGCAGGTTATTTTGAAGAGTGTATTCATTTGAACCATATTTCTATTGCAAGATTTAAGAAATAGGGATATTTTAGATTTTAGTTTTGTGAAAATAAGAAAACTTCTTACTACGTACAACTACAACCTTGATAATAACAACCTGAATTATTTGAGTCTTTTTGCAAATATGACTACACTAAAGGCTGTGATCACTCACTGTCCCTTTTCCTCCAAGCTCGTGCCCTTGTTTATCCATGAATCTTAAAGGATTCTTGCTCACAAAGGTCTGATTTCCCATTATTTCTGAGATGAGATAGGAGGTTAGGGGCTGCTTCTGATGGGCTGGATTGGCTGTGGGTTGGTGCATCAGGGTTGGTTTTTCTGAGCAAAGTTGGGAAAATGTGGTGATAACATTTGTCAACCTCTGGGGGAGGCCGTGTTCAGGGTCACGGCTAAATCTGTGCGCCGCGAGCAAAAGTGTATTCCATAATTCCAGTGCAGACGAGCAGAGAGCTGACCTCAGTACAGCTGATGCCAAGCCGCACTGATTCCTGCCCACCTGCAGGAGCGACAGTGGGATAACAATGGAGGCGAGGGGACAGGAGGGGGTCTCTCTCTTCCTTTCTTCTGGCCCTGTCTATGGAGACATCTGAATGTCCTTGTACGCTGTCCGTCTCCCTGCTTTTCTTCATTTCCCCCCAGAAAGAATATAGCTGTTCGAATAACAGCATGCTGCTTTTGAAGGAGCAAATGGAATGTTCAAGGCATCCTTACAAATACTTAGCCCATCAAAGAAATAACTCAATAAATAACAAAAATGAGAAGAATTACACTCTTACAGTTTCTATCCATTATCATCCACATATTGATTTTCCATTATATTAAAGTATTGCATCAACATGCAATCATGTTAATACATCTTACCTATTGTGAGTCATGGCTCATTCAACTGATAAATATGTAAATTAAAAATGTTTTATAGTTGATAGCCAACATTAATCTCATTTGGATGTCTTAAACCAAATTAAAGCACGAAGCAGTTTAGAAAGTGCGCCGTGAATTAATCTCTGAATTAAAAAGGAAATGAGCAGGGGACAGAACTTGCTCTTTTTTATTACAAATGTTAATGAAAAATGTTATTGACTTGAACAAATGGAGAATACACCTGGAAATGTATATTAAAAACCCCTTTCCAATTTCTCTCTCTGCGTAGTTTGCAATTATAGTTATTTCAGCAATAGTGGGGGAATTAATTTTGCGTGCAGACTGATAATGTTACCAGTGTAAGAAGAATGGATATTGTGTTGGATAGGGGGTCTCTAGGTATTTACAAGGAGTGGAGAGAGCAAAGCTTTATTTAATTGAAAGAATTAATCAATAACAGCTGTAGCCCTTTGTCAGAGAAGGCCTTGCAAAATGAGCAAGTAATTTACTGTAGACATTCTGAGGCCTATAGTGGAGAGCTGATTGAAGGAGTGCATTCTGGGTGTTAGACCATCAGCTGTAGCTTAATGCAAGAGGGTATGTTAAAAACTGAATACAATTATGAGGATAAGCACTTCCATGCATGGTTAGCATCAGAGGTAAGTAATTAAAAACACCGTATTTTCTCCTCATCAGACTTTCTCTCTTGTGCATAAATGTCTTTTAAATCAGATAATAAGAAGTTTCAACATGTCCTTGCTATTTTCAAGTGATCCATTTGGATGTAGTAGACCTTTAAAAAACTTTTGATTAATTTGTAGAAGCTTTTAAAAGTTTTTCAAGATTGTGTTTGTAACTTCACAAAAACTATTTCCCTCTCCTCAAGCTCCTCGTCTGTGCATCAGTAGAGACAGAATTGGCTTTTCCCCACTAGTTACATCTTACAATCCAGTTCTTCGTTGCTGCTGGATGTTGGTAAATGTGTTCTCAGATCTCACTTATGCATCATTGCTCTCACGCCATCACCGAGATCTTTTTTTTTTTTTTTTAGATCAATCTTTAAGGTAAATTACTCTCCATGCAAACTGGCAGCCATCCCAGTATGTAAATTCATGTGCTAATTCACAACATGATTTCATTTCAACTTCCAAGCAAATGAGATTTTAATTGAAAATGAGATCTTCCATAGAGTCTCTCACTGGAGATGTGCGGCAGGGGAATGATACTTTTCACCGATTGTTTTAAGAGACAAGGAGACTTTTTTTTTCCTTCTTCCAAGCCATTTATAAAAGATTGTATGTTTTCCCAGCCCGCTGTTTCCCCACAACCTGCAGGTTACTGAAAATGCTCTGTGAAATTAACATTATGCTTCAGCTCCTCGTCAGAATGTAGAGGCGGGCTATTAACGTGTGTGTATTTTCATGATGTTAATGGTGTTAACACATGCCCACAGATTGCCACCAGCGGTGCAGTAATTTTGTCTTGCTGATCATAAAGTGTCCGAGTGGGTCATTTTGATTATGACACGCTAATTACATATTGCCTTCCCCCCCCCCCCCACCCACCCCAGACTCAGAGACCTACAGTCTTTAATGGTAAGCTTTTATGAGTTAGAGGAAAGAAAATAAAAGATCTCTGTCTATGTTCCTGACGGCGATGTGGCACGCATGCTTCACTGCTTCCCTTTAAACTTCCTAAATTGTGTTTCACAATAAATAGATGCCCAAGCCTTTAACTGCCAGTATTAGATTAGATACCATTAGATGTAATAGAAAATTCTCTGCCTGTAATATTTTCATAAGAGTTTGAGGCGTTTGATTAATCTGACCACATTTTATTGCATTAATGATTTTTTTTTCCTTTCCACTCTGCTGTAAAGACATTGTATACAGGCTAATGCTGTTTCCTCTCTCCCCTCTCTGCTCGCTCTCATTCATCCTCAGCCGTTATTGCAATGCATTGTTGATGAGGTGAGTCGGCGTCTTATGTGCTTTCACTCCTAAAGTCATTCCTAATGGACTGGAAACCTTATATTTTGTTTCCTAATGAAGCACAGGAGTGGCAGACAGCTCCGCTTGGGCTGTCCTCTGGCTGCCTGCAGGTTGGAGCCACCGGCCCGAGCCGAGCTGCTCTGAGGAGCCAGCAGGGGACGGGGGGCCGGGGCAAGGGACGGGGGGCCGGGCAGCAGACAGCTCACACAGGAACCCATAGACAGGCCACAGCAAATCTGTGGACATCAATACATGCAGTGATATATTCAGAAGTACAGGATGTGCTTGGTTTGCCTAGTGATCAATGCAACACTTTAAGAATATTCAATGAATTTAAAGTCCTGCATTAAAAAAAAAAGTGCACATGTCTTATCACTTTATCAGATAAAAGTACTTTTAGTATCAAAATGTACCCTTTATGCAGGTGATGAGCCACTCTAAATGACATAATATATTTGTATGTAGTTCGGTGAAAGGGCGCTTATTTTAGCTAAATTAAATACTTTGGGTAGTTTGATGAGTAACAATGAACCATATGTTGTGTTCTTTTCTGTTAAATAGTAAAGTAATTTAGTCATTTACGGATATATGCTTATTTACTCTTTTTCCAATAGTTTCATTTCATTTCATTTCAAACCTTTATTTATACAGATAAATCCCATTGAGATCATTGATCTCTTTTCCAAGGGAGACCTGCTCAAGTAGTTCCACATGAAACATAAAAACATAAATAGAACAACAAAAGGACATCATACAGCATCATTTACATAATTATCCACATAAACAGGTGCCAATAGCTTCCGATTGACTAGCATCCAACCGAGCTTTAAAAACATTTAGTGGCATCAGATTGTTCAGTTTCCATTTAATTTGCAGACTATTCCAAGACAGAGGAGCTGCGCATCTAAAAGCTATCTTCCCTAAGACAGTCCTAGCAGTTGGCACATTTAATAAAACTACAGCATGCGATCTCAGGCAGTAGCCACTTACACTTTTCTGTGAGATCAGGGAGCAGATATAAGATGGAAGTTTCCCTAACATGGCTTTGTATATAAAAATGTACCAGTAACTGAGCCTAATAATAGTTTAATAAGAAGAACACTATCACTTTCATGTCTGCAACCAAACAGCTCGCTGCACCCTCGCTGCGAGGGGGACCCAAGTTCCCATCAGCAAAAACACGTGGGTTTGCTATCCTGGCTCCAAAATGGTGGAATGAGCTCCCCATTGACATCAGGACAGCAGATAGCTTACACACCTTCCGGCGCAGACTGAAAACTCATCTCTTTCGACTCCACTTCGAGCGATAGAACTATTAACAAAGCACTTATATACTAATAAAGGACTGGCTTACCTAAAGCCAGTTGAGTAGCACTTGAAATGTTTTTGCTCTATGAAACCTGATGTACTTATATGATTCTGTTTTCTTCAAGTTTGTATTTTGTTGGTCGAACGCACTTATTGTAAGTCGCTTTGGATAAAAGCGTCAGCTAAATGCAATGTAATGTAATGTAATGTAATGTAATGCATGGAACACTTGAAGCTACAGCTAATTGGCCAGTAGTTGATTAGCGTACTTTTATTGAATCTTTACAAAAGCTAATGTGTGCTAATGATAAGTTGTGGTCTTACCTTGAGAGCGTGCTAGGCTGTTTTTAGTCTTAATGCTAAGCTAACGTTGCAGATACGAAAGTGTTCACTTTTGGTGTATTTCCAAAAAATGCTGAATTATTACTTCTATCTTCAAAGTACTGAATAGCTATCAGAAAAATGTAGTGAGTAAAAAACATAATATATTCATTTAGAATTACGCAAGTAAGTATATCAGTCTTTTGTCCAAAACAGGTTGTAGGCTACTTGTATCTGTACTTGAGTTAATGTGAAAAAAGGACCAGTTCTATATAATATTCAACCAGAAGCATTTGTTTTCTGTCGTTCTCTGTAGTTGTGGCATCTATATCAGAGAATTACAGTGCCTTATTATGTTCTAAAAAGCTGTTACTCAGCACAAAAATGTGAGGATTTGATGCTTAAAGGTCTGTTCAAACAGAACATGAAGTAATAGGTCTGTGCACAGAAAACTATCCGAGCTATTCTGATCTGACGTTTCACAGCAAGGTCATTTTTAAAACAAAATGTCTCCTGCGCTATCTAGGTCAAAGCACATTCTGTTACTTTCTCCAAAACTTCCTGTCTTCCTTCCTTGCTTCCTGCTACAGCTTATAATTAAACACACACAATTATCCCAAATTTAATGGGATTTCAGAACCAGGCTTTTATTTAAGAGGTAATGAATAATATTTTAATTGCATATGTAACTGTGAGATCGAAATGTGCTTCTCTCATCACGTGTAATTACTACAGCACATTTTTCTACTGTGATACTGTGAGAATGCAATCAATAGCTGATGAGTGCCTTTTTTCTGTGTTCTTAAGGTCATTGTGTAACGGTTATTAATTGTGAAATCATCCAGCAGGGAGGTGAGGAGGCATAAGCACTTAGAACATATGGACATTGTCTTATTGTGTATTGATGTCTGTAATTAATGATATAATGCATGCCACTGAAGTAGTTTGACCTCTGAACCGATCATTATTCAGAGTGTAGCTGCATCAATCCAACCGTGCTTTTCTCAGATCTATTTCTGTTCCCCCCCCTCAGGGACAGGCGAGGCACCCACTGTATCCTCATTTGTATTCAGCTGACCAAGGCCTTCAAATAAATGATTTAGAAGTCTTTATCAGAAAAAGACTATATAAGAGGGTAAAATGAGATTTTACAAGCTGCTGCTGAAGTTCATAAACACTCCAGGTTCTGCTTCGCTGCCTCAAACTCCAAAAAAGAAGTCATTTTCTTTATAGGACTTTGGTGTATTTACTGGTTCTTTTTCTCTCAATCCCACCACAGGAACGACATGTATTTACTCGTCTTTGGGAGATGTCGTTTTCAGGGTCCAGTAATGACAGGCTTTGTGTTATTCCGCCTCTCCGCATCATAATGACCGCATGAATGTCTGCTTTTTAGATGGAGTGCTGGCCAGATTGTTTGGGCTATCTGAAAGAGGACATGCCTCGCTGCCCAGCCTGAGGTTTAGAGGTGGTGATGAAGTCCCTCTACACCGAGCATCCCAGACCCTCCTCAGGATCGGCCGTATTAGAATAAGTCATTTCATTGTTAATTTAAATGCCCTAATACATCACTCTAAGGTAACAGAGTGATGTGTGAGCAGCAGAGGGGGAGAGAGTATGAGAAGGAGCGGGAGAGAGATGCCAAGGGGTGTTTCTTTAATATCAAATGAAATTGAATCCCGCGTTACCTCACTTACCTCGTTTCTCAAGCAGCTCCCAGGCTATTAATGGAAAGCTGTAAAAGGATTGGTTAGCTCTTTCAGTTCTTTAATTTCACCGCAGCTCCCAGATGTTAGGTCTTTGTCTCATTGCTGATCCCCGGCTGATCTATGGTGTTGTCTTTATCCCGCCTCCAGTCCATTGTGGCTGTTGTGTTATTGGGTCAGGTGAATCTATCAAGGACGGAGAGTTGGGCAGTTCACACACCGGGGGGATAATTACAGGGTGATTGGTTTCCTCATGCTCTCTGCTCTCACTATCTTTGTCTCCTCTCTGTTAGCCTTGTCCTTACATAAACGCACACAGCAGCATGCCATGGCATTGGAAGTCGACCAAAAAAAGCTGCTCAGTGCCGGGATCCCGGCCCTCTTACCTGCTCGATCTCCGGGGCCCCGTTTTAAACAGCTGTGTGTGTTTAATAGAAAACATGTGCACCATTGTTTACAGATGTTTGTGGATTTATTTACACCAGCGGATTGACTGGAGCTCAGGAGACAGCAGACTTGAATTCTCCATCAGCACATCTACTGCTATTATTAACCTAACCCTAGATAGCATAGATAATTCATCACAGTTACCGCACACTTTTCCTGTCTCACTCAGCCCTGAATCCTCTCATCTACGTGTCCTTTCTGGGTCACAATGACACCAGTTTAATTAATAACTTTGTAATACCAGTTTCAGTTTTGACCTTTTTAAAGGAATAGCCGGAAATTATGGGAAATATCCACATTTGCTTTCTTGAGTTAGCATGTCTGTGCTTTAAATATGACGCTATATATTTAGACTGAACAAACAAACAAGCTGCTGATAGTCTCTTTTTTTTTTTTTTTGGACTGAGTCAGGTTAGCTGCTTCCTTCCACTTCCTGTCGGGATACTTCCATTGGACCACTTCACCTGCAAGGCAAAGTTCACGTGACCATGAAGACAGCAAAAGGTAGATATTTTCCTGGGGGAAGCTATCTTAATGTAGCTTAGGTAAACCATATAGAAAATTGACTCAACCAATAAGAATAATACAAATATACAGCAAAAACATCGAACTATATCTTAATTATTACGTTATTTGGTCATTCGCTTTTATAATTTGTCGTCAAAAAAATCCCATATTTAAAAAAAATGAAATGTAATACTATTGAACAACATGATTATCTAATATCTATTCCTACTAAAGTATATCGTTTGTAACCTTTGTTTTCAAGCCCACATCCAAAGTGGTCAACACAGAAATATTGATACATGTTCTATGTTTGAATTATGTTGTCTTTCTGATTATGTTGAGTTATTCCTTTAAAGTATTGGCAACAACATTACCCCCATGTTGGATGTATATTTTTGGGACGTGTGTGCTTTTGAAACTGTTAGTCCTTGAAAGGGCAGATTTATTTTGGAGGAGGGCTTTTACTTGTTTGTAAGGCAAGGTTTCCCCCAATCCCTGGTGCTGACAAGTATGTTGCACACCCTCTCACCTGCATGTGATCTTGATGGAAATCTCTGGTCCTCTGTTCACACACACCCACAAACACACACAGAAAGCCCTAGCTATTTGCACTTCCTGACTTTGAAAGCTGTCAGCATAGAGCAGTGTTGCTTCAGGACTCTGGACAGTTCCTCCACAGAGACCTGCAGAGTGTTCAAACCCGAGGCTCTCACCTCGCCCCAAAGTCTGACTGGGGACACCAGGACTCAGTCCAACACTGAGATTTGTCACATGCAGACTATTGTGTGTGTGTGTGTGTGTGTGTGTGTGTGTGTGTGTGTGTGTGTGTGTGTGTGTGTGTGTGTGTGTGTGTGTGTGTGTGTGTGTGTGTGTGTGTGTGTGTGTGTGTGTGTGTGTGTGTGTGTGTGTGTGTGTGTGTGTGTGTGTGTGTGTGTGTGTGTGTGTGTGTGTGTGTGTGTGTGTGTGTGTGTGTGTGTGTGTGTGTGTGTGTGTGTGTGTGTGTGTGTGTGTGTGTGTGTGTGTGTGTGTGTGTGTGTGTGTGTGTGTGTGTGTGTGTGTGTGTGTGTGTGTGTGTGTGTGTGTGTGTGTGTGTGTGTGTGTGTGTGTGTGTGTGTGTGTGTGATGAGTCCACTGAGTCGCCCAGCCCTTCCCCCCCCACACACACACATATCATCCACCCAGAGCCATTCTATCTGTATGGAAATTTGGGCTCCACAGCTGGAATCCCACAAAGCACTGTCATCTACTAATAGTTATTATCTCTTTGGCCTGTTCCCTCACAAAAACCCTGCAATACAAGCACATCACATCTTTATGGTAATGCCCTGCAATATAGCCCCAAGCTATGGTGCATAGACCTTTGTTATCATTACGATAATTCCCATTCTCACTTGACTCCTCATTACACCATTGAAAACTGCTCGGGGTTGGATATAGACACATTCTTGCATCTTTCTTTATTACACTGTAGCACATACAGTGTTGAAACACAAAACTTAAACTCTCCAAATAAACACAGAGGCACTCGGTTTAATGACAATTAAACTTAAGGGTTGTCATTATGAATCAGCAGTAGAGGCCTGTTTTTGCTATTGTATTTGTGCTTATTTGTTGTAAACAGGACTTAATGATAGTCAATATCATTATGTTGTGTAAGTTTTACAAATCTAGGTTTTTATTTGCAATTACTCATTTCAAGAAATGTAAAATTAACTAAATGAGTTGACTATGGACTTTGTGGCGAGATTTATCGTCAACCACTTTTTCCAAGTTCAAGAATGAACCTCAAAGCTTTTATACATATACACTTTTGTCTCATCCAAAACCGTGTGACACATAATGTGAAATGCGTTTAATACAAATTACGTTATTTTCTTTGTAGTTTAGAAAATAATTGCCATTTTGTTCAAGCAAGATATGTCATCATTACTGTAATATAGACTATGGCTTTATTGCCAAGACCTAGTGTCAAATGGAAGATAATAAACCAGATCTCAGATGAAAGCTAAATACTTTAACAACAGTTGTAATACAATATTTGAACACAGAGAGATAAGAGGAGGCTACAGGGATCAGAATCATGTAATCTGGTAAAAAAGAAATTGTGAAAGAAATCCACTTTTATTAATATCTCCAATAAGGTTGTCCTATTTTATGCTTTTGTATTTGTTTTTACACAAATCATTTCTACATTTGAAAGATAAACCTTCTGGCTTAAAATGTTATGTTCTCCTCTAATGGGTGCAGGGTCTACAGTGAAAAGAGGCTGAATGTGTCAGAGGTTTTCTTGTCAGTTTTAAATCAACAGAAGAGCAGGTGATTTGCTACACAAGTATGCCATGAGGCTTAGGGTCAGCTCTCTGTAAGCAGCAGAGAGACAGGGACCTGGCCGTGGCTGCTCGTGTCCTTGCGTCTCCTCATGAATGCCCACACAAGGCCTCTGGATTGACACAAAAAAGTAATTGCGGAGTGATTGGCACAGCTTGTCCCGTGCAGCCTGCGTCCCGCACTTGAAGGCTCTCCTCGGAGCACCCTCATTGTCACACAGCCTTTTAGCACCTTTGTTCCAGCCTTCCCCTAGGACCTCACAGCTTACTATTGGCAGATGAGTCCCTGCCTGTGACAAAAGGGTCCCTGCGCTCAGCCTCATTTGATGCAGTGATGAACCCCCCCCCTTCACACACATAGTGCACACACACACACACATACTGAAACCTCCTCCTGTGAGAATAAATGTTCCGTTTAGCGGTGGAGGATGTGGGGGTCAGGACCCAGGGGTGGGCTTTTAGGAGACAAATAAACATCCGAGCAGGATAGGAGTGATGTCTTCTTTACACATTAGGAACCATTTAGCAAGTCTCACTGTTTTCACTGCGTCTCTCCAGTGGCTTCTCCAAAAGCTGATATTTGTCTTTTGTTGTCTTAGCAGCTCACAATCCTGTCAGGATCAACACAGTGAATGATGTGAACAGTCTGAGTTGATCCTGATTAGGATCTGTGCTGCTATAACTGACAACAAGCCAGTAGAAATAAGTTGTCTATCATTTAATCTTGCTTATACATGATTGTGACTCGTCCAGTATATTGGAAAGATACAAAATAGTAATTAGCCGGCAGCAATTTCGCCTGTAATTGTCATCAAACTGTCTCTCCATATTTTGCTCTTACCCTTCTGTTATTTTTTGTGATAACCAATCAGACAGACACACACACAAACACACACACATATGCACATATACACACACAAACACACTCACACACATATGCACACACACACACACACACACACACACACACACACACACACACACACACACACACACACACACACACACACACACACACACACACACACACAAGCTGCATCTTTCTAATACCATCTAATGAGGTGATGACCAACCACTTGTTATAATTGCTTCAGTCTCCTTTTAATTTTCAAGCTTATTAATCATATGTAGAGTTATTTAAGAATGCATAAATTAATCTTAGATTAAAAAGCCTATCAAAGCCTCAAAACAATTAAAGAGTAAGGTAAGATTTCCCCCGGGCTGGGACTTTTATTTTAATAGAGTGTTCAGGTGATTATCATACTTTGATGCAGCACTGTGATTAATGCAGACACACTTTTAAATGAGCTGTTCTCTCGTGCACAAAAAGGTAGAATAAGCATGAGCCTGATTATGACCTTACTGACTTTTTGGCTTACTTTTCTCATTTTCTTTCATAGGCAATTATATAACGTCACTTTCTGTAGTGAATGAGTCTGTGAATGTTACATTTAGTTTTAAAATATAGATTTCATGTTAATCTGTTGTGGTGAGTTTTGGGGGGGGTTATTTGGTGTCCATTTAGTTGAACAGGATTTTTAGGCCATTTCATTCCAGTTGAGTTGTTCACACTGTCAACAAAGCCTTGGATTTATCTGATGGCAACAATGACTTTTACTTAAGATGTGTGTGTTGATGACAGTCGATGTTTAACAGGCCCTATCCGTTCAATAATCAATAGATTAGCAGATGGAGGAGATGGCTGCTTAATTAGAATGTTCTTTAATGCCCCAAGTTGGTTTGCATTTTCCTTTAGAATTATCCAGTTATAAAACGTGTTTAATCCCAAACGCAAATGGGTAGTGATTGTAAAATAAATACGATTTTGTTATATTATAATATATCATATTTTCGTTATATTATTTTGTTCTTCTCCAGATATGAAAAACAAATTAAAATGTGGGAATTAATTCAGTTTTATGTGATGGTTCCTAATTTTAATTTTAAATACGTTGTGATGAAAAAAAATGTAAGAACAAAAAATTGTGACTGTTTTACGATCCAATTATTGTATAAATAGACCATATTTGTTTTATATTTCATTAACTCGTATTTGAAAACTGCCCATGTTTAAATTAACAAAGCATCTTTCCTCTCTTGAAATTAGAGAATAATTATAGACAAATTGTCATGGCCATCCAGCTCTCTCGCACTGAAGTAGGACCAACAGGAACGTGTCCTGTTTCTTCATCAATATTACATCAGTGTTTGGCGCGGCGTGTGCATGAAGATGATTCACCCAAAGCTTTATTGACTTAAAAAAGTTAAACGTGCATCGTTTATGGTGAGAGTCTGCGCGCATTGTTCCTCTGTCTGATCTTTTATCCTTTCAGCCCAAAGGGGAAAAAAGCAAAAACAAAGCGCAGATCACAGAGAGTGACCTTTGGAGCAGCTGGTTATTGTCAAAACGCATGTAGGCGAAGTGTGGCTGGTAAACGATGAATCCGTGGGAACCAGCACATGTTGAGGCCCTGCACCCTCATTCAGCAGCGGGCCCTCTCTTCACGCTCACCACAATGTGTCCCTGCTGTTTTTAAGCGCAATGCCAACTCCCACCGTGCATAATGTTAATAACATAGCATTTTTTAAGATGCAATTGAAAACGATTAATTAAAATGCATTGTTTGACACAACAGCCTACAGTAATGACAAATAATGTTTATTTTTGTATTGCATTTTGACAAAATAGGCTATAACATGTTTTATTTGATAATTGTAGACATCATCCATATGCATCAACCATGGACCTGTAGGCTGCTATAAGACCAACACTCCAACCATCTCCATTGGTCATGAAACCATGGTTAATGCATGCTGTCTGTGGGAGTGGGAGTGCCTCACCTTACATTTTGCCGTCACTTGAGTGCCGTGTGTGTCGTATAGGGGGCTGTACCAGAGTCTGCCTGCCATGTGCACACTGCTGCTGCTGCAACACAGACTGTATGCACACACCGATCGCGGAGCAGAGAGAGGAGGACAGCGAGCAGGTGGGAGGCGGTGCTGCACGGACAACTGCGTCCCACTCCTAAAGAAAGCATCTTTACATCCATCAGAGAGTATACTTCTCATCTCTCTGACCTCCACTTGATCACAGCTTTCTAAATAACGACATAGGGGAGCTGCGTGAACATTTAAGGTGAGTTTGAGCAACTGATTTCAAGAGTATATGCGTTTGATGTTAGCGTTTGATCATGTCTTCAATCCATCTATAAGAATATTTTAAGATTAGTATGATGACACTTTATTCCGAATTTCACCTATAGCCTAATAGTGAGAATATGTTAACGTTTCAGGCCAATGCAATTTAAGTGGAGTGATAAGTACAAGGAATGTACATGTTATAAATGTGTTTAGATTTTTGGATTAGTCTAAATATTTAATAAAATCCCTTCGTGCAAACTTTATTAAATTGGAGGCCGGTAATAGTATGTCCTAGATGTTTCATCTTTAGAAAATTGAATACCTGTTTTTAAATAATGAACTAGAATGTTCCTTTAAAGAGACAAAACCCACATCTTAATGTCAATCCTCGTCTCTGCAGCTGCCTTCAAGGATGGACTCCATACCTGCTGGACGAGACTCCAGCTCCTCGCCAACCTCGAAACAAGAACTTTCCTACTCCAAGAACCTGAAGCCCAACCAGGTGGGACATACGGTGCTGTACGGAGTACCGATCGTGTCTTTGGTGATAGATGGCCAGGAGAGACTATGCCTCGCACAGATATCCAACACGCTGTTGAAGACTTACAGCTATAACGAGATACACAACCGGCGCGTGGCACTGGGCATCACCTGCGTGCAGTGCACCCCCGTGCAGCTGGAGATCCTGCGCAGAGCCGGGGCCATGCCCATCTCCTCCAGGCGCTGCGGGATGATCACAAAGCGCGAGGCTGAGAGACTCTGTAAATCATTCCTAGGAGCTCACGCGCCTCCTAAACTTCCAGAGAATTTCGCTTTTGATGTTTCTCACGAGTGCGCGTGGGGGAGTCGAGGCAACTTCATCCCGGCGCGCTACAACAGCTCCAGGGCCAAGTGCATCAAGTGCTCCTTCTGCAACATGTATTTCTCTCCAAATAAATTTATATTTCACTCGCATCGCACGCCAGAGTCCAAGTACACACAGCCGGACGCCGCTAACTTTAATTCTTGGAGACGACATCTTCAACTTTCAGATAAAGGTAGCCAGCAAGATGTGATGCACGCGTGGGAAGACGTGAAGGCCATGTTCAATGGGGGCAGTCGCAAGAGGACGCTGCCAGGCTACGGGTCAGATTCCAGCTCTTCCTCAAAATCACATGGACAATCCCGTCCCCGAGAATCACCCGACATACCCGCAAAAATCATCAGCCGCGAGGACAATCTGGTTGGGATGTCGAGCACGCGCAGCTACCCAATCATCCCTGTGCCCAGTAAAGGCTTCGGGATGCTGCCAAAGATCCCTCCGCCGCTCTTCCCTCACCCGTACGGGTTTCAAGCTTTTGGCCTGTGTCAGAAGAAAGACGACATCCTGATGGGAGACCAGAGCAAAGCGGGCCTGCCGGGTGTCCTGTGGCCGGGTACAAAGGACAGCGCCTACCCCTCCTTCCCCATATTCTGGCCGGCGACCGGCGCGCTGCCCATGCCCCCGTACCCCCAGACTCAGCACAAACCCCCGCCAGAGCTGCTGTGTCCCCCCAGGCAGACTGACATGGAGCTCTCCGAGCACAGCGACCGGAGCACCAATACCTCAAAAGACAGCATGGTAGAAAACGACCGGTGCTCCAGCACTCAGTCCACGCGTAATGAGGACGATAAGTCCGGGGACGAGGCGAGGCCTCTGGAGGGGATGACCCTTGCCTCCCGGAAAATCAGCTACGTGTCCGCCTTCAGGCCCGTCATTAAAGACGCGGACTGCATCGCCAAGCTGTACGGCAACAGGGGCGCTTTCAACGGGGGTCGCACTGGCTATTTATCGCCCGATTTTTTAAGTGAGAGCTCAAGCTACCGGTCCATGTCCCCCTGCGTGGACAGTGAGGGCGAGCCGGACGTGGATGTAGAGACTAATAAAACACCAGAGGAAGAGGAAAAGGAGGAGGAGGACTCCCGGCCTCTGTCCTCGGTGTGTCCTCGGACTCCCCCTCGGGCTCACAGTGTCTCCCCATCCGACTCAGACTCCAGGAGCCTGCAGGAGGCGGTGAACTCCCAGAAAGTGAGCCTGCATGTGGCCCAGTCCTCTGACAGAGAGCTGCAGAACAAGCAGCTGTCAGAGACCCACATAGCTGCGTCTTTTAATGAAGTGAGTGACACTGGCGATAAATACAGGCTGTAACATTTCTCTAAAGTGGGCTTCTTTCCTTGACTTGTGTGTGTATTTTCAGAGAGAAAAATATGTGTGTTCTTGTTTTGTTTTAAACGGTGTATTTTATGATAAAACTGTGTAAAAGCGGCAGCATGTCCACAACATTTAAGAAAAAAAACTTTAAATAAAAAAGATATACACTTCAACTTAGAGTGCCATTTTTATTAAGATTTTTATTTTAATTGGTTATTATTCATTTGTAAAACGTCTTGTAATTTTAAGAGTTAAAATAAGTGGTGATTGTGTCTTCTGTAGGTGTACACACCGGAGAGGGCTGAGCTGCAACAAAGGAGCAGTCCGTATCAGCTCAGACCTGCGAATTACAAGATTGGAGTACTTACATCAAATGGTTAGACTTTATTGTACTGCTTTTTGTAAAGAAAAATCGCTGTTTGAAAAAAAAGAATTGGCGGTGAAAATCACATCGATTTATTTTCTCTTAAGATGAGAGTGCAAGTAAAGAGGAGCCGTCTTCCACAGTGGAGGAGGTCGAAACGAAATCTTGTGATGAACAAAGCAGCGAGGAGAACCAGCGGGAGCCGGATGAGGGTAAGTTACACCGAGGTCAGAGAGTAGGATTTTATTTATTATTAAATCTAAGTTTTAAGAGATACAGGTTTTTTAATTTTTTGCAAATATCAGGAATTTAATTTATGTTCTGTGTGCTCAGGCGAGGCTGCGCCAGCCAGAGCTCCTCCAGCACAAAGAGCCATAGAAAGTCTGGCAAAAGGTAAGACCATGTCTTACTGTTAGATACAATGATTAACAGTCAACAAGACACTTAACAATGATTTATAATTATCTTATAATACAACTAATACAACAATATGAACAAATGTTTTTTTTACAAAACTCAAAAGAAATTGGACGTTCATTATTGTTATTTCTCAGTTTTTGCAATAAGTCAGCTTCTTTGGCATTTGTCCCAAACATATATTTTAAAAAGATATGTATTTTTTAATGTAGGCCCAGCAAGACCTGCCCTGAATAGGCTGTGTAAATGATGATGGTGTCCTCATCACCGTCATTATAAATAGAAAACTGTCCTAGAAGGAAGATGATACAAACACCTGCTGTACTTTTGCTCCTCCAACGTCCTCTATTTTTTGTCTGCTTTTTAGAAGAACTACAGAAGCAGCTGTTAGAGCAAGTTGAACTGAGGAAAAAGCTGGAACGTGAATTTCAAAACTTGAAAGGTAAGATAAATTCAGCAACAGTGCTTTCCCCAATTTTTGGGCTTTTATGACCACAGAAATAGTCTTTTGACAGAGAGAGAGTCAAAAGTATTTCTGGTGCATGTTGAGTGTTGCTCTCCGGTCATGTTTCTGATTCAGGCCAAAACATGAACCTTTGCCATGGCACGACCAAATCCACATCAACAGAGGCACACCTGGGCTCTGCTTTACGGAGCCAAAATCTGTTATAGGGCACAATTTTTCCAAAAATCCTAAGTGGTTCAGGGCCACACTCCCGATGGGAAGAGGTTCTTTCAAAGACACATTTAATAAACATTTCAGAGGCTTGTGATTCTAACCTTTTGTCCAAAAAACATCCCTGCTCCCTTAGAAAATACTTCTCTGAAGGGAAGCAGGTGCAGTTAGGGGCTCAATGAAAATGATATCAAAAATGAATATAGTGAGTACAAATAGCTTGTTTTGAATATAATTGGACACTAAAAGATATTAAGCTATTAACAAGAAAAACATGTAAAAGCTGAGGAGAGTGTCAATTTGGTTCAAATTAAATCAAAATTGATTTTCAGCCGCTATGAATGACAACAAAATATGTTATTGACTTTTGTGGCTTTACTTTAAACTCTGCAGGTGGAAAAAATGTCCTAATTCTTAATCTTAAAAATGGTATCTACGCCCAGAATAAACTCTGATATGCTTCATGTAAATCTTAGGAGAATTGCAGGACACAATATCTCTCATACTCTCACTGCTGCAGTGTTCAGAGTTTCTCCTTCTCTCATGAATGCTTGAAAACATCTCAATTACTCTTTTAGTGCTGTGTTTTAAATCCCAGAAAACTGGAGACTTGATGCTCTGCGGGGCAAATATTAACATTATCTCATATGTCCAGATATGCAATTACATTTAGCAAGATTTCAGATGTGCAATAGGAGAATGTTCTACAAAGACATTATAATGTCTTTATGAAAATTGTTTAATTTTAAGATCAGTGTATTTAATCAAGATGAGTGTCCATCAGTTGTGGGTGTAAATAACCACTAATCTGCAGTATTTTACCAGCAAAGACATCTAGGACAAAACCTGTGGTTTATTGCATTTATATTTCTTTGCTCTCACCTTTATGCAAAAACACATGATGTCAAAGTCAGTAGGATGTATATAAATGAATGTAAATTGGGTTTTCTGTATATTCACCTCAGACTCTTATAGGGTATATTTTGGGGTTCTGGATTGTATTGTTCCATCATCTTCCACCTTCCAACAAATGTCATATAAGTGTCCAGTGATGCGTCTTACTTAACGTTGATTTAAAGCAGTGTGGTAGACCTTACTCATATCTGCATTTTTTTCTTCTTAATGCATTCATGCATTGTATTACGTTATTGGTTTACTACACTTGGTGCAAATGGCTCTGTTATACATTTATACCAGCTTTCATTCCACCTGCACCTAATTGCTTATAAGGATGGCTGTCATGGGTCTGCAAACAAGTCAACACAAAATATCTAAACAGTTCCTTGCATTAAGATTTGTTTTAGGTTGCCTAGTTTGAATAAAAGGAGATGAGACTTTTGCAACCTGTTTTACCATTTACATGTCATGATGTATTGTGTATTTGCTGCATGAACCCAACATTTTCAGAAATCCAGCAATAAAGCTGCATTTTTAAATGAATATAATTAATGTTTACTGAATTATTTTTCTAAATGCTTTTTTTTCTTTTTACTATGGAAAGTAATTTAAGTATTTGTACCACAGCATGTGAAGTGTACATTTTGGACCTTTATAGAGGCCGGGTTTTCGCTTTATCTTGATGTCAGCGCCCTCTAGAGGCTGTGAGTCGGGCCGGACCAGTTTAAGCATTCTATTGCTCAGTTGTATTTCATGCAAGTGAATATTATCCACTTCCTACTAGAAAGAAACTATCGCGAGCCCTTATCCAACTAAATTAATATTCACCTTTGTGTTTCATTTTTACGTTATCGTGAATATGTGACACATATAAGGCATAGTGGCTAATTGAACGCTTTTTGTGTCTGTGAATTCGGTTTTAATGGATGTGTTTTTTTAAGGAAGTTTACTTACCACATCACTGACTATAATCTGACATGCCTTTTGTTCCTCAGATAATTTTCAGGATCAAATGAAAAGGGAACTGTCGTACAGGGAGGAGATGGTTCAGCAGCTGCACATCGTCAGAGGTGAGAGACATAAAACAGAGGGAGCGGATAAAGCAGCGGAATTACAGATTTACTCTGGCATGTTGCCGACGTGATTGATGACATCATATAAACTCAGATGCTTTATATAAACGAGATATCAAGGATTTGCGTGTGTTGACTCTTACATTTACGGTTGTGATGCGCAAAGTGTGCTCACATCACGCAAATACTTGAAAGGATGTGGTAGACACTTCATGATTTTTCTCACAATTTATATTGTTAATATTTTTATTGTAACATATTAATTTCCAAAAAATACATACAGCTATAACCTGTTGAATACAAAAAATAGATATTTCTTCCGGTTTTAAAATTATGACTTGGGCTCATAGCTTAGACGCTTTGTGCAGCAATTTGGACCAAGAAAAAATAAACTCTTGAGGCTATTCAGATTACGTGTTATGCTAATTGTTGTACATTCAAGGGGAATTACAGTTAAGAAGATATGCAGATTATGTTTGCACCTCAAGGCTCAAAGACAGCCAATACTACTTCACCCAACACTGACTGACATCAAAACATCCAAACATTTTTAGAGCATGCCCCTTGAATCAACCAACCAATCGAGTTTTACTCCCAAAAGCCTGATACATATACGTCTATTCTGTGTTATACTTTAATATCATTCTCAATGCATGCGATTTGCCCTCCCGTGCTCGTACACTATTGATCTTTCATCTCCTTCTTCTTAGAAGCTCACGACGCTTTACACCATTTCTCGTGTAAGATGTTGACTCCTCGCCACTGCAGCGGATCCTGCTCCTTCAAATCTCCTCTCCTCCCACCCTGAACCAGATGACATTTTATGAAAGAAAAGGGACACAAAGGACACATCTTCTGTCAAACCATGAAAAACCTCTGAGGGATCCAGTCTAAAGAAGACTAACTTGTAATTACTTGTAATATATTGAATTGAAATGCGTATACACCCTCAGTATTTATGTCCATCTTGCATATATAATTTGTTTTTCTGAAATGATACCATTGATGATATTTATTATTTGTGGCAAAGTGCAATGACAATGTGTGTAATAGGTTGTTATTTCCTCTTTTTTTGTCAATAATGGAGGCTTTTAATAGCCAATTCATTGCTCTTTATCCTCTCAGTATTGTGCATAGCCTAATACATTTTCTATGTTCTTCTTTGCAGGCCAATAGCTTCATTTGGATGTTATGCACTTTAAACAAATTATGGTAATTTCTATAAAAAATATTGTGCATTGAAATCGGCCTGCAATATAATTATTTGAAGCGTCAAACCATGTCTTACTGTTTCTGAAGACTTTACAGAAGTCAGCTATTTGTACACTGCGACCTTGTAAGTATTGCAACATATTCTAAGAGTAGCCTACTTGTTCATGTAATATTTGTTTTGTCGTTGATGAATAAATCATTTTATGAAAATAAATTTGGAGTCATGCCCATTGTTGTCAACTTGAATTAAAGGAATTTAGGCCATAGCCTAACGCTTAAATTAAGAAGCCATATTGTTCTGCTTTTGATTCATGTGAAACTTTGACCTTTGTGTGTTTTCAAATGATCTTGTAGCCCCTTGATGGATCGCCAAAAGAGGAACTTATCAATAAGAAAACATATTTTATGAGAAACGCTGTATGAATGCAACTTTTAGCCTAATTATTTTCCCTGTACATATTTGTTCAATTAGGCCTAATTGATTTTTCACATAGCCATACATTGCAGTAAATAGTCGCTAGCCTAAATACAATTCCCAGAGCTGAAGGTGACGTCCTCAAGTTTTTGTCGGACCAACAGTCTAAATCAAAATATCATGTGTTTATTTTTCAATGATTCAAAGCGGAGAAAAGCAGCACATTTATTTACTTTTATGTTGTTCATCATTTGTGCATGGCTTACACGATTAGGTGATTATCAATATGGTAATCATTTATTTCTGTCAATGATAACTTAAATAATCGATTAATCCTTAAAGATAAAAAATATGCAGGCTGTACATTTAATAAAAGGGAAGAAACATTAACATCCTAACCGGACCTTTTTGTATGCACTCTTTTACGAGCAGAATACAGTTCTTCAGATAGGCTACATTTAGAGAAGTATACTTATATACTTAAGTAGCACCAGAATACTCTGTTAAAAGTCCTGCATTTAAAACGTGTAAAAGTATTAGCATCAAAATATACTTAAAGTACCAACAAAAGTAGCCTACTCTAAGGCAGATTGGCCCATTTTCCTATAATGTGTTGATGATAATTATTGGCGCATTTAAGTTTATTAAACCTTATAAATGTGCAGATATTTTTAATTAACTTGTATGCTGCAGGTTAGCTTGTGAATGTGACTCCTGTGACTAAAGTCTTATTTAAGTGCTGTTTTATATTTCACTTCATTGATCCAAATCTTCACTAAAGGTAATACATAGGCTAATGGAGTAAAAGCACACCATGTACCAATTTAGGCTAAATCGTAGGCTAGTGGGTAGGAAGCAAGTACAAAGTAAGAAAACATTTAAATACTCAAGTAAAGTAGAAGTCCCTTGAAGTTGTATTAAAGTACAGTACTTGAGTAAATCTACTTACAACACAGTTTGTATATGCTGCGGTAGCGCCCCCTGCTGTATGAGGTCAGGAAGCGACACTCAATTTTGAATTTCGCTGTCCCTTGAGGATGGCCGTTGCGCATGCGCAGATAATGTAACAAGATGGCGGAGAGTGCGGAACTGAAGGTAAAGCGAGCCCCTTCATTAGCTTGACAAATAAGCGGTTCATACAGTAAGATTTGAATTTCAAATCATAGCACCATTGTTATTTGAAAATAGAGACCCGATGTGTGTTGCTTTTAAAGCATTTAATACCAAAACAACAGAGCAGTGAAGACCGGACCAGCTGTTAGCTGTCCGGCTAGCTCGTTAGCATTAGCTTTGTTATTGTTGCCGACGTTCCGTTAGGCTGCCTCCGCTGAGCGGCTCACCTGCAGATAAGGCCAGATATCGCTTATAGACAAATACTAAAACAACATTCATTTCTACGTGTTGTACCCGGTGGCACTGTGGTGTTAGATAACTGACATTATCAGTAGAGCATCAGGTGAACTGCAATATCTGTTTTAAAATGGGCTGTGTCTATTCCCTGGAAGACAAGCGCAATGTAGCTTCCATTGGCGTTATTTTGTATTTGATGTGAAGGAGCAGTCCACGAAATATGGTCACTATCCACAGTCGTGTTGACTGTAATGTTGTTTATGTGGCGATTATTGTTTGAATAGACGAGATAAACGAAATAATGTGTCTTTAGGTTCTGTTTCAGTCAGATTACACCGGTATCACACAGGCGCTGTTAGCTAGCCTATGCTAAATGTGTCCCTCAACCTTCTTCTACCCTCTTATATTAGAACGTAATTCATATTTGAAAGAAAACACTCTTTGTGAAACGGTTTGTTTTCATCTCCTCACGTCCGAATTTCTGCACTGTTGCCTCAACTCATTATTAGCTTTATTAAATCTATACTGTATACAAGTCATTTAACATACATTTGTATATCATTTACATTTAGTGAGTGTATGTCAATGTTTCACTTGCATCTGGCACAATATGTGGTATTAAGCAGCCAGATATTAAGCATTATTGGTATGTTTACGGTTACTAAAATATTCAGCTTTTCCAGTCCAGCATTGAGAGCTAATTGGGATTGTCAATTAACATTCAGATGACTTTGATTGATCAAGTGGGTTGAAAGCCACATTTGCATTATGCTCTTCATAATGACAGGTTGTCTTTTAATGCAAACATTATTTGTTTTAATGGTGTGTAGAACAACATTGCACGTTTTAAACATCGTAGTTCATGAGAGTACTATACATATGGTGGACATGAAAACATGAGTACCTTTTTAATGTAACATCAGGTAACATTACCTTTTGCTTTGATGGACTATAGAATGACTATATACACTATAGAATGTATTTGTTGGAAATATAAATATCCTAAAGCAAAACAAAAACGACCACTGCATGGTATAATGCAGGCTAATACATCTTCACAAGCTACTTTTCAAAGTTTGAATTGACACCTCTCTGACACTGTCTCAAGACGCCGTCTCTGCTGTATTATATTCCATTATTTTGTGCAGATATTCATGCTATTGTTTCCCCCCCTGTATTATCACTTCCAACATGTGCAGTGATGCTTTATTCATTACAGCTATAAGTTGATTAAGTATGAATTATGTTAGTGCCTTTGTTTGTTAAATATACTGTGTCTGCTTTTATAGTGTGGTTTTATTGTACCCCCGACACAGTCCAAAGAAACTCTATAAATCGTACTTCTCCAAGCAGGATTTGAAATATATAAATCAGACGTGATTTAATAGTTATGCTTTAAGTGGTAAAGTATAAACGAGAAAATTAGACTTGTTTGTGATAATAATATTGTAATAATAGACCATTTTGGCCACCTTTTTTTTTCTTCCAGCAAATGGTAATGAGCCTTCGAGTTTCGGAGCTCCAGGTGTTGTTGGGGTATGCAGGACGGAATAAGCACGGCCGCAAACACGAACTTTTGACCAAAGCTCTCCACCTACTGAAGGCTGGGTGCAGTCCGGCAGTGCAGATGAAGATCAAAGAGCTCTACAGACGGCGCTTCCCAACCAAAATGGTTTCGCCGGTGGACCTGGCTCTGCCTGGCGTTCATTCGGCCTCCAGCCTGCCCGCTGGCCTCGCCCAGCTGGGGTTTGACAGCCACGGTTCCCCCTCGCCTCTGCTGCCGGTGTCTTTACTCGGGCCGAAGCATGAGCTGAATCTGTCCCACCTCCCCTCCGCCCTGCACCCTGTTCACCCCGATGTCAAGCTGCAGAGACTGCCATTCTACGACGTTCTGGATGAGCTCATTAAGCCAACCAGCTTGGGTGAGTCCACCACTTCCTGCTGTGGGTGATGGAGCATTGTGACCACAGATATCTGTAACATGACTTTTTAAAACCGTGCTTGGTTAAAGTTCAATATGAGTTGCCATTGGTGCCTAGGAAATGCTGAAGGTTTCCCCTCTGAGAGTCATGCTGTGTTGTGGTTTCTTTTTTGTAGCCTCAGACAACAGTCAGCGGTTCCAGGAAGCATGTTATGCCTTTGCATTAACACCGCACCAAGTTACACAGATCAGCAGCTCCATGTAAGTGAGAAAGCTCTCTGGTAAGAGACGAGAAGGAATCGTAGTAAACTGATGTGTTTTAAATGCTGTTTTACTTTGGGCCAGCCTCATTTGACTTCTGACTCTTTTCACTTCTTTAGGGACATTTCTGGGACCAAATGTGACTTTGCTGTTCAAGTCCAGTTAAGGTATGTTGAACATACATTTCTCTTTTAACCAATAAGTACATTTGCATTCAGTGAATATTGGGGCTCGGTTTCCAGAAATAAACCTCTCTGAAGAACCAGCACCTTACCGTGGTAGAGAGGTTTGTGTGCCCTGATGAACCTGGGGGCTGTGTTGTCTGGAACCTTGTGTTCCTGGTAGGGTTTCCCATGGCAAATTGGTCTCAGGCAAGGGGCCAGACTAAGATTGGTTCAAAAGACCTCATGAAAGACGATACAAGAAGTGAGGATACCCGGCCCGGAGGAAGCCCGGGGTCCCCTTCTGGAGCCAGGCCCAGAAGGAGGACTCGTCGGCGAGCGTCTGGTGGCCGGGCTTGCCACGGAGCCCGGCCGGGCCCAGCCCGAAAAGGCAACGTGGGCAACACCTCCGCTTCTCCGTCCCGCGGGCCCACCACCTACGGGAAACAGCGATGGGGTCGGGTGCGCTGCCAGAAGGGTGGCAGTGAAAGCGGAGGGTCTCGACGGACCAGACCCGGGCGACAGAAGCTGGCTTTGGGGACGTGGAACGTCACCTCTCTGGGGGGGAAGGAGTCGGAGCTTGTGCGGGAGGTGGAGCGTTACCAGTTGGATCTGGTTGGGCTCACCTCTACGCACAGCGTCGGCTCTGGAACCTTACTTCTGGATAGGGGTTGGACTCTATTCTTCTCCGGAGTTGCTCAAGGTGTGAGGCGCCGGGCGGGTGTGGGGATACTCACAAGTCCCCGGTTAGGTGCTTCTTTGTTGGAGTTTACCCCAGTGGACGAGAGGGTCGCCTCCCTACGCCTGCGGGTTATGGGGGGGAAAACTCTGACTGTTGTGTGTGCTTATGCACCCAACAGCAGTTCAGAGTATACGGCCTTCTTGGAGACCCTGGAAAGAGTCCTGTATGGGGCTCCTGAAGGGGACTCTTTAATCTTGCTGGGAGACTTCAACGCACATGTGGGCAATGATGGAGACACTTGGAGGGGCGTGATTGGGAGGAACGGCCCCCCTGATCTGAACCGGAGTGGTGGTTTGTTACTGGACTTCTGTGCTAGTCATGGATTGGCCATAACAAACACCATGTTCGAACATAAGGATGCTCATAAGTGTACGTGGTACCAGAGCACCCTAGGCAGAAGGTCCATGATCGATTTCGTTATCGTATCATCGGACCTGAGGCCGTATGTTTTGGACACTCGGGTAAAGAGAGGGGCGGAGTTGTCAACTGATCACCATCTGGTGGTGAGTTGGGTCGAGTGGCGGGGGAAGCCTCTGGATAGACCTGGTAAGCCCAAACGTGTAGTTCGGGTGAACTGGGAACGTCTGGAGGAGGCCCAAGTTCAGGAGGCCTTCAACTCACACCTCCGGCGGAGCTTTTCGGGCATTCCTGTGGAGGTTGGGGACATTGAACCAGAGTGGTCGGTGTTCAAAGCCTCTATTGCCGAAGCCGCGGCGGGGAGCTGTGGTCTCAAGGTCCTAGGTGCCTCAAGGGGCGGTAACCCTCGAACCTCCTGGTGGACACCGGTGGTCAGGGAAGCCGTCCGACTGAAGAAGGAGGCCTTCAGGGATTTGTTATCCCGGGGGACTCCCGAGGCAGTTGCAAGGTACCGACAGGCCCGAAGGGCAGCAGCCTCATCCGTGGCCGAGGCAAAGCAGCGGGTGTAGGAGAAGTTCGGAGAAGACATGGAGAAGGACTTTCGGGCGGCACCAAAGTTGTTCTGGAAAACTGTCCGACACCTCAGGAGGGGGAAGCAGGGAACCATCCAAGCTGTGTACAGTAAGGATGGGACGTTGTTGACCTCAACTGATGGAGTGTTAGGGCGTTGGAAGGAACACTTTGAGGAACTCCTGAACCCGACAACTCCGCTCTCTATGTTAGAGGCAGAGCTGGAGTATGACGGGGGATCAACACCAATCTCCCGGGGGGAGGTCACTGAGGTCGTCAAACAACTCCACAGTGGCAAAGCCCCGGGGGTGGATGAGATCCGCCCGGAAATGCTGAAGGCTCTGGGTGTTGAGGGACTGTCATGGTTGACACGTCTCATCAACGTTGCGTGGAAGTCGGAAACAGTACCGAAGGAGTGGCAGACCGGGGTGGTGGTTCCCCTATTTAAAAAGGGGGATCAGAGGGTGTGTGCCAATTACAGAGGCATCACACTACTCAGCCTCCCCGGGAAAGTTTACTCTAAGGTACTCGAAAGGAGGGTCAGGCCGATTGTCGAACCTCAGATTGAGGAGGAACAATGCGGATTCCGTCCTGGTCGTGGAACGACGGATCAGCTTTTTACTTTAGCTGTGTCCGGGTCCTCGGCAGTAAGTCGGACCCATTTCCGGTGAGGGTTGGCCTCCGCCAGGGCTGCGCTTTGTCACCAATCCTGTTTGTAATATACATGGATCGGATTTCGAGGCGTAGTCATGGGGGAGGGGGTCTGCAGTTCGGTGGACTAAGGATTGCACCACTGCTTTTTGCAGATGATGTGGTTCTAATGGCTTCATCGGTCTGCGACCTTCAGCACTCACTGGATCGGTTCGCAACCGAGTGTGAAGCGGCTGGGATGAGGATCAGCACCTCCAAATCTGAGGCCATGGTTCTCAGCAGGAAACCGATGGACTGTCCACTCCAGGTAGGGAATGAGTCCTTACCCCAAGTGAAGGAGTTCAAGTATCTCGGGGTCTTGTTCTCGAGTGAGGGAACAATGGAGCGTGAGATGGGCCGGAGAATCGGAGCAGCGGGAGCGGTACTGCAGTCGCTTTACCGCACCGTTGTGACGAAAAGGGAGCTGAGCCAGAAGGCAAAGCTCTCGGTCTTCCGGGCCATTTTCGTTCCTACCCTCACCTATGGTCATGAAGGATGGGTCATGACCGAAAGAACGAGATCGCGGATACAAGCGGCCGAGATGGGTTTTCTCCGCAGGGTGGCTGGTGTCTCCCTTAGGGATAAGGTGAGAAGTTCGGTCATCAGGGAGGGACTCGGAGTTGAGCCGCTCCTCCTTCGCGTCGAAAGGAGCCAGTTGAGGTGGTTCGGGCACCTAGTTAGGATGCCACCTGGGCGCCTCCCTAGGGAGGTGTTCCAGGCACGTCCAGCTGGGAAGAGACCAAGGGGTAGACCTAGGACCAGGTGGAGGGATTATATCTCTTCGCTGGCCTGGGAGCGCCTTGGGATCCCCCAGTCAGAGCTGGTTGATGTCGCCAGGGAAAAGAAAGTTTGGGGCTCTCTGCTGGAACTGCTACCCCCGCGACCCGACCACGGATAAGCGGGAGAAGATGGATGGATGGATGGTTTCCAGAAATAGTTGTCATTTGTACAGTTTGTCATTTATGTCCATCTTTTTCAGATTCAGATGAAAGAATTTTAACCCTCACCCAAGTTTTAACTTCAACCTTAACTATATTCTTTATTTTACAGTTTAACGCATGTTCAATAAAAAAGCTGGGAAGTTTTTAGATTAGCATGAGAAACACATTAATAACACATTAATAATACATTACATTTATATAGCGCTTTTCCTGGAGCTCAAAGCGCTTATATTAGTTTTTTACATTTGTCCTTCACATTAAAGCTTCTGTCATTTATTTTTTTCCATTTCAGATTTTGTTTATCAGAGACCAGCTGTCCCCAGGAGGATCATTTCCCCCCTAATCTGTGTGTGAAGGTGAACGGCAAACCCTGTAATCTCCCGGTGAGTCCCGACAGTTTGTAGTTGGATAATCTTATCATACTTTCTGTGTAACATGACACCAATTTCTGAGAATCGAGGTCACTGATGTTGGATGTTTTCTCTGCAGGGATATCTTCCCCCAACCAAAAATGGAGTTGAACCAAAAAGGCCCAGTCGCTCCATCAACATCACCTCTCTGGTCCGACTGTCCACCACAGTACCCAACACCATTGTGGTGTCATGGACTTCAGAAATTGGGAGGGTAAGAAGACGTTAGCAAAGCGTTGGGATTCAATCTGCATAGCCCATTTAAAAAGGACATTAGATGCGTCGGTGTAACTCACTCACTCATTATTTCTATCTTTTTTCTGTCAGAGTTTTTCCATGGCTGTGTATCTGGTAAGACAGCAGTCCTCTGTAGTGTTGTTACAAAGACTACGGGCCAAAGGAATAAGAAACCCGGACCACTCAAGAGCTCTGAGTAAGTCAAAGACAATCATATAAATTAACTTTCATATTGTCACAACTGTTTTGTGACAACGACATGGAGATCCGGAATTAAAGATAGGTTATTCCATGTTCTCTTGTTTTATTTAGTGTGTATTGATCAAATTGACGAATCCACTTGAATGAAACACTCATTTAATCTTTGTCTTTTCTCTCTGACAGTTAAAGAGAAGTTAACAGCTGATCCAGAGAGTGAGATCGCCACCACCAGCCTACGAGTCTCTCTTCTGTGTCCTGTAAATACTCCACTACACACTGCTCCTCTAAAGAAAAGTTATTTTAGATTGTTGGGAGAAATATTTTAGTAGCCTTTATGATATACTTACAGAACCAGTTTGTCAATCCGCCTATTCATAGATTGTTACATCCCCACTAGGGATGAGGAAGTGCCACACACACCAGTTGGAATTGGTAATAGTTATAAGGATTTATTATAATTAAATAGTGGTGACAAAATAATAAAGGCGTGCAGCCTGGCATAAACAATGTGCCAAATACTGATCGCTAACAATCAACAAAAGAGAGAACTCCAAAAGAGAGTTTCACAGGTTGTACACAGAGGGTAATACACAAAAGGAAAACAAAACCTCACTTCTAGAGTGGTATAAGTAAACGAAAAAAGGCTGTACAAAAACACAGCTGCTTGTAATCAACAGGCGCTAACCGCTAAGCTAACCTGGATTCTACTCACACAATTTATACAGCAATATCTTGCTAAGCACAGATTTAACACGCTGCTAAACAGTATAGCTTTAACACATAACACCACAGCACTAAACGTCAACCAAGCAAGTAAATACACCACGAGGCTAGAGGTGTCTGTCCCACATCACAGAGCCTCCAGAGTGATGATTGTCAGCTGTGCGCTGCGATTGGAGTGCTCCAATCACAATCCTGAGGGGGCGGACCAGGAGATGGCAGCCAATGACGTCAGGGCAATCGCACTGCTCATTTCCATACCACACAGATTAACACAATCAAGACGACCCGGAAGGCAGCAGCCGTAACATCGATCAACAAACTTTAATTAGGAATTCAAATGACAAAAGACTGTATTTTATTTGGGTGGGAGACAAAAAGCACATACTCGATACTAAAAGGACATTTTTTGCTTTGCCCTATTATTATATTATGTCCAATCAAACGAAATGGTGCATACATGATTTAATGAAGTAACATTTATTTTGTGTTTTCTCTATTAGCTGGGGAAGATGAGGCTGACCATCCCTTGCAGAGCGCTCACGTGTTCTCACCTTCAGTGCTTCGATGCTACACTTTACATCCAAATGAACGAGAAGAAGCCAACCTGGGTGTGTCCAGTCTGCGACAAGAAGGCACCGTACGAACACCTCATTATCGACGGGTGAGCACAACACGGCACACATTCCTGCTAGCTTACTGTCTGACATGATCATAATGCAATTTACCTTACATAATACTCCCTCTTCAATGTGTTCAAAGGATCTAAGGAGTGCTTAGGAGTCCAAATAATGGAATTGTTGCTTTACTTGACCAACCTGCTTTATGTGTTTGTACCTGAAGCCTGCACCAAAGCAACCTTCTGTGTTTTTTTATATATATATATATACTGCTTTTTGGCAGTTATATATATATATATATATATATAGAGATAGATATATATATATATATATATATATAGAGATAGATATATATATATATATATAACTGCCTAAAAACCCAGATATAATTTGCAGCTTTAATTTCCAACAATACTGTATTTCCAAATGATCCGTGTTAAAGGATGAAGATCTACTGAAGCTGATGTTATACTGGTTGCAACGGTGCTAAACTGTTTGAACTGTCCTGCTGTTTTTCTCAGGTTGTTCATGGAAATCCTGAATAGCTGTTCTGACTGCGATGAAATCCAGTTCAAAGAAGATGGAAACTGGCATCCCATGAGGTCGAAGAGAGAGGTGCAGGAGGTGTCCGCTTCGTACAACGGCGTAGACAGCGGTATGTAGCGTGTGCATTTCAGGGTCTTCCTGTGTTTGATTGAGCACAGTGTGAGGTAACTGTTCCTTTTTCAGACTCGTCTCAGACCAACCCGCAGGAGCACAGGCGGGGATCACACGACAACAACAAGAAAGTGGATGTGATCGACCTGACACTCGACAGCTCCTCAGAGGAGGAGCTGGACGACGAGCCGCCGCTCAAAAGACCCTGTCCCTCGCTGTCCCCCGTCTCTCCGCCTCCGAGCAAGGGGTGAGTCTCTAAACCACAAAACAGGAAGTTAGATAACAGTAAACTGATGTATTTTTAAGATCTTTGTGCTCCGCTCTGGTGTCTTACTTCCTTTGTTCGACTAATGTGATGTCGCTGTGTTTCCTCTCAGAGTACTGAACCTACACACCCAGGACTCTCCAGTGAGCAGAGATCCCAGCATGCCCCCTGAGGAGAGCAGCTACATTCCTCCCCCCCCTCCCCTCATCCAGGACTATCGCCACTATTATCACACAACTAGTGACCTGCCAGGTACGACTGTCACTACAATAAACTTTAGCTGAGTCTGTCTTTATACAATAAACACATATGTATGATCGAAATATTATTAGCAACAGTATTCATGTGTTCAGTCCATACTGTTGGAGAAGGAATATGTCTTCTAAGGTTCATCCAAAGCTGAAAAGCTCAACGCTGAGCTGTGGTTGAGCGATATGTCCTGATAGTCGGGTGATCGCATTTCTACCAAGATGAAGACTAGTTTTGGCTTTGAATCACGCCTGTGGATAACGGCCCCATCTCTTTAAAGTGTGCTCAGACAAAACTGACCAAATGGTGCCCCCCTTACACACTGCAATTGCCATTACTATCATTGCTATTTGAACTACCGGTAGTCATTTTTTATATTTGATTAACCGCAACATAAGGGATAATCGTGCTATTCAATTTTTTACAGTTATATTTGTCTATGTTTTTTTTTTAAATAGCCACTACTTGGTGAATTAGGTATTGGCTGTTCCTGTTTGCAATTTCCTCAAATATCTACAGACAACACAATCACTTACTTTGATTATGGAAAAGGCTTCTGGAGTTATGAGAAGCATGTTTTTTTCGGTTTTTTTTTTGCACAATTCCTGTCAATTTACTGCAATTTCTGTAAAGAAGCTTACCTTAGGTGTTAGGGTCATTGCTGCAGCTCCATCTGCTCAAGGAGAAGTATAGCCTCACAGCAAGTGTGGGCGGGAGACTACAGCAGCCGTTCTTTGTTTCAATATGTTGAAGCAATGCATGTTTTATACATTGAAACATAGTGAAATGTGTGTTCCTTGTTGTTGAGTCTTGTGTCTTCTCTTACAGATTTAAATTTCTTCTCCTTCCTCCAAGGCGACAATCAGGTATATTCACTGCAACACCTGACCTTCAGCAGAATCATACTGCCCTTGTTTATGTCTGGTAGTTTAATGTTAATGGTAACTCTTCTCTGTCCTGTTAGCATTACAACATGGTGATGGCCGCCGCAGCAGCAGCCTCAGCGTCCGCCTCAGAGGACCACGACCTGCTCCTGAACCGCTTCCTGCCCTATCCCTCTCAGATGCTGCGGGAGCAGTCGGGCACCCCGGGGAGCAGCACGCTGGCCGTCACTAACGGAGGCAGCAACAGTGGCAGCACCAGCAGCTTGGTGTCCTCCAGCAGCCTGCGGGACCGCGACAAAGACAGAGAGCGGGACAGGGACAGGGACAACCTCTCAGGACTGTCCAGGTCCTCGGTGGAAGCTGCAGCGGCGGCGGCGGCCATTTTTGGCTCCATATCTGACGTTATCTCTCTTGACTAGATCCACTCAGAACTAACAGACAAGGGAGACCGGGAGGTCTTTGTAAATAAGGAAGAAGATGAAAGAATACAGTGCTATGTACAGAGAGGAAAATCTATTTTCAATTTTACTTATCATATGTATATAAACTTAGGACGCTTCTTATCCGGTGAGTTACTTCAGTTGATATTTTTCTGTGAATACTGAAGACTTTTTCACACCCCTTCACGTGGTCCTTTGATTATATTGTACCTTTTGTACCTGGTTTTTACAGTTTTGTTTCGATATTCCATGTTGATGGCATTATTTCAGTATAATGTTATGTGCACAGAACCCAATGAGGTCATACCTTATGTAACATGATATTTAGAATATAAAGAAAATGGGCATTGTTATAGATGTAAAACAGGAAAATGTAAAACTTTTCTTTATTTTCTAAATGGCGTCATATCTGTCAAAATGTTTTGACAGCAGAAAGATCTGGCCATTTTAGCCATCACTGTAGATTTTTCTGTAAGACACTCATGCTGTGGTCATATTATTCTTAAGAAATTATTTATGATGTAAGTTATGTTGTATGTATGCGGTTTTTTAAAGAAGCATTCCTCATGCCTCTAGGAACTGTTGCCACTAGAATTGCAAACGCTAGATCCTTCTGTTGTCATAACTGCACTCTTCGCCTGTTTCAGTCAAATATGAACAATAGTGTATAGTTTAGACTGTACCTAAAATACATATAAATAAGAAGTAAGTCAGTATTGTAAGACCAGGCTTTTACACGGTGTGAATGAATGGCACTAGTCCAGCAAGCAGCCTCTTTGTTGTGTACTTTTCTACGTCTATTTTATTTTGAAAATATACACAGGGAAACTACAGAAACGTGACAGGTTGACCTCTTTCAAGACGGAGCTAGCTTCCGATCCACTTCATTCTTTATTTAACATTTCATGATGTCTTTATGTTTGATTTTAGCACTTGCTTCTTTACATAAAGGCTGTATGGAGCAGTGATGCATTCATACTTACGGCCCGTCCACACTACAGCTTCGACAGCTTCAAAAACGGTTAACGCGTCTGCCCATTCACTTTGAATGGGGTGACGTCACTTTTCGCCGAACTGCATTGTGGGAAGCAGAGCGGAGCTTTCCTGGCATTTCAGGCTGCAAAAGTTGAGCCATGTTAAACTTTTGAAGCTTCTGAAGCTTTCAGTGGAAGCGTCAGCCAATCAAATCATATGCCAGTACAAGCTCTAGCCAATCAAACCGCTGCGTGTGTGTCAGGGGCGGGAGATTCATGTGATTGGTTGTTGGTCGAGCTTCCCACACGCCCAGCTCCAAGCTTTTTTTGAAGCTGTAGTGTGGACGGGCCGTTAGTCGTTTGCAGCTTTGCATGCCTCTGCGAATGACCTGAACGCTCGTCCTGAGCGAGCTGTTCTGCGGCGAGGCCTCAGGATGCAGAGCCTTTCTTTCTTAAGTGTATTTACAGACGCCTTTTAGAGAGCTGTGATAGCTTAGTCTTCGAGTGTTTCACAACATGCATTTTGGCCCAGAAGTTAAAACCATTGAAGTTATTACGGACGCATCCCCTCCCTTTATTTTTCTTGACTTATGCTTACAATTAGGATTATTTATTATCATATATATTTTAAGCATTAATTTCATTCGTGAATATACATTGCTGTCATTGTATGTGATATTTCTTTTGTAATTATATAATTAATGCTATTTAAAAATGTCATAGTTGCTTGACATGCATTGTAACATTTTCTTTTGTTTTACTATCAGATGATGTCAATAACTCAATAGAGGCTTTGATCATTTGACTCCTACAAGGTCTACTGTGCTGTTTGATATTTGTAAGAATTAAACAGAAGAAAGTGCACATTTGGAGTGTCTCTGGTGACAGTCTTTGTTCAGCTGCATGTGTTTGTTACCGTAAGCACTGAGACGTCTTCTAATCCAGTTAGTTGCTTGGTGAAAATCCTAAACTTAATCAAACTTTTGAAACACTTTAAAAAGCATACGCTTCATTTCATTTCAAACCTTTATTTATACAGATAAATCCCATTGAGATCATTGATCTCTTTTTCAAGGGAGACCTGCTCAAGTAGTTCCACATGAAACATAAAAACATAAATAGAACAACAAAAGGACATCATACAGCATCATTTACATAATTATCCACATAAATAGGTACCAATAGCTTCCGATTGAGTAGCATCCAACCGAGCTTTAAAAACATTTAGTGGCATCAGATTGTTCAGTTTCCATTTAATTTGCAGACTATTCCAAGACAGAGGAGCTGCGCATCTAAAAGCTGTCTTCCCTAAGACAGTCCTAGCAGTTGGCACATTTAATAAAACCACAACATTCGATCTCAGGCAGTAGCCACTTATACTTTTCTGTGAGATCAGGGAGCAGATATAAGATGGAAGTTTCCCTAACATGGCTTTGTATATAAAAATGTACCAGTGACTGAGCCTCCGTACAGTTAGTGAAAGCAAACCAGCCCTTGCATACAGGGTACAGTGATGGGTTAATGCTTTACAGTTTGTCACAAATCTTAGTGCACTGTGATACGCAGCATCTAACTTGACCAGGCAATTGGCAGGTGCATTCATATAAATCAAATCACCATAGTCCAGCACAGGTAAAAAGGTCACAGTGACTAGCCTTTTCCTGGCCTCAAGCGAGAAACAGGACTTATTTCTGTAGAAAAAACCTAGCCTAACCCTCAGCTTTTTAAGCAGGTTATTGACATGAAGTTTAAAAGTGAGGCAATCATCAAGCCAGATACCAAGGTATTTGTAACAGGTAACCACTTCAAGTTGTATTCCTTGCGTAGTTACAATATCTAAAACAGGCTCTGGTGTCTTTTTAGTTTTAGAAAAGAGCATTACCTTGGTTTTCTCAACATTTAAAAGAAGCTTTAGTTCAGAGAGCCGAGTCTGAATAATGTTAAAAACAGCCTGTAATTTAACACCGGCCTCCTTAATGGAGGGACCTGCACAGTACAACACGGTATCATCCGCATAAAAATGTAAAGTAGCTTCATCCACATTTTCACCTAAACTGTTGATGTAGATGGAGAATACAAGTGGACCTAAAACAGAACCTTGGGGAACACCATTTGCAATGTTCAACCACTCAGAAGACAGCCCATCAAAATGAACACATTGGGACCTTTCAGAGAGGTAGTTTACAAACCACCCTACTGCATGGCTGGACATGCCTAAGCTAGCCTCTGCTTTAAAATGTGATGATCGACGGTGTCAAACGCTTTGGACAGGTCAATAAATAGAGCTGCACAACTCTGCTTATTATCTAAAATACTCGCCACATCATTCACCACTTTCATTGTGGCAGTGATGGTGCTGTGTTGCTTTCTGAAGCCTGACTGATGTTTAGACAGGATGTAATTTGTACATAAAAACACCTTTACCTGTTCACTCACTAAACGTTCAAGAACCTTAGCCAGAACTGACAACTTAGAGATTGGCCTATAGTTATTTAATAAGGTGGCCTCCCCTCCTTTTAGCAAAGGCAGGACATACGCTGACTTCCACAATTTTGGAATTGTGTTAGTGCTGAGGGAGAGGTTAAAAAGAGTAGTGAGAGGAAGAGCAATAACATCTGCAGCTATCTTTAAAAAGAAAGGTTCTACGTTGTCCGGGCCAGCCGGTTTCTTAGGATCTAACTTGGTTAAAGCTTCACGAACAACATCAACAGTAAAAGGGGTAAAACTAAAAGGGTTTTCCAACATACGTTTTTCAGAGTCACATACTGTAGTGTTCACAGAAGCAGAGTTAGTGACAGAATCAAATAGAGAACCACAGGACACAAAATGCTCATTAAAGCAATTTAGCATAGTAGCCCTGTCCGATATAGAGCCAGATGCTGTACGGAGGTAGCTCATTACGGATATCGCCGGTGGATAACGATTTAATGGCTTTCCAAAATTTTCCAGGATTATTCCGATTCTTTGTGGTAACTGACAGATAGTACTTTGATTTAGCACTTTTGATATGTGAAGTGAAGCTATTTCTTAGCTGCCTAAAATGCAGCCATTCTACCTCTGAGCCTGATTTCCTAGCCTTTGCCCAGGCCTTGTTTCTCTCATGAAGGAGACTGGACAGATTAGCAGAAAACCAAGGATTGTCTCGTCCCTTTACTCTAAATTTACGCAGGGGTGCATGTCTATCAATGCTTCCGGTAACTGCTAGAATCCACTTCAAGACACTGGTACTTGCTTACCATGCTGCGAATGGATCTGGCCCTTCGTACATCCAGGACATGGTTAAACCGTACACCCCAGCGCGTGCACTACGCTCTGCATCAGCCAAACGACTCGCTGCGCCCTCGCTGCGAGGGGGACCCAAGTTCCCATCGGCGAAAACACGTGGGTTTGCTGTCCTGGCTCCAAGATGGTGGAATGAGCTCCCCATTGACATCAGGACTGCAGATAGCTTGCACATCTTCCGGCGCAAACTGAAAACTCATCTCTTTCGACTCCACTTCGAGCGATAGAACTATTAACGAAGCACTTTTATACTAATAAAGGACTGGCTTTTCTAAAGCCAGTTGAGTAGCACTTGAAATGTTTTTGCTCTATGAAACCTGATGTACTTTTATGATTCTGTTTTCTTCAAGTTGTATTTTGTTGGACGAACGCACCTATTGTAAGTCGCTTTGGATAAAAGCGTCAGCTAAATGCAATGTAATGTAATGTAATAATCTCCATAAAACCAAGATAAAAATAAGACCATGCGGTTTCTACATCAGCACACAGATCGATTTACCCCAATCAAAATCAAACAGATCATGCACAAAACCCTGCTCCACAAAATGTTTTTTGTCTCTCTTAATGATAATGCGAATGTGGCGGAGTGGTGAGGGTAGGTGTTTAAAGTCGGTTGCGGACAACGCCACCTGGGGGCTCACCACTCCGCCACACGAGGTTTAACCTTTTGGACCTTAGTGTCCCTAATTGTGGCTACAACACAGTGATCACTCAGATCATTTGCAAATACTCCCACATATGAATATTTATGGGGAACATTAGTTAAAATGAGATCTATTGGGGAGGATTTATTTGGGGACTTAATGTTAGGGCGAGTAGGACTGTCAACAATCTGAGTAACATTCAAAGAGATACAAAGGTTTTTAAAATCCTCTGACACTGCAGTTAACCAGTCCCAGTTAAAATCTCCAAGTAGCACTATTTCCTTGTAGTCTAGTTGTGATAAAAGATTTGCTAGTGAAGACAAGGAGTCTTTGACAGCTGAGGGGGGTCTGTAACAACTCACTACCATGACCTGTTGACCCTTTGCCACTTCTATATTTATGGCTAAACATTCAAATTGCCTACTGATCGATTTGGAAACTAATGTGGTTACACTCAACTTATTCTTAACATAAAAACCCTTAAATCAGAGGCCAATTTAGTACCTTTGAATTAACTAAGCAATGTTTCATAGACTGCTTATTGTATTGCAGCTACAGTTAACACAGTTCAGGGTAAGATCAAGCTTTAAATGTCCTTGTTCAGAAACTTGCTTTCATATGACTTTTATTCACATGGCCTGTGTTTAGAGGGAGGCATGAGGTTGTTGGTGGCCTAACGTCAGACACAGAAGTGTAGAGTTTGCTGTGTTTAGTTATAATAAACATTATCAAAGACATTTTGAAATGTCACAATGCAGGGCAGGCTCCTGGTGGTGTATGTGAATCACACACATGTAGCAAAAGGAGAAATGTATTTTATAAATACATTTCATTCATTTAATTTCCTTTTTAAATTGAATTATTAATTTGTCACAATAGACAAACAACTAAATACTCTAGACTCATTCATTGAATAATCGCTGTATTAATAAGTGAGTTTATTAACATTCAAATGATACTTTAATTTATCAGTTGATAGTAAAAGTATCCATTTTAATTTAATTCTCTTTGTAATTATGCCAATGGCACATCTCTATCTTCATAACACATTGCCTTAAATCACAATTTGAGCACACATTTTGGTTAGGTGTAACCAATAGCAACACAATGGCTCGGTTGCATTTTGTGAGTGAGCCAAACCAATCTGCACATAAGAGCCAAAAACTGGCACAAATAAAGCTGCAACGGGGTCTGTACAGCCGGGAAAACCAAAGGAGCTTTTAATGCTTTGTGTGAAACCCTATACTGAATCAGGGTGATAGACATGACCAAGTAAAGCCATAATCTGTATACACTATTTTCTCATAAAACTCCTCAATTAAGTCTCACCTGATCCCTATATGTTTTTTAGCTTCAGAATGATGACGATAGAGGTGCCACAATTACTTATTTTTCTATTCTGTTTTTTCATACACTAAAAATGTGGTATGTGGTACATTTTGTGGACCATTCAGGAGCAGCAATATAAATATACAAATAACATACTTTTTATTATCATTTTAAAAAACCGGAATACAAATGTAGAGAGAAAAATATACAACACAGACGTTCAAAAACACGTTTACTTGTTATTGTCACTCTGCATAAATTAAAATGTGGCATTTCATCGTGAGCCACATCTTTGGTCGCGGTATTATTGCGTCATCGCGTTGATTATGACGTATGTAGAGAGCGGCACCGTTTCAGACTGGAATGGAAGCTAGCAATTTTCCCCATATTTTGCTAGTTTAATCCGTGAATGGCGCCGAAACAGGACCCGAAACCTAAATTTCAAGAAGGTAATACACTGTCTTGTTATATTTTCCGAGAGGTTTATGGTTTCGGTGAGGGCTGGGACCTTCGGAAATATCCGGTGTCTGTTAGCTAGCATTAGCACGAACCGCTATCTCTGTTAGCCTCTATTGTTGTTTCACTAAACAGATTTGATCGTTTTTATCCTCCGCTTTAGTGAAGTATCACTACCTGATTTTCTTTTCAACATCGTGTTATATTAGCAAGAGCATACCTGCAAAATGTGTGGTTTTAATGTTAGCGTTATTGGGATTTTCTGACTATAAGCGGTAGCTTCATTCATGCAGCGTTAGCTCCCATTGATTTCACCGCCCACTTTTCTGTTCTCCCCATAGACTGTATTATTTTTACATACCGTTTAATGTAGAACTGTGATCTGAGATCTAACTGGCTAACTTCTGTTGTCATATTGATGTCAGTTGATGTGTAGCTACTTGCTAATATATATAACAAATATATTGGTCAACTATTTCTGCAAATAACTGATTACTTTTTCGGCTTTACACATAGATCAAACCAAGTCTGCTACTAAATGAAACTTGACACTAGCCTGACTGATGAGTCCCACTTGTTCGGCTTAAACAAATGCTTTACCCCTTGATGTAATGATTGTTCTCGGCCATCAGACATTTGTTGAATAATTCAAATGTAAGGTGTAATAATTGTTTGTGTGTATGTCAGTAGTTTAGTCAGCCTTACATTTTCATCGTGATTCACTCGAACTGATCTCATGCTGATTTTAATTGACCGACACTCTGTTCAGGTGAAAGAGTGCTGTGTTTTCATGGGCCATTGCTCTACGAAGCTAAGGTAGGCTGTCTTAGTTAGCCTGTTTCTCTGATCATGTGGTCCTTCCCGGTGTCTGGTACATTTTTGACAATAACATATGTCTTTCTTTGCAGTGTGTTAAGATAAACATCAAGGACAAACATATCAAATACTTTATTCATTACAGTGGTTGGAATAAGAAGTAAGTGTTTGCTCAAATAAATGACATTTTTAAGAGTTGTACGGTATAGGGTTTCAATGGGATTAATTCATTTCATGGTGTTTTGTCTTTCAGCTGGGACGAATGGGTTCCTGAAAGCAGAGTGCTAAAGTATGTGGACACGAATCTGCAGAAACAGAAAGAGCTTCAGAGGGCCAATCAGTAAGTCTATCGTCTCGTGTTTTACATTTTTAGTTTTTTACTAATTTCAATGTTTAAAATATAAATATATTGAGTTCTTTATGGCCAAGGTCCACAAAAAGAGCCTTATAAAAAAAAACACCACTGTCTGTGTCCTCTAATCTCCTGAAAATGAAAGATGTATTAAGTATTGAACATGTTTTGTTTTCTTAATTTAGAGACCATTATGTAGAAGGGAGAATGAGGGGTGCTGCGCCAAATAAGAAAATACCTGCTCCCCCGCCGAAAAATGATGTGTGAGTTGATGTCATTCTTTATTCTACCCGTCAGCTGATTTGATGTTTCCTGCCAAGTCAATGTTTAAAAAAACACATGTTTACGCCTTTGCTTTCTATTTTTTTTCTGTAGGAAAACCAAAAAGAACAAACAAAAGAGTAAGTACATCGTATTTGTGTATTTACATATTGGTGTACGTGCATGCTCTCTAGAATACAAATCATCAGGTTTTTGCAACTGTGTTTCCACCGTCATTGTTTTTATGGATAAAATAACACATAGCTATGTTTCTGAATGTGCAGCTCCTGGTGCCGGTGAAGGAACTAGTTCAGGAGGAGACCCAACCCACCCTCCACGAAAGAAGAGGGCACGCGTCGACCCAACTGTTGAAAGTGTAAGTTAATAAAGCGACCAAGTTGCTTTTGAGGCATTACCTGTGTAAACATTGTGCTATAAGCTTCGTTGTGTGGCTTTTCTGACATCGGTTCCTGTTTTTTCAGGAGGAGACCTTCATAAATCGAGTGGAGGTGAGAGTAAAAATCCCTGAGGAACTGAAACCATGGCTTGTTGATGACTGGGACCTGATTACACGACAAAAACAGGTTATTAACCGCAGCATTGTATTAAATAAATCACATGCATTTACATTCTATCATTTCCAAAGTTATTTATCAGCATTGTTCTTTTTTGTTTCATGATTTCAGCTTTTCCACCTACCTGCCAAGAAGAACGTTGATTCAGTCCTGGAAGATTATGCAAACTACAAGAAATCAAGAGGAAACTCGGACAGCAAGTAAATACACACATTGTTACTACTTCCAGTACTTACTTACTTGGCTGTTGTAGATCACCAGGCTGTGCAAAAACATGACTTGCTTTGTGTCATCGATATGTAACTCGTTTTTCCTCCCCTGCTCAGGGAGTTTGCAGTGAACGAGGTGGTTGCTGGTATCAAGGAATATTTCAGTGTCATGCTGGGCACACAACTTCTCTACAAATTTGAAAGGCCGCAGTACGCAGACATCCTGGCCAACCATCCGGATACATCTATGTCTCAAATCTATGGCGCCCCTCACCTACTCAGACTCTTTGGTAAAAGCACCTGTACAACATTACCTGCTGTAGTATTTATTACAGTGGAATTAGTGCAGCAATCTGAATGTAGAAGTGATTCCAGTCAAAGTAAAACTGTCCAATTTAGAGATCTAATTTTGAATAAGGTTCTGGGCACGGCCCCGAAGTTATGGTTTTTATTTTTGCTCCGTCATTATCATTATTAACCCCTTACGGTGTGTGAATGTGTGTGAATGTTAGGTCCTAGAGTTAGGTACACTGCTCTGTATGAATGGGTGAACGACATGTAGTATGTAAAGCGCTTTGAGGGGTTTAAAGACTGGATAAAGCGCTATATAAGTACAGTCCATTTACCATTTACAAAGTCGATATTCTTATTAGACTCAAAGACAAGTCTGGCTATATTAAAAATAATACATGCGACCCCAATGTGTATCGCTTTAACTACCAAAAGTAAAACAAATACGTTAGTGTCTGATCTTTTACAAATTCTCCATGGCACACATGGCTGAGTCACTTCTCTCTGACTCTTGAGTTTTGACTTGAAAATCCTGATAATTAAAATCACAACTTTGTCTAAAATGATGGACAGGTGGTTTTCTACTCGGAACATTAAAACAGCCCTAACCTGCTTATATGTTATCCTCTCGAGCATTACAAATACTCAGGTAAACCACATCAACTCAATCTGCACATGGATATTAGAAATAAGAGTGCAGCCTGCTTCTTTTGATATCTTTTTTTTTGACACAGGCAATGTGGTGGTTATAATAAATAAAATAATAAATCCTTTCTTTGTTTGGTTTTCCAAGTGAGAATTGGAGCTATGCTGGCGTACACTCCCCTGGATGAAAAGAGCCTTGCCCTGCTGCTCAGTTATCTACAAGACTTCCTCAAGTGAGTAGTCACAACATTGTTATCAATAAGACTCAGTGATAAATCTGCACCTTTTTTAATAAATCAAATGTAACTCTATTCCAGGTATCTTGTGAAGAACTCTGCATCGCTCTTCAATGCAAGTGACTATGAAGTTGCCCCTCCAGAGTACCACCGCAAGGCAGTTTAAGGTTCTTTGGGATCTGAAGCCTTTGTGTGTTGAAGTTCGGAGACGACGTTCTTACCTGTCGAAAAGGATGTGATTTCACAAAAAGCCTTTGGAGAATGGATTGTGCGAGATCTTTGGATTTATTAAGGAAGAATCAGAGCAAGATCACACTAATCCCTGGACAAATTCATTTTCTTTCATGTGGAAAGCTGCTGAGTACGCTCTTCCTGTATTGGTATGTTTTTGAGTACCACTTTTTAGTTTCTATGATACTTTTCTTTTTTTTGTCACCAAGCTCTTTTGAAAAGGAATTTCATCGTGATTATGTTTTTGTTTTCTGTCTCGGTTCAGATGCTGGCTAAATTTGTCTTGTAGGCTGTCATCATTTTCTAATAAAAATCTCATTCTCAAATGTTTGGTTCATCTTGTCTTTTAAGCCTTTGTATTGCAGTTAGGTCAAGGTAGGATGTGGTGTCCTTCTCTTTATCTACAGGGGGAGTAAGGTGCTTTTGAATGTTGTTACTAATTGAAGGACTTTGTCTTTATGAACTCTGACACATTGGATTTTAAAATCTTTAATGCTCTTATTATTTAAGTACATCATTTTAATTGTCTGAAACTTCACAAATGGTAATTATGTCTGCATTATATTCAGTGGTAATTGTATATCACTCAAAAATGAACTGACATCAATTTAGAAAATTAAGTAAATGTTAACCCGTTTTAGCAAGCTTGCTTTTGAATTACTTCTAATTTTATATGATAAACAAGTATAAATGGCAGTGGCTCAGTCAGTAGGTGCTTGGACTGTGAGCTGTAGGGTCGCCGGTTCAAGTCCCCGAACAGACCTAAATGTGGAGTGTGGACTGCTACTTGGAGATAATCTGGGCCCTACCGTGGTGCCCTTGAGCAAGGCACCGGACAACCCCCCCCCACTCCAATTGCTCCCCAGGCACTGTACAATAGCTGCCCACTGCTCCTAGTACTAGGATGGGTTAAATGCAGAGGCCAAATGTCACTGTGCTCTGCATGTGTGACCATTAAAGAGGGTTTCATCCCTCCGATTCTATCTATCTATGAAAACAGGCCAATATAGTAAAATAAATGCAATAATTCAAGAAATGCTCATTAAACATTCAATACCCGATTAAATGCTTAATCTGGTAAGAATAAATAAATAATGATTAACCCATTCATTTTATAAACCTTTTGAAAATTGGATAAGTGACAAATCCCAAAATGGACCAATGCTAATAAAATGGTTTAAATGTAAAAAAAAAGAAAGAATCACAAGTCTACACCTGGGAATGTTTTATAGAATGAAAACATATTCTGCTGTGAAAGTTTTGGGTTTTTAAACTGAAAAGGGTCTAGATCCCGCCCCGCCCACCTGTAACTGGCAGCTGGCAGCTCGGACGTGATTCAGTTGCTGGTGTATTTGGCAAAAGAAAATGTTTTTGGTGTGCACCCATACAGAGATTTCCCCATTTATGTTTGACTCTGAAATTAGGCATGGTTTTTTTTAAAGCAAAATGGGCAACTTGCAGACATATCTGATCGGTAAGTCTAGTTAGCATCTCTTTTTTGTGAATGTTTATGCTAGCTTGGTAGCTAGTAATTTACATTAACTGTTAGCGGCTGTGAAATATATACGATGTTGTCTTTAAGGGATTTTGGTAAAAAGTAAAAGGCAGCTCAAAGGTTCAGTGTATATTCCAAACACTTCTATAAATACAGTCTATGTTTTCTACCATGTCTGCCCTGACAAACTTTCACTATGCTAATGTCTCACAGACAGGTCCACTCCACTCTGTGATGCAGGTTTTAGGTTGAATTTGTGACAGTACAACATCTCCGATCTAAGGTAAGTGACGATAAATATCCCAATTCTTTCACACACAGTGACGTCACGAGCTACCCACAATGCAACGCGCGCCATATATATATATATATAAATACGCCATTTTTCGGGAGGTGCAAATATCCTGGAGGTGCTAATATAAATAGCTAGCTAACGTAGCCAGGCAGAGCGCACTCGTTTTTTTTTCTGAATTAACGACCGAAGAAATCGCTGCATGTCTTCGGATTACATCTCTGGACTTGAGGGGTGTGCTCTAGGTCGTTACCAGCGTAAACTAGAGCTGTGTGGGTTGTCGGATTGCCCTTACAGACTGCCTGCAGATGTATGGAAAAACGACTCTCGAAAGTGGCCTTCGGTAGATTTTGGCAGCATCTACGTCTATTTTCTGGAAACACCAGGTGAATACCCCACTTGTCACAATAATATTATCATGCCAATGCATATATGTGGTATTGTAGAGTTGACTATATTGATTAAGGCAATAGACTATGATATTCTGCTTGCACCTCGTGTGAAATGGCGGATACCGGAAGTACGGTGTCGCCCTCGGCCCAAAACCCGTATGTGTGTGTGAAAGAATTGAATTCAGCAATGTAAAAACTAAAAAACAAGTTATTATTATTAGCTTTAAGGCATTTTCGAACTTAGTTTCAAAGCCAGAAAGGTTAGCTCAAAACATTACCATTTAAAAATGACAAAAAAAATGCCCTGACCATATTATTAAAAATGTTGCTAAAAAATATTAAAACGTAGTCTTATGTAGCAAACCACTTTTGATTACTGGTTTATTATCGTTTAATAGGAATTCATTTCAGTTTTTGTTTAATAGCTCCCATGTCATGTGATAAATGCCGCATATTATTACTTTATTACACATGCCTCTTTTATATGAAGATATTTAATTGATTAACCATTGCACCTTTCAATAGCTTTCATATGATGGCGGTGCAACCATGTTATATTTCATTTCTACTAAAAGACTCTCCTAAATACTGCACAGTAGGCCTTTCAAATAATTCCAAATCACTGATTTAAAAGTTGTTTTAGATGAAGATCTTTCATTTTACTATCTTGCTGTTGGCCTGTTTATCCAATCTCTCATGGCTCTGCTGGGATTACAAGGGACTTGATCTGTCTGTTGGGTTTCTCCGTCTGCTTTGTTTAGTTAATATGGGATGTTTGAGTATACTACTACAATACTAAGAGCTTTACTAGGGGTAATTGTAGTAGGGTTAACTTAAAACCTCTGTCACAAGGGTTTATTCTGACATTTGTCTGTAAAAAGTGCATTACAATAGGCCTGAAGGCTCAACTGATTGTGTGAAGTGACAGAGTTTCTGCTGAGAGGCAACTCCCCCCACCAATACAGTACTTAAGCGACACTGAAATCTAAATAATTCAGTGTGCAATCTCGACCAGATAGGACTCACTGCTGATTCAGAAACCTGTCTGTGACAACTCAGCAATCTGGACTGGTGTCCATTTTAGGCAGCACTTTCCTGGAGCGTCAGCTTCAGCGTCAGACAGACGAAGACTGACAAAGACAATAGAGTCCTGCGGGAGTCACGAGGGATGCAAAGAGGAGGCTAAGTATCGCTGGTGTTTTTCTAGCCCCTCATGCTAAAACATGTGTATATTCTCCATTCCTGTTCATGTGTCCTCTCGCAATTATTACTGGCCCTGTGCATCTCCTAATCGTTGTAACCGGCCTGCTCTCGTCTATCCCACATGCTCCACTGAGATCCAACATCTAGTTACAGGTGGCCTGTGGAACTGCCAGTCAGCTGTTCCTAAGGCTGACTTCATTTCTGGCTATGCTTCCCTGCAGTCTCTGGATTTCCTTGCTCTCACTGAGACCTGGATTACTCCATCCAACACAGCCACCCCAGCAGCTCTCTCCACAGCATATTCCTTCACCCATACAGCCAGACCCACTGGCAGAGGAGGTGGCACTGGTCTCCTGCTCTCTCCCAAATGGAGCTTTTCCCTCTACCAAACTTCTCTCCTTCGACCTTTGAATTCCATGCCGTCACAGTAACCCATCCTATACAATGAACCATTGTTGTTCTCTACCGTCCACCAGGCGCCTTGGGAGACTTCTTGGAGGAATTAGATAATCTCCTCTCACACATCCCTGAAACTGGCCCTCCCACATCCCTGAAACTGGCCCTCCCACTGTACTTCTCGGAAACTTCAACCTCCAGACAGGGAAGATAGCTAAACTAACATCTCTTTTAACCGCCTTTGCTTTCTCACTGTCTCCATCCCCACCAACTCATAAAGCTGGCAATGTCCTTGATCTCATATTCTCAAGGAACTGCTCTACTTCTAACCTCTCTGTAAACCCACTTCACACCTCGGATCACTTTTTTATTTAATTCTCTCTACCCCTTTCTAAACATAACAAACGTATCTCTTCTAATTCTGCACCTGTCCGCCGTAACCTTCGTTCCCTCTCCCTCTCTACTCTTACCTCATCGGTGCTCTCAGCCCTCCCTTCATCTGACTCGTTCCAACTCCTGCCTCCAAAGTCTGCTGCAGAAACTCTCCTCTCGACTCTTTCATCCTCTCTGGACTCCCTCTGTCCTCTCACATCTCGGCAGGCTCGTCAGTCCCCTCCTGCTCTCCGGCTAAATGACGCACTGCGTGCTAATAGAACCATCCTTCGGGCAGCTGAGCGAAAATGGTGGGAATCCAAACGCCCTGACAACCTCCTAACCTATCAATATCTCCTCTCCTCTTTCTCTTCTTCTATATCTCAGGCAAAAAGCACTTTCTTTCAAGATAAGATCCATTCTTCCTATTCCAATCACAAAAAACTATTTTCTATCATCTCCACCCTCCTTGAACCCTCCAAAGCCCCTTCCCCCTCCCCCTTCTTCCAAGCGACTTTGTTAACTACTTTGAAAAAAAGGTTGATGACATTCGCTCTTCTTTTTCCGACTCTCCATTACTCACCGCTGGGTCACCAGACCCACCATTCACCCACACACTAACCTCCTTTTCCCCTCCCTCTCCAAGTGAGGTTCTTACCCTCATTACCTCTGCCCGTCCTACCACCTGTCCTCTGGACCCTATCCCCTCAAACCTCCTTCAGACTATCGCTCCTGATATTCTACCGTTTCTCACCCATTTCATCAACACTTCTCTAACTTCTGGTCACTATCCTAACAGTCTCAAGGAGGCAAGAGTAAACCCTCTCCTAAAGAAACCCACTCTCAACCCGTCTGATGTTATAAACTACAGGCCTGTCTCTCTCCTCCCATTCCTGCCTAAAACACTTGAACGCCCTGTCTTTAAACAACTCTCCTGTTATCTCCATCAGAACAACCTTCTTGATCCGCACCAGTCTGGTTCCAAGGCAGGTCACTCCACATAAACTGCTCTCCTTGCTGTCTCTGAGGAACTGCACACTGCTAAAGCAGCCTCCCTCTCCTCTGTCATCATCCGTTTGGACCTGTCTGCCACATTCGACACGGTGAACCATCAGATCCTCCTTCGCACTCTCCAAGAACTTGGAGTTTCAGGCTCTGCACTTTCCCTCCTCACCTCATACCTCAAAGACTGCACCTACAGGGTAACTTGGAGAGGGTCCGAGTCTGACCCTTGTCAATTAACTACAGGGGTCCCTCAGGGCTCTGTCCTTGGTCCCCTCCTCTTCTCTCTGTACACAAACTCGCTCGGATCAGTCATTAGCCTGCATGGTTTTTCATACCAACTGCTACGCTGACGATTAATTCCCAATTAATTCTGTCTTTTCCCCGTTCTGAAACCCAGGTCGTCGCACGCATCTCTGCTTGTCTAGCAGACATCTCTCAGTGGATGTCTGCTCACCACCTCAAGCTCAACCTTGACAAGACTGAACTGCTTTTTCTTCCTGGAAAAGAGTGTCCCACTCTTGACCTAACAATCAACTCCGGCCCCTCTGTTGTTTCCCCGACTCAGACTGCAAGGAATCTGGGTGTGACCCTAGATAACAACCTGTCCTTCACCGTAAACATCGCTGCTACAACCCGCTGCTGCAGATACACTCTTTACAACATCAGGAGGATACGTCCCCCCCTAACCCAGAAAGCGACGCAGGTTGTGGCCCAGGCTCTCGTCATCTCACGCCTAGACTACTGCAACTCCCTCCTGGCTGGTCTACCTGCATGTGTCATCCGACCTCTGCAGCTCATCCAGAATGCAGCGGCTCGTCTGGTCTTCAACCTTCCTAAATGTTCCCACACCACACCGCTTCTCCGCTCCCTTCACTGGCTTCCAGTAACTGCTAGAATCCACTTCAAGACACTGGTACTTGCGTACCATGCTGTGAATGGATCTGGCCCTTCTTACATCCAAGACATGGTTAAACCATACACCCCAGCACTAGCACTCTGCTCTGCATCAGCCAAACGGCTCGCTGCACCCGCACTGTGAGGGAGACCCATGTTCCCATCAGCAAAAACACGTTGGTTTGCTATCCTGGCTCCAAAATGGTGGAATGAGCTCCCCATTACATTACATTACATTGCATCCAAAGCGACTTACAATAAGTACATTCGACCAGGAAGACACAACCTTGAAGAAAACAGAATCATATAAGTACATCAGGTTTCATAGAGCCAAACATTTCAAGTGCTACTCAACTGGCTATAGATAAGCCAGTCCTTTATTAGTATATAAGTGCTCTGTTAGCAGTTCTTTGTTAGTAATTCGCTCGAAGTGGAGTCGAAAGAGATGAGTTTTCAGTCTGCGCCGGAAGATGTGCAGGCTTTCTGCTGTCCTGATTTCAATGGGGAGCTCATTCCACCATTTTGGAGCCAGGATAGCAAACTCACGTGTTTTTGCTGATGGGAACTTGGCATCAGGACAGCAGAAAGCCTACACATCTTCCGGCGCAGACTGAAAACTCATCTCTTTCGACTCCACTTCGAGCAATACAATTACTAACAAAGCACTTATATACTAATAAAGGACTGGCTTATCTAAAGCCAGTTGAGTAGCACTTGACATTGTTTGGCTCTTGAAACCTGATACTTATATGATTCTGTTTTCTTCAAGTTTGTATCTTCTTGGTCGAATGCACTTATTGTAAGTCGCTTTGGATAAAAGCGTCAGCTAAATGCAATGTAATGTAATGAGTAGCATTTATACGCCTGCTTCATCCAAGCTAATTGAGGCCCCGTTTACATGGAGACGGTTCATGTTGTATCTGCTACTTTTCTCTTTCGTATAGCCCGTTCGTTCACACGAGGCCGTAACGGAACCGCGGAAACGGACCCCTCAAACGATAACGGGTCCCAAGGTGGGTAGATCTGCGGACGGAACGCTCTGGGGGGCCAAACCATAGATATTAGGGGTGTAACGGTATCCGTATTCGTCCCGTACCGTCACGGTTCGGACGTCACGGTTCGGACGTCACGGTTCGGCACATGCAGTCACATGGCGAATACGCCTTTTTTACGAGTGAGGAGAGAGAGGAAAAAAGTCTGTCACTCAGGGCAGTATTACACTATATATAATCCAGGGGGCGGTATTGCGCCTAAAAGCCAGCCGCCCGTAAATAACAAATGAAGAACAAGAACAAAACACAACAAAACAAACACAATATATGAAGAAGAAAAGTTAGTATCTATGGCGAGTTCACACAACACACAGGAGCTAGAAGACCCACCTGCTTCTTTTAAATCAGGTGTGTGGGAACATTTCGGGTTCCCTGTGGACTACAACAATGATGGGGTGCGTGTTGTGGATCGGACTAGGACGGTGTCGGCGTTGTTCGACAGCGGTGCGGTATGCTAGTGGTAACACGTCAAACATGCTCAATCACTTCCGAGTCAGTCTCAGTCCCCAGCGAGAGGGTTTTCTCGACGGCAGGTGACATAGTTACCGCCAACAGATCTGCCCTCACTACTGACAACGTAGACAAACTCATCTTTTTGAGGAAAAACTTGAAAATAGAGTAAAGCTTGAGTACCTTTTAATTAGGCATAATGGCCTCACACACTCACAAGTTAATTACACATGTTAGACATTGCTCCTAAAGGTACAGATTTTATTTTGTTTTATATTTATCATTGTATTTATTTTATATTTTGACATCAGGAGATGTTATATACGGAGCCCTGGAGGGTTCATAGAGAGAAAAATAAATAAAACGTGGCCACGTTTTACTTTCTCGTGCGCACGCTTTAGTAACTCGTGCGCACGAGTTACTAAAGCGTGCGCACGAGTTACTAAAGCGTGCGCACGAGTTACTAAAGCGTGCGCACGAGTTACTAAAGCGTGCGCACGAGTTAATAAAGCGTGCGCACGAGTTAATAAAGCGTGCGCACGAGTTAATAAAGCATGGCCTCGTTTTGTGTGTGTGTGTGTGTATGGGGGGGGCATTTGTTTATGATAGTATCGTTCGTTCCGGTGCACATCGAGATTAAGATTAAACACATTTCTTTCACTTGGGAATACACTTAACTATGGGGAACCAGATTTGTTTAAAGTACTGTTCGTGGTAATTTGAAAACAAATGCCGGTGGTGTCGGATACACACGAACACGCACACAGAGCGGAGCTGAGCACACACACACACATCATGCGCCCCGGTGACAGGACATCTCCTTCATAAAGCGAGGGGGAATACTCTGGTAGTTCGATGTGTGTATAGGTGTGTGTGGTTAAACGTAGCAGCCTCGATCTCTATTCAGCGGTTCTAATGAAGGGAAACGCAGTGAAGTAAACAGTAAAAGGCACAGCTCTTTGCAGCTGGTGCTGCTCTTCTCAGATTCTGCTGAGTTACACGTTACTGCCTCCAGTGCCCTGTACGACGAAGCCAGTTCAACAGACCCTGGACCTGAATATGTTCGATTTACCCGGCTTAACTGACCCTAACAAACGCGATGTCGATAAGCGGTCCTACGAAGCTGGTTATCAACTCAGTAAATCAACCAGGGTTTCTCTGTCCGGCTGAGAGCGCGCTCAGGTGAAAGGGACGGGGTTAGCAACATTTGACCAATCACAAACATGGAGACGCGTGCTGACAGCGCAGCGTCATACTTCATGAATGAATAGTGTAAATAGCCAATCCTGCTTCGTAGTACAGGCCACTGGTGCCGCTGAGATTTCATAAAGTGAAGGAGGTTTTCCTTCTATAAAACAGCTGTGGGCAGCAGATACTGTGAGTCACGGACAGGAATCCCTCAATTTAAATAAAACGAGGCCACGCTTTATTAACTCGTGCGCACGCTTTAGTAACTCGTGCGCACGAGTTACTAAAGCGTGCGCACGAGAAAGTAAAACGTGGCCACGTTTTATTTATTTTTCTCTCTATGAACCCTCCAGGGCTCCGTAGTTATACAGTTCTGTATTGCCTTTTATTGATTGTGATTGAAACACTTTCTTATTATTTTTCAAAATATTTTCAAGACATTCTTTTTAGTTGTACAGCTTATTTAACCTTTTTGTTTGACATCAGCCAATATAGATAATAAGGCCATCTGAGTGTGTGTGTTACTGTTTGTGGTTTGTTTTTAACTGTGTAATACAGTTGATGATTCCAAATGTTAGAGTTCCTTATTTTCATACCAAAACGTGCACTACTGTTAAAAATAAATAACAGCAAAAAAAAATTATGCATTTGGGACTTTTTTTTGCTTTTCCTTGTTGTACCGAACCCGTACCGAACTGTGACCCCCAAACCGAGGTATGAACCGAACCGTGACTTCTGTGAACCGTTACACCCCTAATAGATATATATAAACACTAGATGGCTCTGGGGCAACCATGCTCAGGGGGGTCTTCTTTGCAGCTTTTGGTGTATTTTGTGGCGGAAGTACAGCGCCACTTACAGGCCCGGCATATGTACTACAGCGGGTCGAGCGGTCTCGTGTGAACGGACACGTTTCTTGAGCCGATACCGTGTGAACGGAAGACTTTTTTGATATCGAATTCGGTTCGTTCTCCGTTTCGTTTCCATGTAAATTGAGTCTGAAGCTCTGTGACTGCAGCCAACATTCCATCCTTTTTTAATCCAGGACATAAAACTAATGTTTTACTTACTATAAATTGGAAATGTGGTCTTAATTTACTCACTTAAAAGAAATGTCCTTGGGCCTATGCTGTAGTTCTTACGCAAAGGTTTTATTACTCCATTTAAAAGAAAATTTCAAGCAAAGTGGTAAATGTGATAAACATAGACACCTGTGAGCTTTTTTCTCACACATTGTCTGAGATGATTTTCCTGCTCTGACGGTGTGGATTCACCGAGGGTCTCCTGATGCCAGCGGTGGAATAACATCCTGGTGATGGAAAGCATGTGGTGCAGTCTGAGTTTTGTTGAGGAAAGAAATGTAATAGGCAATTGAAACCAGGCCAAACCCCCTTCTCCACTTCACCTCATTCTCTGAAAATGTGTTCAGCAGAATCCCACCACCCCCACCTCCCACTCCCCCTTTTCCTCTGTTGTTCCTTGCTGGAGAAGCATAATATTAGTTTCAGACTGATTTGTGGTTTTGTCTGTCATCTCCTCGCAGATGTTATGGCAAGAACAATTCAGATTGTTTCACGAAAAATTTCTTTAATCCAATTTCCCCCAAACCTTAACCAGGACCATATGTGTTTTCACTGGAGTGTGCTCTTAGATCACAGTGCCCTGATGGCTTTTAACAGCACATCAGAAAGACTGACACGCACTGGGCTCCTCTGCAGATGCGATCAGGGGGACAGCTCGGTGCCTGCTCCTTTGTTGGCTCCTCTCACGCTGCGATTAACACTCGACACCGGGCCCTACAGGCTGGGTCACCATGAGGCCTTTCTCTGGTGTGAGAGCTTTCATGTGACCCTGGTGACACAGAGCCTCAGTGCTGTCATTACTCCATAGATGAGAGAGACATATGCATGATACAGCCACAACTAATGAGGCTGCTTCCAGTCTGAATGATGGTTTCACCAGGTTTCTGTCCCCATTGGTCTGTACTGGTACGCCAGCCAAAAGACACAGTTCAGACGGGTCTGCAGGGACTGCTTGGATCAGAAATGTCTTGAGTTCATAGTCCTTCGGGGATGATCCTAGAATTTTACTGAATATTTTAACATCCATGTATGGATCTGTTTTATATATTAGAGCAAATAAGCGTTTGGGTCTATGTTTACAGTGATCAAACGGTAAATCACTCAACTACTGTTCGGTTTTAAGTGGTAAATGACGTATGCCGTATTAGGAGCCAATTAACACTGGGTATAAAGGTAGGAACCTATGTTTGTTGGTGAGAGGTTCCGCCGGAAGGCCATACATTTTTTGACCACACACGGAGAACACACACACACGGACAACACACGGAGAACACACACACGGGATTACAAACAAACAGAAAAGGTATTGTGTAAACCGTAATATCGTGTGGTGAATGATGGAAAGAAACCAGTAAAAAGGGAAATAAATGGACTGTTTCGAACTGGAAACTTTGTTTCTGACTTTTATTCGGCAGCAAACAAGGTGTGCGTCAATCACACCAACAAAGCGGATCCTCAGAGGCTTAAAGCGGTGGCTTAGCCTCTACACCAGTGGTCACCAAACCTTTTATAATATTTATATGCTACCTCTGGCTGAAATTATTAAAAAGAGCGATCTAAGTTATCACATCTACGACACCCAGATTTATTTTAAAATCACACCAGGAGACTATTCTCCGATTAGAACACTGAGCAAGTGCATTGAACATATCACTGACTGGATGACTCAGAACTTTCTCCAACTGAACAAACAAAAAACAGAGATCATTGTTTTTGGAGCAAAGAAGGACCGATTAAAAGTAATCCCAGAGCTTCAGTCAGCAGACTACAAAACCACTAATAAAGCCAGAAATCTAGGTGTAGTGATGGACTCAGACCTGAATTTCAACAGCCACATTACAACAGTCATTAGGTCTGCTTATTATCACCTGAAGAATATATCGAGGATTAAAAAACTAATGTCACAACAGGACTTAGAAAAGCTTGTCCATGCTTTTATTTTCAGTAGACTCGACTACTGCAATAGTGTATTCACAGGGCTGACAAAAAAATCCATCAGAAAACTGCAGCTGATCCAGAACGCTGCTGCACGTGTCCTCACTAACACTAAAAGAGTGGATCACATCAGTCCGGTTCTGAAATCTCTACATTGGCTTCCAGTCGGCCAAAGAATTGATTTTAAAGTACTATTGCTAGTTTTTAAATCATTACATGGTTTAGGACCAAAGTATATTGTTGAACTCCTGCATAATTACGAGCCATCAAGGTGCCTCAGGTCTTCTGGGACGGGTCTGCTATCGGTTCCGAGAGTAAAAACAAAACATGGAGAGGCAGCATTTAGCTATTATGCCCCGACACTCTGGAATAAACTACCCAAATCATGCACATCCGCAGAAACGCTCACAATTTTTAAATCGAGACTAAAAACATATCTCTTTGCCGCTGCTTTTAATTGAGATGCTCATATTCAAACTACAGTATGCCTTTTAAACATGTATTGTATACCTGTGGTGTTTATTTGTATTATTTTATTATCTTTGCTTTGTAATCTCTGTTGTAAAATTGTATAATGTGTTTTTAATGTATTTATTCCTAAAAAGTCTTTTAATTTATTTTGTAAAGCACTTTGAATGGTCGCGTACAGAAAAGTGCTATATAAATAAACTTGCCTTGCCTTGCCTTGCCTTGCCTTTTTAAGGCCAAGATCACCGACCTCGGCCTAGGTCAGGGGTGCCCAACCTTTTTTGAACCGAGAGCTACTTTTAAAGTTGCCAGTCTGCCGAGATCTACCAGTCCAAATAGAGAGGCGTAGCCATTACTGACAGCCTACAACCAGGTAAATAGTAGCCTACACTTCTACTTGTATACAACTGACCTTTGTACGATGAATACTTCATAAAATACTGCAGATCCTTTATTTGACCTCTTTCTAATCTACACACATACAAGTATTTAACTGAAGTCACACAACAGTGTTATTGATACGGAGTTGGAGTTTATTTACACGTCACATACGTCACACATAGTGGGTAATGTTTAAGAAACATTGAACAGTGCTGCCACATATGACACAGGAAAAAAAGAAAAGACTCTGAACCCTTTCTTTGCCATTATATAAAAATAGTGTTGCTACAAAAGTATAAATTAGGCTTACTAATAAGACAACTCAGATCTGAAGCTACACAGGAATCTGCTGCCAAAGTGCAATAAAAAAGACACAATTAATAGAATCAAACCCTTTTTTTGTTGCATTTTAGTAGAGTATAAAAAGAAATGCCTTTTAAAATAGGATGCAAGTAACACTAGTTTCTTAACCTGAATTGATAATAGACTATAATCAATTTAAGTTTGCATTATTTTACAATTTTGTACAATAATTATAATGAATACGTTCAAACAAACTAAAACTTACAGCTGATTAATAACGGTATCTAACTTGAGTTTTTATTATATCAAAAACTTGTTGAAATGCTTCTGTTATTTTTACTGTCCCCAAAAAGCGCGTCGGCAGCCAGGAATACTTCTTTCACAACTTCGCCGTCTTTGAAAGACTTCATGTGTTTCGCAAGAACGTGACTGACACGATAAGATGCTCTGGTAGCAGCCTTGCTCTTGTTGTTGGGCCTGGTGAAAATGGACTGCTGTGCATTTAGCTGTCCTCTCAGGCCCCTCCCCTTTTGGGAGCGTAGGGCAGAATCAGGAGGGAATTCCGTCTCATAGCGTTTGTGCACTGTTTTGAAATGCCGCTCCTAAATGACCCTTCTTCGATAAAGCCACGCTCGCATTGCAGATGAGACAGATGGACTTTGAATTGGAATAGATACAAAAATAATCATCCTCCCACTCGGAGTGAAAATTATATATATATTTTTTTTTTTCTTCTGCCATAATTGTGTGTGTGCGGACTGTCACTCCTGTTGACATGTCAGCGAAATAGTGCCCAGGGGTCACGCCGGCCAATCACAAAGCTTTGGTGCGTTCAAGTGCATTATTCTGGCACGGGAAGATTATGTTATAGGACATTAACGATAAAACAGAATATTGTTGTTCTATTTTTAGACACATCTCGCGATCGACTGGGAATCTCCCCGCGATCGACCGGTCGATCGCGATCGACTGGTTGGGCACCCCTGGCCTAGGTGAAAGGCGAGATCTATCTATTGCAGAATTGAGTGAAAAAGACGGCCCAGACAGTGCTTCCAATTTGAGGCCTTTTATATAGGCTAATTGCATCTGAATTACTGTTACAATGAAGGCTCCATAATCAGCTCACGGCATATAGGCAGGGGTAAAGTGCTATTTTTTATGAGTGGGGGGCGGACCTCACCTCCTCTAGGGGGGTGGGGGTCCTCACCTCCTCTAGGTCCTCACCTCCTCTAGGGGGGTCCAGGGGGATGTTCCCCCGGGAAGATTTTTTTTTAAATATTGAAGTTGAAAGCATCAATCTGGTGCACTTTGAGAGCAACATGAAGAGATCTATGGATACCTCTCTCAGCACCCATTTGAAACAGAACTGTAAACAGATTTTCTTTTTCTTTATGGATATTTTACAAATCACTCCCCTTTTAAACTGTATTCTTGTTTTACTGCCATATAGTGCCATATATATATTTCATACCTGTTTTTCATTTATTCTCTTATTGTTTGTATAACTATAATGATCATATGAAGGTGTGCCGCGGAAATAATCTTTTGAATAATTTGTGACAAAACTGTTCTAAACCCTCAGAGAGTCCTTTAGCTCACCTGATCCCCTCAGTCTGACAGGGGAGGACTCTCCTCCAGCTTGTTGTGGAAACAGCTCCTTATGTCCGTTAATGCAGTGCAGCTAGCTAGCACCGGTCCCTCTCTCTAGAGATCGGAGAGAGGAGAGAGAGAGGGAGCGAGAGAGAGGCGAGCAGGCATAGCGCAGAGAGCGAGATCGAGCGAGCAGCTATCTCTATCGCCTCGTCTCTCTATCTTATCTCTCTCTATACTCTCTCTCTCTTCTCTCTCTCTCTATCTCTCTCTCTCTCTCTCTCTCTCTCTCTCTCTCCTCTATCACACTAAATGCGCTATTGCCACCACACACAGAGCCGCAGGCTTGAATGACACAATCGGCAACGTGTATTTCCATGCAACTCTCTGATTGGTCTGGTGACTTGCCTCTGTTGCATTCAATGAACACGGGAAATTGCAGTCCTGCCGTCCTCTCCTGTGTCATGATGAGGTTCATGTAAAGCAGTGTTTCTCAAACTTTTTCATACCAAAGACCACTTAACCAATAAAAAAACACTCGCGGACCACCTAACTCCACAAATATCAAAAACCACATCGTTTTTCTAGAACAGATTACAAATCGCCTGAAAATGGTGGTGTTGCGCTGGGCTATATCATGCAATTGAAAGTGAAACTTAACCTTGCTCCATTGCGGAGATATTCCTGCGAGAGTGCGGAAAACTTAAATTGATTAATTAATTTCAAATGTGAAATGTTACCAATATACTCACTGACCACTAGGGGGCGCTCACGGACCACCAGTGGTCCGCGGACCACACTTTGAGAAGCACTGATAGCACGGTTAATGTATTATATTATTGAGGTGTCTCAAATATACGTCAATCAAGTGGCACCTGCTAACGGGGTGGTGGATGATAGCTTTACATCTAAAAACGTGTTTTTCAAACATTATTATTTTAATTTTATTTTTCTTTCTTTTGTTACTTTTTTTTTTTTAATGGTCCGCAATCTACCCGCACCACACTCGATCGCGATTGACTGGTTGGTGACTGACCACTGCAACATCTATGTGCCCAGTTAGCTATCTTTGACTGGGACCAGTAGGCTATCTTCTTGGACCCTCCAATGCTGACCCCTGAACAGGAAATAGACTGGTACACCGTACACCCTCAAATAATGTGAATAAGCATATTTTCCAAAATGCCTTTCCATTCAACCTGCAATAATCTTTTTGTTGTTGTAGTTGTTTAGTTATTGTTTTGGCCAGTTGGGGAAAGCGAAGAGAAGATGTGAACACAACGTTGACATCACCTTTATAATGTACAATTGCTTATTTACAAAGAAGTTATGGAGAAGTTTGAACACTATCCTCCATTTGTGTTTCTGGCCACATGACAAATGTTTTTGTTCTCCATTATCATAATAGTAATAATATATGGCTGTGTTAATAAATGGTGCACTAGCTAATCGCTACCTACTAAGTCGAGTACACTGGGCTTTAAGAGATTCTCACTGAACCAGCTGTTGATTATTTTATAGAGATTAATCACAACCTTTTTAACAGTGTTCTTTTTCTTTGACCACAAAAAAGAAAGATGCTTAATTTGGTGTAATATTGTGTGAAAGCCACCAGATGGCAGGATTGGACAGAACAATTATAAAGCCACACAGTTGGGCCTCCCCAAAATGTACACATTTAAGTACAATAGTGATATTACTGTCAGATGTGACACTCTTTCCTTATTTAGATTTTTACAGAGATTTGTTTCATCCACCAGGAACACATAAGAAATAGTAACCACAATAAAAAGATTGTCATTCAATCCCTCTTGGCCCTACAGAGTCTTTTAAATCGAAGACAAACTCCTCAAGGGGGTCCGCTGACATCCCCCCTCCCATATAGTATCAGTTTAACTGACAGATGAAAGACATTTGTGCTCTATATGATTCCTCCAGAGCGTATCCATCTGCTTAAGACTCTCTGAGGTGAAAAACCGTCAGTGTTTAATGTGGTTGTGAATGTTTCCCCAGACTAGGAGTTAGTGGTTGACTAATTACACAGTGGGCACGCAGCCTCGGGAGCACACTGCTGCCAGAGCCTTGTGTGACTGTATGTCATTAGTATTGGAAAAGTGCATTTGCCACAAAGGGCTGCGGTCACTCTGAGCCATTAAAACATGAAAGAACATACCCCGCTCTTCTGGAGAAGGAATTTGCAAGACATAAACAGCCTGTAAAATGGAAAACTACATCTGTGTCCATTTGTTTTCCTGAAAGACGGCCAGATTTGGTAATTCTTACTGAAATTCTTTCCAATAACAGAGAGAAGTCCAAGTGAAGGGGAAGGACTGCATGATCCATCTGTTTCCAATGCAGCGTAGTAGTGGTTTTGCTCACAGGATCTCAACTCAGTGGGAGACTAAGAAATTGTGAAGGCTTCCGAGCATGAAGGGGCTCAATTTACACTGAGACTTTATCATGTACGCTGAAACAGACACCACCACAGAACTGTGGTGGAAAGTACATTTGTATTGTATGCTTCATACTTCTACTACACCACATTTAAGTGTTTTTAAGGGGAATTTAACAATCTAATCTTAAGGGAACATGAATGTTTGTATATTTCATTGCAATTGAGATTTTAATCAACCAAAAAGCTCAACCTCATGATCACCAAAGTCAGGATTCGACCTCCAAGGAACACGTATGTCCGTACAAGATTTTTATTGTGTTTCAGTCTGGATCAAAGTGGTTGAAAGACTGACCGACATTACCACAAACATGGCTACTCTATAAACAGGGTTTTTTTCTAGAAAAATATGGTATGAGGGCAATACTGTGGCCTTGATCTTGTTTATAAGATATATCAATTATCTCGAGAACATGACACTTGTATACAAAATGGCGCCGCCTTTAACAACAACATGGCGTCGGAGCTCCATAAAAGCATAGCTATCTATGCCGTCTGGTGGTCTATTTAACACATTTTCATATTTTTTTGTAATTATACTGTTTTTGATTAACAGAAATATTGGGTTCTGGTATCACTAACATTTTAGGGGGGAAATTGGCATTTTGGTAAGAGGGCACAGCGCCCCTGTTACCCGGTTTAGACAAAACCCTGATAAAGACATTATCTCTTTCTACTTTCCCCCTATGTCAATTATCTGCAGACCCCTCAAGTTTATCTTGTGACCCTTTGAGTGGGCCCCGACCCCCAGTTTAGCAACCAGTGTCTTTGATTCACAATACACACCACTTAATGCAAAAGTGTTAAGACCCAGCTTGATAGTGCCCGAGGGCAAGTGAGCCCTTCAATGAAATAGTTAAATGTTAATTTAATCTACAGGGACCTCACTATTATTAGACTTCACCTTGCCAGAAAATTGAGTTTTCTTTTGATGTCGAGAAGGGATATAAAAGGCTGCGAACTGGCAGCTCTGAATATCTAATAAGATAACCCTCTGTCTCCCTCCCTCATTAGGCTGAATACTGGGCTAAAACACCTTTTCATGTCACCTTAGTAAACAACGTAATGTGTTCCTCTTTCATCTGCTATTCCCTCGTGCCTCCCCACAGCTTTGATCCACGTCTGAGTGTCTGGGTATGATTGCACCTCTGAGCTGTAGATTTGTCTCTATGTTAATTTAGATTGTCTGATAAGAAATCTCCGAAAGCCCTCTTCACAAAATAAAAGCAGGGTAGATATGTAATTTAACCTTTTGACGCATGAGAGGGTTGGATCCTCTTCCCAGGATCTTGCAGCCTCGTGGTGTTAAAAATGCTTGGATCCCAGAAAGCATCGTGCACACACATTTATCAACAGTTTAGAAATAAAAGTTTTTTTGTCTTTTTGAAATCATAATTTAGAAACACAACATGACATAGAAATAAATGTGTACCTTATCCATAATACAACATAATTTATAATGGTCATGTAAACACTAACACATATTGCAAAAACTAGCAGGACTTCTATTTTTACCCTGAATATGTGGCACAACAAGTAGAATTCATAGCAGGTCTGGAGGCAGGATGGATTACATTACATGTTACTTGTTAGACGCTTTTATCCAAAGCGACTTACATACTCAATACTGTGGGCAATCCCCACAGGAGCAATTTGGGGTGAAGTGTCTCAGGGACACAACGACATGCTGACTGCAGTGGGGTTTGAACCTGTGCTCCCTTGATCTGAACACCAACGTTATACCCACTGCACCACACGCCTCCTATGGATGGATGATTGGATTTGGACTTCCTGGTGCTGTATGTTTCTCCAAATGTGATCTGTCATCAGGTTGAACTAATTCTTGTTTGTTGGTATATATTGTCTTCTTGGCTTTGCTTAGGAACATTTAAAAGGAAAGGCTGATGGTGACTTTTGATAGAAAGATGTTTCAGAGCTCCAGTCCAAAGAATATTCTAGTGGAGAATTCTGATCCTTCAACCAGACGTTTTGGACAATTCGACAAAGCCCTGGGGTGTGGAGGTGATCGTCTGTGTGAGCAGGTGTTGTTGTTGTTGTTTACACCTGTGTTTTACTGTTTCTAACTTCAGTCACATGATTTGGAATAAGTGGCCTTTGACTGATGTTACAAAGCGTTATTTTAGTGTCTGGTTGATTTGTTGATTTATGTATTTATTCTACTTATTAATGATACAAATTAATCAGTTTCCATAATAAAGGCACAGTTGTCCTTTTTAACCTGCAGATGGCAGACTCAGCTGAGAAATAGGCATCAGATCAGAGAGGAGCAGAAGCCACACTCAGTTATCAGGTACACCTAGTTTGAACTACCGGTCATTTAGTCTAATACAACAGCCCTGCTAAAAATCTTACCATCTGGAAATGTGCAATTTTCAGTATTAGTAACAAAATATTACAAACATTTCTTATTTTAAGATACCACAAAAGGCCCCAAAACAAATTCAACTGTTTCATCCAAAACAGTTTAAACAAATGGATATAAATGATTAAAGGTAGGATTTAATGCAGACATGTTCATTAGCCTGCTTTCATTTTGACACGGCGCACTTGTAATTGCAACAAGGAAACAATATCATGTTTCCACATACTCTGGATAAAACAAAATAGAATAAAAAAACAGCAACATACACTGTGAAGAAAGTGCACAGCATGATAGCAACTTTCCAAAAACCCTCTATTTGTAAATTAATTTCTCCATAGGACAGGCAGCAGCATACTTAACATTGGTTGGATTGCAATGGTGATACCTCATTAGCACACCATGACAGTTACATCTCCTCCAACTGTGCTGTTGGTCAGTTCCTGGTTGAGTGATTCCTCCTGACCTCAGCGAGCCACAGCGCTGCCCTCAGTGTTCAAACTATCCGTGCTGCTTGTTGACAGCAGCTCCCTTCTGGGGCTGCCGAGGATCGGCCTGCTGCTGACCTCCTGCCAGTCTAAGCAGGAGAGGAGGAGAGCTTTGGACTAGGAGAGAGGGTGAGGACGAGGGGAGTAATGAGGAGAGGAGGGGAGTTTCCTGACAGCTTTTTGCCTGCCTTATACATTTGGCAGAGTTAATCTGAGCTTTTTCTCTGCTTTCCTACCACAGATTTCCACTGTGCTGAACTGAGTCAAAGGGCAAAGTGTTCATTTATTTAATTACTACTTTCTTTTTACTTCCAGGTACTTTTTACAAGTTATAATTAGTTGTCAGAGGCAAACATATTGTGTTATTTGATTTGCAAGCTGATATAATGGAGTATGAGCTGGCTTCGTGTCTAACTGTTGACTACAGGAACAGAGAGCAGTGTATTATTATTATTTTAGAAGAAAATTATAGGTTCTCTCTAGGCTCATAAATAGTCTACTATCATCACCGAGCAGCACATAGTGGAGCTAAATTAGCTCAGAATGTTGTGCTGTAGATCAAAGAGAAATGGCAGAGAATCAATTAATGATTAATATGCCATCTGTCGGTGGTGGCGTTTTGAATATCAATACGACTCCCCTCGGATGTTTAATCGCCTGATACCATTGTGTTGGAACACAACAACAGAGCTTTAGGTAGTACCGTAGTGTCAGCAAGCTCAAATGTTTTGATCCACCTCTCTGATGCTCATAAGATATTCACCGCTCCAGTGGAGAAACATGTCTACAGGGCCCCAATAGAGAGGTGTGCGTTCACATATCTGCTCTGTGTCTGGAGCTGCTGTTGGAGATCCCACCCAAGGCAATGCTCCATTCATGCTGTAGCATGGAGGATGTTATGGATATGGCCTTGACAGCGCTCTAACCCCGAGGCCTGAAGAGGGACAGGAAACAGTTGGCTCTTGGTCGACTGAAGTGGTGCCTGGGACTTTCCCACACGCCTCAGGATCCTCCTCATTCAGCCAGGTCTGTGGTTGGAGCGTGTGTCTGCACCACTTCACACCAGCGAGGGGGGGGTTGCAGGCTTACCGTGGAAGTTGGAGAAAAACTTTTCAGAGGGGATTCATTGCCTCTTAACTGGGAGAACAGCATAAATTATTTGCGCTGGCAGATGTTCATAGCCCCAAATATGCATGAATTTGTAGAGCTGGCAGGCTTCCCTCAGCCCAACGTACTGGTTTTCACGATGCGTGCAGGAGCAGTTGTTATTCTGGCTGTTTTACAGAGCGCATTAATCTGAGCTGTCAGCACCGCCAACCACTTTGGTGGAAATTATTTCACTCCTTAATAAGGGAACTCTGGTGCTGTATTAGATATGGCGGTCAGAGCAACATTCTTGGTGGGTCTGTCATCATGTAGCAGTTCTCCAACAGTGGGCCTTCTGTGTTTGGCCTGTAGCACACTCTGTAACCCAGAGATGAAAAGAATACACTAACTAGACATTACATGAAACCACTACCTCTCACATCCTCCCTGCTTGTGGAGATGAAGAGTACCTCCTGCCAGGAAGTGGGAGAAATCCAATATTTTATTGACTTTCTCTCTGAATTTCGGCTAGCTGTTAAACTGAAGCTGGAAATCGTATTTTGACAACAGGCTGTTTTTCTTCGCTTGTATGTAGATCCAGCCAACCTGAAGTGCTACTGTGCGAGACTTTTAACAGAGGTCAGGTTCCTGCTGAACATCAAAAGTTAAAATACAAGAGGGGTGTAGACAAAATAACATGAACACCTGATAATATAATGCTTTCCATTCTAGCAAAAACAACCTCATAAATTATAACAGAGTTGGAGCATCCTCGGAACTGACTGAACCTGAACTGGAATGCAACGGTTTTTCTACATTTAATTTTGTATTGTCTTGTTTGATTCTTCAGATTCGATGAAATCAACACTTCTCTGTTACAGTCACAATTACAATATATAACACATCTCTAGCATATTTACATGTGTGCAGTCAGGTTGTAGTGTATTGCATTAAACTGCACATGTTTTTATGACTTAAAGTCTTTATTTATGAGTGTATTGGAAAATGGATTAAGAAATGACCTGTCTTGGTGTCTCCTGTGGTCAGTCAAACAGGCTGTTCTCAGCAGTGGTCATTATATGGGCTCTAGTGTGCGATTGGTAGCAATTTGCGTTACATTTATAGCCAATGTTTGTGAAACATCATAATACAATTTTTCGGTGTGTTGTCATAATTGTGTCACACCTGCATTTGAAGCACATAACATTAGGCATTGTACAATGAAGCTATCATCAGTGCTCCGAGATGCAAATAACAATAATAAAGGTAAAGTGAGACACGCTGTAACTGTCACGCTGTATCTAACTGCTGAGGGAGAAGTGACTTCGAGCCTTTCCTACAGGAGGGCTTTGGCAGACTGCCACTTACTGTGGTCCCCCTGAGGGCTCTTACGAATCAGAGAAAATGGGAATTACACATATTAAAGAGGGTAAACGTCAGTAATCACAGCGCCAGGAGGATGCTTGAGGACTCATCAGGCACGCTGCTGGTTTTTTAGACTCTTGTTTCAAGGAGCCACCTTGTTTAGCAGCTGACAGCAACACTGCAATGGGCAAAATGACACGTTACAGGAAGGCATCCACCTATGCAATCCACCGTTGGCACACCTGTATTTACTCTCCAACCATCTCTTATCCATACACTGATAGTTCTCCAAAGATAACACCATTTGACCTGCCGATCTATGAGGCAGCCAGCAGCCAGATCCTGTTACAGCCATCTGTCTGTTATTGTCTTCCATTAATCGATATTCCCAGCAAGTTTGTCCCACATTAACTGCGTTGTGGTCCCTGGGAGGGGCTGGCTTGGTGGCGTAGACATGGAGCAGTTTGTTTGTGTGTCCGTCTGGTCAGCAGAGGTCACGCAGCAGTGTATTTGTTTTCCGGGTCAATTGACTCCACTAACAGAGGCGAGGAGAAGTGATGAAGGGAGAAGCACTCATTAGTGGCCCTTCCTCCTTGTGTGTTCCTCTCCTTGTGGAAATGTCCAGACCACCAGGCCCTCTATGCTGACTCGCAGATAAGATGTCTGGAGTCGCTCCACATGACTTAGTGCTGTTGGTACTTTGACAGAAAACAACCCTCGAGGGAAACTCAGGCAACCATAAATATTTAGGCACCAAAGAGCTTTATGGAGTTTGTTGTAAAAGGATTTATAGCAGCTCGGAGGCGATACATCAGTGTCAGAGGGCTTGAAGCAGCCAGTGTTTACAGCATCGCATGTGAACCCTCCCACAACTCTCGGCCAAGCCTGGAGGACTGAACCAAATAAGCACTTCAGCTCTAGGAATGCAAACATCACAACTTTTCCAAACAGGTTTCAGAAAACAGGTGTTAAGTTGGCGTCCTCTTGCTTGAAACGTTGTAATCGCCTGCAGAGATGATTCACAAACAAGACAAGTCAGTGGCCTTATATGGACCGATTAGAAAAATATGGTTCTGGCCCCTCGTGAGGATTTGACACAGTTGCACGCTGTACTGAACTGAAACTAACAACCATAGCGACAGTCAATAGCTTCATTTTGGTGTAACGAATAGATTCGTCTTAGATATTTCAGCAGTGTTCTTTAAATAAATAGTTTGACATCTGATAAAATATGGCTATTCAGTTTCTTTCTTAGAGTTAGATAAGAAGATTGATACCTCGCTTATAACTGTCTGCGATTTATGAAACTACAGACACAAGAAACTGGTAAAATGCTAGCCTGGCTTTTAGCAAAGGTAAACATGTTTTACATTTTTAAGTGCCAGTAGCTGCCTCGTTTTCATGCTAAGCTAAGCTAACCACATGCCTGTTTTAGCTGCCTGTTTTAGCTGCATATTTGAGCGAGCGAATGAGTGATATTCCGTAAAGGTTGAATATTTTCTTCCCTCTCCTTAGGAGCACTGTTTTAGTTTGCTACCAACTTAGTGAAATATAAGACATCTTTATCTGCTGAATGCTCAACTAAAATAACAAGCTAGTGGCTTACGTTGTATGCCTGCAGTTTGGTGCTGGGCCGGTAATGTGCAGTGATGTATTGTTGCTGATGAAAGCAGTGAGACTGAGATAAGGCAGTTAAGTTGTCGGCTGTAAAACAAAAAGCATAAAGACGTTAAACAGTACAGCTCCTTAGAAAGGAGAACTGCGAAGCCAGATGATATTTCTCTGGTGGTTCATCATTATAAGTGAGACCTTAACATGCCGGTAGAAATGTGATTCATCGTTAATATGCGAAAATGCTAACTAAAGTGGCATTAAACCTTGGAGAGCTGTTTAGTATAGATACTTCCTCAATATATGACAAACTCATGCAAAATAAAGCAATGTATGGACATATGGTACTACATAGAAGTGAACATAATTGGATGTATACAAACAATCTTCCTAGTTGATAAGTTAACATTTCCATCTCATCTGCACTGCAACATCTGCCCTCCCTGCTGAACAAATCACTTGTAGCCCGTTCCTGCAGCCTCTACTCTTCCCCTACCTTCGGCCTCCTCATCAATGTTGAGTTGTTATCTGCAATCCTCCCATCTCTGCCTTCCAGCCCAGGTTCTATCGGCCCTCGCTCTTTCATCTCTATCCTCCAGGGCAGCCGGACATCTCGGTCCACCCTCCGCGCCACCACTGCCTCTGTTGTCCTGCTCTTCTTCCCCTGCTGCCCTACTTCCCCCGCAGCTTTGTCCCAGATTACGGGAGGGTCAGGATGCCTCATCATCCTGTTAACTGTACATTTATCTGACAAGACAGAGGAGAGCGAGCGACCCCCGGCATCATTAAGCTTTAATGGACAGCCTAGAAATGAGGGAGAAGCTATAAAAGCGGGAGCCTAACCAGAGTCTCTCTTTAATGTCTCTGACAGGATTATTAATCAGGAACTAAAGGAATTTAAAACCTTTGCTCTTGGCTTCCTCACTTAGAGTCTTTAGCTTGCACCATTACATCGCAACCCAGGGTCAGGAGGTCTGCAGCTAATTGGTTCTACAGGGTTTTGAATAACAATGAGCTGAGCCCAATTACTGAACTACAGAGAGGCGGAGATGAGAGGAGAGGGAGGGGGACCCAGTGGAACAGGCACATGGAGGATGGAGGGAAGAGGAGATGGGGGAGGCTGTTTCACGGCTGCTGTCTCTCTCCTCCTCAGAGCGGGGATAGTAATGAGATCAGTAAATGAGTGCTGGCAGAGACGGGGATGTGCTGCCGTGGAAAAACAGCCGCCCTGCCCCTGCAGGACAGCAGCAGCTCCTCATTCGCTATTCCATTTGACTCCCGGATTCACACGAAATGTGTGCGCCTCGTTCTTTTTGTCCCAGATTTTCCTTTTACTTTGTATCTCATGTTCATTTATTAGTGATGTGTGATTTTCTTTTCTTTGCTCCGACACAGGGGATGTGTTTCTGTGGTCCTTTGATAGCTACGCTGTATTCTACTCTGTCTTCTTGAGCCGTTAATGCCGTCTTCAGGGGTTTGTATTCAGCAATGGCTAATATAGTTTGGCCCAGCAGTTTAGAGGCGGCTCGGCTGTGAATTAGTGCTACATCTGAGCCATAACAGCTACTGATTGTTCCTTATTTTTGTGACCCCTGCTGCTTCGGTGGACATCAAGGCTTTTCCTTCGTCCTCTCGCTCATACATCATTAGCCGCTGCTGCCGCATACCATTGGTAGATTAGTCTGCATAAGGTCTCTCCACTCCAGTGTGTCATGTACTGCCCCCCCCCCCCCGCCTTGCCCTGATATTTCTGATGAAACTGGTTAAGATGGAGGCATTATCAGATTTAGAAAGCTAATTTGTTCCTGCGGCAAAAGGGCTCAGTGCTCGTGGTCGTTCTCAGTATTTCTTATTTTTTGCATGCTCTTGAAGCATTGCATCAATGTTGAGCTGTAGGACTTTCAAATTGATCTCTGCTTAAATAATCTCTTTCAAATTCATGAATTCACATGGAGCAATCCCCTCTTTGGAGCATTCATCACTTTCAATAAACCCCGGAGAAGCTGTCATTATGCCTCAACCTCCTCATTCCGCTCTTAACTGCTGTTCAAGGGCTGCAAATTGGAAATGTGATTTAAATATTGCTTGAAATGGATAGCTCATATTCACCTAAGCCCCCCGTGTGAGGCTCTGTCATGCGATGAAAGCGAAGGATGTCGGCTGATGATCACTGTACTTCCTGCACTCTGAGTCAAAGACATTAATTGCTGCTAGCAGAAGGTTTAGCCCTGACCTTTCCAGATCACAAGGCAAACAAAATTCTCTGTAGGCCCGCTACTCCGCACGCTTTTGTCCCTTGTTCTTCATGGTGGAATTTCTCAAGAGATGAGAGGGATTCTCTTTGCTTACACTTTTAATCGGCTATAGAGCAGTGAAATACTCCAGCTGGAATAAGGAGGAGATAAATGCCTTAACTCTAGACTGCAAATGAACTACAAATCCTTGAGCTGGATTGCTTTCATTCTTCAATTATGTAAGCCGCCATCTGTTTTTTTACCCTACTCAATGGTGTCAGTGTGTATATACAAATATACTCTCGCCTGACATGGTTTATAATCTCTTTCAACTATCAAATACAAGCATTAATAAAGAGTATGAGTCCATTTAGCACAGGGTTTTAAAGTAATACAAACATTAAGTAGGCGATACATTCTCTGTTGATGATCTCCTGGGAAAGGCATTGAATATTCATCACCATTGATTTGATTGGCTTCACATAGACTTGTGTAAGGCTGTCTCTCAAATACACTTTTGAAATTCCTCCTCCATCCTGTTGGGATGTGGATTATGTGTTGAATCTCATCATTTTAAAAACTGGTTGCCAGTGCCATTCATTTGAAACAATCCTCTGAGCCTGTAATGTATTCTGAACTCTTGAATCTGCATATTTGCAGACTGTAACAGAGTTGCAGCTGTGGTCTCAGAAGAGTTTATCATTATTTCACATTTATTTTGTCTCCCTAATTACCTAATTAATTCTGTTGTTTTGATTGTGGTGTTTACCGTTTGCTTTGTGGAGGCGTAATCCTGTTCTATTTGTCTGTTTGAAGAAGGAGCAGTCTCACTGAATTATTCATGCTGCGCTCCAGCGACAGCACAGCCGTTTAAATGATGAAGGCATTCGTGAAATCCTCGCTCTCTTTCACACACACACTCTTTCTCTTTCGCACTCTCGCCTCTCTTTCTCTGTGAGTGCCTGAGGCGGTGGAAGTGGGATGTAAGGAGGGGAGAGGATTTCACGAGGCTCACAAGCGCACCTCAAATGAGGCGATGGGAAAACATGTCTCTCTAATGTGTCTGCCCAAGACTCCGAGAGGGCCGGACTCAAAGCCATGTCTAATCTGACACCATAATGCGACCTTTCATCTCCACTTCTCACAGGAAACATTGCATTGTGTGCGTGTGTGTGTGTGTGTGTGTGTGTGTGTGTGTGTGTGTGTGTGTGTGTGTGTGTGTGTGTGTGTGTGTGTGTGTGTGTGTGTGTGTGTGTGTGTGTGTGTGTGTGTGTGTGTGTGTTCCTGGCCGGGCCGGGCCGAGCGCCCACTGAGAAGGAATGTGGACACTTGAGACGACACAGGCCCTCTGGAGTGCTGCTGATGTGTCAAAACGTTGTCCACTGATTGGATATCGCTGTGTCATATGGTGGCTTGGTGTCCACTTCACACCTTCAGCTGTGACTTTTTCCAGTGTTGAGGATACTTGAGAGAGTACAAGTCAGCAGAAGCAGTGGATCTATTCCAGGCTTGCTGGCCTGGCAAATGGGTTTGACTTTTTTTTTAGGAAATGCTGTGTCTTTACCCTCAGTGTGGTGTTAATAGCGTTTCCTCTCAAAGAGATCTTCCTCAGGGGGGAGGAGGAGGAGGGAGGTGATAGGCCTCTCTGGGGATTGTCTGTTTGTAGTGTTTACTGCCAAACCCTTAAGGACTTCAGGCACTTTCATCAGCACTAAGTAGTACATAGTACTTTCCCAGCCTGTGTTCCTAAGCTTTGTTCCCCTTTACTTTCAAACTCACACTGCATTACGACTATATATCACACTTTTGAGGTATCACTTATCTGTCACCGTAAAGACTCATTATACACTCATTTACATGAAGAGCGTCCTGCACCAGCAGACGTTGTTCACAGCTTCTTTCATTCCGCCCCTCAGGAAGGCATTGTCTCTAAAATGCACAAATCACAGCCAGTAGCAGCAGATTTCACGATGCCTGTTTCTTTTGATGATTGCAGGCTTGATGGACGTTATCAGCCGCCTCGACTCCAGGCTCAGACAAACAGTATGCATGGCTTTTATTTAAAAATCATTTTTAATGTGCTGTTTTTCTCTGTGGGCCTGTGGATTCTACATTCTATTTGATCTGCCCTAAACATACATCTTTAATCTTTGCTGCGGGCTGTGTGAGAGGGGGTGTGTCACTGCCTCTCCACTGAGGCTGTAGGCCTGCCTTTTTCAGTGCTGCAGCCCCTCTGGGGGGCCTGCAGAGGGCGGCATACTAAACACAGCTCCACCTCCTACAGCAGCTCCTTTACACCTGCAACACAACCACCAGTTGTCTTTATTAACATACATCTTCATTAACACACTAGAGGAAGTCACGGAGATAGAAGAAAAAACACAACAGGCTGAGGATAAAACTATCATGGGCCCGCGGGGTGTTCTACTGTTTGTACTGACACAGAGGACGAGTTATGCTAATTGAGAGTTCTTTGCATAATTAGGGAAAAAAAACTTTATCATTATTATTAGTGGAGAATAGCCAGACAGAGGGTAATTTCAAGTTTCCCAGCAGGGTGCTGCCAGAGAATAAAAGAGAAAAGGACACACTCAATGTTATTCCTGCTGTCTTTTGATGCAGGGAGCATAATTCATCTAAGATACTTAGCCTGAGTACGCTTTAATGATGATGACTTTTCCCAATGTGATTTTTCAAAGGGTTTTAATGTATTGTCTTCATAGCGGATGTGTTTGCCGTGGTAAATTCGAGACTGCATATTAAGTTACCCACCTAAATGAGTTTTCTTTTTCATGTTTTAAGGTGGGGTAGGTAAGTTTGAGAAACCGGCTCGAGATACACTTTTTGTTATATTCCATGGAATGCTCTTAACATCCCGATAGCAATGAATATCTGAAGTGCTTTGACAAAAAAATCCATAAAAAATTGTCATCTGTGGAAGCCGTAGTGCTAAAAAAAGCACGACCAATCATTTTAGCCGGCCCGGCTAAAATAACTGGATGGCCTACCTGCCTGTCAGCCTTCCATCTGTGCGCAAACTTATCTCGTGCCCTCATTGGTCATGTGCGCGTTCGTGTGTGTTGTATTTTCAAATTCTAGCGCCCTCGAGCTGGTTTCTCCAAAATTACCTACCCCACCTTTAATGAGCCTTCTCGTTTTACCACAGCTCGTGCAGACATATTCATGCTGCTCCAAGTGCATTGTGGTCATGGCTCTTGTACAGCCATTGTCCAGAGCAGGGAGTGTTGGTGTTTTGGGTGTAGTGAGATCATGTGTGATACCACTGAGAGATGGCTGAGAGGTGATGTGGCTGGCTGGCCGCTCAGCCTCACGGAGCTGTGAGTAAGTAGGCCGTGGTTATAACCGGCACATGGGGCAGTCACAACAGAGTGCTGAATCCATTAGTCCCTCAGCGGGGTTTCAGCAGGTCATTAAGGTTCAATAAGATCCTGTTATACACTTTTCCTCTCCACCTAAATTGGATGATGCTGCAGCCAGTAAATGCTGCGTGCAGGATATTGTCCTCCCCTCAGAGCACACAGCGTCATGTGCTTGCTGTAAGACTGTGAACGATAGTTTATGCCGCAGTAAGTATTCCTTTCAAATGTTTTACCAGGCGCTGGGGATTAAAATACTGTACCACACTCATCTCATTTGTGTCAGGGCTGGGGAAGAAGCAGCACTCTAAATACACGCTGCGCCAACAGAGCCGTACGGTGTAGAGTGGAGGCGAGGGCTCTCGGATGTGAGGGAGAAACATTCCACCTGCCCCAGTTGTTCTCCACCAACATGGCCGTCTGCTTCACCAACGCAGAGAACATTCCCTCGCTTCAAAGGTTCCCCTGCCGTTTTTCATCTCTGTGCTCCAGCCCACGGCCAGAACCACGGATTAATATTTCAAAACATGTTTCTTTCTCGCACCCCCCCTGCTCTCTCTCCATACCTCCCCTCCCTCCTCTGCCCCCATGATTCTCCTCTCCCCCTCCCCCCAACATCATCTCTCACACACACACACACACACAGCCCATTCCCTGTTCACCACTTATTCCCCTCCACACACACCCCCCGCCCCCAAACCAGCCTGCCTGCTTGCTCGCCGAAATGTGTGATATTTTTTCCATATCTCATGTTTTGCTGCTCCACTGCTCCCTTCAATCCAATCACCAGCGCGGTATGTTTTATGGATTCATAAGAAATGATCCTGGAAGGTCCAGTCAGGCAGTTGAGGAGCCAAAAGCAGAAGGATGAAGCAATGAAACAGAGGGGGAGAGAAGGGGGAAAGGGGCAGGGTGCCGTCTGCAGTCGAATTTTAATGAGTACCAAGGGGAATATCCTTTTTTTTTCTTTTTCTTGGGGTATCCTTCTGGTGCATCGCTCTAAATCACTGTCACACAAACAAGGTATTTCCCATCATGCCTCTGGTTTGGCTTGGTAACTGTGTCATCCTGTGGCACTGGCGCCTTACTGGCGCACCTGCTCTGCTATCCTAATTGAACAGATGATCTGCCAATTTGTCATGTTTATCTTCAGAGGCGTTCTGGCGTCAATGCCCTGCTCTGCTCAGCCCCCTCAGAACACAGTGCAGATGTTAGCAGAGCTTTTTTTACGACAGATCTTGTAGTCATTACTGAATAATTCATCGCTGCATTCATGTCTTTAGATAGCATCTCCAGCATCTCGCTCTGCTTTTGGCTGCCTCTCTTTTCTTCCTTCTCCGGCTCCTCACAAGGGAAAACTTTATTATTCTCTCCACTGACAGAAAGTATACGGATAAAAGATAATTGCCTGGCCTGACTCAGCCATTGATATGAAAATAGGATTGAAATTATTCACCGTGGTTTAAAGGTTAGTTGAAGGTTATTATACCGGGAAAGGCGTTGAGGAGAAGAGTGTCTACGTACGTACTGTTGGCAGGCCTGACAAGACGTCTCTGAAAGGCTAATATGCTGCGCGTGCTGCAAAGGCCATTCGATGAATAAACGGAAAGGGTCTCCTGAGATCTTAACACCGGAGAAGTCAATTATTTAGCAGCAAATTACGACTCGCTCTGTGCATAAACATGATATGCTCCAAATAAGATTGTGAGCTTGATTTTCAAAACACTCCAGTATATTTTATTCAGATTATTGTTTGTCCTTTCATTCAGTCTTTCATGCATGGTGGAATGTAATATGAACACTATAATGAAGAGGGAGAGGGTTCTCTCAGCCAGTGTAATGTATTCGATCCGTTGCATGCTTATAGGCTTGTTATGGTTCGGATGGACTTTGAACACGGGCTTAATAAATCACCTCCGCCAGCAGTCGTGTGATGTTTCTGCCTAAGAGCCGCTCTGATGTCTGTGGTTGGCCCCGTCACTACTTACGCCGGTCTCTATTACCATGGCAACTGGGGGGATGTATGCAGGTAGCGTGCTGTAAGCTGGAAGGAGTCATGGTGTGCTGTTTGATAGCAGCCATACAGCAGCAGACTGTGTGTCTGGCTCCAGGCGGAGAGTCCTCTGCATCTGCTGCTACACAACATCTTGTAAAGTCTTTGTGAACAGATTTCTTGTTGGAAATGCTGCAATTTATTTGACAGCATAAACACAATAAAGTGTAAAAAAAATAGTACATCACAATCAGTTTTCAGATATTTAAACCTTTATGAGATTCTGAGTCTGGGTTGGCGATACTTTCATGTGAATACTTCAAAGAGAAGTGAGATGAGAGGCAGAAATGATCACACACCTCCTGGGAGCATGTTATAAGTTCACACCTCCTCTTCACCTGTTTCCTCGCTCTCTCACTCCTCGTTTCTCTTTTCTGTCCGTCGAGGTTCAGTGTCTTCATCCAAAGATGCAGGTGTGATCATTCACCCATTCGTTGTTAGTCAAAGCCGCCTCTTCTGCTCCTAAAATAGACAATTATTCAAATTTCCATCATCAGAAAGCCTGTCCTGTCTTTCGTAAATGTTCACAGATATTCACATGTTACTCAAAGCCATTCAGCTACACTGATCATTTGTTAATAGAACTGCACGAGTGCACATTCAGAAAGCATGCTCTCTCTTTGAAAACAGGAGACGGAGAATTTCAGGAATGTGGCATCTCATTCCTGACTGGATTCTTGTTCATCAAAGATTTGCCGCCTCACTGATGCTCCTTTTATGAAAATACTGATCGAACCAAGCCCATCTGTTGGCAGCAAACTGTAAGGGTTGGTTATTGGAAAGGGTCTCAGTGGGTCTTACAGGCGCAGAGTCAGACCTCCAAGGCTGATGATGGACAGCATGCTGTCGATATCGCTCTGCTCTTCTGTTTCTGGCCTGGAGTAAAGATCACTGACACTGTATATCTCTCCCCCTTCCTCCAGTCTCTCCTGCTCTGTGCAAGGACACTGGATCCTAAACACTTGAGGAAGAAGTTTTTCTGAATCCCAACCTGCTGGTGTGATTACAGACAGATCGATACCTTGTGGTGTCCCCAGCCAGCTCACCCTGCTGGCACAGGAAATGATGCGATCTATCCGGCTCTGACATTGACAGGCCCCAGAGAGGCGACAGCTTCACTTACTAAAAAATACTCTCCGTTAGCTTGTCCGGATGGCTGTGCCCTGTCATTGTTATGCTAGCGAGGCTGTGACATTTGTGTTACGTGGACGGCAAATGCCTTTCTAATCATCTGCTCGCAGCCCAATTAGAATTTTCATCAACTTTGATGGACAGCTACTGAAGAATTATCATCACGAAAAGGAAATCTTCCCTGACCCTAAATGCCACGGCTGCTGCCCCTCCCTGACGGTGTCCCACAGTGCTGGTGACAAAAGCTGCAGACGGTCCCCCTCGAGGCCGCTGCCCTTTAACTGCTGTGCTGCAGTTTAGAGGTTAAACCTCACATCTTTTCTCATGGTTGTGTAGAGGCATGGTGATAGGCCGGGTCCGCTCTCAGACCCGCTGCAAGATATGCTGCTTATATCCATGTCGGAGAACAGCAGCACTTTAGGGCACGTGTTTTTTTTTTTTTTTATGGCTGAGCCAGCCCCTCTTAAACCAAAGCACTTGTATTGACCCACCTCCCATCTCCCTCCTCTCGCTCTCTCATCCCCCACTGTTTCCTTGTTTGAAACAATATAGCCTGCCTGTTGTTATTGATTCCAGAAGATTGGGCCCCGGTAAGTGCTCCTTTGAGTCTGGTGTTATATTAAGCAATTGTTCCAACAGCAGATGACAGGGCTGGGAAGGTTTTGGCTGCCTCTAATAGGCCTGGTTTTACCCATGTGTTAATTGATTGGGCAGCAGAAGGAAGGAGGATGTGGCTGCACAAAGAACTCAAGGCTAAGCAGCTGATAAATAAACACTATCTCAGGACATTCACTTGCATAACATAACAAAATAGATGTGTCCTAAATAGCAAACTGTAGTCCTTTCATAGTAATATGCTTCATCGCTTTGTAATGATGAAAGGACAAGTTTACACCAAGCATGACTGTGGATATACATGCAAGAAATGCACATCTTAGCTAGTTCTGTTCTTAAGGCTGATCCATCTGAACTGTGTTGCCATTAGTGAAGCCTTTCTTTCTCTGCTTGGCCCTGCAGAGTGTATTGCCTGAGTGTGTGAGCTGCACAGTCAGTAGCCAGACATTGTCAGCAGTACCAGGGCAGTATTGCATGCAGGGCTGTTTTATGAAAACCACCCGAAGTAAATGCTCCATTCATCCCGTCTGTCCGCACTGGCCTCCATCTCCTATTCTGTCACACGCATGATTAAGAGCAGCTTGAAGCATTTATCACAAGGCCAGAACATTGGGGGGTTGGGTGGAGTTCAAGCAAAAGGAAACAGAGCCCACCTCACTTTTTGTTTATCTAACATCCAAACATCTCTCACTTTTCTGACTAGTCAGTCAAATGTCAACAGTGAAACCCCTCAGTCCTCCTGTCAGAGCTGCACAATGCTTCAGATCCATGTCAGTGGAAGTGATGACATTATTTTGACAGTCATAATGCATCTAATCCCTTTAGCAGCGAGTGGTTATCAGCTGTTTTCAATGAATTCATTGTGTGTGTGTGTGTGTGTGTGTGTGTGTGTGTGTGTGTGTGTGTGTGTGTGTGTGTGTGTGTGTGTGTGTGTGTGTGTGTGTGTGTGTGTGTGTGTGTGTGTGTGTGTTTATATTTTGGTCAAGTGAATTCCATTAGATTTCATTTTCAACAACAGCATGTTCTGCTGCGGTTGCATTTCAGTAGAGAGGTAATTTGCTAATGGCATAGCCCTTATTAGAAAGCAATTATTATTAATTACCAGTGGGTGATACAAGAGCTGATTTAGTTCTTAAGGCCCACAGTTTTTCTGCCAGTGTGGCCAGTGTGTGTCTATGCTGTCTTTCTCAGAGATGATTGCCAGCCCCACACCATCGCCCTCACCTCCCACTGGCCCGCTGCCAAGCAGCGACATTGTCATTATCAGCGTGCCAGAGGGCTGGGTAAATGTCATTATTGTAGCTGTGGATTCCTCCAGGGATTCCGCAGCTACCCGATTAATTTCTCTAACAGCCTGGGAAATATTTGTTGCATCACCAGCCCGGTTCACGGCAAACATCTATCGCTGCTATGCAATTAACGACATAGATCATTTACATAGTCACAGAGCTAATTTTCATAATGTTCCCTTTATTATCAGAGGAAGAAATTAACCCAGGAATTTATTTACACACCCACTGCAAATGGTAACAGTGTGCTAATTGGCTGTTAGATGATTAATAAGCTTATAGCACATGCTAATGAATGGTGCACTCACTGTTTCAGAGGTGCTCCAGCTCTGTGCTTTGGCAGCTTAATTAGACGGATAATTATGTACTTGTTGCTTTCGCTTCCAAGCAAATACCATCAAACATTAAACAAGATTAAACTGGCTCGCATTGCTATGAGCATTTGTTGGTTCTCTAAGTCCTGTTTTGTTTTAAATGGCCATGTAACATAAAGGTTCAGATTTGTAAGCACCCGATGGTCTCTAAAGTAAAACGCTGTGGTATAGTATAGACCACCGTTTAGAAAGATTGTGTTTTAATACATTAATTAGTAGTAAATAAGGCAGAAGTAACCAATGAATGAAATTGTTGTTTTTCCCACTATTGCATACATTTGTATATAAAAAAGTGAATTCACTAAAACACATTTGAGCCTAGCATTTAGCTAATACCAGCAGCAGACATCTACAGGTCTAATACCTAAAACACTTTTTATTGTTTCACTTTGTTAATACAGTGATCATGTATTATTCATTGTGTTGTTGCATTTAAAAGACCAGTTTTAAATAATGCCTCAGTACTTCATAGGGAATCATTCAGACCAAACACTGTCTGACGACAAGGCTGACTCTGTCTCAGGAGACTGCTCTCATCGACTGTAAAATACTGTTGTGTAACCGTGGTTAACACGTTGTTGGCTCGCTGTTTCAGGTAGAGGATGGTAAGAAGGCACAGGTTGTCTTTCTGTTTAAAGTTCTGTTTGCTAAAAGCAACACTTTTTACCACACTTTGCAACTTTCGTTACATAACACGCAATTAGGAGCCGCTCTGTGTTCACAGAGAATTCTCTTTGTGGTTTTGTTTTCTATCTGCTATGTATAGAATGAAAGTCAGTGCTTGTCTGTGGTGGTGAATCCTCTGGGAAAGCTGGCTATGAATATTTGATGTAAATCCTCCTTTTTTATCACTGACATGGCTCTGAGCGGCAATCCTCATTGATCTGGTCTTATAATCACAGATTAAAAGAACTCTCCCCAAACAATTCCCTGATTAAAGCCCTGTTTATACGCTCCGCTCATGTCCACGTGAGATTCGCACAGAGGCATTAAAGAAAGCCCCCGTAGGACGAGCAGAGCAGCGAACACACACTCTTTAATGTGGCTCCCATTGGCTATTGTGAACACCAAGCCTTTGGATCACATTCAACTCATTAGCTCCAAAACTTGGCCTGAATCTAACAAGTCATGCTTTTGAATTGAACCCACAGAGAGATGAAAAGATAAGGCAGAAATACAAAGTGAGAGAAACGTTTTCTAGGATATTCAACAGATTTGTTTAGTGTGGATCTTTGTGTTCAACAAATGCTAAGAGATAGAATCTGCAGATTAGCGCAACATGTACAGTGCAGAAAGAGAAGCTTAAATACATTTACATCGGCACAAAAGGGTTCATTTGTGATATATTTGCCTCAAGCTCATTTCATTTCAATTAGAATGTACATGTTTTCTGCTTTCTCCCATACCTCATTCACACCAACGGTGTTTCAGGGCCGGTTCGGAGCTGGAGCTTGAAAAGCACCAGGTTTTCCTGTTCACACCGCAGCGGAGCAGCCTCTTAGCTCCGGGATCCGGTTTGTTTCAAGCACCAAAAATTGTCCGGCCAGAGCAAAAGCACCGCATACGTCACGCTTACGTCGAGGCGGGGGCAGGGGCAGGGGCGGGATCAACTCCTGAACAACAACAAAAAGCCGGCGTTTTATCCAGTTTGTACACAACGATGGAGAAACTTAACAAGCAGCAGTGGTCCACTGAAGAGACCAGCTACCTACTGGGAATCTGGTCTTCCGAAGAGGTACAGAAGAAGCTGGAGCACAATCGGCCATTGTTGTTGTTGTCGGTGTCAGCTGTGAGGGGTTTCCGCGCGGTTTGGCTTTATGAAGCAGGCACGCAAACGGTTACGTCATGACGCAAACGATGACGCAATGACGCAGCACCAGTCGGACTCTGGGCAGTGTGAAAAGAGCCTCCGCTAAACCGAAGAACCGGTTCTGAACCTGAAAAGCTCTAGCACGGAGCTTGAACCGGAGTTGCGTTGGTGTGAATGAGGTACCATAGATTACCTTTAGTCAAAGCTTCACTGGAATCCCAATGCTGTTTTGATTAAACTTAAAGATTGGCTCCTTCAATCTGCAGAGATGGATAAATACCTCAACTGCAGTTCAATGGTATTTCAATGGGTTCTTGGCCTCATGTCAAACCTCCATTTGTGAGCGTAAATGATTGGTGAATTTCATCTTAATTACAACAAAGACGAGCCAAGCCCAGAGTTCATTCTCATCTTGTTCGGTTTGCCAATTATGGATGTGTCTGGCAACGCAGTGGCATCCACCTCTCATTTCTCAAACCCATATTGTCCCCGGAGCGGAGGAGATTGGTGCGTGCCCGCCCTCCCACTGCTGTGCTCAAAATGAAGCAGATGGGATTACTCTGTGTGCATGAAGCCGGTTTCACCTAATATTAACTCCAGGCCTGCACCATGCATACTAATCATATGGATATGTTCTTTCAGACTAACCAGCTCTCACCTTCATTAGTGTCTAAAAGTAAACATCGTTTTATTCATGCGATTGATATTCAAGAGAAGTTCACCGAGAGATTTCTGAGATTGATAACTGTAACAAAGCTAGACTCACTAACTTCTACTTCACAAGCCTGTCTGAAGCATAAGCTCGCTTTAGAGCACATTCATAGATGAGAAATCAAGACAAAGAGGGGAGATTTTTAGCTTGCTACTGTTGCAAGACTGCTAGTTAACTGGTGTTTCCCCATATCACATTACATTGTCCTTCTTCATGCATGTGCTAAAGATAATTGTTTCTAGTGTTCAGAGTTATTATTATCCTGGTGGCAAGGACAGAAAGATAGAGAGGCTATAGCAGCCCCAAGTAATTAAATTAGCTCTGAATGGCTAATTGGATCAATTTGGAAGGCAGACACTGTCAAGGATAAGAGTAATCATCTATGCAGTAGCAATCTTTTATTGCCTAGACACGTCTTGTAAAAAGACAAGGTGTGATCCCGAAGGTTAATGTAATTACTGTCCAATTCTCTCACTCACTGTGCACAATAATGCTAATTAATCTAAGATCTCTGGACTATAATGAAGCGCGACAAGCCAGGTAATTCTAATTATAGCATTTAGGACACGACTGAATATTCTCTGTTATTTCCTCATTCCAGGTTCAGTGATGATGCTGCAATTAGCCCACTAATTTCTTACACTTTTTAAAAGACTAATGGCTTCAAAGTGTTCGATCTACTGCAACGTGAGTATATTCTGTTCCCATCTGCATGACGTTTTAGTATGATAGTCATGCATTTTACCCCAATAAAGCAGTGATTTACATTTCATCCAAGGCGAGCTCTCTGAGCTCAGCGAGGTGTAAAGCAATGTAATGAGAGAGAGACTTGGCTGATGAACAGAGCATTCATTCATATTCATTAGCAGCAGGCATTAACATATGATGCCCGTGACAGATCTGTGATGCATGTTTTATGAATGCAGTTAATGGCACGCTGACAGCACGGCAGGCCATAAAGGACCAGAGCAATCCACCAAATGAAAGCCACAGAGTAGTGGGACGATTATTGATTCTCCCCTGTGTCCTATTGATCTCTGACGTTTTCATCTGGCACAGAGCTGCTAATCTGCTGTGTATCAGAGAGACACCCACAGTGCAGCCCATTGACTCTGCTATCAATAGCCACAAAGCTGGATATCATTAAATCCTCATCACTTTGTTTCCCCCGGCCAGCCGCCACAGACGCCTGAGCACTCTGCATGACCTCCGAATAACCACTGTCCACCGGCTTGTTTATGGCCCCAGCTTCTGCTGTGTGACATTTACTGCCTCCTTTTTTAATAGGCCAGTGTAACAGCTCAGCTGTACACAGAGCTCATATTGACCACTGCCTCAAAGTGTGTGACTGAACATGGTTTTATCCCATCAAGTGAGCACATATAGCAGGTCACCCAACATAAATCGAATGGAAAACACACTTCGTCAGCAAACATGGGCTGCATGTTTCTATCTGTCACAAGGGCAATTTATAAAAACCCATTACAAGCTTATTGAAAACGACACAGTCTGTTCTCAACTAGCCCTCCAACCTCTTAATGCATAATACATTTCTCGGGGAGCCCTTAAAATATGGAGCAACCTTTAAAAAGGACAGTCGCGCCTAAAATCTAAAATTCATATTTTTCCTCTTACCTTTAGGGCTATTTACCAGTCTCGATTGTTTTGGAGTGATTTTCCATGTGGAGGGAAATCGTTTGTAGAGATGTCCGCCTTTTCTCTCTATTATAATAGGAAATTGCACTCGGCTTGTAGTGCTCTAAGCGCCAAGGAAATACATTTGAAAGATTCAACGTCTCTTTTCAGAAATCATGAGCCGGTTTCTCAAGATAACTCACAGAACTTGTTGTGAGCAGTTTTGTATAGAAACCATTTTTCATTCTGCCCAACAAATCCCCCAACATGACACCGCACCAGAAGGAAGTGTGCATCTACTCATGGAGGAGAGGCTGCTGACAACTCATGACGTAAACATCTGTCCTCCTCAGCTGACCTGTAACGTTAGCTAGCACAGTGGTGCTAGGCGAGCTAGCAGTATCGGTTAGCTTCCTTCTGCCCAGTGATACAGTTGGAGGGTGTAGTTTGGTAGGAAGATAATAGTTGCTACATGAAACAGCAAGGTGAGTGGATTGTTTTCAGCGTTGCAGTTAAGTGGCTGTGAGTCGAGTACCATCTAGTTCCATTATATTCAAGAGAAGGCAGACATCTCTACATCAGATATCTGAAACACTCTGCAACTCACAACAAAACAATCTATAGATTGAATAAAATAACTACAGGCGGTAAAAGGAAAAACATGCATTTTGTATTTTTGCTGACCATATTTTGATATAAAGAGGAACATGATGACTCTTCCTTGCTGCATTACCTGAGTATGATAAGCATGAATATGTCAGAGGTCAGAGTACGATGATACGCTCATCATTGTTTCTAAACTGCAGTTACCAAGGTGTTTCTAAAAGCACTGAGATTCATCAGCAGGGCGAAACCAATGAGGAACATATTTCAGTGCTGACAGTGCAGGAGGAGCCACCCTCCCCCAGAGAGTGCGACACCGGGGGGCAAGGACGGGTGATGTGGGGATCGATGGTGCTTTAGGTGTGGGGGTGACAAGGACAGGTGCAGGGGAGTGCCGCTCCACGCTCCATTAGAGACGGAGACTCCCTGCTGGGCGCAGACAGCATGATAAACAGCTTCAGCTCTGATAATAGTGCGGCTGATCAATAGCCTGTCCGCCCCTCTGTCCCTAAGGGAGGCAACAGAGCAGCAGCCATGACAGCTGACCCCCAGGTCGTGTGTGTGTGTGTGTGTGTGTGTGTGTGTGTGTGTGTGTGTGTGTGTGTGTGTGTGTGTGTGTGTGTGTGTGTGTGTGTGTGTGTGTGTGTGTGTGTGTGTGTGTGTAAGGGCGGGGGGAAGGTGGTTTGGTGGAAAACTATCACTGACTCAGACAGAGCATCACTGTGCCCTTTTTACCTTTCTGCCTAACCTTATCTTCCTAGTGTAATAGAATCAACCAAGCATATCCAATTAGTATCTGCATGTCCTTCAGAGATGAGATATTTTCACTTCCTCCCCTGTCATTCTCACTGTGAGCACTTTCTCCAAATCTCGTCTGTCCTGCACTCCTCTCCCCTGTGGAGAGTCCATCCCCCCGGGCCCAGAGTTTACGGATGGGTGATTTTTTTACATTAGAATTAGAGCAGAAACTATAAGTCGATCAATGATTTTGCAATTATTCTAATATTTCTATAATTGTGTCATCAAATCAAATCAAGTTTTATTTATATAGCACATTTATAAACGATTTTTGGTCGAGCCAAAGTGCTGTACATATAATAAAAATATCCTACAGTAGAGATACTTTACAGCTAATACAACAGCACAGATTGTTCAGAATATCAGTATGAGAAAAATGACACCCTCTATCCTTAGACCCTCACATCGTACAAGGAAAAACTTCCAGAGAAAACCCACAGTTTTAAGGGTAAAAAATGGGAGAAACCTCAGGGAGAGCAACAGAGGAGGGATCCCTCTCCCAGGACGGACAGACGTGCAATAGATGCCGTGTGTAAATCTAAGAGATAATACATTTTACAGCATATAGACCGAATGTTAGGAAATGCATGTGTTTGTAATAAGAAGATAAATCCACGAGGATGTCAGCTACAATCCTGTGGAAGCCATCAGGGAAGCAGCATGACGAGACCCAAGGCAGGACCGCAGAGACAGGTTCAGCCACGACCCGAAGTCCACGACTTAATCCAGAACTCAGGATAGAGGATCCAAGACACAGGACTACAGCAAGAGGATCAGCCTCGGCTCCGGTTCGAGTCATGTTTTAAGCAACATTGAAAAACACTATATTTAGCAACTGAAACGTGTATTTGTGTTGCTTGTCTTTATCTTTTGTTGTAGTGAATTCAAAATGGACATTTCTAGATGCCCATTGTGATCTCGGAAATTAAATTAGGATTTTTTTAGTCAAAAAGGAAACCGTTATCAGAATTATTGATAGTAGCTGCAAGTAGAATTGGTACACATTTGTGTAAAACATGACGTGTAGAGACACTGATATCTAATTGCTAATTTCTAGAGAAATGGAAAGCAAGTACTTACAGTATGTAAACTACTGTGCTGAAGAAAAATGTTGATTTCCTTTACATTACACTTTTGTATACGGCACATTACACTACTGTATAAAGAGATGTAATAACCCAATCGATTATGAAAGTGGACCTCTGCTCATGTTACTACTATCGTTTTTTTAAAGTAGCAGTTTTAGGCCTCAATGTGACTGAAGCAGTGGGCACACTGTCTGTCTGACCTGTAGTGGTTGAAATACAACTTACAACCGAAACAATGATCGGAGCCAAGATCTTTAAGGCATTATTTCACTTACGAAATCAAAAGAGCCATGTGGCTTAGTGGCCTTGTAGTGGAATATTTAAATATGTCTTTCTGTTGCACAACAATCATTTCATATCCATTAACAAATTCATCATTTGTTTTATCTGAGTGCAAATACATCTATTTTGCTAGTTTGTCACAATGAAAAGGAGCATAACAATGTTTGTGTGTGAGAACCTGGCAAGTGTATAAACGCGTAAAATACTGCAGCTTTTTGGATGAAAGCAGAGAAGCAAAGTCAAAAGAAGAGGAAGCAATAGTGTGTTAGCAAGTGGTTGCAGCACTGTAACAGTAGGTGGATGTGGAAAAACAACATGAGCTTACACACATACACATGCATACACACACTGCAGTGTTGTCACTCACTGAGTCAAGACCACATGTGTGCTCTGAAGTCCTTTCCTCTCAACGTGCCTGCGTTATCTCACAGCTACAGTTGTGGCTTCAATGGCGGTGAGACATCCTGACTTGGAAAGTGAGACTCCATATCTTGAGCAACCCCACAAGCCATAAACCACAGGCAGCAGCTTCTGCAGCCCAGCTTGCTGTGACTTCAAACACTAACAAGCTGGAATAACATTTTGCTTGGGGTGGCTTCCCTTGACGGCTCCCAGCTGCTGGCAGGCTGATGGAAGGAAGACAAGATTTATTACAGGCCTTGTCGCATTTGGATAAAACCTAACCACAGAAACTGTGGGATCACAGAATGTGTCATTACTGCTCCTTCTCTCTTCAGATCAGCGCAAGATCCGGGGTGGAATCAATCCCTTGGAAAATCAATTTCCATGTCTGAGCCTGCGACCTACTGTCAGTGGTTCTTGAAAGCTGGGTGTGGAATTAAATTGACATTTGAGGTTGATGGTGAATTGCTTTAAAACCTGCTTCAATACTATAAAGCCAGAATGAACTGCTTTACGATCAGCATAACAAATTGAAGAAGAAAATGGAATCTCCACACTGTTAGATAAACTTCCATCCCACGTAGTTTCCGCTCTCATGATTTGTTAAGATCTGTTTTACACTGTGTCGGATGTCGTGCTATTTCATAACAGGAAATATGAGGTGATGATGAACCGACCCCAGAAACACCCTCTCTGTGGGACTAAAGGATTACAGATGGGATGACAGAGTGCAGATATGTGGGAGTCTGGATGTGAAAAATGTATACACATTGGCTCGAGGACATCGGTGAATTGTGTCTGCTGAATCACCCTCTTAGGAATGAATGTTAAATACACAAAAAGGATACTTACCCTAACTGAACAGGTCTGAACAGACCGCGCTGTCACAACTTACAGTGTTACTTATACCTGTCAGACAAGGAAGTGAAGACACAAGTGAGCAATGCAGCTTCACCAGAGGAAAAACAAGTAGTGGGTTAAACGTATATGAGGAGCTTTTCAGTTACAAGAGGAGCTCCTGAGCTGTCACTGCTATTGAAAGGTCAAGTAGTGTGTGTGTGTGTGTGTGTGTGTGTGTGTGTGTACTGTGTGCATATTGGACATCAGTTCTGTTCAGTTGCAAACACTCAGAGCAATCTACAACAGATGCATCAACAGAAAGAGCTGGGAGATAATGACACTCTGCCTCCATACTGCCATATCATTTTCTACCCAATCTGTTTTACCTTCTCTCACCCCGACCTCAATGTGTAACTCGATACACTGGATCAAATTACATTAGAGGCCGTAGCTGCACATGTCTCGTTTAAACAGCATGCAGGCCTGTTTCGATTTTTAATGAAATTATAATTGGACGGTTTGTTTAAAACATAACAACAGGAGTTGATCGTTGCAGGACGCCGGCTGTTTATCCTCCTGAGAGATGGAGATGAGAAGACGCTAGGACCACCCAGCTCCACTCGAATATGAAGCAAGCAGACTGCGACCGCAAAGCAACGAGCTCCTCTCCAACCAGATAAATCTCTGCTTTCATGAACCACATGAGAAGGGTTTACATCTGCAGAACATTTCTGACGACGTTTGGACTCAGTGCAACTTACAATTTAAACATCAGAGAGCTGTGAAGTGGTGGAAATGAGGGATTTGGGTCTGTGTGATGGAAAGTTGTGCGGTTACACAAAACAGGATGAGTGAAGGACGGTTATTCATCTGAGCAGGGGGGGAAAAACAGGACACCTGTCTGTCTGTCTCGCTGGCTTTCTGTCTGAAATGGTTGCTAACTATCGCAGACAGAGCTACGCCTACACAGTATGTGCTGTGGTGACTCATTACCCGTTGTCAGACAGACAGGAAATGACACCTCCAAACGTTTTTTCAAAGGGGAAGCCAGGCCAGATGAAGTCTCTGGAAAACTTGAGGTTAGCAAAACCAAACTAACCATCACTGAATGTCAGGAAATCTAGTTTACTGAAGACTGTGTCAATATGAGGGTTAAGTAATCGTGTGATATACATTAAAGGGGGGGGGTGATTGTATCAGAGGGGCTGTGACCCCCCTTCCCCGGCCACCTCTTGGCGGCACCACTGCAGACAGGCTAAATTAAATTAAGAAATAGAAGTTGGTGATGGTGGGTTTTTTTTTTTCTTCCCACATTATTTTGATTCATAACTGCAAGTCAGACTGCATTGCACTAAAAATAACGAAGGAGCAGGAGCAGCGCTCGCGGTTCTGTGATTGTATTGATTTTGATAGCCGGCCCCAGTGTTTGTGTGGCTTGGGGCGTATTTTATCGAGAGCAGTAAAATAACAAAGGAGATGGGCTGGAAGTTCTCTATGTATACCAATCAGAATTTATAAATTGCTCCATTACCTTTATTTCCCTTGGTTACTCTGGGAACATTAGCAATTATTCTCTCATGGGCTTGGCTCATAAAACTAATAATCTGGTGATTTAGTGCCTCGTGGCACGGTGCACCCAGTCTAGCCCACTCTAATCCATTCATCTTGCCACCTATTAGTTTTATTTTGGAGGGACAAATTGCTTTCTAAGAGAAAATAGGTCAATAGGTGTCCTCTATTAGAAATTGCTAACAATGTAACTGTTTTTTTTCTTCTGTGTATATGTGCTTGGTAGAATGGCCCATGCTGATTATCATTCTATTTGCATACTGGGAGGTTGCCTCAATTATCTTTCTTGGGCTGCATGACAAATTGCAAATAACCAAGGTTATATATGCAATAACTAATTTATTCTGTATTTTCTTCCCTGCATGTGTGTGTGTGTATTGGTCTGTGTGAGAACATCTGCGTGTGCTGCACAATGAAGTCAACATTGTTCTATTTCTTTTTTTTCTTCTTTCGGTGTGTGATCAGGGAGATGGATGTCAGGGCCACTGAGGCGAGAGGACTTCTGCTTCATGGTGGCTCCATCCTACTGTTCCATTAGCGGCTCCTCTGGGAGAGAGAGACCTGGGATCTGGAGAGACAGATCCAGATTAGCTCATAAATCACCGCCCTGGGGACAGAGGCAAAACAGTGACATCATCAGTGTGAGACTTTGTGTCCTGCGATCCGGCTGACGGTGCAGTCCAGCAACAGTCGCTGATATGAGCTGGCAGCAGACTGCGTTACAACATTCCTCCCATAACTGCCAGCATAAGTTAACATCTGGATCACTTTACGAAGTTTGTCATTTCAGTGACTTAATCTGTTTTGTCTATGAAGCAGCACGGTTTATTTTCATGTTTCCATGTAGAAACAAACCAGTTATATATTCAAGTTTGCTGTAAACATTAAATACTGTATGGTTGGTTGATAGTATCACACAAGCGTGCATTCTGATGCTGTCGCAGTACAAATCCTGCAGTGTCTCTGCTGCTGCTCGGTGGCTGCTGCTGGCTGTGAAGTAGCTGTTTGTGAGGCCCAGTGTGTAGTTGGGTCTGTAATAAGGCCTGTGGATCCCTCCCTCATCCCCCCCCCCCCACACACACACACACACACACACTCAGAGGTCTGTGGTCACACAGCTGGCCCCGTCTGGCCAACCACTCCAACCTCACCACTTCCCCTCTCTGGGTGGGATGACAGGCGGGGAGCACGGAGAGAAGAAGGGAAGGGGGATGGCCTCCCATTGGTCGCTCCCCAGATGTGGCCTGTCTGTCTGTCCGTCTGGAATGTTCTGTACATACAGTAGACGGATAGAGAGGCATTTAGACAAACAGGGAGGGGGTGTTTATGTATCCTAAAATGAACCTCTCACAGTCACATGGCACCTTTGTGGCCCCTGGACCTCAGAGGGCCGGTCCCACGTCAGCTGGTCGGTTCTCCTCCCATCATCTGTAATACAGATGTTTATCCAAAGTGAGGCTTGCTGTCCACTAATATCACTATCCCTGCAAACAGTGTGCAGCCGACAGAGAAAACAAATGCTATGGGGTGAACGTTTTGGACTAAATGGAAGTTGACAGATTTAATTCCAGTTCCTTTGGGGGCTCACTTTAACTGGCTGAGAGGAGCCGCCTCCCACAGTACACTCGGTCCTGCTTTGTTAGGCCATGAAGGGTGGAGGGGATGCATTTGTCGCATGAGGGGAGTCATCGCGGTCCCCCGGCGGCCGGCCTCTGTCCCCAACAGGCTCTGCTGATGTAATCTGCCAGACTAAAACTTACATTTACACAGGATCCACAGATGAGATAAGAGGCCCCAAGGCCGGCTTATCTGCTGCAATCGGAGGAGAGGAGCCGAGCCAACTTTCCTTCCCCTTCTCCCCCTGCGTCCTACAGCCCTGTTGCTCTGTCAGACTGCAGCAGATTTGTGTAATGACATCAGAGGGAGACTGAAGCCTGGCGACAGTAGCCCAAAGGCGCCCGAATCGTAAACCTAATTGGTGGCTGTAGCAAGTTAACTACATAGCACATTTCCACATTCTCCCTTCGCTGTTTTAGTATTTAAACAACTCTAAACTGGGAATAGTGATTTTAAACAGCTTGTGTCATTTGTAAGCAGCTTCTGTATATATATGTATATTGGGGGTTGCATGTCGTGCAGAGGTATTTGTATAAGTTAATTAGGTATTTGAATACATGTTGCTAGACCTTCATTTGTTTTCAGTACAATCTGCATTTTCTCAGCTTGTTGCCTCGTAGTGAGGATTGAGACACTGGGGAAAGGTAACTAGGACATAATGAGGGATATGATGTGCCCATTTATGAAGGATCTTTGGCTTATTTGCCTGAGGAGCCATTATAATGATGTGAAGGCTACCTTGGTTACACAGCCATAGTCATTGCACGCAACCACAGTACCTCTCCCGGAGGCACCCACAACGCCACCACATTCAAAAATACTGTGTTTGGCCCAGCCAATGGGCTGGCTCCATAGCCCAGGGTTAAGCGGCTTCCCGACCTCAAAGCAAGGGGTCAGTGTGGAAGAAAAACATCACACAAGAGCCACAATTGCAGCCCTCAAACATGAAAAGTCTCTTTTTATTTTTGACAGGCTTCCCACTTTTAATGGCCGGGTCTACGTGCTGCATAAACAAACAGTGAGGCTTGGTCTGTGCAGGCAGCCAGCAGCGGTGGCTTTGGTGGTGAGCTGGATTACAGGCTACGATGGAGCTGTGGTTTCGATGGCACACACATAGCTCCACTCAGACTCTGTGACAGTCAATCGAGCTCTCTCCCACTTTCTAACAGCTCAGTGGTGACTGCAACATTTCCAGATGTCAGAGCTGTGGCTTCTACAGGAGCCAATCCACACTGTATGCTCAGTTAGGTGTCACATATTTCCTGCGTCCGGTGTTTAATATTAACTCAGTTGACTTTATTTCTCTAGGCACTTGATAGACTGTTTGTATATGTTTTAAATTCTTCACCTCATGTCACAGCGAGTAGATGTGTCATTAATCTTAAAAGAAAAAAGCCTCTGTTTTAGAGTAAGTCAGCTTTTAAGAGGATTTGTTTGAGTGTAAACTCATGCAAAGTCAGGAGTTCTTTGTGTACAATAATGGTAAATCCAGCCCCACTCTTCCCATAGAGCTCCTGTGTGTGTTTATGTTAGAGTGCCGCTGCTCTGATAGCTCGGCCTGTTTTCTCCTCCCTTTCCTGCTGCAGCGCCTCCTCTCTCTAACACTGCTAATGACAGTAAGTTTAATTAGTGCCAGCAGATCCCCCCACTAACTGTAACTTCATTAACCGCTGTCAACAGGCCAAGCAACGTTACACATAAACAAAGCTCATTATGACTCTGCCCTATCTTTTGTCTCCTCCCTGTTTCCAGAACCCCACACTATTTATCTCTATCTCTCCACATATACATATATACATCTCACACCATAATGAGGGTGCTCCAGTTGGGATGGATTAGAAACTGTAAGGTCATTTTTCACTCCCTGCACAGGCTGTGAATCAGTAAAAGCGTGCAAAACCCAGGCTTTTGTTTTAGTATCCCATTAAAAGGTGGAAACAGCTGTGTTCGTGGTGTATGTTTCGGATGGAAAGAACAGCATTTGGCACTTGTTATCCAAACAGTGAATGTGATGGTTCATATCAAATGAGTCTTAATCATGAGACAGTGAACTGGAGTCAATCAAGCTATTGAATACACAGACGAACCCGTGTGAAATCCATCTCATATTGATTTATTCTCTGACCCATAAATCTAAAACATATCACTCTTAACTTTAAAGCTCACATATAAATGTATTGATTGACCCATGCACAATCTTTAGAAACAAGATCAATGTTCCATAATAAGCATGTGAGATGTTCAGCATGCATCCCTAATATTGGTTCTGGCAACATTATGCCAGTAAATCCGATCCTAGCCCTCTGAAGAGTGATTTATGGACTGCAGAGGGTAAGCTTTTCATGACTTCATTTTATTTTCTGGAGAGCCGTGTATGTGACATGTAAATGTGATCATTTGTCTGGTCAATTATCTTTCATCCTTCCTCTATTTGGCTGCCTTTGTTCAGTGTATCAGCGCTGTTTGGCTGCGGATTGAGAGATAACCCTAAGCCTTGTTAGATTCCTGACAGGCGCGGCTTGTCAGTCTGTGGTTCTGAAACCTCCCTAATCAAAAAATCTCTTGGAGCGAGCCGGTGGATTCTGCAGGGCGAGCGTCATTAAAGCTTTCATGTTCCCCTGCTAAAGGGAGAGAGAGAGGGAAGGGGAGACAGCTTTAGCAGGTACACTGTGCTCTTTGTTTACCCTTCCTCTTACCAATCTGGTGCACAGATGGCCAACAATTATTTCTCTGTGTGCGCATTGCCGCTGGCGAGCCACCAGCTTTTCCGAGATTGGTGTAATCCTTTATTATTTATGATTGTCTGAGATTTTTGGATCAAGATTGAACACAATCTGTTGAATAACTGAGAGGAGCGGGAGGCAGCGAGTGGAATGAAATGCAAACAAAGAGAGAGGAAATGGAGAAGTCAGGGCATCCATAATGAAGATGTGATGCTCACTGTTAGTAGAGCTGCTCTTGAATCCAGTACACTTTAATCCCATTAACACTGACTAAATATACCATTTGTTTTAAGATTGCCAGTGGTGGTGTTTATGCTAATAGCCTGGTCGCTGTAGGCTGTTTCAGAAGACTTTTGGAGGGCACTGGCTAATAATTAGATTTAATAAGGAAGTCAATTTCTATCCTCATTTGAAATGAAAATAAGAGGCTTAGCCTCTCATAGGACAGGCATTACTTTGTTGATTTGTTCTCACTCCCTCTCTCAGGGCTGCTCTCTTCATAAGTCCTTGTTTAGGGAACAGGAATATGCAGAGGGACTATTCTGCAGTTTTTAAGGAGGTTAAGTCTCAAGACCTGTTTGGTTTTCTCATTGTCAGCAGGAATGATTGACAAATGATTCGCTCAATTCTCATGACGCATGGAGGAAAGATGTATTATGGGCCAAGGAAGCACACATTATATTTTCGAGCAGATCATGGGGCACACAGTGTGCCTTTCTGGTTATATCATTACAATATGAATGCTGGTAGATAAATGAAATAGAAGTATGTTTCTGTTTTAGGCCAAGGCGAAGTGGATTTTAACTACTAAATATCAACATGTTGGTTTCCTACAAAGGGTTACCAGATCAATGTTGAAGGCCTTTAGATGATTAATGGTAAAGAATTTTTTTTTTTATTGAATAGATGTTGTTATACTAATTGCCAATACTTTTTAACTAACAATATATTTAATACTCATCCAATGTTTTGTTCATGTTAACTTGGGTGCAATATTTCGATCTGAAAGGTAGTGGAGTCCAAGTATAAATGCAAAACTGTATTGTATGTGTACGTTTCTCTGTACCGCTGTGTGAGTGAAGGGTTTGAATACTGTCTCCAGCCCTGATGGTGGTGCGTTCAGGAGCTGATGCTCTTCAGTAGGTGCCTCTGACCTCTCCTGTACAGCAGAGCTCATCATCCCGGCCGACCGCAGCTCATGAGGCGGGGTTCCAGTTGGAGGAGCTCTCTGATCTGCTGTCAGACTCTCCGCTGCCCTGATAACTTCCTCAGCTTTCTATTATTCTTCTCTACCCACTCAACCCTTTTTTCCCTCCCCCTCCCCATCTCCAACCCCTCGCTCTGTCTCTCTTTTTCAACTTAATAATGGAATCAAGTACTCCTCCAGAGCTGGCAGCGATGCTGGCTGCTGGTGGAGGAGTCATTTTGGGCGAGCATGTGTCAGTCAGCAGGTATAGAGGCACTTGTGGAGTCAATTTGGCATGGAAGAGTGGAGCTATATTACTGTGTGCCAGGGATTATGAAATGCTCCTCAGTGAGGCAGGAGTGGAGAAAAGGAGCGAGGAAAGAAGCATGTGGTCTCAGGAGGAGATTTCTCCAGATACTACTCGCCTCACGTTGTCATTATGAAGCTTCAAAGAGCTCTGCTTAATATTCATGACACTCGGGATAAATTGATCCTAGCATTGACCTCTATAAAGTTGCTACTTCACACTTCTCACAGTGTTTTCCCCCCACGCGGTTACATCCCTGATGTAAGTGAATATAATGTTCCCTCCTCGTCCTCATGAGACACGAGCCAAACAATTCACAGACTCTGACCTCAGTAGCAAATTGCACTTTTCTTGCATGGGCTGTTACCTTGACAACATACTTTCTTTCGAGACAGTCACGTGAAGTCATTCCCATGCCATGTGATTGTAATCACGGACCATAACCGAATTTAGGCCTTAAGAATCTTTTTAATCACATTAGCCATTTAGCAAACTGGATTATAGTAACACAATTTGTGTTGAGCAGCTCAAGGTCTTCTCAATCAACTGGTACTGCTTGATCCTGTGATCAGTTTAATGTTGAATCTTTTCATAGCCAGAGATTGTCGCCAAGGAATAATTAAATGCACATTCTATCAGTGACCCTGTAACTAGCTGTAATCTGCAACTTGTTAAAATAGAAAGGATTCAGCTAGGCCTGGGAATATATCGATTGTATATTGATACTGTGATGTGAGACTAGATTTGATATTGTATTATCAAAGTGTTGTCTTCTTCTAGTTAAAGGTTGCATTACAGACAATTGATTGTAGTTTTCTGTTCTAGCAGTTAATTTATTTGCCTTTAAGTCTTTAAATTCACACTACTGTTGATTATTTATCAAACTCCTCATTGGTTGAGTATAAATAGTCAACCCCTAAAATATCGCCACAATATCAATATTAAGCTAGTCCGTTATATCATTGATCTCTGTCTCGTTTTGTTGCTGCACTAATAGGATCTTAAGGGTACAAATACAATTTCCCCCACAGAAATCCATGCAGCCTTTTACAGTTATTGCCACACAGTCATTGTGTGGAAGACAAAGATATTTGCTCACTAGTTAAAGTATCAATAGTCAACCTTACAATATCGCCACAATGTCGATATTGAGATATTTGGTGAAAATATAATGATTTTCTTCTGATTTCCTGTTGAACAAGCTCTTTCACTGCAGGTATTCTGATGCTTCATTATGCAGGGTGAAGGGTGTGAGTAAAACATGAAGTTTGGGAGGGCTACTGTGCGCCTCTGTTAGTGTATGCTGCTGAAGTGGATAAGAATACAACTGGCCGGCCTCCAGCTCTGCCGTGTGTTAGAACCATATATACAGTCTATGGTTAGAACAGTGACAACATATAGACAATGCTCTGCGTGAGGGCGAGGCGGTATGAGGAGGACGAGGTGTTTATATCAGCTGCTGCTTCAGCTTCTGAGGCTTTCTGTGGTTTAGTTTCACTGTTTACGCATATATTTTGCCCAGTATGGACTCAGTGTGCTGAATGAACCCACTGTGGTTTACAGGATGAATAGCCATGAACATGTTGTAACATGGATAGTTTTACAAACACACTCAAAAGCTCAAGACAGTTTTATTGTCACCCTGAACTTGTTTTTAATTGTCATGTCAACTTTCTGGAAGTTGGCCCTTTATATCATCACTTTGGTATGTTAGTATGTTAGCATGTTAAAGCACTGACTGAGGTGCTGTTTCATCATATATAGCCACAAGGCAGAAGAGTCTTTGTAAATATTTGCATCATCATCATCCAACATCTTGGAGGATGAACTAAGAATACATAACGTCCTCAGTAATAATTGTTGAGACTTTAAACAATGTTTTTATCTGATTGGCAGAATGCAATTAACTTTGAAACTGTAGCAGCTTGTAATGGAAACATGATATATGTGTTGGAAAGAAAAACCCTTCAAAGGCACATTTTCGAGACACAGGTCTATTTTCCTTTTTGGGAAGAATTTGGCGTAGAGCTGATGTCCAGAAAAGAGGTAAAGGAATAATGTGCAACGTGTATCATATACATAATATACAACGCTAAATCCCTTTTGTTTCCAGAAATAAAAACTAAAGTAGCCTATAATAAATTACTTTGGGAAATTACTTTGGAAGACAGCTTGATGCAAACATTTCACCTTTCAACCTACTTGATAGTAGATCATATATATTTCAAAGAGCCAACTGGCTCTATGTCCTCGTTAGCCAAGGGCTAAATACAGCTCTGAATTCCTGCCAGAGAACTCATCTTGTTGTTTTGAGATGCTCTTCATGTCTGCATTTTTCTACTTTGATAAGGACTTTCATCCTGTTTTCATTGATTACAGTCAGATGAGTCATGCTGATAATACAGAAGCAGCAATTCATCACCAGCACACACTGTAGGCCCTTTGTTCATGGAATGTGTGTGTGAGCGTGTGTTTGGGAAATTCTGCCTCCTGCCTGCGAATGACGTGTCTGTGATACACAGCATGTGTGTGTTTGTTTGTGAATGTGCAGTATGTCAGTGTGCATCTCCATGTAAACAGCATGTGAGTACCCTGAAGTGTAAGTCACTGCAATACAAACCACCCAGCTCTTCGGTAACAGGGCCCTCGTTTTCTGCTTCATGAGCAGGAAGGTGAGCCTGCATGAGAGAGAGAAATTGCCAAGTGGTTTATCAAATACAATTCACATTAATGAGCCAACACTGTGTAATCTCCAAAAAGATCCAATATAGGTTTATGATAAATAGTTCCATTATGTAATTGATCTTTGCCTTGTTTTGATGCTGCAAATATATGATTAGATTTGCACCTATCGTTTTTTCTCCACAGATATCCATGCAGCCTTTTACCGTTACAGCACAACAGTGACTTTTGTGTGGAAGGCGCAAGATATTTGCTCACTAGCTGAATTTGAGCTATCTGAAAAGTGAGTGGCTCCTCAGTTCAAAGCGGCAGAAGTGAGGACAATCCCTGGTCTGTCAAGAATTAGAGCCACCTTGGCAAATAGGCCAGTGTGTAATGCCTGAGGGTGGGAGTTTCACTGAGGCTGGGGTTTCCGTGTAAATAAACAGTGTGGGGGTCTCAGTGGGCGGAGGGCCCCCTCTCCCTGGGGTTTGGCCCAGGCTTTTGTTGCCTTTAATCCAAGCACTCTCTATTGAAAAGCATGAGGGGGTGCCTGACTGAGATTAGCCCGCCAGCTCTTGTGTGTGCTTGAGTTTCTCACAGACTGCCTCCATACTTTTGGAAATAACACAGTTATCCCACATCCTCAAGGTGGCTGACAAGAATGACAAGTAAGACCACTGCTGGGCAATCTCAGGCCCTAACATGACAAAATGACCTTAGCATTCCCAAAAAGATACTGCTCTGCTCAGTGTGAATCATGGCTAGTTGTTTTGGGATTGTGTCACTTTATACAGGCCTTAAAGATCACAGTTTTATCAAAAATCTCAATTTGCTTCATCATTTACATTTAAATGTGGTTTTGTTTAACATTTCAAAGTTTAAATGTGTCCACATAGATTGCTTTTAATGTTTCTTAGGCATTAAAAGACTCTAGATAATATAATTAGGCTGCTATTTTTAAGCATCTATTGTGTTTCTCCTCATTTCAAATGGCTTGTTATTACAGGCGAGAAATAGCATACAACTGATTTAAGTAGATTCCTTAAAAACAAAAAAACAAGAGTCCTATTAGTGTTTGATTATGCAAGCACTACATCCATGCATACAGCAAGTCATTATTAGAACACAGGTTTAATGTTAAAACAGGTTTGATTGGTCTTTGTGATAAAAGGTAAACAAGAAACCTTTTGTCTGTGCCTTACATATAGTCTCATATGTAAAGGAAACTACAGGTTGTAATGTTACAACTGTTTTCATGCTTCCTTTCTTCCTTTGTTTAATGTAGGCTCTCATTACTACGTGGTGGTAACAGATTGTTTGAACTGGAGAGAAAAGCCATTGGAAGCTAATTAAGCAGCCATTGCAGGCTCTATTCACAGGCAGAGCACCGAGGAGCACAGGCATTTGTCAGCGCTTGACCCCGCGTGGTATTGATTGACAACGCTGCTCTGTGAATGACAGGCTCGATGCTGCTCAGCCAATGGGAAGCTAGCGAGTAAGTGCACCGCGCTGCCATTGGTTGAGAGGCCTTAAAGCCGCAGAGGAGTCCCACGTGGGGGCAGGGTTGAACCTTCAAAACAAGGCGTACGGGCTTCGCTCATGGCTGATGTTCATATCAGACAAAGGCAATCATCTCTGCTCTCCCCGCAGTGCAACTATTACACAAATGCTGATAGGTTGTGCAAGAGTCACGAGATATATTTAAGGCTAAATATGTGTTCCGAGTGGCTTTAATTTGGTGGACAGCTAGATCGATTGGTCATTATTGTGTCCTTCACGGTGTTTGTGTGTTGGGGGGAGTTTACCCCGCACATTTCAGATTGTAGGTGCTACTTTGGCAGTTTTACAGTAACATAGCTTCACATTTGTATAACCATGTTTTACAAACAAGCTCACATATCCTCATGTTTCCTTGTATGGGGATAACAATTCAAGAAGGCTTGTTGCACCGCACACATCCCTCCCCCGTCCCGCTGGTGGTGGTCTCACCCAAATATTCATCAACTTTATTTGGGCGGTAAAAAAAACACTCTAATGAAGCGCGGATGTGGAATTTGTGCTGTCTCTGTCAAATGTGGGTATCATCGTCGGCACATCAGTGCCTGCTGTTGTTGTTGTTGTACATGGTGGGACGGACGGATGATGCCTTGTAGATCCACGGGATGATGTCATGTATCGCTGCACCCCACGTGGGGGCCGTCGCTCTCCGATAGGCAGATGTGGCCGTATTCCTTCCGAGTAATCCGATTGGACAGATAGGCGCTTTCACGGCAGTTCAGCCCTGCTGCCTGTGTGTGGCAACCGGGGTAAACTGGACAACTGGGGGAAATGCGAGATTGTGGAGAGTACCATGTTACGCTTTTAAAGAATCTCCAACCTCTTCGAGTCGGAAGACAGATTTTGGAAGCCTATATTTTTTCTTTCTTTTTGGGATTAACCAGCCACAAACGGTGCACATTCCTCGGAGGTTTCGCGGCTGAGAATAAAGTAGTTTTAATCGAGTCCGACCGCACCACATTTTCTCCCAAACTGCTCCCCCAGTCCGGCTGGGTGCGCTCCGGAGAGAGGATGCTTGTCGAGATCCGCGTCCACCACGCGTACATTAGGAGGGATTAAGCGCATGAATTATAGCCTCTTTGGTTTTTCTTCAGGAACAAAAGTCGGACGGACGGTAAAGACGCACACACGGGTATGTATTTACCAGAGCTGTTGATTTATTTGTGGGTTTTTTTGGGGCGTTTGCATCGCTTTCCGCGGAGTCACACAGTAGGTGGGAGCCGGGTGCTGTCGGTGGTGGCCGACCTGGAGACGTCCTACAGCGGGGTTTGTTCATTTGGCGAACATCAGTCAAAATTAGAATCTGAAACAAACGTATTTGATGCAACAATTTAAAATTAACCGCGAAAAAGTAGCGTATGTTTTGCTCCATGACGTGTTTGCACCAGTTTAAATTGTAAATTGATATTTATTGTCTTAGTATATCGAGTGTATCGCTGACCACTGACCGAATAAGATCACGAAGACAGAAGCGAAGGAATAGTGCTGCTTTTTTCACTTGCCTCCTCAATAAGTGGAACTAGTTTAGTGTTTTGACTACTTATTAGCAAACAACATGCATTGTACTGTGTCCCCCCCCCCCCCCCCGTCTAAAGATTAAACCGCGTCATTTTTCAACACAGGATTTTCTCGACCTCCCCTGCCCCCCACCCCTCTGCTGGGAGCACATTTCAACCATTTTGCCAAAGGACCTGCACACTGGAGAGATAAACAAAGGATACATTTCAAGATGTATCCACAAGGCCGACATCCGGTAAGAAGCTCTTCCTCTATATTTACTACAGTTTACATGTTTATCTGACAACACTGATGTTGACATGGTTCCTGGCTGTGCTGCTGGTCCCCTTTTGAAATGTGTCCTGCAAAACGTTGTCCACCCTAATGAAGCTCATCACATCTATATGGTTATATCACAAAGCATGTATGCTACACCAGAATATGCACTTAGTGGTAAATGGATGCAGATGGTTTGCCTGCCTGGAGATATTTACTCAGCCATACACTAACATATGACTGCTGAATATGGGGACAGGTGGGGGCTTTAATCCTTTATTTGTATATCATTATTTCATTTTATTATCAGATTTCATTTTCAGTGTGGCAGCCACATATTCATAATGTGTTTATTAGCTTCTGAAGGTGTGAAGTAGTTCCTTACTAAAGAGGAGATATTTTCGTGAAAGTAGTCTAATGTGTCTAACTATTTTTCTCCTTTCACAATGAAAGAAAATGATGATCAAAACTTCCTCCTCTGACTCTACTAATGTGATTTTTACATCCTTTCGTTCAGGCTCCACATCAGCCCGGTCAGCCTGGCTTCAAATTCACTGTAGCAGAGTCTTGTGACAGGATTAAAGACGAATTTCAGTTTCTGCAAGCCCAGTATCACAGGTAACAATTACAAAGTATATCACCAAAGTATGACGGTGTTAACGTTTCCTCTTCATTAAATAATTAAGGTCAAGGCTAATAGTTGGTTGTGAAATGAAATCTAAATGGTAGAAAAAAATAGCAGTTATTTTCTTTTACACAGCTGTTGAGTGTGTGTGAGTTATTGAAGTGATACAGATGCCAGAAATTGACACCTTGTCTTCTATTTTAGTCTTAAGGTGGAGTATGACAAGCTGGCCAATGAGAAGACGGAGATGCAGCGCCACTATGTCATGGTAAGATTATGTTACAAAAGGGAGCAATTATGGTTCCAAATGGCAAGGCTTGTTGAAGATCTGGTTGGGGTGGAGCGAGACAGGCTATTGTGATCACCTGCGTGGTGGTTAGGGCGGGCTGAGTGTCAGGTACAGGCCTGTGAAAGGCCCCGGGGGGGGTTTGATGTAGCTGGTTGTTACGGAGGAGCTCTTCCTGACAGGCAGTGGGCTGAGGCTCCATTAAAGCGCTCCCCTGATCTCCAAGGGTCGGCTGCAGCGCTGCCCTCTGTGTGCTGATCTGATTATTCTCCTAGGAGACTCCACGCTCAGACGTATGCATGGCCATAAATTAGGTGTGAGCTGATGGTGGAGGGCCAGAGCTGTGTGTGAGAAAATGCACCTCGGCAAACAAAATGGAGGACGTGGAACCTGCTGCAGTTTATTTTGCACTGACTGAGTCAACCTTAGTTTATCTGTAAGCCTCAATTATAAGCTTTCATTTTAGCAGCCCTTTAGAAAAACATAGGCATGCCTATGACGCAGGAATTTAGCTCAGACATGACGCAATCAGGAGTTCTTCCGTGGCGGTGTACTCTGTTGTTCCAGGTAAACACACTGAGGATGACTTAAACCAATACATGCAGGCTTAAGTTAAACATTCTTTTCACAGGAAGACAACATGTCAGCCTGACAGGGAGGAGGTTAGGTAAACATGTAGGGAAGTATCCCACAGCCAGCACTGGGTGTCAGGTTACACTACGGCTGTGGGGCTCTGATCTCAGACAGAATGGCTCTTTTGTTTGAGAGTAATTTTCGAAGAAGCTAATGGACTGAATAATGCATCGGCCTCATCAAATAGACGCTGACTGGAAAGCCATTTCTGCCCTGGCTGCCACTTGTGGGCTCCATGGATTACATTTCAGCCAGACAGACTGACCTGGCTTGAAATATCAAGAGTGTTGAGCAATCGCGTTACGCTAAGTAAATAGACATCCTGGAGATCTGAGGGCTCAAGTTTAGCGATCAATAAATCCAACCCTTTCTTCTCTTTGCCCGCTATATAAACAACAAAATATCGATTTATTGGCTATTCACTGTTTGCTGCTCTAAAAACTCTGATCTTAGTTTATCACGCTGGCCAGCAGAAGTTGGATTGTATTTTGGTTTCAATCATGTTTAAAAGCATTTGATGATGGAGTTAGTGGTGTGATTAATGAAACTATTGATTTGTGGCTATACACACACTCTGTTAGTCTCATTCAAATAAAACAAACGCTACATCTAAGAGTATAAAGTAATTGCATAAATAAATTAAATGTTGGCACAGCATGATTCTAAATGTGACTTGATTAATATCAATTAAATCTTTGCTTTCGTTTCAGTATTACGAGATGTCGTACGGGCTGAACATAGAAATGCACAAACAGGTATGTACCATCATGTTCCTCATATCTTTCCACAGTGTCGGGGGATGTGAGACCCAGGAGGAGCCGCTGTTAACAGAGCTGACTGAGCATCGCTAATAGGCTGTAAACACACTGATCTACTGCACGCAAACAAGGCAATACAATTGGAAACGTGTACCTCCACTTTGTGAATTATTGTGGCTCTTTTTTTTTAAAAGTGCTAGTGGTTTAAAGCCTCGATTTGTCTTGGCCTTTTGATAAGATTAAAGGTAGACTTTAGCAGGCTCGGCCTTTGACTTAATGATTAAAGAGAGAGAGAGAATTGCTGATGGGTCAGTATTTCTTTTTTAAATGAACAGTAATTGGCAAAAGTCCTTTAGCCTCTTATTGTGCCCTTATCTTCCTCGAAAGATCCTATCTTGTATAGCTCCACAGATCACTGATGCTTGCAGAGATAAAGATGGTTTGAATGAGTAATCCTTAGATTCCCATCCATGCAGCTGTTGAACCAGTGAGGCTGTCCCCTCTGCTGTGACAGCCTCTGGTTAATGATGGCGTTGGGGGGCATGGTGGATTGGTGAGGTGGGTGATCTATCAGTGTCTCGGCCGTGTGTCACACTGCCTCATGTCTGTCAGGGCTCGGGCCGCTCTGATAGCTTCTGTCAGGCACTTATCGCCAACCAGAGAGAAGAAGAGGAGGGGGGGATGGGAGCCGGAAAGGAGCTGGGGGAGGGGCAAGAGCCCAGCTCTGTGTAAACAGGTTAATCGACTGATCCATTTTAGCGCCTGACTTTTATCAGGAACCTCAACAGAGCTGATGGAAGCGCTTGAATAATTCATCAGTGGGGCCCTAACCTGCTGAACGGCGTGTTTGTGAGCAAACAGTGTGGGCCCCGTCCATGCAGCTTCCCGGCTTACAGCCCAGGAGGGGAGGAGGAGGAGAAGATGGGGAGTGGTTAACAGGCAGGGCTGAGATGGATTATTGGATGCACATAGGCATATTATTTTCCTGCCAGGAGATTTATTCCATAGTGAGGAAATCCATTCCTCTTACTGTGCCTTTTTTCATTACCGGGCAGGGACATAATTCAGATTTCAGAATGCACACACCGGCGTGGCTCAGATGGACTGATGTGGCGGTGCTATCTGATCCCTCTCTATCAGCCCTGACGATGTAGACGCAGAACAGCTCATTTCTGCTGGGTGATGTCAGCCAGTAAATACCATCATCTGGTGCTTGTTTATAAGCGTTGCGCGGCGTAGGTGTTTGTAAGGCGATTTGGTACCTGGATTCGTTATACAGACATGAGGACACATGGCAATGGGAATCATTTGCTAGGTAGCAAACTATCTGCCATACTGAAGGCCAAAACATACTTCAGCCAGTGTAGTGTCTGCAGTGTTCGTACAAAAGAGGCGTGCAGAGAAAAGTGGTGGGAGTAAATGTTCTCCAAGACATCAATGCCCAATCTGTCATTTGGGACTGGAATGGAGTGTAATAATTACGGGGTGTGAACTGTTGGCTGTCAGGTCCACTTATATTAACTGCAAGTTATCGTATTTCAAGATATGGCATATTAAATAAGGTTATGGTTTTATGCTGTTTTTGTTAGAATGAGTTTATTGTTTTTGGATCACAGCTGTCACCTGACTGACTGCTGCGGCTGACAAGGTTAATCATAGTAATGACTCATGCATCCTTTTGGCCTCGCTCAGATCAATACAAATAACTTCAAATGGCAATTGGACATTTATTCTGGACTCACTTCACATTAACAAAGGCTTTGAGGCTTTGTGTAACATCTCAGTTTAGTGGAAACATGTGTCATTCTCTGGCTTAGATGAGCCGCCAGTGAAGTTCTGTTCTAATTTTCTCCCTACTAGAAAAATCAGGAAACGGGCAATGCTGTCATCTTGGACAAATTGGAGGCCCTCTAAATCTGACTTGTCAAGTATTGTTTATAGATGGATCATGTGACCAGAGCCACCAGTAGTTTTCCCTCTATATTTAATACTCATCAGTGCCTCGACTCCATTTTCCCACTGCTGATAGCAACAGGCGAATACCTTTCTGCACACCATTGACAATCCAGCCTGAGAGTGCTCTTAAAGTGGTGCTACACGGGTCCGAGTACCTGTAATTGTGTAGCAGCAGCGCAAAGCTGGCCTCTCAAGGGCCAAGCTGTCATCTACTTAAAGTGACAACAGCCCCATTTTTATCTGCTGGCAGACTAAAAAAAAAATCCTCCTGGCACTACACTGTATCTATTCTGACAGCAGTGGCGAGCTGAGTTGGAGCCTTTTCCCTGTATTTGCATGTTGTGTTGTGAGAGTGCAGAGGCTTCCAGTTGTTTAGGGCACGACGGATCAGGCACCTCCTGACCTCTCTCAGCCAGCTGTCACCATGACACTAAGCTACAGAGGAATGGACTGTGCGCTCAAGGCCTTTTTAAAAAATCATGTCAAATGTTCGACTGCTATTGACATGGCTTATCTCAACAAACATGGATTTTACAGGCTCTGTAGCTTTTCAACCATTTCTGAGGGCGTTCTTGAGCTCCTGCTCGAGCACTTATGACATAGCGTTAATACTAATGCAGATAAAGCCCTTATCTACCCCTCTCATTGCTTTATTGGTTGTAGGTCACATTAATTGTGTGTCAGAGGAGGCGGGGGGTTCAGTGTTTTTCCTGTATGCACACAGTAATCAAGTTCTAATCAGGGTTTTCTCATGGACTATTGTACCTTCTGTAGATCATGCTACCATCAATTTGTTTCACATTATTGCCTGTGAGCCCAGGCTTTCCTCTGTCTCATCTGATATTTCATCTTCGGCTCGTTGTTTATCCTGCTGGCTTGCCCGGCTAAGTGGCTATCCATGTTGCAGCTTGGGTCAGCAGGTCTCGTTCTGTTGGACATTACTCTCCAATCTCTCTGGCTCTGCTCAGGGGTAATACGTCTGGCTGCCAAAACTGCCTGGCATTTCTGCCATGTGTAATAAATAAGCTGGCGGTCTGCAAAGTACATTGTATGTGCCGCTCCAAATGAAAAATCAGGAGAAAATCCCTGTAATGTTTGTGTTCCGCAGTGGCCTTGGGTTGAACTGCAGCTCATAAATTCCATAGATGATGTAGCTTTGGCACTGTTATTTTTCTGCTCCCAGTGCAAAGCTCCAACGAGAAGAAGGATGCAGAACAAACTGGCTGTGCTGTGTTTTCACAGGGGCGGGGGATGAATCACACCCACTCTGCTCACCTCCTCCCCGTTGCTCCTTTTATCCACCATTCATTTGCTACGTTCATGTGATCGACAGGCTGAAAATTCAATTTAATGACCTGCCTCCAAGCACGTAATATGATTTTAAAGCCTGTTACGGTCAAGCAGAGGTGCCATTTGCATAATGATCCCAGCAAGATAGGTCTGCAGCCGTTGCCATGGCAGTTGGTAGACAAGCAGGAGAATGGAGGCAGGGTGGTGCGGGCGGACGGGAGGGTGGTGGGCTGGGCTGCTGATTGCAGTGAGAAAGGGCCCAGATTCTAGTCTTGGAAAGGCAGCACTCTAGTACACTCTACTGTAGCTGTCTTCTAATGGTATTACTTATAGATTTGAGGTGTTTTACCCTTGAGGTCATTATGGTTTGTAATCTTTGCTCACTGCACATTATGACCCTTTTAATGTTAATTGCCTACACTGTCACATGTAAGTAAACAGTGCAGTATGCTTCCTGGGCCTGACTTCCTGGGGTGTGGTTGTGTGGTTTAACTCTGAGGTTAACTGCAGGACAGCAGCGTTGCAGATGAGGGGAAGCAGGGCAGAGTGAGTGAGGATCCTCTCAACACAGCAGCACTCTGCTGGCTCATATCCGTTTAGCATGGAGTGCACTCTCAGCACAGCTGTGCTCCGTCCCCCTGGGCTCTCCTAATGTTTTAAATATTTCAAATGTCAATATCATGCTGTTTAGAGGATGTTGAGTCAAGCAGTTCTGATTGCCGCAGTAATTGACTTAATCGGTGTAAACATTAAAGGCGGGGTTATGTGAAGTCACTGTCTGTTTCATACTTTCCCGTCTCATTTTGCTCCTCTTTTGTTTTCCAGACGGAGATTGCCAAACGGCTCAACGCAATTTTAGCTCAAATTATGCCTTTCCTGTCACAAGAGGTGAGTTTTGAATGTCTCTCTCCAACTTTGTCACAGTTTACTACTAAAATAAAGTCACTTATAGTTGCCTGCATTATACAGATACTACTTGAATAGAAAATTAAAGCAATTTGCTTGTGTGGTGTTTGCCCTGACTTTAGAATCGTAGCAGTACTAAGAGAATTAAGTGTGACATTCTGTGATAAGTGAGTGTGGGTGTGTGATGGATGTTGGCATGCCCCCTAATCATCTTTTGTAAATGTCTTCCCACAGCACCAGCAGCAGGTTGCTCAGGCAGTGGAGAGGGCTAAGCAGGTGACTATGACCGAGCTGAATGCTATCATCGGGGTACGTGGACTTCCCAATCTGCCTCTGACCGTGTGTATACCCTCTTTTTTATTCATTTATTTATTCTGCGCATTTCACTGACTAAAAGCCTTTTCTCTGTTAATGTCTTGTTAATGCACAAACTGTTCAAAACTGTGAGAATAGAATGAGAAACCTGCCTGAATCAAATGTGTTCATGCATTTTGTCCCAATTAGTTCTATATTCTTCAACAACATATTCAAACAAGTTCAGCTCTCAAGAGAGCTGTTCTGTTGCTCCAGCTCCGGTCTCAGCGGCATCTTCGCTGCCTTGTTGTGTGTTTATAAATGCGAGCCTGAGAGCTCTTGAGATCCCCTTTGCAGCCTGTATTGCTTTAATTGGCTAAGGTTTTAACGAGGAGGCTCATCCCTCATGCTGACCTGGCTAGCTGAGGGAATTAAAAGGCTGAGGGTGAGCAGAACACAGCCAGCGCTGCACACTAGCTGAGGCCGTGCAGACAGCAGTCAGCCATAACAGCACAGCGATGCAGGTCTGTTTGCACGCCGCAGCACTGAGCTGTACTACTGTGTTCCTCACTGCTTCAAAACACCATCTGCCCCTCATTGATCAGCTGCGCTCACCCTGCCCTCCTAAAGCAGAGGTGATTGGTGTCACCCTCGATACAATGCTCAGGCTATCAGTGGTCTTATTACTACAGTTGAATCTTGCAGAGTCTTTAGCATGCGCTAGGCTCGCCCCAAAGGCTGACTTGATGACTGGAGGCACATATTGGAATTCAATTAATGCCCCCCTGGTGACCTTTTGTTCCAGGATAATTGCTCCCTAGAATTTGTCCGACTAGGTGTCTTGAGGTGATGGATAGCTGCTTGTTTTTTTATCTGCTGGGTTGAGCAGATGCTTTATCTCACTTTCACCAAAGCGGAGCAGCTGCAAGCTGCAGTTTTCCCAAAGAAAAGCTCATTTGATTTGTGGCTCCTCCCTGTGTCTGTGATTTTCACATTTGGAACATTATAATGCTGGATTATTGATTTACTTTTAGATGTGTGCCTGGGCCTTTTACTTTGGACTTAATTTAAGATGAATATCATTGAAAGTCCAAATGTTATAAAATGTTGGACACACAAACTGTGACCCAAGTCACGCCGCTTGTTCCTGTCAGAGGAGGTGGAAATGTAGCTACTGTATGTTTTACGAATACCTCTCATTAGTTATTCATTGAGGAGAGGCTCTGTAGGCATGCCAAAATCCTCATGCATATTGTAAAGCAAGGTGGGGTGAAGGAGCGTGCCAGGCAGACAGGCAGCATCCAGGAGCCAGCTGCATGCCTTATTGATGGAGCTGAGGGCCATTAATAGGATGCAACTAGGGCAGCTGCTTGTGTTGAGACGAGCCTGACTGGTTGAGGCTCCTGTTTGATTAGAAATCTCTGAAAATATTGAAGTCAGCTAAGAAGCAGCGCAGAGAAGCCCACCTGTCTCCTAGCGAGTGGCCACCTGGATAAACACACAGTGGCTTTGTTATAAAAGGATGTTGAATTTATTTTGTCTGTAACACTATTTATTGCAGTATATAATTATGCAGAGAGGGCGTCTGGTGCAGCTGTTGCCCTGACCGTTTTCTGTCCTCCTTTTCAGCAGCAGCAAGCTGCCTACCCTGCGCTAATGGTCAGTGGCATTCCCAAATATCTCTTATGTGCCATGCTGTTGTTAATTGACTTAGGTGTATGCACACATGTGGGCTTAAAGGGCTTGTGCAATGCTGCATGGCACTTTTCTGTCAAAGTGCGTTTCACTATAGTAAGTGTAGTCTCTACACTAGAGACTACTCAAATACATTTGCTCAATCTTGCCTTTTCTTTTTTTTTAGCTCTACTCAGAGAAAAAAGGGGCAAAGAGTAGCTCTTTATCTTGGAATATTAAATTAGAGGAAATAGGCCAGACTCCTTTCTTTATTTATTATTGTCTTCATTGATGGCCCTCTAATGAGGGCTCTTGCTGATCAACCATGCATATTACCCATCAGTGCCTCATTAAACACAATGGCTCTCCCCTGCCAATGAACTGGCTCCTTAATTTCCCTCATGGACACAATATTCTAACACACTCACGTGCTCTCTCTAGCTCTTTGTGTCCTGGGTACATTTTGTAATTGGATTGACATCTGCCCTTTCAAGAAAAGGATGAGGTTGCAAGTTAAAAACCTCACTATGTTTTCCAATCCAGTTCTCTATACCTTCAGGACAGATAATATTGAAGCAATTAAAAAGGCCCTCCAGATAGTATTATAAAGACATGCTTTAGGAGTAGGTGCCCTTTGTAAGACCTACAGTTAAATATCTCTGTTTTAAAAAGTATATTTTAAAGTAAGTTCTTTCGGAGTTGATGTATTTTTAACTATCTGTTTGGCAGGTCCATCCCATTGTAGCGTATGTTGTACCAACTCCCCTGCATTTACAAAGTGCCTAATATTCTTGAAATAGCCATAAATGGCCACTGATTGAAGTCCGTCTTGTAAAACAGAGGAGGTGCGCGCTGTAACAGCAGCTAAATTATTCAGCTGGCTCGTAGACGGGTAATAAATTGTTGATGTTTTTATTGGTGTCTCAGCTAAGTATTATTTAACCTTGCTTTAAACTGCTTACTTCCATGCTGAGTGCCTTTTAACTCCCATCCATTTCCCCGTGCCTTTCAAATATTCATGGTGAATATTGGAGGGTTGACTGAGTGCCAGCATGGGACCCCTGGTCCTGGCTCCCACAGCAGCCTTCCAGACACACACAAACACACACTCAAATACTTGGAGTGAGAGGGAAGGAGTACCAGCTTCTGGTACTTAGTGTTCCCTCAGTCTCTTAAAGCATGGGTGTGCAAATGATTCATGTTCTGTTAACCCAGGAACATGAATATGAGAGGAGTAAATAGACGCTGGTTTTGTTTTTGAAGTGTTTAAAAAGCAGGTAGTTGTTTAGCCCACAGGCTGACAGATTCCTACACAGCTTCCTGTTCCTTAAGAGGATTGCTCAACTCACTGATGGCAAAGGAGTGCTGTGGCGCTGCAGTAAGAAATGCACCAGTTTACCTGATGTGAAATGATTCATCTATGCTAAGCAGTAGATGCATCAAACTTTGCTTTGCAGTTTGTTGTAAATGTAGAATGAAATATTTTCTATTTATTTTCCTCCTCATGCACTACTAACAGTGTAATTGTATCTCGAGCCCTGCTCATGCAATGGACGTGTTGAGCAGTTGATTGTTAGTCATAACTTCTCCTCAGCACAGATCTAGGGATTATGCCACCATGGCCTGGTATTGAAATAGCACTGAGGGGGATTGCTTTTGGATCCTGACAGTAATAGATGTGTGAATGCGCTAATATCATCCAGGGTTTAACTGATCAGCCTCATGTTTAGTAAGTGTGGTTTCTCCTTGCCTTTTCTCCCTGACCCACTGTGTTTCTGTCTATCTCCCCGTCTACAGCAGCAGCAGCTCCAGGCACAGCACCTCTCCCACGCTGCCCACGGGCCTCCCATCCAGCTGCCTCCTCACCCCTCAGGCCTGCAGCCGCCTGGCATCCCCTCTGTGACAGGCGCAGGATCAGGCCTGCTAGCACTGGGCGCCCTGGGTAGCCAAGCCCACCTCCCAGTGAAGGATGAGAAGAACCACAATGATCTGGAACACAGAGGTGAGGAGTTAAACCAATTGGGCATTAGCTGCTCATTATTGAGAAGAATTGAAAAGTGTATTAATCTCAACATTATTGCATAGATGTTAAACAGGGAAAAAATAATATAAAAAGTGTGGTGCTTCTCAGTCTCTAGAGCAGAATGGTAGGGCCCTTAGGTGAGCAGCACATCCTGTCTGTTCACATTCTGTCTGGGTAATGAGCTGGTACATTCCCAGCCCATGACTGCATAAGCTATTCAACAGCTCCAACACACGTTGATAAGAGGGGCCTTGTGCCCTGCAGCTGATTCTCACACGTTCAGCCAGAAGCATCTGTTATGATATGCTAACTGACGGGTTTTTCTCTCTTTGCTCCCTGGGGTTTCTTCATCTCCTCGGCCGCCATTGCAATGTCTGCGAAACAGAGAACGCGGTGAGTGTCCAAACCTGAAACTATTTCCTGTTGCAGGGCTTGTTTGTTTTTTTATTATTATTCATTATCACCCTTCCATCTCCACCGCAAATGTCAAGTACAACATTCCTGCCAACAGCATGATGCTGCTGATTTCATGCACTGTTGTAATCTGCTTTCAATAAAATGATTAATTGGAAATGAGGCTTGGAATATAAATCCTGTGTGTTAATCCAGAAGGGAAATGACTGGTATCATGCTGGAGAGATTAGAAGCCTTGTAATTTCATCACAATTAAAGCAAGACTTTGACTTCCCCTTCTTAAAGGATTTATTTGATCCCTACTGTCTCCCTTGTTTACCAGCTCACTCTCATCCTTGGCATGTGATGAATATTTATGAACACAAATGGAGAATTGTTTTGTTTTCCCCACCCCGTCTGGCTGGACCTGCTAAAGCGTTTTATTTGAATGGCTGCGATCTCTGATGGCTGCTGATGTGCCTGTGAGATTGTGTTTCTGTAGGCTGGGCCCGCTGAATGGGTGCAGTCATGTCTGAAGAAATGGAACTCCTGGGGCGATTAGCCGGCCTGTTTTTGTTTCTGTGCTCTTGTCCCAGGTCATCTGATAGCAGAGTGGTGACTTTGGTTAATGAGTCACGCTAAGCATCTCTTTAAAGGTCAGCCATTATGCAGACAGTGGCCCTTTGCCCAGACAGCCAGTCCATCGGCCATTGTTCACTTCTCTGGGCTGCCACTGACCTAGTCCATGTTGATGCTCAGGACTTCAAAAGAAGGGACAGAGGGAATCAGGAGAATTTGGCAGTTTGCAGGCAAATGGCAAACTCCAGTGAAAGCCGCTGGACACCTGCCGAGTTCCTCCCATTATGTTGGCGTTTGGAGTGAGTTGTCCCAGCTTGTGTGGGCAGGCAGGCTCCATGAAAAAGCTCCAGTCAGTCCCACGCTGCCGTGCCCACTGGCAGGATATAGATTCTCTTTCTTTATCAGAGCTCAAAGTCTGAGCTGACATGGTGCCCAAGCTGCGGCAATCAATGCCCACAACATTCAATTTCTGTCTCTCCTTGTCTCTCCACCCCTCTCCCTCTCACGCTTAGCCTCACTGACTCTGGAGAAAAGGCCCTCTGTTCAGCCACAACACACTGCTCATGTCCCTGTGAGGCTGTTTGTTGTCCAGTTATGAGGAGGAGGGAGCCCGGCTCAGAAAACAACCCCTCCTCCTTTCAGTCCAGATAACGGCCCATTCTGTCATTTGGCCACGGACAGGCTTGTATGAGAGATTGGGCCTGGCTGGTGTCAGGGCACTGCTTGGAGCGGGCCCACAGCTGCATTTTAAGAGTCCGCAGCATCCCTTGTTGTGTAAATGGGCCCATTTTTAGTGTTTGGATTGGCACACTGCGTTCTTTGTGAATTCGTAACGGATGAATGACTCACAACTCTCTTTAACAATGAAAGACAAAATGGTAATAAAGTGTGTTTGGTTTTCTCTTTGCAGAATAATTCTGTATCCCCATCCGAAAGCTTACGCACAGCCAGTGAAAAGCACCGCAGCTCCTCTGACTACAGTCTGGACTCTAAGAAACGCAAAGTGGAGGAGAAGGACAGTATGAGCAGATATGTAAGTGAAAAAAGCATCTGTTCGACATTTGGGAAAATACGCCTACACGCTTTTTGTCATATCTATCTGTTACATATGAAGCTACAACCAGGAGTTGCCTACAGGTTGCTAGGCATAGCTTAACAAATACATTTATACTGTACAGCGCATTTCAGAACCAATCCATTTCAAAGAGCTTTACATAAAAAAAATACACATTCAAAACTCGCACATTTAACACTTTTTAAAAAACATTTAAATTCAAAGTACTTAATCGTTAAAAAAGCAAGAGAATAGAAAATAAAAATGGGTAGAAAATACAACAATAAGTTGCAGTGTAAGAAATTAAAAAATATGTTTATTAATGAAAGGCAGCGGAAAATGGAATGCCCTGATATAAAAAAATAAATAAAGACTAGCTCACTATGTCTCACTATGTCACACCTTTTTTACATCTTGTTTTTCTGTACAAAAACAAAGTGATCAAACCTATTGTGGTTTTATTGGGGGTTATGTTTGCGAAAAAATTTGGCCGGCAAGAGTGGCTTCCCGGAGTCTCCGCTGGTTGTCTGGCAACATCACCATGACTCCAGGGTTTTACTGCTCCAGGCTCATCCAACTCTTGGCGAGAAGGCAAATGAGTGCATTTCAAAGTACTCCATTGACCCTCCTGTGGCCAGAGACATTATTTAAAAGGTTTCATTGAGAGAAAAAAAGTGACTAATTTGAAAAAAAAATCTTTACAGGACAGTGATGGAGAGAAGAGTGACGACCTGGTGGTAGATGTTTCTAATGAGGTGAGCAGAGCAATTATAGTAAATGGAATATTGACATGTACCATGTTATAGCTGTTGCATTAACGTACAAATCTATTGCTGTCTTTCTCCAGGACCCTGCCACTCCACGCGCAAGTCCCGCCCACTCCCCACCTGAAAATGGCATTGATAAGCCCCGCCCTCAAAAGAAAGACACCCCCAACAGCCCGGCATCAGTGGCCTCTTCTGGAAGCACCCCGTCATCTAAGGCCAAGGAGCTCAGTCATGTAAGACACCAAGAGTTTCAACAAACTAGGACAGTAAGGGTTTAAAACGAAAATTGCAGAGAGAGCAAAGGGATATGTGCAAATAAATCTGGGACGTTTTCTGCAGTGGATTAGGAATGGCTGTCGGTGCTTTAAGTGCATGACTAAACGTCAGGGATAATATTGTCCCGCATCAGGATCAGTCAGGTCTTCTCTGTTAATAGCTCAATGTATTTAACTCCTCCAGGATTTTTTTCTTCCTCTCTGCCTCACTAAAAGATTAAAGCCAAAGCAGTAAGGGGATAAAAACAGCCCCATCTCCATTGTGGCCATAATAGGTTTTAGAATAAATAGCAGTTTATGGCTCTGCAGGACTATGAGGGTTGTCAGAATTAGATTGGATTAAGTTCAGTTTGCTCTCAAATTGTCAGTCTGCACAGTGCCTGGTTTTGGGATTGTGATTGCTCTTTCGTTCCCTCGACAGAATGACAAATCTTCCACGCCTGGCCTCAAGTCCACCACCCCCACCCCCCGAAATGATGCCCCCACCCCTGGCACCAGCTCCACTCCTGGGCTCAGACCCATCCTGGGCAAACCACCAGGCATGGAGGCTCTTGGTTGGTACCACTCTTTTTTTTTTCTCGCTAGCAACTGAGATAAATAATTGTTCCATCCTCTCCCACTGTACTGTTATGTCACATACCAATATCCTTCTCCTGTCTTTGTCTGTAGCAGCGCCAGCTTTGCGCACCCCTCTATCCATCGCAAGCTCTTACCCTACCCCCTTTGCGATGATGGGCCATCATGAAATGAATGGAGGCCTGACCAGTCCTAGTGTGTACGCTGGTCTGCACATCTCCCCTCAGATGAGCGTTGCAGCAGCTGCAGCCTATGGACGCTCGCCAATGGTAACACTCTTTCCCCTCCTTTTATTTACCTATATCACCTAAAACGACTGCAAATAGTTAAAAGGATAGTTTGACATTATTGTCTTTCTTGCTCGGAACCAAAGATCAATATTTGTTCTGTCTCTTAAAGGGTCCCTGAGGAGTTTTAGACCTCATATAGCGATATGGAGCTTTTTCTTTGAGTAGGACCCTGACAAGAATTGTATTTACCTTTTTGGAGAGAACCAAGCAAGCTGTTTCCCACTGCTTCCAGTTGTGTTTTTTTATAGTTAGCTTATTTATGCTAAGCTAAGCTTACTGTAGGATAATATTTAACGGAGTAACGTGTTTTTAAAAGGTTTTAATTTTGTCATTTTTCAGGGGTTTGATCCTCACAGCCACATGAGACCTGGCCTTCCAGCCAGCCTCACATCCATTTCTGGTGGCAAACCGTAAGTATCCCACCTATTGTGTTAAAGTCATAAAGTGATATTTATTGAAGTGTACATTTATGTGTATGTAAGTCACTTTGGCTAAAAGCGTCAGCTAAATAACATGTAATGTATCATAATAGATGACTAACATGTGTCTTTTATATCAGGGCTTACTCCTTCCACGTCAGTGCAGACGGTCAGATGCAGCCCGTGCCCTTCCCGCCCGACGCCCTGATTGGTCCTGGTATTCCACGGCACGCCCGACAGATCAACACACTGAGCCACGGCGAAGTTGTGTGCGCTGTTACCATAAGCAACCCCACACGTCATGTCTACACTGGTGGCAAAGGCTGTGTCAAAATCTGGGACATCAGCCAACCTGGCAGCAAGAGTCCGGTGTCCCAACTGGACTGTCTGGTGAGCACCACTGCTGATTCACGTTTCACTCAACAGCTACTTTTTTACTCTTAGTTCTGTTTGTGTATATGTGTAGTCGTAAGGTTATGAACTCTATAAACAAACAACCATTCCTCTCACAATGGGATAATCCTTTGTTATACATAAGGACCACAATAGGAACACAACCTCCTGACAGTTTGATAGCAAATGCACTGGTACACAAATGCAGATTGAGCTTTCGCTTAATGTGAGAATTACAAGTATGAGTGCGCTTGGAAACAACCAAAGGAGAAAAGGATTAACATCAGATGAAATGTGCAGTTAAATTATAATTGGCTTGAAATGGTAACTTCACTAAATAAATAACAAAACTAGCTAAAAATTCAAAAGGTAGCAGCTTAGGTTTGAGAATACCCTTTGGCTTGTTATTATTACAGAAGGATTTTCATCCTCTTTCTCACTGACTTGTTCCTAAACCTCTCTCTATCTCCACTGACCTGAACACGTATTGATTTGCTTTGTCCTCTGTGCAACAGAACAGGGATAACTACATCCGCTCCTGTAAGCTGCTGCCTGATGGCCGCACATTGATTGTTGGAGGCGAGGCCAGCACATTGACCATCTGGGATCTTGCCTCTCCGACACCCCGCATCAAGGCTGAGCTCACCTCCTCAGCGCCGGCATGCTACGCCCTGGCCATCAGCCCCGATGCCAAAGTCTGCTTCTCCTGCTGCAGTGACGGAAACATTGCCGTTTGGGACCTGCACAACCAGACTCTCGTTAGGTCAGAAGAAAACACTTTTTCACACTGTGGGCTTTGGTCCCACAACAGGATTGCTGTTGCCTGAGCAATTTTAGGAGCGGATGTCAATAAATGTTTGTATGCTGTTTGACTTTGATTGCAGGCAGTTCCAGGGTCACACGGATGGTGCTAGCTGTATTGACATATCCCATGATGGCACTAAGCTGTGGACAGGCGGTCTTGACAACACTGTTCGCTCCTGGGATCTGAGGGAGGGGCGACAGCTACAGCAGCATGACTTCACTTCACAGGTACATAATGCAACAGAGGAGAGATGGATAACACACAGCCAAAGTCTTACTGTGAGGGGAAATTTCCTTTGAGCCCAAGAATCATCAGTAATTACTGTTCTGTCTTGTTTCCAGATCTTCTCCTTGGGCTACTGTCCAACTGGAGAGTGGCTTGCTGTGGGCATGGAGAGCAGCAATGTGGAGGTGCTCCACCACTCAAAGCCTGACAAGTACCAGCTCCACCTGCACGAGAGCTGTGTCCTGTCCCTCAAGTTTGCCTATTGTGGTATGAACACACACAAACTGATGGAGACTTAACGCTGACTGTGCCTAACTGTGAAGGGGCCTCTGTTAATTCAGCACTAAAGCTGCAGTGCCCCTTAACAGTCTTTATCTCTATTGTTTTTTTGAAGGCTACCTGCCAACTCTTTGAGTTTTATTTATTTTTATACCACTTTTTAGTCCAAGTAACCTGATTTCACTGTTGTTTTCTTTGCAGGTAAATGGTTTGTAAGCACTGGGAAGGACAATCTGTTGAATGCTTGGAGGACTCCTTATGGCGCCAGCATATTCCAGGTATGCAGATCAATACACTCTGTCTGCAGCCAGTCCAAAAGTATGCACAGTTGTCTCTGAGAGGAAGGGCACAGCGACCGCTATCTGACAAGACTCTCCTATCAGTGAAAACTGAACCTGAATTATTGACCCGACAAAGAAGTCTTTTTTCAGGGGCATCAGGCCAGAACTTAATATCATTGCAATCTAATCTTGCCCTGTAGTCAGCTAATCTTTTCCACTTAACTTCAAATGAAGATGAGAATGTTAACTGCCTCAAGACTAACTTGTTTTTATCTTCTTCAGTCCAAGGAATCATCATCTGTCCTGAGCTGTGACATCTCGACAGACGACAAGTACATTGTGACAGGCTCTGGTGACAAGAAGGCCACTGTATATGAAGTGATCTACTAGGACAGACTGCTTTGGATGAACAGTAGACTCTTCTTCCATCTACCTTCCCTCACACAGACAGCATGGATGTTGCCTGCAGCCCCGGGGTGGATGGGCAGGAGGTTTGGCAGTGCCAGACTGAAGTGAACGTTGGTGGCCGTGGATGCTGTGTCCTTCGGCTCTGCCCTTCCTCACCCATGCAACTAACACTTGTACAGCAAGTGCAGTTCCCCAAGGCACTAAGAAGAAAATAATGTCTTGCTGTTATTCTGTTTGTTGGATATTTTTTTTTTATTCGTCCTTTTTAATGTGGAGATAAAGTTCCATGACACAACTAGAAGCGGCGCTTCGCTCTGGAGCTTATCCTTGGAGGTCCTGTGAAAAGTGTACATAATGGAGTAATAAAAGGCCTTTTATAGATTTATATTTTGGTGTCCAGTTACGCTTGTGATGGTTCTTTCTTGTTCTCTCTGTGATTTTCTGTCCCCTCCGGGGGTGGAAATTAGATTAGGACTTTGTAAGAGGATATTCTATTTCAGTTTTTTCCCTCCTCTGCTTTTTTCATGTTCGTTGTCCAGAATGACCTTTTCGGAAATCTAATTTGGATTTTTTTTTCTCCCTGACAATGCCATTTTTCTTCGCTGTTTGCTGTAACAAAGACGTTTGTCCCATGGATTTTAGCAGTGGAGAATCCTGGAAATGCCCTTTTTTCAGACTGGAAGAAGGAGAAAATCATGGTTTCCAGTTACGTCTACCCTTTGGCCCTGGTCAGCAGAAATTCAACTTCATAATGAAGACCTATCAATGAAAACACTGGCTGCTTTAAAGGACATTCAAATGGATAACTATCAACCGGAGGACTCGTGGGTTTTAAGGAGAAGCAACTGTGACTTGAGTTCAGTCTGTTGACAAGACTTTCTCCTCAGAAAAGTGTATTCATCAGTCTAAGAGTGAATTATTGCCTCTCGATCAACTATGTGACTGATGTGCTAGACTTACATGGTTACTTATAAAGGTGGCAGGAAAAGCCATTACCACATTTGACATTTTGGGTATGCTCTGTTTGCTTTCTAAAATATTTCATAATGTTTGACTTCAATCTTCATATGGACAGGAATGGTCTCTGCATAAACACACATTAGACTGTGTAGCATACACGTGTCATCATCCCTAAGGATTGTACAGTTGACAGTTGTTGATAAATCAATAAACTGTTTTTATATAAAAGAAATATATCTTGGCTGTATTTCTATAGTGCTGATGCCTTGCTACTGTTTCACGTTTGAAAGAAATAATTTGGTATTTTGTGAAAAAGCATATTTGCAGTTCTTGGAGAAAGTTAGATGAGAAGATTTACGTTCATCCCACATCTTGTGTCTTTTAAATATGAAGCTACAGCCAGTTAACTTTGCATAGCCTACATATCAAACGGGGAGAAAAAACAGCTAGCCTTGCCCTGTCAAAAAGAAACAACTTTGCATAAAACCTCAACATTGTTGTTTTTACACACTTTATTTTTTTATTTAATAATGTATTATGTGCTAACTAATTAGTTTTAAGGTAGCAGGTAGGTCAACTGTAACCTTAGGATAGAACCAAGCTAGTGGTTTCCCTCTTTTTCCACTCTTAATGCTAAGCTAACTTGCTAATAGCTTAAGCTTAATTTTTACCGTAAATGGGCCTCAAGATTAGTATCAGTCTTCTCAATTAACTCTGGGGATGAAGATGAAAAAGCTTATCTCACAAAATGTCAAACTATTCCTTTAAAGTAAAGCCAATTTAGATGTATAGACACATATTTGCTGCAGTGGGAAAGGGAGTGCAAACCAGGTAATGTAGCGACTGACCGCAGCAGGAACTGAGGGAAATACACTGCATACATACTGAAGGTCTCCTGGCTTGACTGTAAACCAGAAACGTGTCCTTAAAAGAGTACATGGCCCTGGGCTCTGCTAGTGAGGGCTCTCCCTCGCTTTCTGCATCTAATATAGATACAGGCTCTCCTTGACAGTGAACGGAAGTGCATGAGTAAATGGCTGTAAATGCATCCAGATAGGACTCGACAACACTCTCAGGAGAACCGCAGACAAGAGAGGAAGACATTCTTGGGGCTGTTAAGAGAGGCTGCTGGGGACCTCTGGTAGGGCTTTAACGAGAAAAAGTATGGTCACACTGTCAGCCATCATCTTTTTTTTAGGGCTGTATGGTATTCATGTATGGTGACAGCACTGAAACCGCACAGCCGTCTCAGAGTGATACAATGAGGTTTGTATGCAGTGCCACTTCAGAAATATGACGCAAACACTGCTCTTGAGTTCTCTTGAGTGGTCTTTTGGTAGTTGGAGTACTTTTGGACAGGATGAGGTGAATGGCCCAGTCCTTCCACTCCAGAACAAGGCTCTTCTAGGACTGCGTGAAGCTGTGAGCCCTTCATATGGCTGCCTCTTCAGAGATGTTGTTGTTAGATTATAAAAGCCGGGCCGGATGCTTTCAGCATGGAGCCAGCCGCCGCGCTCGGCTCTCACGGGCTCATTTGTTAAAAGCTATAGTCTTTCTTTTCCCACATTGCTGAAGTGTGTACTTCCTGTGTGCATTTGTAGCTTAAGCTCCCTGCTCAAGTAGAATTTTCTTCCTCACTTAATCAAACAGTCGAATATCTGCAGATGAAAGGCTGTACCTCTGAGTGGCTATTGCTGGACACTGAGGGGGTCATTGTCTCCCCTTCCGCTGATCCACATCTCAATGGAGGGCTTTCAGCAGGTTCTGTCCCATGCTGCCTTGTTTTATTTAGAGCAGAGCTACACTGCAGACTAAAGAAATTAGAGTGGCTTAAGTGTTTTACAGCAGCTCTAAACGTAAGAACATGGTCAAACTTCTGCTAGGATTGTAGACTCAAAGACTCAAAGGGGGTCTGTCATACCAATGTGGTCTTGCACATGCAAACCACTGAGTGGATGCTATTTTTTTGTTGTTGCCAGGCATTGATCACAGTCCATCAGGATTCTGGCTGGTTCTTTTGGCTTGCTTTCAGTTTTCTGCCCTCCCCCATCTTTCACACAGCGAATCAGGGTTTTTTCTTTTCTTTTTTTCAACAGCGAGGGACTGGCACCGTGCTGAAATGCAGAATAATAATCCCCTAATCACCTGAGCATTGCCAGTTCTAGGTTTTTATCTGCAATGGATGTGAAAGCCCCCAGTGCCTAGTGATTACAGCATTTGATCTGGGTAATAATGTCTTCACTGTTGCCCTGCCTAGGGCCCGAAGGCAGTGCAGCTCTAATCCACAGTGCATTCTAGTGGAATCGCATTACACAAAGACCACCAGGGCTCTCCTCTAGAGGGGAGGGGTGGGGGGGTTAAAGGAGGAGGTTGCCATGGAAACAAGCTCTTCTCTCTCTCTGTGCATCTCTCTCTCCCACACACACAAACTCTCTCTCTCTCTCCTGGGACAGATAAGCAAAGGACAGGTTCTATGTTTACTTTCCATGGGCCCTCCAATCCCCGTGCAGGCTGAGCCCTGATAACACCGTACAGCCGCCGACTACTGACAGAAGATAAGCCCCCCAGCAGAGCAGAGCAGTCATCACCCTCCAACCAGGATGAACAAACCTGGGAGACCCGGATTCATTTGGATTAGGCTGGATTGCTGCTGCTTTTGCTGCGGCTGCTGTGTTCAGACTACTGATGTTCACTTTCTACATGAGAACTAGATGTTGCACTTCACCCCCGTGGAGTCTCAGAGCTTAGTCAGAGGACAAGGGCACAGTAATGGACTGGATGCTATTTTAGATATCGAGGTCAAGGGACTGTCTGCACTAGGCAGGTTTGTGTCACCGCAACTGGAGGGCTTTAAAGCTAGAAAAACTAAATTCCTCCTGATGTGACCCGAGGAGCAGATGACCACATTATGAGAATGTTGATTCACCGTCTTCTCATTCCTGCCTCTTTTGTAATGGACATTATTCTTTATAGGTTAGGGTAATTCCTTTGTATTTGTTCCAAGTATCCACTAAAACCCAGTAATTGAATACCCAAAGTAATTAGATTTGTATCATGCCATCAGAAGGAACCAACATGCTCTTTGATGTTGAGATCAAGACAACTACAAGTTCTTCTTTATTATGTGCATTATGCTAACATGTTAATTATATTTCCACACACATTCTTTGATTAAGGCACAGCTGGAGGTGTATAAGAAACATTACTAATTACAGAGGAAATAGTGATATTGAGCTAAAGTGGTAGGAGCTAGATTTCCCTTTGGCCCGTTCTTCTGCCTGTGTTTACTTGCATGATTTTTTATTTATATTTTGTAAATCTGATTAACAGCCTGAGCACATACTCTGAATTAAAAATGGGGGATTCTCCAATATTGCTTTAAATAGGTTTGTAGGCCTGTATTTCCAGTTAATATGGATTTTAGGGATTTGCTGTTTGTGGCAATTATTGGGTTGATTCAACACAATAAATACAGTACAGGAATTAAATATGTCCTACTGCATATTTCCCAAACAGCACAGGGCCTTATTTATGTTGTTCTTTCTGGGAGTGATGAATACGATTCGATGTTTGATCTACACCATCAGTGCATTTGAAGCACTACAATGAAGATTATCTTTCTGGTAAGGCAGGACATACTTATCAAATAGCCTAGTACCCTAACTTTATGGATTAAGGAATGAAGAACATGCAACCATCACTCTTTTCTAACACCAAACTACATATTGTAGCTGATATGCCACTATAGCAGTCAACTAGGCCTATTTAAAACTTGAAATGTTATAAAAGGAGGTTTATACCTGTCAGTTACTGTAATTTATACATCCCCCTAATATTTGAAAAGACAAATAAACCTTTTCTTTTAAAATATCTCTAGATTACATATTTTAAAATAGTAATGTAGTTTTATGAGGATGTTATGCAAATGCGATGAAGTGACAGGGACATTGGCTACTGTAAGCTACAGACACCTACATTTAGGCTATTGTTTAGGCTGCACATAAACAGCATTACTCATTATAAATATATGAGACACATTTTTTTCTGATTTGAATTATAAAAGGTGTCAGGTATGTTAAAGTGGTCATTTGGATTTGTTGTCCTATCCAGATGCAGTTAAAGTGCACCAGACCTAATTTATTCCTACTAGTTTACTTTGAGCAACTATTCTGCTAGCTTAACACAAAGAGCCTAACAATAGTTAACTATAAATATTTCGGTCATAAAACTATCGCTGATGGCTGAGATTTGATCATGTATACAATAATGTTATTGACTTATATCATGGAAAGAGACGCAAAGCTAACCGTTAGCTAGCACCGGATATCGTTATGAATCGAGGACGGAAGTGGTGAATTTGGCCTTATTCTGTGAAAACAATCATCATTAGCAACACACTTATTAATATAGGCGACCAGCAGGGAAGGTGTGGAGGGGTGATTCAGTATTTTTCAGAACGTTTTGATGCTGTTTCGGTTTGATTTTCTTGCCATGAAGAGTTATTCGGATGCATTGCAGCCGACATAAAGAGGAAACAGCCTCCTCTGAAGCCTGCAGTCGGTGAGTGTTTGATATCTGATATGACAACAGCTCCAGATCAGATTAATTTTAAACCAACCTTAAAGGGTTGAAAACATACATGCTCATGCCAAATCAACAATGAAATCAAGCTAACCCTGTTAGCTAACTCAGCTTGGTTAACCCTGAAGAACAAGGCTCTGAAGGAAAAGGGAGTTTATTTTTTAATAAGCAACATTGGCCCATTTCAGAATAATATAAATTACATGTTTTGATTATAATTATTGATGCATAAGCAACGAGTGTTATCAAAGATTGTTAAGGTGGAGCTAATTTTGTTACTTTGTATGCTGCAGGGTATATTGTGAATTTACTCCAGGTGTAACTAAGTGTTGTTTAATTGTTGATTATATTTCACATCATTAAACACAATCTGCAAGTCACTAAAGGCAGGGTTGCCAACTCTCACGCATCTGGCGTGTGACACACGCGTTCACTCTCAATCTCACGCTCTCACGCTGCCCAAACTATTCTCACGCCAAAAACAAGAATACCGAAGACTAGAAACGGTTTTGAAAACTTTTGTCAGGTAGTGATCGTCTTCTCAATAGAACATCTTTGATAATGTCTTCTGGCCAATCAGAATCAAGATAACGGCGTGGTGTTGTTCCAGGAAGTCCCGACGGAGAATATTTTTGCATTTGCTGTAGAACATCTCTATATACATCGATACAACATTACGTGTTGATAGAAATCAACACGTAATGAAATAAGACCCCACGGTTTGATGATTGATAGGTGCAGGGACGTGCACAGGTACGGGCTAATGTTGCCAGGGCAACGGCCCGTTTGGCCTTTTTGGCTGACCTGCCCCTCTGGAGAGAGCGAGAATTTATTTTTTTATTTTTTCTGTTGTGGCCGAATCAACATGATAAGCCCACAATTAGTAGCGTCTCGCTGCGGGAAATACACTTTGTCAGCGCTGTCATCTGCCGGTGCGTTAAGACCACAGTGTCGGATTTTGGAAACGGAGGGGCGGAGGTCGAGGATCTCGAGGATCTCATTATTTGACCTTAAGGGATATAGGCCTACACTGTGGCCCTAAAGCAACTGCTCCATTATCTGTATCAAATGCAGACATTGATGCCACCAAATGTCACAATAAAAATAGAAAGTACTACAAATAAACTGGAATTCATTTACATCTTAAATTATGAATATATATATATACACAAAAAAAGGTTTACAAATATCCAACCTTCAAATTGCTTTTTTTAAATCAACACTGCTCTGCACACTTGCTAAAGAACATTTGTGTGGAAATCTCAATTCATTTGTAGGGCTGCGTGAGTATGGCCAAAAGTATGGGAGTAAATCTCACTGTAAACTATTTAATCATCACCAAATTCTGTGTTATTATGACCGATCATAACTCAGCTTTATGCAGACATATTTAGCATGGTGTACAGGGCCGCTTCTTGGCATAGGCGACATAGGCGGTCGCCTAGGGCGCCAGATCTGGGGGGGGGGCGCTGCGCTGGCAGCTCTGGGAGGGAAAAAAACATTTTGACTGTTTGCGCTCATCCTAATTTTCTACCTTGATGTAACAACATTCATAATTAAGTCAAGGTAACACCCTTTTCACCCCGGTTACACTTTTAATTTGCCCTGTACGATGGGCGCTGTAAGTGATGAAAGTGGGGGGTGTTGGCTTATCAGGCGTCCGCAGCTCACAGCCAAAGTGGGTGTGGGATCGAGCGAGAGAGATAAATGCAATTTATGTAAACAAATATTTCCAAGGCACTCTTTTATAATTATTGGGGTAAACAGGTTTGAAATCATTTCAATGTATACTATAGGACAGAAAACCAAAAATATCGTTTAAAACTTGAGAGATACAAAAATATGCATAAATAAACGTTAACTAGGTAAAATAAGATATGAATGAACAACAAAAATAAAATAAGTTGCATTTATTTGCTATTGGCTATGGTAGGTTATTGGTTATGTTCACATACTTATTTGATTATTAAAATGTAAACCAATCTTTTTCATATGGGTGTTTTACGGCCCGTCCACACAGCAGCGTGCGTTGAAAGCTTCACCATTCACTTTGAATGGGGTGACGTCACGTTGCTGGCGTGGCTCGCTGCAAAAGTTGAGCAATGTTCAAGTTGAGCAATGTTCAAGTTTTGAAGCCACGGCAGAAGCGTCAGCCAATCGAATCATATGACAGTACAAGCTCTAGCCAATCAAACCGCTGCTTGTATGTCAGGGGCGGGAGATTCATGTGATAGGTTGTTGGTCGAGTTTCAGACACGCCCGCCGGCAAGCTTCAACGCACGCCGCTGTGTGGACGGGCCGTTAGAGTTGTACCCCCTAGATCAGGTCTCTAGTAATGTGTGCTCTAAGTGCACCAGATTGAAGCATTTTACTTTAAATGTTCAAACATTTCTTCCCGGGGGGGCATACCCCCGGACCCCCCTAGAGGATGTGATGTCCTCACCCCAATTAAAACATGTTCATATAATACTGAATACATTTGAAGCCTTTTTGATGTATATGACCTATGTCAATACATTTCTGTTTTTGTAGTGCATTGGTCTTTTGTAGAGATTTTTCATTTATTTTTTATATATTCTATTGTGTATTCCTTGGATACTTTTATTTGTTCTACTGAACGATTTTCTGGCAGGGGGGGGGCGCCAGCTAAATCTCGCCTAGGGCAGCAAATTGGTTAGAACCGGCCCTGATGGTGTAGGAAACGGGCTCCGTGTTACAAGACGGGTCGGGGGTTTGGCGGTACCACTGCAGACTCTCTGCACACACACACACACACCGCTGCAGACTCTCTGCACGAAGGAGCCACGGTGCTGCAGCTCCTGATCGGAGCAGAGACACACGTTCACTAAGCAGAAAAACGATATCCTGTCACAGAGATCTGCTATTTTAAATGTTAAAGTCAACACATATCGACCCTAAATAAAGTCTATATTAAGAACGAGAGATGTTTTGACATTATGGCTTAAACAAATGACAAATGAGCGAGGGCGATGACGTCAGAGCATCGTCCTATGTGCCGGGGCTGAGCCCCGGACAGCCCCGGCCCAATTTAACCCCTGGTTAGAGGCCTTATTTTATCAGTATGTCTGGACTGCACAGCAGTTACAATGGTCAAACTACATTAGAACAGAATTGTCCCCATTTTGTCTTTAATAGTTACTAACATTAGATATTTTAATGAGATATGGACCGCAAAACAAAAAATTTCCCTGATTTTCATTTTTGAAATTAAGTCACCGAATGCAAGTAGTCGCCTTAGCTTATTTTGTTATGAGATGTGAATTACTGTTCAATTTAGTTGATGTAATAATCATTTGGTTTCTTTTACATTAAAAAAAGGTCTTATGTTTTTTTTCGGGGGGAGGCCCTTTTTCCAGTTTAGAGCAATAGCCCCTCCAAATGTCTGTGCACGTCCCTGGATAGGTGTGTGGGCTGTCTTTCATTTTGACACACAGAACAATGGGGGCTATCCACCCTTATCCACAATGTAAAGTAATTCACACAGCCTCTTCCCTCTTCTCTCTGTGAGGAGCAGCAGGTTCAGCTTTCAGAACAAAGTAAAATGGCATTAATTTTTTTAATATGTCGTGTAGTAATAGATTTATTTATTTTTCTTCTCAAGAGAGTACCAGAATGTGTATTTTATGTTAGTAGCCTATTTCAAAACTAAAACAAAAAAAATCTCCTGGGGGAGAATCCCCCCAGACCACCCTGCAGGGGTTGGGTTTTCAGCATGTCAACTCTTTCACCTGTGGGGAAGTTGCAGGATTGGCTCCAGGTCGCCCTTTTTATTTACTACAAGACAAATGTGCCTTCTTATTTCATACAGTTCAATTTGGATTGAGACAGGGAAATAATCTAAACCTCACGCGTGACGTTTCACTGTCAAGGGGAGCGTGTATGTAATTACATTGCAAATACTGACATGAGCCCCACCACTGTATGGGTTAGCCCTACCATAGATTACCCAACAAAAATACTCTCTCGCAACTGCCGACCCGTATTGCGCATGCTCAGATCTAAGATCCAGTAGAAATGATAAAAAAGTAAAAGTCTGCTGCTTATTGTTCTACTAGGCCAAAATAGAGTCAAAGAGTATATGAGAGTGAGAGTGTGTTAATTAATATATTTGGCAGTTTGGAGTAAGTCTGTAGATTTGTTTGTGTGTGTGTGTTTCATGTATAGCTCTCACGATAATTCATTTTGTTGGATACATTTTCCCGGAAATTATTGCGATAAACGATAATATTGTCGGCACCGTTGTATTACCATTTTAGACCCCTGACATAATGATAATATATAATAATAATTCAAGTACATCCTTTCAAACTGCTAGTCACATCCTCATGTAAATGGCAATTTATCGAGTTCATTTTTATTTATCGTACGATACGTCAATTAATTGCTTATCGCGACAGGCACACAATAAAACAGTGGAAACAAACATGTTTGACTTTCAATAGTGAATGAAACTTTGTGCCCTTTATAGTCTGTGTCCAATATTGTGTATTTGTATATATTGTATATATATCCTATATATATGCTAAGGTCCCGCTGCTGACACGATAGCAGTCATTTCGTGCGCATATGTAATTAAACCCATGATATCAAAATCTCACTCCAGCCAGGTACCCAAAGTTGGCAACCCTGCTAAAGGTATTAAATAAATGTAGTGGAGTAGAAGTACACGATTTACCTCTGAATTGTAGTGGGGTAGAACAAAGTAGCAAAAATTGGAAATACTCAAGTAAAGTACAGGTCCCTCAACATTTTACAGTACTTGAGTAAACGTACCTAGTTACTTTAAACCGCTGTCTTTATCTGATACCTTGACTCATTGGAGAACATAACCATTATCACATGTTAAGGCAAGTGGCTCACAGCATGAGGTTTTAATAGTATCAGCCTTTCTTTATCAAATAGCTAAGTTAAATACATCAGGTCATCACAAAGTTTAAAAGTGATCTTGTGTTGGAGAATCATGAAGTTGAACTTTCTTTTTAACTTTACAGATTCTTACAAAAGAAACACCTGGATTGGTTTCAACTGATTTTCACTTCAATCCTATTAGGTTCATCATAATCTCATCATTATGATTTTGTTTGTTTTTCTAAAGCAAAAGTGAACTGTTAACTCCTGAAACGGGTCCTGTCCTGATTTCGGAAAGGAGAAATAAAAACATGTATTAATTTATTTTCTTTAAACAAATAATGGGCCTGAATATCTGCTCTCTGATATATATGTGACAAAAACCCCTAATCTATAGTGTTGATTGTAAGGTCACATCTACCACACTGATAGAGCCTTGCATTGTTCTAACGGCACAGAAGAATAACCAGTGTGGGGGAAAGGTCATATATTTACCCATTATGTGAGCAATGTAACTGTCTCATTCTTAGCACCTCACTGTGTTTGGGAACACTGGACCTTTGGCTTTCCTCACAGCAAATGCTCTCATTTCAGTATTGCTTTAGTGCACTGGAGTCATCACTGGAGAGGTGCAGAGTGCAGCCTACACTCCAAAAGACCTATACTTTGATCATAAGATTGTCCACCCTTGTCTCTTGGCTTTTTGGAAAGCTCTTTCACATATAAGTAGTGAAGTGGCTGCATGATCTCTGTGTTGGAGAGCTCAGTGCTGTCCAAATACTCTGTAGCCCATACTTGAAGCTCAAGTGTTATTCTCAGCCACACAACGATACACCTACTGGGCCTCAGGAACGAAACATTTAGTTAAACAAAGTTGAAATCTGTACTACCGTTTTAGAAAATTGTCATGGTCATCATATTTTTAAGGCTTCAACCATCAATCAAATTTTCATTGTCAAAACATTGTTTAAAATTGGTCATAAAAAGGTAAAAAATGCCTGTTATAATTTGCCAAAGACCAAGGAAATGTATTTAAATGTTGTATTTTAATCACCTAACAGTAAGGTATTGAGGTTACGATACGATAAGAAAAGCATTTGTTGGTCCGTCTTCTTGACGATGACTAAATTGGGGAACTGATTATCAAAAAGGTTGCTACTAAATTGCTTATCATTATATTAATCCATTTATCAACTAAAATACTTATTTTAGCAGCTCTGAAATGTACGTTTTTCTTATTTATGTTGACAGTTTTGAGTTATAAGTAAAACCATAGGCAAGGATTTATGAACAAGACAGCCCCGCAGGGTATGTATGTTACAGAAATACATGAAAGTAAACCCAGGAAAATCCTGACACCAGACTAATGAGATTTATTTGATGAAATTGTTAGCGAAACTGGATTTCTTGCCTCTGCTTCCGGTCTCTGGTGATTTTTTTCTCTTCCTGGTAAACACTTTATTTCTATTCCTGTTGGGTTCATTGAAGCATCTGTCATTCCCAGTGCTCCCACTGCGCCTGACAAAAGCAGAGCCATGTTAGATTGAAAAGACAGAGGGGCAATCTTTCAAATGGATCTCTTTTTCGAAAATATATTATGACATAATCATGTTTTCTCCCTAAAAGCCCGGGGGAGGCCTGTCTGTCAGATTGCAGTCCTCTCTTGGCTGCCTGGCCTGAACAGAAACAGCAGTTGTGTGTTAATAGAACCCAGAGGCAGTCTGAAACCTTACCCATTCTGCTTCATGCTCTCAGCCAGGAGATTAAAGTCAGGGAAACATTACAGGAGGCTGGATAATTGCCCCTGTGTCTCCAGCAGACAAAAGGCAACGCTCCGGCAATTCCCTCGGTAAATTGTCAAGAGAGGCTCAAGGATCCTTCAAGGCTGCAGCAAATTGTATAGTGCTGTCTAACAAACTACCAATCTCTGGATATTATGAGGCTTCCATATATCCTTGGCCATAATGACAGCTTGCACTGCTATAATGGAGTGCAGGCACAAGATAGCTTTGGTGAACACACTTTCAATAGAAAAATTACTACCTTAGTTCCCACTCCGCGCTTTTCTTTTTTTCTTTTGTTCCTATTTGTATTTTGATTTATTCTGCTATCATTTTTATTTTCCTTTTTTATCCAGAGCTGAGTGTTGGCTGCTGCCACCAACAGATGATTGCAACCTTTACTCCTGAGGGTCACTTGATCCCCTGACAGGAAAAAAGAAAAGCAGTTAATGAGTTGCCATCCATGCCTTGTGTTAAGGGCTTCTACAAATTAACAGAGGCTCTCTTTCGCTCCCTCTCTCTTTCCTGCTCTCGCCACCACTTTCTCTCACATCTCCCCCTCTCCTCCCCTTCAATTTTCTCCCTCTACCTGCCTGCTTCACGCTCCAGTAGCTCCGTGGCGGGAGCAGCACTGTCTGGCGTTTGGCTCTGAGCGGCACTCATTGTCAATGCGGTTCATGTTTAGAATTAGCCATTTAATGAGAACAAAAGAAATTAATTGGTGGTTTAAGCCTAATGAGACGTCTGTGAAATTAACGGGCCTCGTCAATAGAAACAAATAAAATCCTCCAGCTTGTTGTTGTGGAGCATTGTTCTGACAAAGCTTTTGACACAATGATGAATAGCAGGTCAGGAGAGACCATCTGTGCTTTTTTAAACCCCTGCAGGAGGGGGATGGAATGTGGGCTGGCTCGAAAAGAGGGTGATAAAAGAGAGGGGGGAAAGGGGGGGGGGGGAGAAAAGAGAGGAAAAGAAAGCTGAGAAAAAAACAAATTCACCGGCTTTATTCATCGCCCTTTAGCATGATACCGCTGTCCAACCATGGTTACAAAGGAAATAAAAAACACCGGCATTAGCATGTGAAAGGCGCTGGGTCTCTGACTATGCGTCCAGAAAGCCAAAGAGCTCTGATTTCGAGGGATATTTAACCTCCATTCAGACGGCAACAAAGGCCTGGCTGTCGCGCTGAGAGCAGTGGTTCAGCCTGATTGGGGCAGGAGGGAGGGAGGGGGAGAGGAGGGGACAGGCAGGATCACAGACCTCATTTGTTCCCCCTCTTTACTTTAGCCTGTCTCTATTCCCAGTGAAGAGCAGCATTTCCTCTCTATAACCCTCCTCCCTCCTCCCCCTCCGCCTCCTCCCCCTCCCCCTCCTCTCAAAGTTGTAAATGTATGACCTGAGGAATAAATTGGATGGGAAGGAGGCTGAGCCAGAGAGGGGTAATGCATCTCTATTATGTTTCCGTGACCTTTATTTACTGCGCATTGAGCAACATCTTTGTCCATTATATGTGTCTGCCTCGCTTCCTTTGCCTCTTTAATGCCCCGGTATGGAAGTTGTGGACGTGATGAAGGTGGTTATCTGCCCGTCTTCGGCCCCGCCAAGCGACCCCCCCCCCCTCTGCGGCCACCCAGCAGGCCCGGCCCTGCCCTGCCTGTTTGTGTATCATGGAGAAACTGTTTGCTTTCCTGCGCTGATCAAATAAACAGGCCATGTCTTTGGGGGCGGGAGGTTGGAGGAGTGGTGTCTGTGTGTTGTTTAGCTCTATGGGTGTAGATAAGGAATTGTTTGATGGGCTAGAGAGAAACGAGAGCGATTTAGGTCAGCTAATCTGATTTACACAGAGATGGTCTGGCCATTGCAGGGAGCAGTAATTACATAGAGGGATTAGAAGCCCCCCCAAAGCTCGCAACCTGCAGAGAGGAGAGAGAGGTGGAGGCTTTAAAGGCTGCAGAACTGCTGGAGTATGTTGCAGCAACAACAACAGCTTGAGCAGTTCTTGGTGCAGATTAAAAATGGCGGATATGGCGCTCAAACAAAAGGGGGCATTTGGCTAAAGTAGTATTACTTAGCTTGTTTACACGCATTTACATCTGCTTTGTTCCCACAATTATCAGAATTAGTTTTCTGTGGCCAAATATCACAGTTGTGCCTGCCAGGGCTGTACCAGCTGATGTCCTCCGTTTAGTCGTTCATCACATCGTTTTCTCTTTCCTCTCCAGGAACTTGTTTACAAGGTACATAGCATAATATCATGTGTTATGTCTCCCATACTCTGGATCAGCCTCTGTCACAGCAGCTGTGTTTGAGTGTGCTTTGCAGATTGATCACTTTCAGCCTTGACTTTCTGTTCACGATTATAAATGTTTCCATGTTTCTTCTAGGTACACTGAGCAAATATTCTTCACTCGTTGCCATTTGTCTGCGTATTTAAAATGCACAGCTGAATAATTGCACTGCCAGAGCCATTACTTCATCCACAGGAATGACTTGCACGCTTGGCTGCTGTTTCTAGAGTGTGCTTGGCTAATCCACTCATTGCTTTGTGCATTCAGTGCTGTGAACCATAGGGCACCCGCTTGGATGCCCGTGCATAAATTACTGCCATGGAACATAAAGTGCTGGGAGGATTTTCCTTAACGATCGCCAACGCTTTAAACGCTTCTGCTTCAACAGTCGATACTGCTCAGCCCATTCAATTATTCAGCGGCCCGTCCCTCATTAACAAAATCCTGACCTTGACATGTCTGCCCTATTTCTCTCCCCTGACAGACTCGGCTCTCCAAACGACTCTGTTTGCTCTGATATTGGCTTGGAAATCCATGCATATTGATAAGTTGTTTGCAGTGTAATTGAAAATGTCAGTTATGAGGCCCGTGCACACAAAGGTCGGCCCCAAGAACAAAAGCTGACAGGCTGTTATATATGGAGCACATGTAGTATAGGGATGAAAGAGAGGAGGGTGACAGTAGAATGAATTATGATTATTCTATTACTACTTCATCCACTATGTACCAAAAGGACTAGGTAAAACATAGAGAGATAAGGTGTTAAAATGTTTTAATCCTGAGGTAATTACATGACTCCATTTCCATAAAGCTTTATAGATTGGTTTTTGTTCACCTGATTGGAATTCTAATCTTCCTCCAAAGGTCAAATTGTTCATCATTCATATCTCATGTTCTGGGTAAACATCCACGGCTCAAACGTTCGATGACACTTATGAATATGCTCAGCAAATTGGTAACCCGCCATCTCTGGAGGAGTCACAGGTGTCCTGTGGGTGCTGCCTCACCTCCGGGAAGTGTTGTACCTTGTGCATCAGTGATGTGATGTGTCAATCAGAAGCCGCCGCACTCTGCCCCCCGAGGCACAACCCCCGCTCACGATCTGACGCTCTTAATCTGCTCCACAGGAGAGGGATCTGAGGGTTAAAGTGCTCGCCACTATTTCTACATAAACAATGATTTGAACCTCAATCCCCAGGAACCTCAGCTGGCCGACGAGCCCCCACCCCCGCCATACCCCGTGCTGCCTGCAGGCAGAGTGGTGACTGCCTGCTGGTTCTTTAATCGATTGCTAATGGGTTCAATTCCGTCGTCGAGGAGCTGCTTGGAACCTGGCCCTGAGACTGAATGAAGTGGAAATACCATTTGCGGCTTTATGAGCCGTTATACTGCAGCGAGAGACCTCTATTCGCCATGCTTGGTAGCGCTGCCGAGAGTTTTGCACCACCGCCTGATGGTTTTTCTTATGCCGGCTCCGACTGCTTTCTTCTCAGTGCTCTCCATTTACACTGTGGCCTAAAGCATTTACATCCATTCAATCTACAACAAAATGGCTTTGCTTTGCTGCATTCTTCACAAGGGTTGATGTTTAGGGTAATTACCATAGTATATCTCCCTTGTACACATGAGGCCCAACAGATTCTCCCCATCTTTAAAGCTGTGATATTATTCATCGGTTTTTACCAGTGTACCTCGCAGGCTTCTGGGATCACTGTGTCTTATTACCCACAGCAGAGAGCATGCCGTTCAGACAGTATGAAATATGTGAATAGTGGATTAGTTATGAAAGTGCAGATGTCGGTTTTATATTGCAGTGCATGTTTCCAGCTTCTGTGGATGTTGCAGAGAGAGAGGTTGTGCCTCGTACTCCGCTCCCTGGTTTACAGATCTGCCCAGATCAGTCAGCAGTGCTCTTATGAGCTTGCTCTGGCTGAAATGCAAAGCTAAGCAGCCAACACTGCTCCACATTTCACATCCAGTCCCAGCAGACATGTGCTCTTTGAAGCATTTCTGGGCCAGGGATACAAGTCTTGTTTGTTCAGTACTTCTGGAAAGAGAAAAAAAGAGAGGGAGAAAAATGTAAGCTATTTTTTTCTTTCACTATTGCAGAGAGTAACATTCTTTGACGTCTCAACAGAAAGCCTTATTACAGCACTTGCTGCCAGATGCCTTGATAGAATCACCCATGTCAAACAGGAAGAGAAATAAATGCTTCATTGAACTAGAGCTTAGCTCAGTGATGGTGGGAGGGAGGAATGGTGAGAAAGAGAAAGGGAGGGGCGACAGGCTGCTATAGTGCGTGGGTGTCAGTACACTAGCGGAGGGTTATTCTCAACCCTCAGTATAAGCACTTTCTTAGATGTGGTGTGAATAATTAGTGCTCCTGGCCTAGATAGTCTCATCAATGAACATCTAATCTTTAAGAAAATGGGTAAGAATAAAGCTGTAATCAAGGAAAAAGACGTTCTTGGTAGGCGCCCCGGTGCCAGCAGTTGCAGCGGGGTACAAGGCACATGTTTGTGTTTGTTCTCTCAGGCTCATCTTCCAGCGCCAAGTAGAGTATGACAGGATTTACATGCAGGTTTCTAATCTCTGTAAGCGAACCTGTTTCGGGATGTAATTCACATGGTATGTCTTTTGATTCGGATTAGTCTGGGCAATCCTCTTACCCGTGGCTCAGTATAACTTATCACTGACAAGGCCGCCTCGTGGAGCAGTGCAAATCCTCACATCCACCCCTCCCAGACTTCCAACTCATAATTCTAATCTGTCCAAATCTGATTCGAGACTTTAACTTCCAAATACCTCTTGAAAGCCAGAGCTCAAACTGAAGTTCATGCAAGGGCTTTGGATTACATAAATTGAGGTTAGGGATTTCCAATATGGCCTTATGTTTGAGAATAGAGCAGGATTTGGATGTAGGTTGTCGAGGCAAATCTCATGCATTTTATCATCTTTTCCCTTCAATGTTGAATCTTAAATAAAGGGATCCTTATTCACGTTCTACCCAATATCTTTTGGTAATTGATATTATACCTTTTTGTATGAATTAACAAAAAATACACAACTAATTCTACTCCTTAAAGTATTCATTTTTTGCTAATGCATTTATTTAACATTTAGAAATACATTGTGCGACAGAAAAAGTTTTCCTAACATCGCATACTTTACTTGATGTTGTGCTTTGACGTGCAAATACCATCAAATATGTATATGTGTGAGTCACATTCCTGATCCTTTAAGGTTCTTTATAATTCAATAAACAGGATTTAAAGTAGAGCAGGCATGCTCCACTTTTTCTGCCTCAGCCGGAAGGCCACAAACGGGTTCTTATTAAACGTTGTAAGATTATGCCTTAATCTCACCGAACACATGTTGGGTGGAATAAAAGCAATTTTATTTCTGAAACAGTGCTCCACACAGCTCTCCCTCTCTATAAGCTTATCCCAGCTTCTGCTACAGAATGAAAAGTGTTGTTGGCGTGCCAAAGCGGCTGTGTGTGTTTTTAAGGAGGCTGGAAGATCAAGGTCCTAATTGAGAGTTATACTGTACCATTAATGTACCTCTGCCAGTTTCTGACTGTACCTACTGCCCCGAGAGACAAACTTGGTTCCCAGTCGGAGAGGATTTGGGTGCCATGTTCTCTGCTCTTGGTGAGACAGTGGTGTGAAGATGAGGATAAGCCAAAGCTCTAAATCCCAGACTCAGCTGTCTTATCTGGAGCTGCTGGGCCGTGTGGCATGCTTTAATGGAGGCGGCTCACTGTCTGAGCTTTAGCTACAATCGCATTAAGATTCCCCTTCACCTCAACTAGGCTTGTTTGTTGTCAGTTTTTGATTGAATCTTGTGAATTAAGGTTTCATCTCGGTTAAAGTCACCCCACGCTTTAATTCTCCTGACTACTGTGTCCCCAGGAAGGAACAGTCTAATTTAATCTCTTATCGTGTGAGAGAATACTAATAATACGTCGTGTAAAACGGATTTGCCTTTTTGCCTTCCTTGTTAGCCGCACAGAGAAAACTGGTACAAAAAATGATCACTTATTTTATGAAATGAATTCCACTTTTGCTTCAAACAAAACACCACTTCTTTTAGCATCTAATGACAGGAACAATGCTAGTTAACAAAGCCCTTTGAAAACACCACTGTGCAGGCTTTTTAAAACAAGACATTTCCTCCCTCATATTTTTTCTTGCCACCTGTAAATGAGACATTTTATTAGGAAGACAAATAAGCCTTACATAAATTAAACAAAAATGTTTACACAGTCAGCAATATCTCATATAATGTGACATACATGTTCTATTTAAATTATTGATAATGTGATCTTTATGGAAACTTAAACTTTAAGTTATAAAGGTTAAGATACAGGAAACATATGTGAAATGTACACAGAGGAGATGGTTTTAATACGAAGCGCCCTTTATCATCAGAAGTGGTTCTTCTTTACAGACTAGGAAACATTACACACATATTCCGTGTGTGTGTGTGTGCGTGTGTGTGTGTGTGTGTGTGTGTGTGTGTGTGTGTGTGTGTGTGTGTGTGTGTGTGTGTGTGTGTGTGTGTGTGTGTGTGTGTGTGTGTGTGTGTGTGTGTGTGTGTGTGTGTGTGTGTGTGTGTGTGTGTGTGTGTGTGTGTGTGTGTGTGTGTGTGTGTGTGTGTGTGTGTGTGTGTGTGTGTGTGTGTGTGTGTGTGTGTGTGTCAGTCGGTCCGTTTTATCAGTCGACTTTCATGGTCATATTTTACTGTTGTAACCGGTCCTTACATAGACGATAAGGTTTGGCATGAACATTCAGTGAAATAGAAACAGAGTGAAATATCCTCGTCTTATCCTCTACGGTAAAAACATTTAAAAGGGCTATAGAGCGGAAATGACATGTTTAATATGCTTACTCAATCAGCTAATTGATTGATAAACCAAGGTTGACTAAAACCTTGATAATCTATTAATGGTTCATTTCACATGACCAACATTTTGAAATGAAAACTGGTTCAAATCCCCTGGGATAAGTGAAATATGTTGATATGTTGATTGGTTACAGCCTCTCAAATGGCCAGATCTGTTACGGTACATCCACACGGTCGCGTTGAAGCTTGCTGGAGGGCGTGTCTGGCATGGACCAACAACCAATCACATTCATCTCCCGCCCCGGACACGCAAGCACACGGTTTGATTGGCTAGTGCTTGTACTGGCATATGATTTGATTGGCTGGGGCTTCCGTCGACGCTTGAAAAGTTGAACTTTTCTCAACTTTCAAAGCAAGCAACGGAGGCAAAGCGACGCGACGGAACCACAATGCAGTTCGGCAAAGCGTGACGTCACCGACCTCATTCAAAGTGAATGGGAAGTGTCTCCGTTGAACACGCGACGCTGCCGTGTGGACGTACCGTTACAATGCAAGTGGAATATCTTTTTATTTTATTTTATTTTATTTTATTAGGATCCCCATTAGCTGGTGCATAACAACAGCTAATCTTCCTGGGGTCCACAAATAACATAAAACATGACATTCGACAGTACATTACAAGACAATGATACAAATCGTGTACGGCGTCAATTTTCCTTCAAACAGTGACTTTCATATCAACCATCACATACAGCTTATTTTCTTATTCCCCATTTCTTTGGAAAGAAAAATTCAAAAAAATAATAATAATAATAGTGATTTTCCAAATGTCTCCCTTCGCTTCTTTTAGAGTAAAAACAAACTAAACAAATACAATCCTCATCATAACTGTGAAAGGCTGTGTGTGTGTCTATGTTAGCGAAAGTACCATATTCCTGCATGTGTTTAAAAAACCTATATGAATCGGTGTGCTGCTGTGTTTACCATAACCTGTCTGCCGCTTGTGTAATTTACAATCTTTGGGCTGTATGTTAGAGAAAACAAGACATACACTATATGACATTATACTAGGAAATTGTGATGGACATGTTTCACTAGCTTCAGGATATGGGGGCTGTGTTGGGGGTCAGTTGTCTGGCCCTCTCAGCCGCGGGGTCACGCAGAGGCAGGTTGGGTTGACCTCGTTTCAAAGTGATAGCCTGGCCTGGCAGAACCTCTGGCATTGTTGTGCTTTTGCTATTATCCTCCCTCTGTTTACACCCCCCCCCCCCACAAACACACACATGTGCACGCAGCACACCCATACCCCCAGTGAGTCCCAGTCTGTTTACTCAGGTGCCTGCGCGCTCGCTGCAGCGATGAACTCCTGTGCAGACTTTAACACTCCGCTGCCTCTCAGGCAAATGCCAAAACAAATCTTGTCATAATTAGCAGTAATCCTGCTCATTACCGTCTGCTTAATTATCCTATTAATAGCACTTCCTGGGAGAGCTTGTTTGCTATGCAGGCAAATGTTTGTTCCTAAATTAGCAGACAAGAAGACAGCTCCATTGTTCAAACAGCGGCTTTGACAAAGCAGAACAGGCAGGATTAACAGCAGACAGAACGAGCCACAAGCTCATCTCCGCTTGGCGCTGACAGGCAGGGAGGAGGCAGCCTGGGCCAACAACAGCACTCTTATCCTGCAAGCTGCTGTATAATCTACATAGTCAAGTACACACAATCAGCGCAAGCAACTTGTCATATCAGAGCTGCAGTGTACTATGAAATAAGCATGAGTGACAAGAATAGAAGAAGCCACAGGTGCACTTGGATTAATGGTAGTTGTGCAGGTCATATATACAGTGTTTTTAAATGTGTGTTTAATGCTTTTTATTGCTGTGAATGGAGATAAAGCCGCTGTGTTTTTCGTTAATAGGATCCAGGCAGATTCCTGAGAGCCAAGAGCATTACTGGAGCACCCTGCAGACAGCCGCCCGACTAACCTCATTACACTGCAGGTAACAAGACACTAATGTGGACTTGTGTGAAGGCTGTGTGACTTTCAAAGGGAGAGTTGTGCCCACTCCCCATCTTGTAAGGCAACAGGCTCATCATTGTAAAAACGGGGGTATTAGTGAATTAGATCTGGCTTATCCATCCTGTCTCCCAAGTTCCCAAACAAGGTTCCAGAGGAAAGCTTTTAAAGTAAATAAGGCAAGTGCTCAGAGGGAGGTGAAGAGCAGCCACACAGAGCTATGCACACTAACCTAAGCAGACCCAACACCTCATGCTCCAGCAGGCCTATACATTATAAATGACCCTCTCTCTTTCCCCCATGCACCAACCCCCCCCCCCCCATACTGTACATACACAGCGTTCCTTAGCTGGAAGGAGCAGCGCCCGCTCTGTGGAGCCTGCAGCACTGTCAGCCCATTGATGTACAACACTCTGCCCTTTGTTCCTTGTACACAAACATACTTTCCACATTAATATTTCACAGGAAATGTACTCCGTGCTTGTGATTTAAAGCCTTTTCTTGTTAACAATGCTGTTTTCTCTATTCTGTTGCGCTGAATTATGAAGGCAACTTGTCAGAAAGAAGACATGCCCATTAGATTATAATACTACTGGAGATAAATGATTACTGCCAAGGCACATGTGACTTACTCCACTGTGCAGCGCTGCGTTCTACTTCTAGTTCAAACGTTTTCCCTGAGGTTGCACTTGCAGCTATTAGTTAAGAGCTTGGAGATGTGTTTAATGCGGTGTGTGTACAGTGTGTGTGCGAGTGAGCATGTGTGTACACATTATGCACATATGCATATAATACCTTGCTTTATTGCCCATGCATCTTTTTTCTCAGATCTGTTTGTCGGAGTGTGAGAAAATGTACAGCCATGTGATGTCGCTTGTTTGTTCTTGTTGTCAGAGAAAAGGCAAGGATCAATGGATTTCTCTTGCTAGAGTGAAACATGACAGACATAACGAAAGCCTTTCATGAGAAATGAATGAATAATTCATGGGGCGCTCTCTTGCTGTGCTTTGTTGTGTCTCATACAGATGGGATTACAGAAGGCTAGATCTTGGAAACATATGAAAGATTAATTTGTGATCTGGGACACTGCTTGCTTACAAAAGGACTAAATAATGATTTTACTGAGAGTGGCAGGGATCTGGGGAGGGGTGTGATGTGCACATGGGGCTGGACACAAAAGCCTGCAGAGAACACAGCCTGCAGAGTAATGTGACCTGACATATTCAAAAACTTTGTGTGAAAATGGAACTTCATCTTTTAAACCTTCCTGTCATAACTGATGACTGATGGATTTATGATTTGATGCAACTCAATAAAAAACTGAAAGACAACTAAGTGTTGGACGGTGCTGTTAATCCGTTTTTTAACTCATACCTTCAGAGCAGAGTCTATTTGCTTCACCTTACTTTAGACAGGCTGTCAGACACGGGTACAACAAATATTTTCTGAGCTGCAGGGATTTCCTGTCTTGCTCAAGGACACTTCTTCAGCCGGTTGAGGGACTGACCGAGATTTAACAACTCCTAGAAGGATTATTAGTAGTACTAGTCTAGGTGTTTCTGTCTTCATATTTGCTGTGTGTAGAATTTAAGGGGTTGCCTGAAAATAAGTCATATTTTTTCAAAAGAGCCCTCCAATATTTCAGCATGGGGCACGAGAAGCTGCTGTCTCCCAGATGGCACCTACTCCAGGGTGGCACTGCTTGTTGTTTTTGATGAGCTGTGCATATACAAAAGCAAAACATCTGGAGCCGCCATGTGGCCTCTCCATTTGGCCAACCCCATACCTCCCCGAGCCAGATGCACCCAAACAACTGTGAGCTAAACAGCATGAATGATTCATCGAAGAGTGAGAGGCACGGCTCACACCAGAGACCTGCCAGCTACTTTGATTGGAAATCCGAAAACGCTATGAATATGCACGAGACATTATGCCTGCTAGGGGGGATGATTTGTCAAATGATCTGTATTTGACCAATATGGGGAAAGCTCCTGTGGTTATTCTGATTAAAAAATAAATAAGAAATGTAATGTCCAATTGCCAGAATCATTAAATTATTAAGAGGTGCTATGCAAATGTGACTGTAGGATTGCTTCCAGTGTCAAAGATTAGCAAACAGTGTTGAAAGAGCGGGATTCACACCTGCCTCATGACTCCATCAAATTTCATTAGATTTTAAATTGGAAAGACCTGCATCTGATATCAGACCATTTATGCATGAATCTATCTGTGGAAATGGAAAAGGTTTGAATAAACAGACGGTTGTTGTGAAAATACATGCAGTCGTAAGATTAGTAAGTGGAAATGAAACTTACTACCGGTTATCTTTTATATATCGTCTGAAAACCAGGATTGTTTTTTATCATATGAAATTTAAAAGTGAAATTTATTTGAAAATTACCAAGAATTGTAACACCTGTTTCATTTATTTCATCTTTGTTTTTTAGGGATTCAAGTATAAATTGTCTTTGTAAGGGATTGTTATTGTTGTAACATTTTGAATTAAGTTTTGTTTCCTTTCAGTACAACTTCAAATGTCCCGTGAGATCAGACCAAAACATCGAACTTGATGTGTTACTGCGTGAAAAGGCAGAATGCTAACTTGGGGGACACCTATAAGTGTGTGACATAAACATGTAGCTTTAAAATGTCAAAGTGCAGCAAGATCTAGTTAACATATAATTAAATAGTGAGAGCCACACATTATACTGGAGCTATTCACTGTGCACAGAAGATTTCAGGCATGTCTTTTGTTCAGGGAAAATATATTAAAAGACTATTTTGTCCTGGCATGATGTGCCACGGATGTCTTGTGTCTTGCTACTGAGTCATTACTTGTAAATATTGTGCACTTCTGTTCTTCTTTTCTGGAAGCAAATGAATCTGTTCATTATTCTGTTTTCAACAATCCTACCTTCTGAGGGTAAGATTTACACTGAAAAACAAATCTGAAAGGTTTTTGGGTATTCCATAATTTGCCCATATAAAAAGGAAACACACTGGACGCTGCACTAGGTCGGAAACCAGAGGAGACTGTGAAGTCCACCGTAGACGATGTCCTCTCCATTAAAGGCAGCTCATTGTGGAATAGCCTCCCAACTGAGATACGGGATTGTCCCACTCTCAATAGCTTTAAAGGTCAACTTAAAGAATGGTTGAGAAACCAACAGACGTGCAATCACCGCTAAATGCACTTTAACACAGGGGTATCTCCTCCTGCACTTTATCTAGCTCTTTTATCTTCTCTTGCACTTTATATGTCGTAGCTGCTATAGTGTACTGCCATGTGGTAAATACTTGTATGCTGCTCATGCTCTTTCTGCATATCATGTATTTATTTTTGCCATGTATATAACTGTCATGTTCATACATGTTGTATGTGATTGGACTACGCATGGAAATGAGCTCAAAGCTAAAATCCGGCTAATTTACATTTGAAAGCATTATTTTGTTTAAAGTATTCATCAATGTGCACTGTTCCGGTTCAAATAAACGATTAACTAAATATGAAATGTTTTTTGAATATATAGGCTTCTATACTTTATTTTCAGGGGAACTTAATGGCATCAATTATGGATTTGTATATTAATTTTGAGTTACTGTCAAACCAGACCTCTGCTTGCACCTCTTTTCTTTCCTTGTTTTTCTACCTTTTTTAATATGATATTTATTTGTTCTTGCGATATGTTTGCAGATAGGGAGAGAAATATTAGCTAGAATCCTGCTGACCAGCATAATCAGTGTGCGGGTAAATTGATAAAAGGTTATGAATATTCATCATTCCAAATGAAATATCCAGTTATTTTCTGAGTTAAGAATAGTATAGTGTAATTTAGAGATATGGGTCATATTCCTGAGTTAAAATTATTCGCACATTGATTACAAAATGTGTCGGTCATACACACCGTTTCCCTGCTGTCTCTCTCCCTGCCGCTGAGCTGCAGCACTCACTTGCTCAAACGGGGTAGAACAATAAATTAGCCCAATTATTATCCTATAAACGATATCCGATATATCAATTTGATCGTCCAACCCTATGAGAGACATGATGATGCGCCTGGGCGATGAGGTGGTCACGTCTATAAACAGACGCATCAACATGCAGAGTGGCTGCAGCAGGTCTGTGGAGGAATGTGTCATCAGAGCTCTGACAGCGTGTCACACTCAGCCCTGATGCCATTCACTGTCTAATGAGATGAGCTCTTACTGCTAATGAACCCATCCATAACTCCCAGAGCTGCATTCATCACTGCACAAAGCTGAGTGAAAACAGTCAGGCGGATAAGAAAAACTAAATGTTCAGACCTACTTAACGTCTCAGAAGAGATACAGGGCACATTTCAGATTAGTTACATTAAGATGAGGTACTAACAACAAATATGTTTATATTGATTTGTAAAAGAGAAGTCATTGCTTTTTTAAAGTAACGCAGCGTCCACACGGCTTGCCGGTGGGCGTGTCTAAAACTCAACCAACAGCCAATCACATGAATCTCCCGCCCCGGACCCACAAGCACGCGGTTTGATTGGCTAGAGCTTGTACTGGTATATTATTTGATTGGCTGACGCTTCTGTCGAAGCTTCAAAAGTTGAAAATGTCTCAACTTTTGAAGCGAGCAACGCGAGCAAAGCGAAGCAACGGAACCACAATGCAGTTCGGCAAAGCGTGACGTCACCCCATCCAAAGTGAATGGGAAGAAGCGTTGAAGCTTCAACGCATTCCGCAGTGTGGACGGGCCGTAACGCAGCGTCCACACGGCAGCTTGCGTTGAAGCTTGCCGGCGGGCGTGTCTGAAGCTCGACCAACAACCAATCACATGAATCTCCCGCCTCGGATACACAAGCATGCGGTTTGATTGGCTAGAGCTTGTACTGGCATATGATTGGCTGACGCTTCCCTTGAAGCTTGAAAAGTTGAACTTTTCTCAGCTTTTGAAGCGAGCAACGGAGGCAAAGCGAAGCAACTGAACCACAATGCAGTTCAGCAAAGCGTGACGTCACCCCATTCAAAGTGAATGGGAAGAAGTGTTGAAGGTTCAACGCACGCCGCCGTGTGGACAGGGCCGTAAATTCATACTTGGCAAACAAATTGTTAAGGCTGTGGAGGAACTTGTAAAAACCAAGGCATTTTTAAATACTCAGTAGATTGTATTACATTATGTTACAGCATATATAATACAACATTTTGTATAAGAGATGACTGTTAATGTATACATGTGGTGTGCTGAGTTAACTGTATGTCAGCTGTTTTGGGTGTGCAACAACATTTAAAACATAGTGGAATAATCTATAATAGGGATATTTCACTTTAAAGTGAAATAACCACAGTGAAGGAAAGTAACAATGGCCACAGATTAAATATTTCACTTTCAGAGAGTCATTTTATTCTCAAAGCTACTTTTGGTCATTTACATTTTTGAGGACTGACTTTGTCTCGGACTTTGTCTGACAGTGTCTCACTGTGGATGAGAAGCAATGACCGCTCAGACCTTGTGCTGACTCAGCCTAATCTGTCTGATGGCTTTGACTTTCACTCATAATCTAGTTAGTAAAAAACTGACACCTCTGTTGGAAGACTTTGATATGCCCTCCTGTGTTGTGTCTCTCTGACTCTATGCAGTTTACTGAGCCAATTACCACAGTATTGCCACAAAAGACAAAACCTACCTTTTCCTGATCCTGAGCATCTGATGTTCTAACAACAATATAAGCAATAATATTTACACAAATGGCTTTTTAGCTTTAGAATAGCTCATTATTATGCAGGGAACACTCTCAATCTCAATCTCTACATCTATGGCAGCCAAATTCCAGTGTCTGTTGAATTCCAACACAGAGAAAGGTTGTCAGTAGTTTATAGAATACAATATTTAATTTTTTCATTTTATTCAAATACTTATAAAATAAAACCAGAGAAACTGATAATGCTGCAGTGGTCTTTATATTTTTTCCAGAGCTGTATGTGTCCCCAGTGTCTTTTCAGGAGAAAAGCAGGTCTCTCTTTTACTCCTGATCCACCTGATCTGAATATGAGCTGATCAGATTTAGCCACGTTGTGATGTCACAACAGTTTTTTGGGTTGGGCAACCATTAGCCAATCACCAACCAAAGTAACACCCGCCCACCTTATCACCTAAATCTCCTCCTATACCTCATTCACACCAACGCAACTCCGGTTCAAGCTCCGTGCTAGAGCTTTTCAGGTTCAGAACCGGTTCTTCGGTTTAGCGGAGGCTCTTTTCACACCGCCCAGAGTCCGACTGGTGCTGCGCCATTGCGTCATCGTTTGCGTCATGACGTAGCCGTTTGCGTGCCTGCTTCATAAAGCCATACCGTGCGGAAACCCCTCACAGCTGACACCGACAACAACAACAATGGCCGATTGTGCTCCAGCTTCCTCTGTACCTCTTCGGAAGACCAGATTCCCAGTAGGTAGCTGGTCTCTTCAGTGGACCACTGCTGCTTGTTAAGTTTCTCCATCGTTGTGTACAAACTGGATAAAACGCGGGCTTCTTGTTGTTGTTCAGGAGTTGATCCCGCCCCTGCCCCCGCCTCGACGTAAGCGTGACGTATGCGGTGCTTTTGCTCTGGCCGGACAATTTTTTGGTGCTTGAAACGAACCTGGATTCCGGAGCTAAGAGGCTGCGGTGTGAAGAGGAAAACCCGGTGCTTTTCAAGCTCCAGCTCCGAACCGTACCCGAAACACCGTTGGTGTGAATGAGGTACTAGAGCACCATTGTGTTTTTTGGAATCAAACATCTCTCAGAGGGGCGTGGCCAGCAGCAGCTCATTAGCATTTAAAGCTACATACACAGAATCAGCACTTTTAAAACAGCGCTGAAACAGAGGGGGTTGTGGGATGCTACAATACATTATCTGTTTAGTATTTCGAGCCAAACACTTGATTTGATGAGACATGATTTGTGTATATCTGAGACCTATGACATATTGTTGGACAATTGTATAATAGGGGACCTTTAAAAGTAACACTCTGATATACATTTTGGTACATGTTAATGGGTAATGTCTCTATGGGCCAAACTCAACAGCACAGCGGTCTGAATTTAAAACACCACATGGAACAGTGAACTCAATGAAGTGAAGAGAGTCTAAAGAAAAGCCAACCTAGTTGAACATAATGACCTACTGCTGTATGCTTTGTGTCTGTTGGATTTGTACATTATTCACCACTCTCCAGAATCTAGTTTTCCAATGTAGAAGTTCCTACATTACAATCCGTTGCTTTGCAGTGAGGGACACAGATGAACAGCATTAGTGTCCTTGTATGAGAATGAGTTTGTGCCCTTCTGCTTGTATTTGAGTCTGGTTTATTGCATTGATGGCAGCTTTCAATTTCCCCTGGTTCACTTTGGTTTCAAAACTAAGCTGCGTAAAAAAGGATTAAGATTATGCTTTGAACGAGTCATCACTTTAAACTACAGATGGAGTTTACAGTTCAAAAGGGATTATAAATATTAAAGAGGGCATTTTTTCTCTTTTCAAATTATTGGGTTTTGCTCCAGTGCATTGCTGAATCACACAGCATACACACATTCAAAGGATTAAGCAAACATAAATCTTCAAGGTCTCTCTTATGACTATGTCTGCATTTGAATTACCTTTGAATAATATCCGATTAAATAATTAATTGTTTCGGAGACAAACAGGCCTGTCACAGCGGCTGAGTGAAACACAGGAGTCGGAGTCTACAGATAATCGCTCTGCTTTGATTTGCAGACGGCTTCAAAAGGCTCAGGAGCTTTTTGTTGTTCTTTGAATTTTGAAGAACGTCACAATTGCTGAACAAAAGCCTTCCTCACAAAGTACCTTTAGCTTCTGATCCTGTCACTGTTGGAAATCTTTCATTTCATTGATTACTCTAGATAGTAACAAGCTTAAACAAAACAACATTAATATTCTTAGTTAAACGTTTTTCCTGCAATGTCAACATCCTAAACAATAAACATTGGTAGTAACTTTGTGTTAAAATAATTGGAAAATGTACATGTCACTTTTAATTCGACAATTCTTCTTGTACACAATTTCCATGGCATACAATGTGTTAAAGGAAAGGCAGCTGTGATTAATATAATTAATCAATAACTTCTCTCACCAACAATTTGCTTTGTAGGTGTAGCAAACAGCACCATAAACTTCAGTTTTTGTATTGATTGAAGAAAACAACATATGAAGGTAGTTAGTGAGTTTAAGAGGTGCTGGTCAATTTTCTTTTAAGCTTTAAAACTGAGCCAGGCTAGCAGTTCGCCCCTGTTTCCAGTCTTTATGCTATGCTAAGCTAAGCTAGTCACCTACTGACTTTGGTGAGATTTTCTCTATTAAATAATAACATGAAAAAAGGTGGCCTCCACTGCCTTCGTCTTTGCTCACTGAGAGCGTCTCGGTGAGGAAGCCTGAGCTCTATGGTGAGTGTAACAGAGACACAGGCCATCATGGAATAGAAACCTCATATCTCAAATCTGTTTGGGAGCAAATTACTGGCCGGGTCGATGACCAGTAAGCACATGAATGGATCAATATCTCCTCTCTGAGGGAACAATCTTCACTTATAATGACAATGTATTGACTTTTGAATAACCGCTCATGTTTCAGCAGTGCTAATCATTTTGCTTCCCCTGAAAATGGATCTGTGTGTGTGTGTGTGTGTGTGTGTGTGTGTGTGTGTGTGTGTGTGTGTGTGTGTGTGGTGTGTGTGTGTGTGTGTGTGTGTGTGTGTGTGTGTGTGTGTGTGTGTGTGTGTGTGTGTGTGTGTGTGTGTGTGTGTGTGTGTGTGTGTGTGTGTGTGTGTGTGTGTGTGTGTGTGTGTCATGCATACATAACTGGCTAGATCTAGTGTTTGTGTGGCATCTGTCTGAGGCTGAATGGATAAGTATATGTGTGTCAACATGTGTCTGGGTCCCATTAAAAGCATTTAAATCGAGACGACTAATTGCCACTGTCTTGCTGTCAAACATCTCGCCAGCTGCTCAAACTAAAACGGTTATTTTTTGCTGTTGTAAAACGATATGCTTCTGGTAATTGAGAGCCACCTGACGGGGTCACTTTGACCATCCAGGTATTCTGATCCTTGAACCGCCTGCGAGCTGGTGCTGAGCTGCAGGTTTGGAGGCAGAGTGGCCAACATAAGCCATCGTGTTGTGACAGACTGCCCCCTATGAATAAATGATGGACTGTGTGTGTGCAACGGTCAATGACTGAAATAGCAGCGCTGCTGACGTGCTGCTGCTTTCATCTCTCCCTTGATTCAACAGCTGGGAGGTGCAGGCTGCTTACACTTGCATTTCACTTAAATTAAAAATGTTTACTTAGAGATCAATACATCAGAGGGTACTTTATTTAAGTAAGAGGAGATTTTACATAAGTTATGAAATCAAAGTGATCCAGCTTTGTTTTACTACAGGTATACACAGTGTGTACTGCACCATCATACAGTGGGAAACAATTTCTAAAAGCAAATCTACAATATGTTTTATTTCGTTTTAAATGTTCCACATTAACAAGCACACAGAAAAACAACACAAAAATTGCAAAAAGAAAACTGTACATTACATCATTGCTCAATTAGATAATGAACTACCAAAGACTTCACCTGACAATATTATTTCTAAGCCACTTACAACATTGTATTCAAAACAAATCTGAATGTTTTTGTTTCGTTGTAGATTTTTGCATTTTGGGCGTGAGAGATTGTGTCTTAGGCAGTATTGGTGTTCTTCTATGGAAATCAATCGTTTATTTTTGAAAGAGGTACATTGGTAAAGCTTTCCAGTAAGCTAGCTATAAAAGCTGTCCATGTGTGTCTGAAAATATTTGTCTCAAATATTGGCTCTATGAAATTAAAAGCAAAATTCACACACATTTGGCCAGCGTTGAGTCTTCAGATTTTAATGTGACAACAGCTAAGCAGGCATTTGGCTGAGAAACTCTGGATCTTCCAGACATTTAAACAACATGTTGGCATAAATTCCTGCGTACGATTGAAAATAACTGCCTAATCTTACTTGCAAATGTGCAGAGTGCACTGAAAACCTTTAAAATCATTCGCTCCGTGTTATCATACAGAAAGCATACAACCTTGTTATAATATGTAAAACGTTATACCACTCTGCATATTATCTTCCAAATGTAACCCAAGTGACGGATGGATTTGTCCATATAGGTGAAAAGCAAATATAACCCAGTGCAATTTTCCTTCCCACTTGTATCTACCTCATTGCAGCATGGAGAGGAGAGGAGCGAGAGGCCCCGTGTTAAGTGTCTTATTAGTGGGAAATGACTGCAGTGTCAGACGAGCCCAAGCTGTCACAGTGCAGCCGTCATTAAAATAAGCACGAGAAGCTCTTGTCGTGGATGGAATCACATTTTAATCCGCAGCACATTATTACTATGGTGAGGAAGGTCAGCACTCAGGCACATTTAAGCAGGAATAAACCCCCTTGAGAGCTTATGATAATGTCTTCCCTCAATGGGAAATATTGGTCATATTTTAGTTTCAAGCTTTTTGTAGAATATGGCACGGCTAATGAAGAGCCTAATGTAATGCAGCTGTGCGGGCCGCCATGGTAACCATGAATAATTCAGCCTACTTGTTCTTTGGTTTCCTGGTCTCAGGAGGGTTCTGCCTATATTGTCCATTATGACAGGCCATTATCCAGCCTTCAGCCTGCTAGCTCTCAGATGGTGCGCAGAGCCCATTTGTTACCCCTCTTGCCCCTGGTAACCTTCAACCAGCTGGAGAGAATGATTGAGACTTTACTGTTGTATAAACATGAGAGCAAGAGGTGCAAGAGGCAAGAAAACCAAGAGACCCCTCAACACCAGGGAATTCAAGGAGGCCCTTCCATTTCATTACAAGTGCATATTACATCTGCATCCTACGCCATCAGCTGCTCTTTGAATACAGATTGCACCAACAGAACACTGTCATTATGTTAACCTGCATTGTGCAGGTCCTGCGTTGAGCAGTGGTGGAAGATGTATTCAGACGCTTAACTTAAGTAAAAGTAGCAATAACAAACTGGAGATATAGTCAATACAAGTAAATGTCCTGTATTTAAAAACTCAGTATTTAGATATTATCAGCTAAATGATCTGTCAAAAATAAAAGTACCCATGATTAAGAATGGCTTCTGTCAGTGTTAAAATCAATATATATATTATTGATTTGTTAAAAGCAGCACTTCAAAGGTAATGATTTTACACATGAAAGTCTATTTACTAGTAGTACTACTGCATATTATGTGAACAAAGTATTTTGTTCCCAATTGGGACTGTAGACTACTACAGGTTTGAAAATGCTATATAATCTGGATGTGGACTTACAAAATAAGTGAGTCTACCAGACCTCTGCTCTGCTTGATGCTAGCTGCTTGAGGCTATATTAGCCACCATTAGCATAACACACCAAAATCTCCTAACAAAATGACAGTGGTTAAGTTGCATTGTGGGTAATATTGCAATCAATTTCGACAATGAAAATACTCAAATGTACAAGAAAAACATCCCCACACGAAAATAATGAAGAAGGAGTTGTGTTTAGGTACAGTATTTAGCTTCTGGTATGGTAGTGGTTTTGAGCTTTTTTCTACTGGCCTTTCTTTCATGGTGAATATCAATAATCAAATCACTTCCTATGGATTCAAGTATACGGAAGAAGCCGAGAATACATTCAGGAGTCTAAAAGGGAATTAGCTGTGTGATTGTATTTGGTCTGGAATGTAGTCGGTATTGGAGCTGCCGGTTGAGGAGGTGTGATGCATTTGATCTGATCATTAAGGCGGGCAGGGTGCTGTGCTCCCTGGTACCTCAGCCATTTCAAATCAATGCCTGTGGCGGGTCTTAAATCAATGAGCGTGTTGCATCTCAGAGACTCATCAGTGGGCAGTCCCCAGAGAGGGTGGATAGCGAGGAGGAAGGAGAGGGAGATAGACACTGGGCGAGAGGAGGAGGGAGGCAGTGGGTACACTCTTAGCTACTGACCTCTGTAATTATCCTGTGCTACTGCCTGAATCCAAATGTGATCCGATTGAGATAATTGCCTATTGGAAATCCCATTGAACCTTAGTCCACTCACAGCTCTCTGCTGGACAATCCTGAACCTGTGTCACGCTGTGGCCGAGCCGCCGCTGTGCTACGACTTGATATTTAGCAGAGGAGTAAATTGAGACTGATGTTTGTGCTCTTGTGATTCCAGCCCAGCCATTGTCCCAAGGGCGGGGCAGTGTAATCAGGGCCGTGATAGCATCTCTTTGGGGGGGGGGGGGGAGGCGGAGGAAGTAGGGCCTGTGGGCTGATCCAGAGGGCAGATATATTTATCTAGGTAATGAGAGCCCAAACACTGTGGCTCTGTGGGGAGGGCCGGGGACATGGCCTAGTGCGCTGAGAGACCCGCCGATGCCATGGCGGTGCAGTCCCCGTGCTGCTCATTAAACTTCCATCAGCGTGTGGTCGCCATGTTCCTGCCAGGCCTCCAAAGTGCCCGTTATTAATTCATGAAAGCACACTGCACATGTGATTGAGTCTGGCGAGCAGTGAAGCATTGAGGCACGAGAGATGGGGGAAATATTGTCTGTGTCTGAACACCCAACCCTCCACCAAACCCCTCCCACGCTTTCCCTCTGGCAGTGTGCCCTTGAAAAAAAAACCTCAGAGACACAGATACACTATGTTGTGAAACATTAATAGCCGCTGCTGCAGTTTGCCTACAGCTAGAAAGAGAGCAATGCAGGTCATGTGAGTGTGTGGGTGTGTGGTTGAGCACATTTGTGAATGTATATGGGGTCTGCATGCATGTTTTGAGCCTATTTGCTTTAGTGTTTTATAAATGTGGAGGAGGTGGTTGTGTATTGTCGAGACATTCTGTGTGAATATATTACCAACAAACGCAGTGTTGTTTTGGGATGGGATGCTTGTATATGGTGAGCCAGGCGCTTTTATCTCCGCTCCACAGACGTGCTCTCTAAAGCTTGTGTTTGTCGGGCCGCCTTTTTAAAAAGGAGACAGTAAATTGGCCTGGATATGGATTGTTGCAATTGAATTTAAAACATTAGCTCCAGGATAATAAGGGTTGCTATAGAGAACATCTAGGAAATGCATTTGGTCGTTAGAGCATGGAGGGATGGGACTAATGGCGCACGGGGGTGGGCCGGGGGTGGAGGCAAAAAAACGATGAAAACCAATTTTTGGGATGAATAGGTTATTTCAGGGAGAGTGCGAGAAAGAGAGGAAGTGAAATAGAAATGGGGAGACGAGGGAGACGGCAAGAGAGAGGGGTGCTACATGATTTCAAATTAACCATTATTGTAGGCTGTGACATGTATTATGTCTCCTGAGGCTCCGAATCTTGAGCTCATTTTCACGGAGAAGAGGGGAATAGGAGTCCACTGTCATAGTTTGAGCGTGTACAGCTGGTTTGAGCTCCTCATCTTACGGCCAATTATAACTTCTCTTCTTCCAAATCCTTACCCGGGCTCTCCAAGGCAAATCTCACCAAGCATAGCTCATTGTTAGTCTCACTCGATGTCCAATTAACAGAATGTTCCTCTCACTTCCTCCCCTCCCTCCCCTTCCCTTGCAGTGAAAAATAAGACAGAGAGCAGTAAAACTGTGTGTAGCTGCGGCACTCTTTATCAATATAATGATAATGTAATAGCAGTGGGAATATTTAACTGTTATTACCTCTATGCAAGGAAGAAAACTCTAATTGTATAATCACTTCCTAAAATAGACATTTTGTTATAATAACAAGTCAAAGTTATTAAAAGTGTTTCTTGTTTTGTTTGCATCCTAATTAAACTAACAGTCCAGGGACTCTATAATATATCTATGCGTTGGCGGTATGTGAGTGAAGATAGTACCTTAATCACTTTTGTATGACTTCTCATAAATCAACAGTTCATATTTGCTTTATTCTGACAGTAATTGAGCTGTTCTCTGTGGTATGAGCCTCAAGTTGTATCTGCTCAAGCTCCTCTCATAATTGGTGTTGCAAGGGACCAAAGATTTGACAGAAAATTAAATTGACCTTGTTCTAGCCTGTTAGGAAGCCAGAAATACCTGTGCGTCAGCACATCCGTAGCCATCCGTACATGGCTAGTCATGTAGAAAAAAAGACAAAATGGCAACTGTCGAGAGAGAGAGAGGAAGTCTCACTGCATTATATGCTTGTGCTTACCTCCTTGAAATGTGAAAAGCAATGTGCTGCCCAGGAGCATCTCTGTCAGATTCAATCAGAGTGCAAATAACAAGAGAAGCAGAAAAAGCACTGTTTATGATATCATTAGGCCAGTATGTGGTGTCATTATCAGATGGGTGGAAAATGTAGCACTGCAAAAATACAGAGAGGTTGAAGCCTAGTGTGAAACAAGCTATAATTACTATATGGATTTCATCACAGAGCTAATCAGCTATTCTTAGTTGTTTATCTGCAACATATGAATTACATTGAGATGTTGTTTCCTGGCTTATGCAAGTACAGCAGCACCAAGGACCTTGCCCCCTTGGTGTGCACTCTGGTTAGCCAGTTAGCCAAGACATGGATACAGCATTGAAGCCATAACAGCGTGAGTAAAGTGATTAGAAGTCCATATCTCCTATTATATTGCTCTCATGACCTTCAAATGTGGGACAAATGACAGTGAAGATACTTATAGAAGAACAAGGGTCACGGTTATATTAATTGATGTATGGGATTTCTACTAGTGATTATACAATTTGGGTTAACATTCACCTTGCAGGTTTCCCATTATGGATCTAAAGGCCCTCTAAATGTCCACACAGAGCCATGATACCAGCGGGGTCTATTCACCTACAAATCATGAGAAACTGAAGACTTTGTGACGCACTACTGGGTAATAGTCTTTCCGACACAAAATTGGCAAACTGATCTCCCCTACACCTCGTAGAGTTGGTAAATCATTGGCAACATTTCCCAAGGAAACATTAATAAGTGTTTCATGTCTTGGTTAATGTGAGTGTTAAAAGCTTGTTCCAGGATCCAAAGATCGCAATATCTCAAAGTCCTTGAACATATAAAGTATAAATTGAAAATATCCTGCTACTGTGTCAGGCATTCTTCATTCCTATTAACAGAGAAATATACACATTAACCCTTTCCCCACAATTATTGACAATATGCTGTTTGGAAACTTAGTCAAATGTGATTTGACTGGATGTTGCTGTTATGTCTACATGACATCCATGCGTTGAGCATAGTTCTGCACTTAAACCATACAGTTAAGTATTCATAACAAACTGAAACTTCAGTTTTACACTTGTTTCATGCCTCTTCTTTCACAAAAAGTGCATGCAATCTAAATCAGTGTGTGTGCCAGCCGCGGTGTTGCCACCTCGGTAAGTCGTCGGAAATGTAATCTGATTGCAAATAAAATCGCTGGCCTAGAAAATAATATAAAATGTGTTTTGCTTCACAAAATTACATTTTCTGTGGGATATTGTACAACACTACCTCTTCAGGTCTTATTTAATTTGAATATTCTCTAATTAAATAAGGCAATATGAGACTTGTATTAGACTCAACCAGCGGTGAATCTAAGTACATTAGTCAAGTACTATACTTAAGTAAAAATGTGAGGGACTTGTACTTTACTGAAGTATTTACATTGATGTAACTTCTACTCATGTAATACCTTTCAGAGGGATATATATACTTTTTATCCAACAAATGTGTCTAATGACTTAAGGGATTTTTCTGATACTCATTATCTCCAGTGAAAATCTCCAGATGTGAGGGGTTTGAATGTTTGTGCTGAAGGATTAACTTTTCCTTTAAGGGGTTTTCAAAATCCTCTTTCTTCTTGGGAAAGTAGGATCTAAATACAGTCAGTACTTTCTACAACTGCTTACAACTCATACACATGCAACCTATGACAAAGGGTTAAAAGGTTTATCTGCAAGTCAACTAAAGATCAAGAACCATGACTGCTGGGGGAGACAGCAGGGGTCAGTTTACTGAGTGGAGGTCCAGCTTCACATCAGGAGACTGTAAACTGTCCTCTCTGACAGGATCAGCCCACGTCTGAATCTTAGGCTGACTTGCATTGTTTCTGAAATGTGCATACAGTTAACAATAATACATCGACACATTCACATAGGTTCACACCACAGACACAAAGCAGATGTGAGGTCTCTTTTGAACGAAGCCCTCTCGGGAGCGATGTCTCTCTCACCTTCAGAGTGAAAGGTGGCCAGTATTGGTTCAAACTGAATGCAGATGGAAAGAAACACGATCTCTGTGCCTGTGCAGGAGATCAAGTACTTCTCCCTTTTAGGTTACAACTTATTTTAGGCTGCAAACATTAGTCAAAGGACAGAAAATCAGAAATGGTTGTTTTCAGACTCTGATATATTTCCTATTTTTCTCTGTCTAATATCATTTAAAACGTAACACCTTTGGTTTTGGACTGGCAACGGAATACTTTTAAAGACATGCCCTTGGACTATTTTCTGACATTTTATAGAATATATGATTCAACTTTTATATAAAAAATCAATTAAATTCATATTAAAGTAAGAAAAATATTATATTGCAGTGTTACACAATCGTGTTTATGATGTAAGAAGATCAAACTGCCTGAGATGTTATTAGGTTGTTATTTTAACTTTTACATTTATCCTCCAAACAGTCCGCTAAGTCTCTAAGATGCAGGACTCCCTGCATCAGAAGGATGCATGTGTCAGGAAAAGTGTTTGGTAATGTAGTTGTCGCAGGGGGCGCTGTGGAGGAACAGGTCCCACTGGGAGGCAGATGGCAGTGGCCGCAGAAGTACGAGGTGTGTGCTGGCTCGGCACATTCACTGTAGGGCCAGATCTCAACACCTCACCTCTTTCGATTAATCAAGCCTGCCTTGGTTATTTAAGGCCCCAAATGAATCATGCAGGATAACTGAGGTGATAGATTAGGGTTACAGGAAAGTTTGGGGATTTGAGGATAAAAGGGTTTGTTCGGGGTTACTGCAGCCAACGGTCACCTGACCAAGAGGCTGCAATCAGGAACTTTGAATGCAGTGAGTTTATGTATCCATCACTGAAAGAAATTCTCCACAGTCATCGTTCGTAAGGGGATATTTGTACATAGTGATCTGTGTCAGTGATGTCTGTCCATAAACAGACTGATTACAGACCGCAGAATGCACTTGAGTTACCGCTCTTTCTTAGTAAGACGGCAATGATACTGCAGGTGGTAATGCAGAGGTGTTAATACGAGGAGTGCCCTTACCGAATTCATTATGAAGAAATGACGCTAACCTTCCTTAAATGATTCCTTTTTAAATCAGAGGTGACGTGAGTGTTAATTCATTCTGATGGAGAAGTGCGGCAGCGAGAGCCTGAGAGCACTGCTCTTCAGCCCTCTTCACTGGTAATTTAACTGCAGCATGTGAGAGGATATGCATACATCAACACTCAACACCTCAACACTTGCGATTGGCGGGGACTGGGGGAATGTGTGAGAGTGTGTGTATCTTTCTGCAGCTCAGCAGATCATTGGCAACGAACCACCAAAATAACATTTCAGTACCTTGCTATGTTAACGATTGCTGATGTTAAGAGTGGAGGAATCACGACTGCAACTACTTGTGTTGTTTGTGAAGACGTGTTTTATGCCTTCTTTAAAGCAGCATGCCTGTCAGTGTTATCACAGCATTAGGTTGTAATGAATAATGTCTTCACTAGCAGGCATTCCCTCCGCACTGCAATAACAAGTCCTTGGTTTGTTAATGAGTGTCTAAAGTGAGACAGTCTGGTGTGCTGTTAAATGGCAGGCAGAGCTGTGAGGATCTTATTCTAACACTTAAAGCTGACTTGATCTTCTGTCTTTACTCCTGCCAGCTGCTCTCCGCTCTGACAGACACGAGCACATTCCTAGGAAAGAAGATTCTGGTTGAGCCGTTTACCTGCCAATCAAAACCAAAGGGGTCAACCCCCCCCCCCGGGGATGAAGGGGGGCCGGGAGGGGGGGTCTCGTCATGCACTCTGGGTCTCCAGATGAACCCTGCCGCATGTGTGTTGATGTAAGATCATTGGAGCATGTCAGCCACAGCGAGTACGCCACGTCTATAGGGGCCCACAGTTAAGTTTACACTAATTAATGGGGCTGAACTTTTCAAGGCAATGCAGCGCCTTTCAAAGCAGCTGGACCACATTTCTATATTTAAATCTTACATGCAGCAGGGTTATTTACAGATGGGAACATTATCCAACACCTCATTTTGCTGAATCCAAATGAAAACTGCCACCTGAGTGCAGAGATTAGGAGACTGGAGGGACACTGTTTCCTAACTGATGTATATATACCCAAATACAATGTTTTACCATCAGCAGAATATACTTAAAACAGTCCCTTTTAGTCATATCATAGTAGGTTGCTACATTTATTACTTATACAGGTTTTTCATCTGGAATTAATCAAGATGGTATTTTAACTGCTTGATCTACCAATGGATTCTTTAATTAATAACAACACTCATGTTTTATGAAACATTTTATATGCTAAGTTAGTCACAGACCTGACCAACAAACTGTCTGGCTGACATCATATGCTGATACTAGGTTATCAAAGATGTATTAATATTAGCACCTGATAAAGAACAAGCCAATTAAATTGGACAGCTCATTTAGGCTGGATTGTGTATATTAGACACTTTATTTATGGTTTTGTAATAACATTTCTGTTTATTATCCTTTGGCAGATCTTGTGTTGTCTGCCGCTGTAGCTCATTGTTATTGCTATCTTGGCAAGGACAGTCTTTAGAAATATATTTTTCTTTCCTGGTTTATGAAAGCACAGTACTTAAGAAAGCACAGTACTTGTAAAAGTACTAGTTATTTTCCACCCCTGTAAATAAACTGTGTGTGTGTGTGTATATATATATATATATACGTATGAAAGGAAGGACACAAATATGGAAGGATACTGTGACATTTCACAATAGCGGTCTAATCTGAGCTAACGCTCTCAAACAATGTAGCACCTGATTGTGGGCTTATCCCGGGGCCTGTGGTCAGGGGGGCTGTCGTCCCGCCGGGGCTTTACTGAAGCATTGCTGCTGGGAAGGGGAAAGGGGATTCGCCTGCTGAGAGGGGTGGAGGGCTCAGAAATGTGGGGGTGCTGAAATTCGTCCTCGAGTAAGACTTTCTCCCTCTCCCCTTCTCAGCAGGGCCCTGTTGCCACCTCCCCTTCAGCCTGTAACCCCCATCTGCTTCTCCCACATGACAGAGGAGCTGCCGGAGCAGCTGGGGTTAGGGATACTTGTCAGCAGGGCGATCGTGTGTCCTCTGAGTCTGTCCCCTGTCTGTCCCATAGCCACGTCCACTGACAGCCAGCATCAGCTGATTATCGCCACTGTGGCAGTAAAAGGAACCCACTTTGGCAGTGACAGGCTTATGACCTGCAAGACATACTCATATTGAGTAACCAGCACTTCATCCAGAGGCCCGGGCCGTGTTACCCTAGCCTTGAAAACACACTACCGGGCAGATAGTCTGACACATTAGCAACATCTTTAAGGTTAAAGGATCAAATCATTGCCACAGTCATAACTTGGATCTGTTACACGAACTAGTTGTTTATATGTTTGTACACTGTAATTGCACTTTATTGCTTCTATGATAGACAGCAGGGCGATTGCACAAGGCCAAATGTGTTTGTAATAATTTTTACAAAATCATGACGAGGTTGGTTAACCCAAAAGGTTTACAGTTTAAGAATGTTCTTATTAAACCGGTGCTTTGCTATGTTTGAATAAGTTATAATGCTGACCAGAGACAAGTGTGGAAACGACAGTATATGAGCATGGCATTCAGAAAAGTTATTTGAATCCCCCCTGGCCAGTCGTGCTTGGTGTTTGTGTATTTTGAGAATCTCTGAGAGGTTAACACCCCATGTGCTCAGAGGCTCAGACAGACTACTGGTGTCTGGTATCAAGCTGAATTAAAGCTATGTCAACACATTCAGTCAGCATGGCTTACATGACAGAGGCCCCCATTCGCCTCTTATCTGAGGCACAGACATACAGTCAGCTACATTACACACACACACACACACACACACACACGCACACAATAGATATTCCTCTCTTCTCTTCCCTGTTTTTATTCTCAAAATATATATATATTTCTGTATTGAAGTTTAAATGAGTTTGGAAGCCTGTCTATTGTCTGCCGTGAGGACATGTTTTCCTTGTTAACAATTCACAAAGATTAGTAAGCACTGGGAGATGTTGTTTATTGATAGAATCAAATTAAAAGTCTCATACTTGTACCCAAAAGCATTAGCATAGGAATTTATTTATTGGGAAAATGTGTGTGGGGGTGGAGTATTGTTGTGCAGACATTGTAACCTTCCCTTCCTGAGTGTGTTATTGTGTCACCAGCCTCAGGCCCTCATGCTGCAGACTAACAGTTACTGACTAGCTCTGGCTTATGCTGTTATGTAAAGAAGCTCGGTCCAATAGGAGAGGCGGGCTGCTGCTAAAGTCAGCGGGAATGAGGCGACGCTGATGTTGTCCTCAGACTCCTTGTTCTGTGGATGGCCTGTGTGTGCAGCTTGTTAGACTGAGAAAGCATTGTGTTTAGCCCCAGAGATGGTGGCTTGAAGGTGACATCTGTCTGGGAGGTAGAGGGGGAGAAAAGAGTGCTGCGCCATGCTGCTATAAATACGTAGCAGCCGTGACAGCTCACAGAGGAAGCAGCTGAGAAGAGGAGCTTTGCTATGCTGCATACCTCCTAGTGACCCTGTCACTTCCACAGAGGTCTTAATTATTCTACACTGGCAGCTCCCCTCTGCTCACTGCTGAAGCTGTGACACCCAGGGGTCTGTCAGAGGAAAGGGCCACACTGTTCCCTCTAAAATACTGCACCCACAGAACATGTAAACAGCAGTTTGGTTCAGTGTGTGAACACTGTAGTGCCAATACACACATCTGTCATTTAGGTTTTAAATGAGTTTGCCCTTGTGTACTCCTGCACTTTTTTTGACACCTGATGCCATTTATCCTGCCATTATTTTCTACTATTTCTCGAGTCTTCTTCACACATAATCATTTGTCTCTCAGTATACTCAGTGCCTCTGATACTTAAAATGTGCTCTGATATTGCAATGTTATATCTTCTGTTCCCTTTCTATTATGTTCAATACTTAAGACTACACCTGTTTATGTAAACTATTTCTTTTTTACTTCGCTGTCACCACAGACATGAATCTTTGTTCAGTTTCTAATCTTATACTCAGGGTTGCAGTCCATAAAACAAGTCATATTTTAGCATAGTGTGAATGACCTCTGTTACCCTGCGAATGACGCTATTGGCCTCAACGGCTGCTGCTGGTATGGAGGTACATCTTTATCACCTTTGCAGGGTTAATGGCAACTTATAAATGGGGCTTGTGTTTCCACACTCAGGTTTCAGTGTGGTCAAGGTCACAAAGTTCCTGTTACACATGCAAAAATGCACACTGACAAACACATCCAGTATTCAGTAAGCACATGTCATACTGGGTGTTGGTTTTATTTGACTGTAATCTGATTTAAGGCATCTCATTATCACACAATTCATATCCCACCAGACACTATTTGTGCTGCATTTGGCTTCACATGTTAGCAAGAAAATGCACACTACTCCAACTGAAACTTATTCTCATGCAGTTTGTAGAGCTATAACCAGCACTCTGCCCTGACAATGACTGATACTGTTGAGTTGCCTTTATCTGGGCCCAACTGTGTGTGTGTGTGTGTTGTGTGTGTGTGTGTGTGTGTGTGTGTGTGGTGTGTGTGTGTGTGTGTGTGTGTGTGTGTGGTGTGTGTGTGTGTGTGTGTGTGTGTGTGTGGTGTGTGTGTGTGTGTGGTTTGTGTGTGTGTGTGTGTGTGTGTGTGTGTGTGTGATGTGTGTGTGTGTGTGTGTGTGTGTGTGTTGTGGTGTGTGTGTGTGCAATACTAACTGGCACCAGTGGATAGATTACCTAATACAGTCCAAGCACGTTATTAGACCCCAGGGCGCTGGCTAAGTCACTCTGAGTTCTGTTTCTGGCCTTTTAATTATTCATCAAGGTATTGCCTGGGATGTAACCTCAATTACTGTGGGCTTCGGGGCCAGGTCACGTGTTGTTAACACTGCGCTGTGATCAGAGCCACCACAGGGAAGGCTGCCAACGGGAAGAAGTGCTCTGTGGCTTGGCTTTCCACCCCACCACCACTGATTGGCTCACATTTAGCAGGATGCTAGTTTCACTGAGGGGCGGGAGGAGGGGAAGGGCATTTCTCAGATTCCCTGTAGCCACAATGGGGACAGGAGGATGGTGTAAATACTGTAAATCAAAGCTTGATTGGTGTGATCAGTGTGGTGTGAGCACCCGTATGAGGCTGGAGGAGGGCGAGGGGGAGGGAGAGGAACAGGAACAGCTGAAGGTTTTAATGAGCCAAGAGGAGGGTGAGATGTGAGCGCTCTCTCTCGGGCCCACCTGTAGTGGGAGGACAAGCTGTGCACCTGCAGTCCTGGAGCAGAGGGGGAGTGAGGAACTGGCAGACCCAGCAACACTTGACAGAAGGATGCTGAGATTAGAGGATGTTCTGATTTGAGTGGCTCCAAAACTAAAGACATTGTCCATCTCATGCCCCCTGTGTTTAGTGTTTTCATGTTGAATTATCTCAACAAACTCCTACGTGTTTCAAAGAGAAACATGGAAATAAACTCAAATGGAACGTTTCTGCCTCTCAATTTGGACCTTAATAAGGCATCTGCTTTTCCATTTGTAACATCCATAAAGTGGAGCAGCCAGAGATGAATTTCTGTCCTTGTATCAGATTTGGTGAGAGTGTTCAGACATCCCATTTCTCGGCTGATTTGGGCCGATCATGTGTGGCCGTCCCCTGTGCCTGCGTCGCTCTGACAACCGTGCCATGCATATCCAGGTAGTGATAATGAGAGGTGCTGTCGTGGCGATCTATGACTAACAGCAGTTTCACGCTGTGTTAAATCGGGGCTGCTGCCTTGTTAGAGTCGGCTCCCCCAGGCCACACCTACCTTTACCATCTGATAATGATCCCTCCGAATCCCACCATTTAGGATATAAAAAGATGGCTATCATAAGGTGACAACTGTTCAGTTATTTTTACTGATGGTGTTATCTGCACAAACCCTCACAGTAGTACAAATAATCCTTTTTCTCCTGATGTTTCACTGCAGTGATCCTGCACGACACCTGCCAATTCGGTGGTGTGTGAAACACTGGTTAAATGTACAGTATACTAAACATTACTGTAAGGATTAGTCTACTTATAGTCATTAGGCGATTAGGGAAAACTAAGATGGAACATTTATAATGATATATAATAATATAATTGATAAATCTTGGTCAAGAATTTTCCATTTTCTGATCTCAGCGTTTTAATAGGACTATTTGCCGATTTCCTGTGATGAATATATCAATTTTGAAAATGTTTGTAGCAGTAAAAGGATACACACAAATGGATGACGTGATTTCCAATGACCTACAGGGGGTGATAATGTGACAAAAAATGCAAGAAGAAGGAGGAAGAAGAAGACTTCAGATTTGTAATTGAAAAAGCCTAAGAAGGTTTATTAATATTCAACCAGTTAATCGGTTATCAAAATTGTTCTCTATTATTTTATGTTTATCAAAAAATGGAACATTTATTTATCATATTCCAGCACTAGATTAAATAATACAAAAATAATAATATAGGCCGCCTTGAATATCATATTAACATGTCTGGGGACAAACTGTTTTGTCTCTCTGTGTGTGTGACTGTATTGCGTTACACCCAGAGGAGAAGAGCAGATGTCCCAGTGAAGTGCTACTGGAGCTCCCGGGGGGGGGGCCCCAGACAGGAAGCAGCTACAGATGGGACATCCTGTGTCATAAATATTGTGTGAATTGTACTTGCTATAGTGGCACATGCCTACTTCTGCTATGCTTCCGAGTAACCTTGACCGCGGATTTACATGTACGGACATAAATTGCGGTGAATGATTTAGAGGCTGCGAGGGGGTTCAGTGAAACACGTGTACCATGTTAAGAGTTATGCCCTGTGAATGACATATTCTTTTTAATTCCTTTTGTAGTTTTCCTACATAAATAAATAATATACTGAAGTCGATGCAAGTTTTTCTCTTATTATAGAATAACTGTTATAGCGTTTGTCTACAAAAAAGACAAAATGCACATATTAGTTTACATTTAACACCTTTTGTTTTTTATCCAGAGGTTTAATTGTGTATTCCCTCTTGTTTAGATAATGTGGTAGGTGCTAATTAATCAGCTTGCTCTCTCACTTGTTGCTAAGGTCACGATATTGCTTTGTTGATGTTGATCCAGCAGCTAAGCTATAGCTCTCGGCCTCCATTATGCTTAAAACCAGAGAACGCTGAAGTAAACCTACAAAATGAATTCTGGGGTAAGAAATGCAAACGCTATGCGATCCGCGTGAGCTGAGTGGATTATCTATAGCTGCAGTCCTGCTGCTTCTTTGGGATAGTGCCTTTTATTATGGAGTGTTTTATTGCTGCCAGGAGTAAAGCTGACAAGGAAGAGGCAGCTATAAAATGAAGCCTCCCATTCTTGGTCGTCTGCCACCTCCTGTGAAAGCTTTGCAGTGTGGATGCATGCATGTTCATGTGTACTGTATGAGCATGCAGGGGATTGATGTGCATTGTGAGCTTGTTTGTTTGCTCAGTTGGTATAAGATGAGTCTCTAGAATAAATAAGGCTTCAGAGATTACTCATGTGTCGCTGTAATCTATGTGGCTCTGATACCTATCTGTCCTGTACTCCAAGTGCATACAGTAGTTTATGAGTAGAACAGCATCAGCAGGAAGTGATTCATTTTTAATGTGCAGCCACATCTCTTTTTGGGTTGACAGAGTTCTTCAAAGTGCCCCAAATATTTCTTGTCGAGAACACACAATGAGGTAATAGCCTTGTCCATAACACATCATTTGAGCAGTGCTGTATCAGTGTGGTGTTTATCTCAATTTGTCCACAACACCAGGATCAGTACAGCTTCCCTGGTGGACGCTTTGACACACCCTGGGACATTTCTAAAAGCTGTGTGTGTGTGTGTGACAGCGTGCGGATGACCATGTCTGTTTGTGGCGGGGAGCAGCAGGGATCAGTGGAAGCACAGCGCTGACAGGTTGTCCCTCACCAAAGCCCTCTGTCATTACAGGGATCAAACTGTTCAAGGCCACAGACTCTCACTTTTACTCCTCCCACTGTAGAAATGCTGCCCTCTTCACCCAGTTACACGATCATGCTGTTCAAAGGCCTCATCGGTGTAAGTTGGGCCTCATGACATTAACTATCTTTACCAAATTGTGTGTGCATAAGGTTGAATGATGCAAGCTTTAATAGATCTCAGCCTGACTGCCATTCATGTTGAAAACACTGTGAGGAAGTTGTCCAGCGTCAATATTTGTACCCTTGCGAAAAGTTATCCTGAATTCGATTATACCGTTGGACCATCTTTTAAAGTTTAGACATAGATTAAATCTCTACTCCTTTTATGCTGCCAAGGAATGAAGTATATCCTTTTCAACATCGCTTTCGGCCAAAACACCTCCATCATGCTTTCATTTGGTGTGCAAAGACTTTATGTCAATTTCCTACTCCATGTCAGATCAATTATTATAATAGGCTACAGATTTGTTTTGCGAAATATGTTTACAAGGATCATAATTGCTGGTTGGTTTACTGACATTGAGATGTGTTTTTTTCCAGTAAATGAAGTGCTCAATTCTTTCCGCACACAACAATGCGGTCGCTCGACATGGGAGACAGAGGTTCCCATCCTGTCCTGTGGTTTGTTTAGGCCACTAAAACCCTTTGGTTAAGGATAGTGAAAGAAGGTGGTTTTGGTTGAAAACTGTACAATTTCACATTTCAAGTTGTGCATGTCAACTTTGATTATTTTCTATATTTAACCACAGACCACAAGCTTTTCCTAACCTTAACCAAGTGCTTTGAGTGCCTCAACGTAACCATAAACAATAAGAGTCTGCAGCCATGCTAGCAGCACTGTGAGGCCGTACTGAGGCACAGCGGTACATTCAGCTAAATGCTAGCATCTGCATGCTAACACGCTCACAATGACAGTTCATTTTTATAAAGACATTCTTTGGGGCATTTACCTTTTTATAATATATTTCAGCTGCGGTAAGAATTCAGCCGTTGTCAATGCTATAGTGACATGACAATCCTTACAGTACATTCTATTTATTACAGATAAAGTTAATGGGTTTTAGAGGTATTTATTCATAAACAAAGTGGACTTAGATGAAATTATAGAGATCACCAAAGTCAGTAATGTTCTTCCTCTTAGGAATCTGAATGTATGGATGTACATGAATCAATCCAGTAGTTGTTCAAATATTTGTTCTGAACTTTCTAAACCATTTGAGTGGTGACAACCCCACATTACTATCCCAACACTAGCATAGTTGAAAACGTTAATCATGCTGTAGAATCGTTAGGAGCAGATATTGTAAGAATCAAAAGGGTTGTTGTTCCAAGTTTTTGGATAGTAGATTGTAGATTCAGTCACTCAGCATTTGTGACTTTGCAGAAACATTGAATACATTTCTTTCCTCATAAAAAATTAAAAATAATAAAAACTGTTAGTAGGGGGGCAACACTTTCCTCATACCATATTTGCTGTTGCTAACTAATAGCATACACACATCATCTAGAACAGGGGTTCCCAAAGTGGGGGTCGCAAGATGACAATTCACTTGGTGGGGGATCGCCAGTCTCTGGCACTGTTATTTTGGGGGTCGCGGGCTGAAAAGTTTGGGAACCCCTGATCTAGATTAAGACAAGGTTGCCATTTTGTGTGTATATAAGTATAGCTCAAAAATTCAACTGCACTGAATGGTATTTAGCTGACGAACAATTTCCAATAAAAGGCAAGAAGTCAAATTACACCAGTGTGCTCCTTTTTAATAATGGCTTCTGGAAACGGATGAACAGATGTTGAGTAGCAGTTTGAGCAGTATGTCTGGTGCCAGTTACATGTGTACATATGTGTTTGTGTGTTTATGTTTTCTAACAGTAGAGGGAAAAGGAAGGTGTCTGTTGTGAGAAAGCGTGTTTTCTTTCCTCTCTCCTCTGATTACTGCTGTTTTGGCAGCTGACGCCCAGTAATGGAGACCTGGCTGTCAGGGAAATGTGTAGCTGTCTGCCGTAGCGCTGCTCTTCATTCCAATCAGCAGCTGTCAACCCAGCCTAGGCCGTTATTAATGACGGCCACTAACTGCCTCACAAATTCTCTGCACTATTTGAGAGCCAGCGTGAAATAGGGTTACACTCTCCCACTGTGCTGTTGGGGGTTAATGGAGGGGTCTCAAATATCAAACAGTAGAAACTACTTCTGGGCCTTCTCTCATTAAGGGAGTGTGAGCATGATAAAAAAAAGATCTGTGATTGCTTTATGTAAACAATAATACAACTTCTGTCCGTGGGAATAGTTCAGCTGTTAGTTCCCTTATGTCATTGTTATCACGCTGATGTGTGTGTCGACATGTCAGGGTGTGTAGTCACAGTGCTTGATTGACTGAGATAACTGCCATCATAAAAAAACTACTTTATACCCTTGTATGGTAGAGGTTGCACTAATAGAATTGTGTGTGAGGCCATAAATGAGACCGTGACAGAAAAAACATGTGTTTGTCAGCTGTTGAACATGGGCCACGGCTTTCACAACAGCACACTGGGGAACAGCTGCCATATAAATCACTCACCTTTTTAAATGCTGCGATGAGCTCGCCCGCCCTCACGTCACTCTACGGGTAAACAGAGGAGCGATTCAGGGCGGGGAGCGGCTGACACTCGGGACGAGACCCCGCCCTCACGTCACTCTACGGGTGAACAGAGGAGCGATTCAGGGCGGGGAGCGGCTGACACGCGGGACGAGACCCCGCCTCCAATCTGCCTGGCAGGCAAGGCAGCAGAGAACATCAGCAGAAACCTTTCGTCAGATTCCTCGCTGCTCAAGCTTGCTGCTCCCGTGACTCTTTTTGCGCTCGGGGCAAAACGGTGCAGTGTGGCAACGCCCGGAAAAACACAAATAATTTTACCACAAGCGACTTCTCTACGTGGTTGATTGACTCACATAGTTTCCCTCTTATCATTCATCTGTAAGATTACTTATCCACCCTTTTAGGTTGATGAGCTACACCACAAAGAGGATTGACGCTCTTGGCTATTATGGGCCTTGTAAAAGATGGAAGATTCCTGCCCTGTGACAGGTAGCAATTAAGTCTTTAAGAGGTGTAACAAGGTCTCGGATTATCCTTGTCAGAGGTCATATCAAAGAACAGCATGTCTGCTATTTGTGACTTGCTATGAGGGATGAAGGAGAAAGAGATTGTTTTTGTTTGACCTTTGCTTCACATATAATCCTTATCTCAGGCATCTTGAGCCTCAAAGGTGCGGCTGTTTCCTACCCTCATTCACAGGACAATCTTTCCATCCCACCACAGCCTGCCCAGGAATGCTCACACCTGTGGCACTTCACCCATAGGTGAAGCCTGTTGTGAGAATCCAAACCTTCCTCTGCTAGCACATGCTGATCACTCCTCAGATAACAAGCTGTTGTTTTGGCAACAGCTTGGCTATCTGAGAAATGATAGCGCAAAAGAAAGGAATGATAGTTATAATAATAATAATAATATTCAGTGTTATATGAGGTGCTGGCGCCCCTGAGTCCCGCGACTGTTTGCGGTTCATTAAGACCTGTTCTCCCTCAGCTTTAGTGTTGAGCCACATTCTTCAGCGTGTTAAGTTGTTTGGTAGTGGCTGTGTGGGTGCAGTGGAGGGCGGAGAAAGGGATATGTGTGTGAGTCAACAGCTCCACTGATTTACAGCTAACCGCCCAACCACCTGTCAATCTGCACACACTGTTACCACCCTGCCCTGTAGGCACATCACTGTGAAACCGCTGACAATTACAGGATGCAGTGGATACTGTTTCTCTAGAGTCTAGGAGGAGGAGCCAACACTTCTTCAAGTATTCTGTGGTATTTGACCCCGCAGTGCAGGGTTTATGATTTAAGTGCTGTTGCATCATGATGCTACTCTATGGATGTACCTTCCATCAGCCGCAGAGTGACAGCACAAGAAGAGGTTGAGTTGGAATTTTTCCAGAAAATGTTGCAGAGGCTTCGGGTTATTAACACAACTCAGGTTTGCTCTAGGCAAGCATGGCAGAACTGTCAAACAAAAGAGTACATGAGCCCTAAGGCACACTGGTTTTCAAGCCTTATGTCTAGTTTCAACTAGTGCATTCGTTGTCAATCAGTTTGACTAATTGTTCATATGTAACAAATATAGGTGGGAGAAGTTTGCTGGTCGCTTTTTCCTTCTTGTTTGGGGTTACAGTCGAACCTGTAACACGATCAGATGTCTGAAGAGATGAAAGCAGAGAGGGATGTGAAGGTCGCACAGCCTGAGGCCGACGCTTCACACTCGAACACCCCAAAACCAGTTCCATTTACGTTGTCTTTGTTTGGCTTCTTGACTTCAGTTTTTCTCTGGCCTGTGCTGTCACCAGATAAATGAGGGGGGAAATCACTGCCTGATCAAGTTGTAAGATACATGTGTTCCTCTACTGAAATTCCTATCAGTCAAAAATTGTCAAGATGTTTCACTCAAGGCCAAAATGTCAATATGGTAAAGAGGGAAAGTCAAGGAATCATAGAACCTATTAGGATTTGTCCACAAGCGGCACAAATATCACCCCACCAGATTGCAATATATCCAACAGTTGTTGCGATATTTAAATCTGTAACCAATAAGCATTTATATTTCTATAATCACAATGAAAGTGTGGCTTAGAATACAATTCTGAATAAAAGATAATAATAAAACTTGCTCTAAAATGATTGCCAGGTTGAGAAGCTGTCTCTACCTGTAATACTTTAATTAAAAAACAATTACATTTGTCTCGCTCAGAAAAGATTCAAGTAAATGTAAATTTTAATATATAAACTAAACTGATCTCCCTTAAACATATGTGAAGCTGACAGCAAAGCATTTCTTTCTTAGAAAAAAAGCAGCAAGACAGTCGTGAGATATGAATCAACCCCGACCCTACATACATTATGTAAATTCAATACATTAAAACTGAATAATTGTAATGTTGCTCTGCAATTACATTTCTCCCCTGATAAGTTATGAGAGGATGACTAATACTTCAAGTTAAGCGATGAATTGATTAAATCATTGGTTGAACAACATTTGGCAGCCCTTTTAAATAATCGATAAATATTTTCAATCAAGTTCCATTAAAAGGCAACAATTATCATTTGAAGACTCATTTAGTCTTTAAGGAATTTTGATCAATGTGTTGAATGAGTTTTCACATTTATTGGATATTTTATAGTCTAAAATGATATATTTGTCTAACTATGACTGGAATTAGCTTCTGTATTCTTCCATAAAATATACCATAAATGTCTTTCATGCGTGATGTAGATGTATTTAATTATTAATTGACTCAAACCACGCTCTCCAGAGCCGATATAATCGACGCTGGGGTCTGCTAAATCCATCAGCCTTTGTGAGTGTAACAGCAGACTGCCAGGGGAAATGGTAAACCTCACTTTTGTGCATGTCATACATAACATGATGAACAGCCATAAAGTCGCACGGCATTAGAAGTTCACTTTTCCCATGTCGCTCTGCCACAGCGCCGGGCACGTCGGCACCAACCACAAGACCATAACTCATGCACGCTCTATAAACTAATCACTTCCTGGGTTTCTTCACACTGAGGCGAGACCGTTTCATCTCTGTGAAGATGAAAAATATAGGGTTTTGAAACGTACACTCACTCATGTATCAGCTTATTCTTGAATACTCGACGGACAAAAAAAAGCTCAAAAAGCTTTCATAAGGGAGCTGTTACATTCGCAGAGTCACCGTTCGTCTGTGCACTTTTATGTATCTAGTTTCAGATCCATGAAATAAGACTCCTCTGTCTGGGTAGGACCTAGACAGGTGTCGAAATTGAACATCTGTGTGGCTGGGAAGTTATTTTAGCTCAGCTCTCTGGAGGAAAAGCAGCAGATAAAGAGCGGCTTCATAAAAACGACCGGTCTCACTAACAATTACTATTATTTCACACTTCCACACACACACATTTTAAATCTACGTTTTTGGATCCCTTTGGATGAGTACCTCACAAATGGCCCCTGGGCCTCAAATGGTTGTTTCCACTTAGGACTTTATTGAGGTGGATGTTTCTGAGCCCACAGACCAGTTCCTAGAAACAATACAAGGTGTCACTTTAGAATGAGCGTCACACTGATTTTGAAAAGTGTCTCACTCTTCATCCACCAGAGCAAAATGTAGGTCATCGATTTATTCAATGACACACCCGATTGTTCACACTCTTCCCATGATGGGAATAGTGGAGCATCGTGTGTGGGTCACGACAAGTTTATCAGAAGACACATGCTGGATAATAGTTGTGTCAATGTGCTGTGTAAATAGTTTGAACTTTGGCCAAATCTTACCTTAAGGTCCATGGGGCAGCTTTTCTGGAGCCTTCAATCAAATCATGTTGAAGCTTAAAACACTTTAAAGCCCCAACACTGCTCCTAACACTAGGATGGGTCAAATGCAGAGAAACAATTTCCCCACGAGGGATTAATAAAAGTCCATCTTAATCTTAATCTTATTTTAAGGGTTAAAAAAAGAGCACAAACCTAATTGTGCTGTAAAACATCCAGTGACCATACAACTTAAAAGTCAACTCCTTAGTGTCCGTCTTTTAAAACAGTATTAACTACAAATATTAGTTTTTTTTCATCCTCTCAAAGTCAACTTTTATTCAACTTTCACTTCACATCCCCAGTGGCCTATGTAGCCTAAATTGGTTAATGGATTTCTGCCAGATCTTAAAAACAGTTGTAAAATTAACAGGAATCTGGAATAAGGCTAATATGGCAGTTTATATGTCTCCTAATCCTCGTTAAAGTGTGGTTGTGATTAACCGTATTGTAGCGAGGTTGTTTCATGGATTAGATCACATTATTACAGCCCACATTTCAGGATTGGGTTCCTACTAAAACTCACTCCAGTATTAGTTTTAAGAGCCACAGACCCATCTATCATGGAGGCAGCTATATATGTACGGCCTGCAGGCTTAATGACAGTGTCCATGACTGAGTGTCATGCTGGAATGGGCTTTGTACAGAGGCACCCACAAATATAGCAGCCTGTTTTCCTGACGGAGCATTTGGGGGTGACAGGGTTGTAAAATGTGGGTAAGGAAATGGATCATGTGAAACACACCAGGCTGACAGGGTGACACTGAATATCTGTCCATTTTATACACTGCCATAGAACGCTCAAAACAAGGAAAGGAAACCATGGAAATTAACAATTTTGTGGCTAAGCTATTAGTGGCTTTTTGGCTGGCAATGCTAAAGATGGATAGCTTATCTGACTTTAATAGCTGGCACAGCAGCATTAGTGCTGAGCTGGAGCGAGGAGAGGAACAATACGGCACATTAGAGGAGCAGCCAGCACACGCTAGAAACTGCTCCAGACTTCTAATTAGCATTCATTAACAGTAGGGGAAAGAGCGATTATGGTCTTTAAGTAGTGCATTAGCTAATGTTGCTTTTTCTCATGTCAGCAGATTCAGATAGGGAGCCGGGTGCTGCTTTGTGCTGACTCGGAGGTTTTGGGTGATGTTTGTGATGACCTTAAAATACACTGCTGCTGTTTGTTTACACTAGATATTACTGCTAACAAGGCCACTGGCTCAGTCGAACATGACGGAGTGCCTGCCATCACAGCTGTTGCAGAGGCTTAGCTCTATAAGTAACAATGTAATGTAATATATGTGACAGCCATCACACTGTTTATGAGGCTACTTTAGTAAAAAGCTACTAAGACAAAGAGTAAAGGCAGCTTTCTGTGTGATCTATTATCCCGATTCTACACCTGTAAATCGCTGCTCACATCCACGGTGAATAATGAAGTGAAATGACAGGGCATTAGGTTTAATTATCTGGCTTGGGGTCTACAGTTTAAAAGTCAGGAAATAGATTTTCCTCTCTTAAAAACGCGTTTTAGTAAGGCCATTTTTGCTGTGGATATCATATGTTATGTAACACCATCAATCTATCTTTGTTGAGATAAATACATGGTACTATTTCAATTTTTATTTCCTTGTTTTACTTAAAAAAATTAAAAGCCTTAAACAGAAATGTATGTTGCAGCAATATATATGTTTTCTTTTTCTCATCATGTTGATCATATCGCGACCCCCTCACATTATTTTGCTCCCCTTGGGGTCAACAGGTTGGATACTATTGACTTAGATTGAGAAATGTGGGTTTTTGGCGCCATAAGAACCTCCTTATATCAGAGTATTATTAAGGGTTATACACCAGCGTGATGATCAATCATTTCTCTATACTGAGATTAGCAGAGGCATAAACTCAATAATGATCTGTTTGTTTTCCAGAATCTCCTGTAGATTAAACTGTGCTGGTGGATGATTCCTGAACAAACAGAGAGTGCTGCTATCTGATGGAGTTGTAATTTCCTCTTACTTTATAATTGCACATGAGTCAGAACTCAAACATTATTCAGCTGCCCTCTGTAATTAAAGCCTTATTCAGCCACAAATATGCTTTATGCCACTACATGTTTTATGTGGAAATCACATTCAAGTACTGGCGTTGCTTTGAGTTTATTCACCCACGGCATTTATTGAATGGAAGATTTCATCTAGTAGTTGAGCAATCTAATAGGGACAATAAAATAATCAGCCTGTTGATACTGGCAGCGGTTTGACCTTGAATAAACTGAACAAATAAACCTCTCCTTCAAGAGGGAAACCATCTGAAGTGCTGAGCTGTTCATGTAGGACTGTCAGCGAGTCCAAGCTCCGCCGCACAGAGCGCCCTCGGCCAGCAGAGTGAGGGACGCTGACGTCTAACAACAACACACACATAAAAAGACGGGCCATAAAAGAAATGTCTCTCCTGTCAAACACGGAAGGCAAAAGCAAGCAGGCGTGTATTCCTTTCTTCCTTTTTCTTATTATCTTTATTGTTTTTACTGCACCGTGAGGTCAAGGTTCACTGACAGAGCACACTTAACCATGTATCCACACACACACACACACACACACACACACACACACACACACACACACACACACACACACACACACACACACACACACACACACACACACACACACACACACACACACACACACACACACACACACACACAACTCTCGTCTCTCTCCTAACACCAGTCCTGCTCTGTGTGCTCTGCTAATATTGACTCTCCTGACTAACACTGCCTCTATTGAGTCAAACACAGAACTGTTTGACTAGAATTAGACCATCATTGAGATAACAGCCGTGGACCTGTCCATGCTGGAGCTGTGCTGCTAATGTAAAGCAGAGCGGCAGCAGATGATTGGAGAGAGAGAGAGAGAGAGAGAGCTGAAGGTGCAGCGGTGGGGTTTGCAATCTGCTCTCTACACAAATGTTTTCTCACACCGCCACTTATATCAGCGACACACAATAACAGCCACTTGTGAAACGTCTTCTTGTGAAACCACACACACAGCGTTCTTGTTCCGTGTGGGAAAAGCTGTGTGTATGTGCGTCTGGTTATTCTGTCATTAGGCTCATTTAGGCGTCATGGTTGTAAAACGGGTTTGTCACCGGGGCCATTGTGTCGTTGTGAAAATCCAGATAAAAACAAAGGGCCGTCAAAACTTGTTGGCAGCAGAAATAAAAGCTTGTGTTGTCTGCCAAAACACGTTTTTATCTGGATGCAGGTACTCAATTATTATCTTGGGTTACACTTTGCAGCTACAATGATAACAGCTTTAGCCAACCATAAAACACACATACACAGAGAACACACAGATAGTCAAACCTACTCCATTACTCACCACTCGCAGGCCTACTCACTTTATCGCTCTTTTATCTCTCTCACATACACATTTCCCAGACTCAGGCCATGTCCCAAATCACTTCCTATTTTCTGTATGGTCCATTATATCTACCCTTGGCATTTTATTCAAGTGTGTGATTTATGTGGGGCTCTGAGAAATGTCCAAAGATGGAATGATGAAAATGAGCATCCGTGTTTACACTACTCTGCAAACAATACCTCCATTCAAAACGTTGACTTTTATAGATGGAAAAACTTGATGACTCACCGTGACAAGTTTACGCATGAATGAATCACTGCTCGCTAAGAGTAAACTAGAGTCTCTTACCGAGGGAGTGATTATAGAAAAGTAATGGTTAGCTGAGCTCTGCTCCCTTAAGTTACCTTTACTATTAAATGACTATGCATGTGAACATATTTCTTCTCATATGCAAAATGTTAATGTTTATTTTTAAACAGTGTCTTATTTCTTTCACACTGAAAGAGTCTAGCTGCCGACGATACATCATCGTTTCAGCAGGTTTGAACAGCAGTGGGTAAATAGCTTATCAACCCAATGTTAAGCAAATGCCTCTTATATAAGTTGGTTATAACACTGTCTCATATTGACAGTTCAATATAATCACAGCTGACTTATATGAAAAATACTTTACTATTCCCTTGATGGCTTACACAACATGACATGCTCAAAGATAGGACCCTCTATAGTTGATAGTCAATATTTAATAAGCATTTTTCTTGTTATGCAGTGAAGAGCTAATTAGTCTGAGGATTGTGAGTTTGGAAAATATTGTTTTATGTAACCCTGTTCAACTCCTAAGCTTGCATAAATGTTACAGAGCCCAGAGTCTTTTTTTCAAAGACATACATAAGGACAAGAACTCACATTATAAACAGAACAGCTCATTAACATGAGGGTTGGGGGGGGGGGTGTAAGGGGGTAACATTTTACACATGCACATAGCATTGCATTAATACATGATTGACTTCATAACATAGGTATACTGTCATTATTAATAAATGTATATATCTTTTTTCTCTGTTTCTGAATGAACTTTCTCCATTTGTTTTCTTTTTTTTAGGTTGTTATCCTTTTAAAGTCTTTAAATACCATGTATATGTTTTTAATGCCCCATGCACACTGGGCTGGTAAACTAATGCTGTACAGGAGAGTGGCTTCAGAAAATTAAAATTATTATTTTTAACTGACGCACCTTGTTAGCCCACATCCGGTCGACGTCTGGCCACGTTTGCCATCCACATGAAAGGAATAAAAGAATAAAAGCTGCTGCAGATGGCAGCGCAGCAATCTTTTCTGCTTATGTGGTTTCATTTTATCCCTCCAGTCCCTTGTGGTATTTGAATTGCCCTGGGTTATGTATTCACTCGGTCATGTAAGCTAAATGAACCATCCCTAATGTAAATGAGAGCGAAAGAGAGATTGAGAGGGAGACAGGGATGCTAATGCAGTGGTGCCCCTGGTGTTGGGAGCAAGAGGAAGAGTCGTCAGCGTTTTCACATATTTCACTTTCAAATGAGCCACAGCGGGCTGGGGAGTCAAACCTTTTGCACTGCATACACCAAATAGTGCAATTACTTACCAAAATACTCAACAATATGAATTTTAAAAGTCAAAAGCATCACATATAGTGTCGTTTATATAGAAAGGCCGCTCATGCTTGTGTTGGATTTGCATGCAGAGAGCTGATTCAACAGCTCCGTCACTTTCAGAGTTGCTGACTCTCTGATGGATTATAGGAGTTATGTGCTTTTTTTATTTATTGTGGTTAAACCTCCAACCCCAGTTCTGCTTCACCTACTTAGCACATCAAGTCCCAAATGCCCTGTTTTCCCATTTAGGAGAAAGAAAAACACATTTTAAATAGTTAATAGCTTTCCAGGTCGTGATTAATCACTGTGGGATTTTTTTCTTTCTGCCTGTTTCAGTCACAACACAAGGTAACCACATAACACTGCTGCTCTCTGCACTCCAGCTCATTTCAATCAGTATTTCCCCCGCATTTTTGCAGTTGGCACGGCGAACTCTGATGCAAGTTATTTTGTGTCCTTGATGAGAAATATGTTCTGGCATTTCACTGCCTCCAAAGGGTTACAGCCAATTTGATATTAGATAAATATTTGAGCTGGCATGCAACGAAGCGTATGTCATTTGAGCAAAAAGCACTGGCGCTATGGATGCATTTAGCTGCTCAAAGGGAGGAAAAAGACAAGCGAGAGGCCTTGTCTGTTCTCCATTAGATTCCACTCAGTTCCTCTACAAACAGAGAGGATGCTAGCCAAACAAGCTTATTCAAGGGGGTTCTGTGTGGACCGTGTTAGCTCAGCAAATCCAGCTCCACAAACATGCTTCAAAGAATCCTGCTATCTGCCCAGAGCCTTTGATGTGGGTATTGATCATGCAGCGGTCTGTGAGAAAGAGGGATGCACTGCATTGGAGGTTTAATATTGTGCTCTGGCTCAGATAGAATAGATGATAGCAAAAACATGCACTCGCATCACGCCATGCTGTGCCCCGGTTTTGACAGCTGCACAACCATTTTCTGGCTCTGAGATAGATACGATTAGGAGTAAAAGACAAGGGAAGAGCAAATCAGATCATTTGCCCTGAGGACATTTTGCAGAGTATAATGTTTACCACAGCACAGGAATACACATAAAGTCAATACATGAGTTGACAGACACACCTCGAGGTGACAGTACACACAGTCTTGTCCACGGACGACTAAAAGCATGAATACATTCCCATTTCATAAGGTCACTCCGTCCTCAGGAGGGAAACATGGACAACACATTTCGATAGTTCCTGGTGTCGCACGACAGTGGCAGGGAAAGCAAACATAAACAAAGCTAACACTTCCAGAATCACACTGTCACGCTGTATGCTATAGAAAGACAAACAAAGTCTGTTCTTCTTAGTGTGGTAAAACAACCACCCACAGCCGCGCTCCTGTCTCACACTGAGACCATTAGTCACAATGATTCCTCTGCCAGCTGTCCTGGTGTTTGCTTTAGCTCGCAGGCAGGTTGAGCCTCGTTTGAATTCTCACTCCAGTTTATTAGGCATGTGCTGGATCATTAGTATTAGTATAAAACCCATTCAGATGTTTTCCTCAGGTAACGTTTGAATGCTAATCTGAGCGGCAGTTAATCATGCGGATAAACACACCATGACTTACATGTAAACTGTATTACACATTTTCACATATTTATTGTTGTTACATATTGTAGTACAGGGTGCACATTTTTACTTTATCTTAGTTATTGTATTTTATTTTATTGTTATTATTAATATTTTTATAATGGAGCAGGCATAGCATAACCTGTTCTGATTGGGATGACACTAGCATGCTCTGTACATTTTATGAACATATATTCCTCCAGTGTTTTTGATTTTTGTAACAACTATCCCGTTCACCTTGTCAACAGCATTTCAGCCGGCGCTCTAATCTTATTTGCGCACCTGCTGTAATCTCAGTCTTTATACTCATACCTGGCCATACAGGATTAACTGTGCTGCTTTATGAATGAACCTTGAAACATATCCATATCTAATGAATTAAGTAACAACCACTACTTAATGCTCTATGTGTAATTGCCTACCTTTTACAAAGTGCAATGTGCAAGGTACTGGATAAGAGACTATTTTAAGATAAACAGCTGATATGAGTGTTCAAAGAGGCTTTTGTGTTGTGTGGGATTGTGTGTGTGGAGACCTGACTGAGCTTTATGCAGATATGAAAATCATGCACTGCTATTTCACCCTCTATCAAATGCCACCTTTGATTGTTCACAGATAAGCTGGCTCCAGTGTGAGTAATTTGCATGAAAGCATTGGCAGGACAAAGGTTTTGAAACGCCATTCTCACTGTAGCAAACAGACTCGCAGATATCATTTAGCGTGTTCATACAAGGTGTTTTTAACGCTCATTTCATTTTTGGTACAGTACTTGCAAAACCCAGGCTAGAGGATTCATGTGATTTGAGAAAGTTGAGTCACTCTACACCACATACCAAATACCATTTAGTCATACATCATCCTGCATTGTGCTATTGTCAGTCCAATCATTTTTGGCATATCCTCCCATCTCATTTCATCAGCAAACTGCTTGGAGCGCTGCTTAAATAATCAGCCAACTGCACGCAAAGCCCGGTTTCGCCGCAGCGTTAACTAGATGAGATCAACTACTTGTAAAAAAAGCAGTCTGATTTCTCTGTGAGGGACACATTGTGGTTACAATGAAAGTGAGTCAACGGAAATCAGTCATGGCATACTGTCACCACAGAAGGGACTCAGCCAGATAAAAGTGCAGCCAAACCACATACACTGGGCAAGCAGAATACACTCTACTGACAGCTGCAAGCACTTAGTCTGCTGCCAAGAACAAAGACAGGGAGGAAAAAACACTATTCAGCCCCATTTGGCTAAAATGAGCCTACACAACACTAGCTTCCAATATTTTCAATAAGAAATCAGTCATGTCTTGAATTACATTTGTCAGAGGTCAAGTCCCTCAGTGCTGATGTGTAACCACAACAATAAGCACAAGGACAAATGGATTCTCCATCAACTGAATGATAACATCAGAAAATAATATGGACAGTGACATCTGTTTTAGCCATCTTTTTTTTTTTGGGGGGGGGGGGGGGTCATCAAAAGTATAAAGTAGGAAATCAGATCAGCGAAGTAGTCTCAAAGAGTCTGAGTGGAGCAGCTAAGTGACATCGCTCTGAAAAGCATGCGGAGGAGGGAAGCAGATGGAATGAGGTGTTCTGAACCACATGCGCTTAAGGGTCAGAGCACTTCTCGTCCAATGTGCTTTCTAAACAGCTGAAAAACCAAACTTTACCTCCGGGAGTCTCTGCGAGGTTTGTGACTCTTTGACCCATCTGCTCGTCACAGCCGCACCAGCAGAAAGAGAGCGTGGGAGCTTTTACTGCTTAACACGGCGCCTCATGCCTCATGCCTCCACTGTGAACTGTTTTAGTATGCATTAGGCAGAGGAGCGTGAGGTGAGCCGGCAGTGAAGAGGAGCCCGGCGAGGAGGAGGAAAAAAAAAAGCCAGATGAGTCTCGAGAGGCTGGGAGATGGGCTGAATGACAATTGACTGGCTGTCAACACTCATCTGCATTCACATATCTTCCTGGCCCGACACATTTATCTGGCAGGCAGCCGCGACCTCGACATATGAAGACGTAGCGTTCAGGTCCCCCTCTGACTTCTGCTTTGCAAAGCTCAGCTCTCATGCAGTATTTACTTGTGTTTCCCACTAATTGGGTTTCATTGTCAGGGAATTGTTATCCTGGCCACTGAAGGAAGGCAGGAAACGCTGTAATGGGTTTTGGTTTTAAAGGACAGCTGTGGCTGCAGTGATTTATGTACTTGCTGCGACATGCCCTTCAAATCAGCAACCATTCAGTGTTATGATACAGCTTTGGAAGCAACTGAAGCTGCCATCATACCTCAAATGCTCCGTACAGCCAAGTTTAGAGTGCTACTGGATGGAGTTACACTTTCATCACACCTATTTAAACTCGTGCCCACTTTTCACAGACGCATTCAGTACAGCGTGTTAATCATGTGAGCAGAAAAAGGTCATGAACCTGCTGCTCAAGTTGAAATTTGCCAAAACTAAATATCGACTTTAAGCTGTTATAATAAATATTTCATAGTTATAATAGATCACATGACTGTGTAGCGTGAAATGTGTCGGTTTTACTGACAGCCTAAAAGAGAATGTGTCTTTTTAAATCAGTTTTAATTTTTGGGCCAGCAACTTTCCTGTTTGATTCACTCTCACCTTATTTCTGTAGCTGAAGCATGCAGCTGCTGTCTATAATAACTCTCTGTGCACTTCCTGTTCAACACCAAACAGCAGAAAGATAAAGTTAGCAATTAACTGATGAGCATAGTGGAGCATTACATTTCCAAATTTCCCAGAGGAGCGAGTGTTGAATTTGGACACAAACTTGACTCCAAATGTTTTTCAGTGTCTGCTGAGTGTTTGCTAAAAAGTTTGCCAAATGAACTTGAAAGGTCAAACTTTGTCTATATGCTAAAAATGGTTATCTCAGGTTCAAGTTATATTAAAAAGCCACCAGTGAGTAAATAACATATTTTTAGAATACAAATGTTAACGTTTGAATCAGATGAGATGATTATTATGGCAGGGGAAATTGTTGACTGATTTTGAGCCTCTGAATCATTACGGCTCTCATCAGCATCACAGATGTGAAAATGATTCCATCTAAAAGGCAGCTTAAGACCTCTTTATCAGAGTCACTCGAGCAGAGCGTCAATAAAAACATTGCAATTAGGCTTGCTCTTCTTAAATCTGATGGTCTAATTGACTGTGTGTATTCAAGTAGAACATCAGAATTCCCTCTAGCAGTTTTAATACCATTGATAATCATAACGCGTAATTATAAGTCTGAAGCTCTAATGCAGAAGGATGTATTCTTACCATATGAACAGCGTTGTCTCTAAGACTCTGGTTATGTTTGTTGAAGACCTTTTTGTGCAGTTTTCATTTATTTTCCTCAATTGTCTCTTTGAAACTGGTGATGTTGATCAGGCTCTCCATAATAACATATTTATAATGCTGGCGCCACTTGGCAGTGGAGGGCTTGCAGTGAGCAGCTGGGGATGGTAGTGTGGTGCTGCACACCAAACAGAGCCCGGTCAGAAAGCAAAGCACTCGATATCTCATAGGAGTGAATTTAATGGCCACTGGTTGCTCCGGGCTCTTGACCCTCTCCAAGAGGCTCCATGTTAGTCACTCTCCAGTGCTTTCCAATTGAAACCCAGCCAGACTGGTGCTAGATGAGTTTTCAACTGTCTACTCAAAGCTGGGATGACGGTACCTCGAGTTTCAGACGCTCATTACACCGCTGATGCTCAGCTGATAAGAGCTAGTGAAACTGGACATTTCATGTTGGACTCTTTCTGCAGTTTTCAATTTGAGTTTTCTCACACAGTCCTCTCAGTGGTTTGACATGAGTCATAGTGGTGGTTCAATAATTTAAAGTTATAGTCCCAAAACAAAACAAAAAATACAAATAGTGCTTAATTTTACTCTTAACTTTGACTTATTCCATTGTATGCTACTTCACCTTTTTACTCTACATTCTGCTTTACTTTGCTCGTTTATTTGACAAACGTAGTTATAGTTTAAAGATCACTGCTTTAATTGGCTTAGATCACTATTCTTACATACGAAAATATGACGCACTTATAAAATAGGATGTATCGTTTACAATTCAATTTCCCCCTAAAAGTAATCAAAAGTTGCTAAAAGATTTTTAAAAAGTGGATAATCGAATATAACAGAGGCTTGTTTGTTACATAATGAGTCATTTAAAAGTGTTTTTATGGTGCAGTATTGCTACTTTTTTCCACAATTGCCCTCACGTCTAAGTATGAAGAAAAAGTTAAAACTGTTCTTTTTTGTTAAACCGGGGACCCAGCTGACTTAACCTAAAGGCATCCAACCAGATTAGTTTAATGCAGATGTATATACATTGTGTCTTGTTTAACATAATGAATATGTAATCAAGCATGAGCACAGGAAAGCAATTTCAGCCAAGTAATTGAAAGCAGACGTTGTTTATCTGACAGAATATTGCTTCTCTTTGCCCAGAGCTCTAACGGGATGTTAAATCTCTTTCAAGCATTATTTTAGAATAAACGGGCAGTCGCTCCTTATTAAGTTCTGCTAATGTGTTGTAATAAAGCAGCACAGCATCTCCCCTTAGAAATACAAATGTGCTATGTTCATAATGTGAATACAGGATAGTGTTGTATAAAGGATGTCTCATCATAGCAGGCAGACCTCATGTGCCTTGACTTTTCCTCCAGAGTGATGTACCGCTGACCTGTGCTGCCATCTAGTGTTCACATATATCATAGCTCCACTTGCATGGAGCATCACACTGTAGTCACATCTGCGATATACTCAATTTCAGTGGCGGCCGCCCCACCTCTTCCCACATACAAAATAAATACAAAAAATATATATTTAAAAAAATATTCTTTTATTTTTAATAAACAAGGTAAATATGATATAATTGGTATCAGTAAAATGTATAATCTACAATAAAATCTCGTTTAAATTGTGTTACGACGATGTCTAAAGTTACTGATAAGTCACATGTTTCCTGCCTGGCCTTGCCCAGGTGTCATTACCATGGGCGTCGCCTGGAGCCCCGGATGTTTTTTCTTTAGCCCCGGACAAATTCTCCCTCAATAATATAATACATTAACCGTACTTTACCTAGAGGACGGCAGGATTGTAATTTCCCGTGTTCGGTGAATGCAACAGAGGCAAGACACCATCAGACCAATCAGAGAGTTGCATGGAAATAAACTTGTTTTATTGGCTGACAGTGACAGGTACGTACCTCTCCTCTGTGACAGTGTTTAAACTTTCAGCCGCGGACGCCGAGTTTCTGAAGATGGACATTAGACATTTTTTTAATAAAAAAGACGGCAATTCTCAAATGGTGGCTCACACAACAACCCCAGAGCCACCACCTGAGCCAGGTGAACAAGGTATGTACATGTCAGTAAACTTACAAGTTATGTCAACATGTAAGCAAAGCATAAATTATAGCCACGTTGACGTTACTTTGAATCGCGCGGGTAAGCTAAACCGTTAGCAAGTAGCTATAGCTAGCCAGATATATTAAATAAACACTTTGTCATACAATCTAAATGTTGTGTTTTTTAGCGTTACCTGGTGATTTCAAAGAAAGCTCTCTGGGAAATGTTGACTTACTGTCTGTGTTCGACATGAAGCTAGAAGCTACCTTACATTACACAGTTGATCCGGAGTCCTGTCAGTTAAAGTGTTTCATAGTTAGCTTAGCTAAGCATCAACCTAGCACTGAAATATATGGATATTATGTGACAGTATTTCTGAGAAAAAGTCAGCTGAAATGGTGGCATGCCACTGCTTTACGTCGACAGCATGTTTGAACGTATTTGCAGCAGTAAATGTGGCTGTTTGGCCACTGACGTTGCCATAACAACACCTGCATTTAAATGTGCAACCTCTTTTGTGACAGATTTTTGCAAGAAATTATAATTCTTCTGATTGATATTTCCTATTGACAGCTAGTTTCTATGTGAACATTATGAGATGGACAGCCAGCTAACAAGCTTTTTATACAAATATTTCAGATCAAAGCTAATCCAGTGGGGCTCCTGAAAGGGGGAAGGGACACTATGCTCCCAAATATTAAGCCTTGACCCCCATCTTAAAATTGATATGATCCAAAAATATCTGCATTGTCGGAGGCCTTTTTTCCTCATTATCATGTCAAATTGTACAGCTTTCCTTAGTGTTGAATGCAGAAAGATGACTATATTAGAGTATTAAGTGAAAATGACTATATTAAAGTTTTAAGTAAATATATTAAGTGAATTACTCAAACTGCATTTGTATAGGAATGATTCTGTCCTATTGGCAGATAACTACTCTAACAGTGATATCTACAAGAGATGTACATTTAACTATTTTCAATTGGTTAGTATTACATTTTGTGACAGTGTGGTGACACTCATTTTAATGAAGACAAATGTGTGTATCTTGAAATTCATTTATTTGACAGAGCTGGAAACTGATTGACTTACATACTTGTTTGTGTTTACCTACACAGTCATCACAGATGAGCCAAACAGAGTAGAGGATGAAGAAAGGAGAACAGGAGAAAGGGACACACAAGAAGGAGATACAACAGACAAGAACAACAATGGAGACAACAATGAACAGGAACACCAGAACAGACAAGAGTCAATGGGTAACATGACTGATTTAGGGACTGCAGATACAGGGCCAAGGCAATTGAGACATCACTGCTTTCCATTTGGCCAGCAAAAGAGATCATTTCAACCGCAAACAGCAAGAGATGAGGGATTATTATTTCCTCCTTCCATCCCTTTGTTCTGTTTAATCTGATTACTAACAACTTCTAATAATTTGACAGTTTATGATTTAATTGGAAAATGAAGTGTTTTTAAATAATAAACCCGTTTCTGATTCTGATTCTTTGATTTCTTTTTGACATATGGGTGTTGAGAGATGTATCCATATCTCTTAATGTTGCTCTCAAAGTGCACAAGATTGATGCTTTTAACTTCAATATTTAAAAAAAATCTTCCTGGGGGACCCCAGAGGAGGTGAGTTCCCCCCAAAATAGCACTTTATCTCTGCTTATGTAACTCCGGTGTAGTGTCCGCTCGTCAACAGATCACTCAGAGCTGATTACTTTCCTGCATTTCAATGGACAGCATATAAAAAGGACACGTGAGCTGCATTGCTTGAGAGATCTTCTCATGCTATCTCTTTTACAAAATAAGTGTCCAGTCAACAACAAAACATCAGTGATCGTATAGTGGTAGTATATTTTTCACAAGCAATGTGAAACATTAAACTTGTTCGCTGGGCATGTCAAAAACCTCCCTGCTTTGATCAAGACTTTAGGGAGCCTTTAGCCCCTCTAGCAAAGGGACTGGAAAGCAAGCTTTGAAAATTCAGTACCATCTACATGCTGTCATGTTCCAGACACTGCTCTCAACCACTCAGGGCCTGCACAAATACCTGCAGAAAGAAACAATTGACTTGGTGCAGGCAGTAGATTACAAAACAGCAGTTGAGAACACACTGAAAAGTTACCGAAGTAACAAGAAAGCACATGAGGTCTATGACAAGACCAAGGCCCTGTGCAATGATCTTGATATTCCCGAAACTGTGACACAGAGGAAGAAGCGTAGAAACATGGAAGACTTTGTAGTCGAGGCATCATGTGGAGCAATGTGAAACATTAAACATAAATAAACTGGTGTACAAAACTCACATACCTGCATTTCAATGGACAGCATAAAAGGACACGTGAGCTGGGTGCTGTTGGAGAAATAGCACCATGCTGCTCACATGAGCTTATTAGCTCAGATTAGCTATTGATGATCATGTTGATAAATCATATAAAACAAATAGCCAATCACACAAAAAACATGTTGCTGTGACTGAGCATTACACAATTAACATTAAACTAAACAAACACAACAGTACGTTATTGTCCTTATAAAATAAAAACATACATTTTGTCCACCGAGATAATACAGGCACCTTACCCTCAAGTGATCCTCAGGTGCTATGAGAATCTCCCACAATGCATTGCCGTAACAAAGCTAATGCAGGCACACGTTTGTGACACCAGATGGCGCAATTGTGTATGTGAAATTGTAGAAAATTCGACTGTAGCGCCGCCACTGTGGGCTAAGCCCCGAATGTTTCCAGGTCCAGGCGACGCCCCTGGTCATTACCTTTATATGTCTATGGTCATTACCCTTTCTCGTCTGGGCGGTAAGAAAGGAGCCCTCAACCAGTGCAGCAGCAGCCACTAGCAGCTGACTGTTGCTATCTGTAAACTATGATGCCGAAACATAATTTCAGCGTCGTCAAATCTGATGATCACCGGGCGCCAATGTCAGCGCCCGGTCCAGTCTGTGAGTAGTTTGGACACTAGTGACTCGTATCCGGTGGGGTAGACGCAGTACGGCAGTAGTTGATGAGGATGGCTTCATGTGCAGGTGGAGTCTCCGGACCTTGGTCCCCGCCCAATTCCGTTCAAGAGCTAATCTCCAATCCTTTCGAGAGGAGAAGTTTGGGAGATAAACTGTTGCTTAAAGACCTTGGACCGGACCAACCCGATTTGTATATATCGCAGCAAGCTCGTGAAAAAGACATCTCACGTAGCTGGTACACCAGAAAGGCATGGCTAGCTGGATGCAAACAGGTAAATGTTGTATTTTGTTTCCCATGCTTCTTTAAACAGCCGGGGACAGATACGATGTGCCCGTGGACTGTGACGGGGATACATGATATGAAGTACAAACCACAGACTGCCTGTGTCATGGCGAATACAGTCGCTGGTTTATTTATGTCTGTATAGGCCGTTGTTGTGAGTGTGGACGGTCGGAGCATATATAACGTTAGCTTAGCCAAGCTCCATTTAGAAAACACGCATTTTAAAAAGGGTTTTTCGCCTGCCGTCTGTCTGCAGACTTGTCAAAGCATTAATTCATGGTTTTTACTAACCGGTATCAGTATGCTGTTACTTCGGCATCATTTTGAAACGTGTATTACAATTAAATCACGGTCAAATATGTTCATCTTGTTGTAGTTGTAACCCCCTTGCCAGCGATTCTCTCTCTAGTTTAGCATACTCAGCCCGACTCAGCCTGGTTGTTCCTGGCCCTAGAACCACGATTTTATGGGGCCAGAAAAACTGTGAATTAGGACCCGCTAGCCGGTACTAGGCCAAGTGGAAACGCAACCCAAAACGGGCCCCGCACGGCTCGGCACGCTTAAAGCGAGCTCCGCGCTGCAGTGGAAACGCGCCATTACATCACCAGAAGTCCTAATTTAAGGGGTAATTTCTCCCAAAAAAAAATGTTTTACTCACTATATCAACAGCCCCACCAAAAATATTTTCCACCAGCCGCCACTGCTCAATTTAGTGTACACAACCAACTGCGGCTTCAAAGGAATTTTATTCCTAAGTTTACAGTGAAAGCAGGAGATCAGTTTCATAAAGAAAGAAATTGAAAAAGAATTGGATAAATCAAACTCTACTTTAAGCTCTATAATTCCCCACAGAAAGAGTAGGTAGTAAAATCATCATTGTGGCAGATTCACAACGACTCCTCCTGTGCCGAGTAACACCACGTGACACACAAATGTGCACACACTCTTTTCAGCAGCAGTTACTAATATCTACCTCGACTGAATCACAACATTTTTTCTATGGGTTAAAACACAGCATATAATTATTTATACAAAACAACTTTGGTGACCCATATATATATATATATAGATAAAGCATGGAAAATGTTTAAATATCATCACTAGAGCTAAATATAAAAAGTTCAGACTATTGCACAACAGCCAGGTGAGGGGAGTGGTCTCAGGAGGAAGCTGCTTTAGGGTTTTCTGCGCCTGTTGAAGAAGAAGACAGTTAAATAAAATACTGTGCTGAATATGTAATTGTATATCTTAAAGGAAACCTATCATGCTATATTTGAACAATATATTGTAGGGCCATACCTATATAAAGTATATAAATATAGGTTTTTTTTCAAAATACCAAAAAGATCCTGCATTTTAGCCATGCCTCATTTCGCTCTATTGGCTCTTTCCAGCGCTGTTTTTGCAGGGGACTGATTCTGTGAGCTGCAGCTGACCACGCCCCCCTGCAGGAGAGGGGAGCATGCTCTGAGATCAGCTGCTAGGCTGCAGCGGGGAGAAGAGGGGGAGAAAAAGAGATCTCCGTCCTCCGTGTTTTATTCTTATAGAAGTAAGAAGAGAAGTAACGGGGCAGAAACCCTCCTTTTTACGCAGCGGTCCAGACATAGACATCAAACGGCGACACATATTCAGTTGCCAGTTACTTTGGCATTAGGGCAGGGATATCTAGATACTTTCCAAGGTTTGACATCATGCATTGTGCTACTTTTAAAGCAAGCAACGATGTTTTCAAATCTGTAATCAAAAAGCTCCTCAAAAACACTATCGAAGCAGTTCCTGCCGTTGCTACGTTAGTTCAAACAGTAACAACGGACTATTTTTCTTAGCGGATGCATGTCAATTTAAATCAATACAACTATTTTTTTTAAATCATTTTCTAAATCCATAAAAGCATTTCGATAAATATTGGGAGTCATGTCGTTACTTTGTTGAGAATGTGGCCATGTAATAAGCGGGATAATGTGCCTTAATGCCGATCTAGATCCCTCCGCTTCGTGTCGGGCTCCTGATCAGCCTGTCGGTGTTCTTTTCCCCATAATGACCGCGTCGCTGCACATTATCCCTTACATTATGATTATATAGAGTCATTAATCATTTGTTTTAAAGCAGGAGGCGCAAACGCTTGCCTCGGGGAGGGAGGAAAAAGAGCCACAGCGGAGAATAAACAGAAGGGCAACCATGGAAACCATGCAAGGGAAGTCTTCTTCGCTGCTTTTGTGGCAGACTACAGCGCCACTTACAGGCCTGGCATATGTACTACAGCGTCTCCAGCAGCAATGGCCGGCCGTGGCCCAACCTCTCATTCCCCTGATAGGTGGAGAATTGACCAATAGCCGTAGCGCCACTTTACTGACCAGGACAGTGTTCAAATCTGGATCAGTCTTTATCAGATCCGTTGCAGCCCCTTTTTTAGAGATTTGGGTATGGAGGAAAATAGAGAGGGTTGTGTTTTCTGACACTTGGTGAGTTCCCTGGAACACCGGCAGTGTGAGAAAAAGTTTTTAGAGAGTACTTGTCCATGGACAAGTGAGTTTGGCAATTTACTTGTCCGAATACATTTTTCACTTGTCCAGAATGGACAAAAATTGGGGCCACTGGAATCTTCTTCTTCGCCATCGTATTTGACATTTTCCCACGGTTTTTACGACACTGCTAACGTAAGTGAGCGGTAAGATTTTACTGCATCACACATAGGGTTGGGTATCATTTGGATTTTAACGATTCCGGTTCTGCTTTTCGAGTCCAGTTATTTTCGGTTCTCGATTCCGGTTCTTTGAGAGGGTAAAAATAATTCAAACTGGGAGAAAAATATATTTATGAAAACATTAAGTGAAATCTGTATTCCTATTTACAAATCACTTCATACTGTTTAATTTCTTACGGTTATTAAATACAATTATATAAAAATAATCTCTGCATTGTTTAGTTAGTTCTAAGTGGTGCAGTTTGAGAATGTACAATTGGCCCAGTGTCCTCTGATGTTACACTGCAACCTGCCTGCGAGACACAGTCCAACCACACATGTCCAACACATAGGCCTAATAATAATAATAATACATTAGATTTATAGGCCTAGCGCTTTTCTACAACTCAAAGACGCTTGCACGCTTACACATGTCCTGCAATACACATGCTGCAGCTGCCCAGCTGCTCACTGTTTGTAAAAGTAAATAAATAGTATTTTCATTTCAATAATGTACTTTCTATACCCTGCTTCATAAACAATACTGACATCCCTTTGCTCCTCCGAGTCTGGGGGTCCGGGGATGTGAGGACAGCGCGAGGACACAGACAGGGAGGCTGCTTCACTTCATAAAGGAAATGGCGGTCAATATTAACAACACGGGAGCTAAAACGCTTAATAACCTTCATTACGTGTTAGAGAAAGAACATAAGAAAGTTTGACAAAGATGAGGCTGTTAAACGGGCAGCGGATCTGCTGTGTGTAGAAAGAGAGAGAGAGAGAGATGCTGAGCTGCACCATGCAGCGATCAGCTGATACGGAGCATAGAGAGAGCTGCAGTCCGCGGGGCTCGGCCTCGCCTCCTGTCCTCACAACTCTTATGAATCCCGGTACCGGACAATTGTTATTTGTTCCTACTCGGAACCGAGTTTTGCTTCCCAACCCTGCCACTGTGCTACACTTCCCGCCCCGCCTAACTGTACAGAAAGCGGCAAGATGCATTTCCTTAGGAATCGACAAACAGAACCGAAACTAACACTTCTAAACGAACATGTACAATTTGCGAATGAGTTCTGCCTTTTGTAAACTGAATGTATCAATAATTTCTATAAATCAGGCCGAAAAACGTCACTTGTGCGCCGGACAAGTCAATTAAAAGATCTACTTGTCCGATATTGTAAATAACACGTCCCGGACGGTGGGACGTGTACTTTTTCACACACTGACCGGGGACACATATTCATGTATAAAAGATGTACAAAAGTGAATTTTGCATGATAGGTCCTCTTTAAAGTGATTTAGATGACAGCTTACTTGGTGATCCCCTGATGTGTGTAGCCGGGTCCCATGTTGGATCCAGCCCTCATCTCCATAGCCACAGAACACTGCGAACAAAACAAAGATTAGGACCCAGATCCCCTGGAGTTTCTCATTAATCTAAAGCAGGGGTTTTCAAAGTGTGGGAAGGTGAGCCTCCCCTCAGAGAACATAAGAACAGCCACACCCCCCCTCCCAATCATTATTGCCATTATTATTGTTGTTGCTATAATACAGAGGTATTAAATTGCATTTCAAAGAGTCTGACAGTAGAGAGCTCTCCTCCACCCTTGTTGTAGAAACATCTTCTTCTTATATCCGTTAGCGCAGCTAGCACCAGATGCATTAGCATGTAATGTTGAGATTGCTAAATGAAGTCACCTAGGGTGGATTGTCAGAGTAAATTCAACACCATGACTAAGATTAAAGCAAATTGAGTTTGACTCACTTTTTAATGAATAAACAAGCCCTGAAATAAATTGTTAATGTTGTATTGGGCTGCAATTATGGGCTCGGTAAAGGTTAATCAGAAACATCTTGTGATCATTTTTTGTAAGACTTCCTTATCCAGGGTTCATACACTTTTTCACCAATGATTTTCAATGACTTCTCCATGACCTTTACCTCATTTTCAATGACCAAAAAAAATAATTATTCTTTCTTTCATGTGGCTAGCATGCGCAGCCTCGCCCATATTCGAAATATCGAATATTTTACAACACAGTTTGCATTTAGCACGTCTTTGGTCAATGTATTTTGATAACCACAATTGCTACTTATCCTTTAGAAGCCATACATTGTGGAAACTGCACTTCCCTGGCATCTTGGCAGCCTTATATCAAATAGTAGCTCCTACAGGCTAAAGCCACTGTAGACTAGAGGGCGTGATTGTAAACATCTCTCACCAGCTAAATACTGCGACTGTTGCCATTTTACATTTCATTACTATATGATACAGTATTTATCATCATTATAGTATTACTATTTCGGCGATTGGATAAAATATAAATTATATTTGATACAACTTTAGTTATATTTCCATGACTTTTCCAAAACTTTGAGAAAAAAAACTTTTCCAGGGCCTGGAATTTACATGATTTTACAGGTTTTTAAAGATCGTACGAACCCCTGCTTATCATGTATGGTTTATTAGCATTGCATTGTTAGTTTTTACTATTGGATTATTGTTGAGCTGCTACAATATATTTAAAAAACAATTGTATTGAATATACAGTTTTAAGTGAATAATGGAGAAAAGAATCATGCATAACCCTAATGACAATTTGTAGCGCCTAAGTGGGTTAATTATGATACAATTATCATAACATTTTCTAATATAACAGGAGAACATCTGCCTCTATGCAAAGTTAAATCAATCCCATCATCCATCTGGTTCCTAAACCAAGACACACATGCAATGGAGGTTTATTTGATTAATTATAAAAATTCATAAATATAATCATCCTACCCTCGTCTCCACATCAGTCCACGATCCATCTGTTCGCTCTCCGCTGGCAGGTGCTCCCTCTGAAGACTTTCTTTTGAGCCTTAAGACACAAATGTAAAGTGACATTAATGAAACATCATTTATAACACCTGGCTAATCTGCAGCTGATAACTGGCTGTTGGCTGATACCTGGGGACGGTGGTGAGCTCCTGTCTCAGCGTCTCGATGTCCGTGAACTGGACAGACTGTCCTCCTCCTCGGGTCTTAATAACCTCCCCCTGAAAAATGAGAGAAAAGTACGAGGTAATAGCCCATAATGATTCGTAAATACACAAGAGCGGTGACTTAACAAGTGCAGCATATGGTAGTATGTCTCAAATCTGTTTGACCACTGCTTTGCTTCATGCTAACAACTCTTGAGTTTTCACATGCCACAGGCTGGCTTCTTTGGATATTTACAGATCAGAAACTTTCCTTTTCGAGAAATAAGGTTACAGAACAATTAGACAGATCTAGTGGATAAAGATCTGGACAGGCTAACTATTAAACAAATCTGAATTTAATTGTTGCATTGTAATAATGCCCACCACATCACTGTAGCAACCCAAAGCCTTACATCAATGCCGGTTCTTTACCTGCCTGTTTTTCTTTTTTAAAATCAGAAAAGAAAAATTGCAAACAGCTTAAGCAGCTCCCAACTCCTAAGATGATGGAAAACACTCACTTTTGATAAGTTAAACCAAAATAACCTGTGGTAATATTCTAGAAGTCATCACAATCACTGCCATTCATTTCAATTTGCCATTCGGTGCCAACTTTTGATTACCATCTTTTTTTTTAAATTGCAGTGTATTGACCTTAATAAGTTGGGTCTGTATCTCTCCGTCAGAAGCGACCTCTTGGTGCGTCAACACGTATCGGTCACACTTGGACAGGGCCTTCTCACTGGGGGTGGACACCTGGATGGCGTTGGGGATGACGGGCTGCAGAACTGTCCCCAGGTCGACGCTGGAGGAGGGCTTATGGTCCACCCACTTCTCTCCGCCGGCTGAGCGGGAGCGGCGGTGCAGCGCCCGCACCGGGGTGGTCGTCTAGAGCAGAAAAACATTAAGTACCTTGGTGTCCATCTAGATAATACACTCAGCTGGAGGGTGCATTCAAGATCTGTGCTCTAGACTTCAACAGTGATTGTATTTTTTGTGTAGACTCCGGGCATACAGAGTCGAGCCGAAGTTCATGTTAGTGTTTTATCATGCAGTGTTAGAAAGCCTCATAAGGTATGGTATCACTGCCTGGTATGGTAACTTGACTGTGCAGTCAGTCACAGATCGCTCGCCTGGTACAGACTGCTATGAAAATGATGGGGGTCAAAAAACATCCATCTCTCCAAAACATATGAGCAGTCCATTATTAGACAGGCACAAACATTTGTCTGATCCCACGCAGAATTCCAGCTCCTACTGTCACATGTAATGTAATATACTTTTAAATGTTGGCCATGAGGGTTGTGCAATAGGCCGCCATTGTCAGTATGTGGGTCTGTGTATTTTGTTTGTTCAAACGGTGTATGAGTGATGATGTGTGTATGTATTTTAAATGCGGAACTGCAGGACGGAGTCCAGAACAAATTACGGGGACAATAAAGTGTATCGTATTAAAGAAAGAAGAGTAAGAACATACAAATAACAGCAAATGATCCATCGTGACTTGGGTTAATTGTTTGAGATGTTAAGAATCTACATTCAGGGAATAAGAGTAGGTTCTGCACTGATTTTTAAACCAGCTTTACCTGCTTAGTGTGTCACCTCACTTTATTGGCAACTTCTTTTTGCCCTGTGTCCCCTATTTTAATACGTTCCTCTTGGGTGCGTGCTTTCAATCTGGCACCTGATAGCGTTAACTTTGAATAGGTTCCCGAAGAAAGGGAAATTGCTTCTGCAGATACAGACCCTGCAACACACTTCTAGTGGTTCATAAGAGCTACCTTTAGAGGGATTGCTGAATCTATGCATAGATATATAGCCTGATTTCAGACCCCAGATTTAACTGAAACACCTCAAGCTGCTTCCTGTAGCTGACTCACTGACCCTGTAGCTTCTCTCAATATAGTCTACATCATCTTTAGGGGAGTGGGCCTCTGCCTCTTCTTTAGGCAGGAACAGAGCTCTCCTCCGGGCCCGGCTGGATGGGGGGCAGGCAGGGGACGGGGCTCTTCTGGCTGGGGGGCCGGCGGGGGACGGGGCTCTGCTGGGAGAATGATAACCCTGCCTGCTGTCCTGGGCCGCCCGCTGCTCCCATGTAGAGACGCCGTTAGCCACAGACAGAGAGTCGCTGCTGCTCGGGACGGGGCAGGAGGGCCGGGGGTTCATCTTTACTTCCTCAACTCTAGTGGCACTGACTGGCTCTGGATCTGTCCTGACATAGGGAGACTCTACAGGGCTCTGGGTGGCAACATGGGAAGACCGCACAATGACATGCATACAGTTAGTACAAAGAAATCACAGGAGATAGAAATGTTACAGTAGCTAGAAGTATGGCGCAGCAACAGAAACATGCACAGATAATGTCACAAAGTACAACAGCCTAATGCTGCGTTCACACCGGACGTGATGCGAATATTCGCTTCGCTCTAAACGCTCGAGTTTCACCGCGGCTGTCAGCTGTGTTTACTCGCATCATTCAAACAAGACACGCTGGCTACAACTATAACAAAATGAACACATTTTACCGTGATTAAATTGTAATACGTCCACACTCATAACAACGGCCTACAGAAATAAATAATCCAGCGACTGTATTCGCCATGACAGACAGTCTGTGGTTTGTACTTGTTTTGTCTAGTTTCTGAACAGATATGAGGAGCTGTGAGCTCTGAGTGCTAACAGCTAACGTTTTGGTTGTGGTTCTACGTCAGTGACGGCAGGCTGAGATCCTCACGGCTGATTGGCTACCACGAGATTGCGTCACGGGAATTTGACGCTCGAGCTGAAAAATGTTTAACTCGAGCGGTTGTCGCGGCCCCCTCCAATCGCCTCAATCGCGCCGCGACATTCAAATCAACCGCGTCATGCTCGCCGTCGGAGCGAATTTGCGTCTGTCCGCATCTCTGCATTGACTTTACATTTAAATCGCGCCGCCCCCAAACATCGCATCCGGTGTGAACGCAGAATAAGAATACTCTCTACCTTTGTAGTAGAATCGAGAGAGAGTCATCTATTTTTTAACCGTGACAATAAGCTGATCACCCAATTACTTTTACACCAGCAGTTTAGTTGGGATAATCCTTTTAGCGATGTGATTATTGAATGCGCAAAAATGCTAAAATCTATTGAGTTTTTGCCTTAAAAACAAAATTATTTTATTTTATTATTTTACATTTTCTATAAATTCTTTTTTAGCTGCAAATTGAATTTTCTGAGATTAAAGATCTGGTATACATCATCGGTTAATAAACACTGAAAATAATTCTTAGTTTTGCCCCTTCTCCAATGCAACTCAACATGACTTTGTACTGCACTTACATTGGGATTAGTTAGTCATGTTAATCTGGTAAGAAAGGTATTAGTTTCAGGGAAAAGCTGAAGGAACATCATTTTTGTTAAACCGTCAACCCTAACTAACAATATTAAGTCAACATAAATAAATCAACAGCTATGCAGACGCTCTAGATGTGCATCGTTAACACAACATACAGGGACAGGTGAGGGCGAGGCGGATCTCTTGGCGGGGAGGCGCTCCTCTCTGGAGGGTCTCTGGAAACGTTCCTCTCTGGAGGGAACCTGAAGGCGGTCCTCTCTGGAGGGTCTCTGAGGAAGTTCCTCTCTGGAGGGTCTCTGAGGCTGCGTCTGGCGCGGAGGAGGATCAGGACGGCCTGAAGTCTTGCTGTCCGTCACGATGGCTTTGAGCTGCTTCAGCTTCTCGTCTTTCACCCAGAGCTTGTTCTGCATCTCCAGCTGCATCGCGTTGACACGTCGGTCCTGCGCAGCACGAGGGTTATACAATGAAAGTTAAACACTCATTGTATAAATGAACATTGGAAAAGTTGACAGGACAAACAAAACTGTGTATATTTTTTTTTTTAAGACCAAACTGTCTAATCTTACACGTTATTGTATCTCATTTGATCTTTATGATGCATATTTAATGATGTGCCCTTACGTAACGTCCACACGGCTCCAACGCATTGAAACTTGCCGGTGGGCGTGTCTGGTGCGCAACCAATCACATTAATCTCCCGCCCCGGACACACAAGCACGCGCTTTGGTTAGCGCTTGTACTGGCATATGATTTGATTGGCTAGCGCTTCCGTCGACGCTTGAAAAGTTGAACTTCTCAACTTTCAGCGCGAGCAACGGAGGCAAAGCGACGCGACCTCAATGCAGTTCGGCAAAGCTTGACGTCACCCCATTCAAAGTGAATAGGAAGCGTCTCCATTGAAGCACGCGACGGAGCCGTGTGGACGTACCGTTACAAGTGCATTTTGAAATGCTAAGCTGACCCCTTCTCTTGTCCTCTACATTTCATTGCATCATTGACCCCGTTAGCCCTCATATGACTGAGTAAGGAAAACGATAAGAGGAGCAACTCACACATTCTTTCTCCCACTTGTACTGGGTATCCGTCACAACGCCGTTGAGGCGCTGCTCCATGCGTTTCTTCTCCGACTGCTCCCTCTGCAGCCGCTGCTCTCTGGTTTCCAGCTCAGTCTGCAGAGAACGCTTGTCACCCTCATAGATTTTAGTGGTTTTCTGCAGGATGTCAATCTGGAAAGAAGCCATATTGGACGTTTAAGACACTGAGCAAATATCGACGAAACAAATCAGATATTTCAGTGAGGTTTCAGTGTGTTCTGTCACCTTGTGTTCTTGCATCTTGTTTTTCTTCTCCAAGCGCTCGATCTCTGCCCTGCTGTTCTGGAGGATTCTGTCCAACTCCACCAGTTTGCCATTTTGTTCATGAATGAAATTGTCTTTGGATATTTGGCTGTTGTCCAGATCCTGAAGCATTGACTTCATCCTGTTGGCTAAAACAAAACAAAGGAGACAACATGAGGCAAGACAAGAAATCACCATTTTAAAAATAGGGAAAGACATTAGATGAGGTTGAGCTAGTTTGTCAGCGGGCACCTGCTTCGTTGTAATCGTCAATCATCATCTGCCTGACCCTGTGTCTGTTCTGCAGGGCTTCCATCAGCCGGGGCAGCGTGATGTCATCGTGGGGGTCGGTCAGCTCACAGGAGGGGAGGGGGGGGAGGCTGTGTGCCAGGTTGTTTATAACAGAGGTCAAGTCTAAGGGAAAGAAAAATAATTTACACAACTGCTGTTTTCTTTGTTCATAATTTACAAATAATAGGGTTTCTCTTTAAGGCCCAGTCACACTGTCCCGAAATTGACACCCGATGGACACACGATAAAGGAAATGTTCAAATTCGGCTGTGATCGTAGCAACATCGGGCCATTCGTGAGGGCATCTAAGCCATCGTATGACCGCCGGTGGAGTTTCTCAGGCTCCGGCAGCAACTTCGTGAGCGGCAACTTCGTAAGGCACTCGTGAGGGCATCTTGTCAAATCGTGTCATCTTCGTGTTATCATCGGTGCATTCACCCTCACTCTGATCGGGGCGAATGCCCGATGGCACCGATGATAACAAGATGCCCTCACGATGGCCTTACGAAGGGCACAATTGACACACGAATTCAACACGAAAATGAACCTTCGCAAGGTCCTTCGGCAATTTTTTGGCATGCCAAAGATTTTGCCACCGCTCACGAAGTTGCTGCCGGAGCCTGAGAAACTCCACCGGCGGTCAAACGATGGCTTAAGATGCCCTCACGAATGGCCCGATGTTGCTACGATCACAGCCGAATTTGAACATTTCCTTTATCGTGTATCCATCGGGTTGTTTTATTGCACAACAAAATCATGTAAATAACCCAATTTGTGTTCTATGAAACTAAAAAGGATATAATATATTATTTTGAAGGAGTTGACAGGAAGTTGTTGTTATGGAAACAACATTACGGAGAAAACGTAATATTTTCTACATATAACGACGGATAAAGTAAAGAACAAAGTCTGAAGATATCAGTACAGCATCATAGTACTGTAACATAATTGTTTTTGGTACTTTCATTGCAGTTGTATGTCTTAAATGTAATGTAAATGTTGCCTTCGTGTGTGGTTCGGGGCCATCTTCGTGCGAAATTCACAATTCCATATTCGTGTGTCCATCGGGTGTCAATTTCGGGACAGTGTGACAGGGCCTTTAAGGTGTAACAATGAGAACGTGTGATAAAGTTTGACATGATTCATTTAAATAACTCAATGTACTGTATATACTCCATTCGGTTTAGATTCCCGTTCATTAAAACAAAGTATTTCCCAATTGAAAATTGTTTGAGAACAAATATATACCGATTTCTCTTACAATGTGGCTCGCCTTAAATGATGTCAACATTATTCCCTAGTAGAGTGTCAATGTCAGATTCACCATAAACGGTGCATAACCCACCTCCCCCTAGCGGACCACCACGCTCGTCCAGCTTGCGAGACAGTTCCTCCTTGAAGGCCTGGTTTCTATGGCGACGCCCCGGGGTGAAGCCACAGATGGGTCGGTCCACTGGCCGAGCCACCTCCACCTCCTGGGTCATCTCTGCAAAGCGCATCACCAGCTAGACGAAAAGAGAGCGTCTCCTGAGTGTCAGCGTTCATTCGAATAACGTACAGGACACAGTGAGGCTGCAGGAGGAACTTACCAATGTTTCCTCGTAGTCGTCAGCTTTGGGGTTGACACAGACAACCATTCTGACTTTGCCCTCTCCGTCAAAGTAGTTCTTGAACAGATGGGTTACTTTAGAGTCTCTGTAGGGGACCATCTGTAGAGAAAACATACCTCTATGATTCATCAGTAAAAAAGGATGACAGCATTCAGCTTTAATCTGCTGGTTCATACCCTGTTTGTGCCGTACAGCTGGTTCTCTCGAAGGACCTCCATGCAGCTCCGCAGATTCAGCAGAGACTGATTGATGTTACCTGCGCGGTGATAATGTTGTTAGATCTCACAGGTAATCCAGCCACCAGCAATAGTTATGGTTTCTCTCTTGCATTAACAAACCTGCTTCCCGTACACGAGTGCCTTCTGCCCCCGTCCTGCCGGTGCGCTCACTTCCTGCCAGGTCCACCAGGCACAGCTGGCTCACAGTCACCTGGTTTTTATCCTGAAGAAACTCAATCAAAAAAGCACTTCAGTATCAAAATGGTTTATAATCAGCGTCAGGAGTGAATTGTATGTAACAAAGAAATCACAAAATGCATTAAAAAATTTGTAATTCAGTTACTGAGTAAAGGAAGTAATCAAAATGCAAGTAAATACAAAAAGAGTTACATACAAATATAGTATTTTTGTAAAAACCTTATATGTAGAACATAACATTCATTGTTTTGCTCTCTACCCATCTTGATTTAATAATATGCAAGCACTTTTTCTACAAGTTTTGACAGCAATAGGTTGAGAACTGTTAAATGTTCTCGTTTAAAGTGGACCTATCATGCTATATTTGAAAAATATATTGTAGGGCCATACCTATATAAAACATGTCTGTGAAGTTTTTTTTTCAAAATACCAAACAGATCATGCATTTTAGCCATGCCTCATTTCGCTCTATTCCAGCCCTGTTTTTGCAAGGGCTGATTCTGTGACGTAGCTTTAATGCAAATTAGCTGCAGCTGACCACGCCCCCCTGCAGGAGAGGGAGATCAGCTGCTGGGCTCTCAGAAGAGGGGGAGGAAAAGAAAGGCTCTGTCCTCCGTGTTTTATTCTTATATGATTAGTCATTATTCATTTGTTTTAAAGCTCAATAAATAACAAAGAAGACCTTTGACCGGCACTTTTCTAATTTTGTCCGGAAGATTTAAACTTTAACGGACATGTTGACCGGCGAAAAAAAATCCAACTGAAACTCTTCCACACGGTCCCCTCGTTCCTTGGAAGAGGCGGAGAGGTGGGTGTTTGTCATCTGCTGGTGGACTACCCGGAGAGAATTACAACAGGAGCAAACGCTTGCCTCTGGGAGGGAGAAAAAGAGCCAGCGCCTCCACAGCGGAGAATAAACAGAAGGGCAACCATGGCAACCATAAGCGGGAAGTCTTCTGTGCTGCTTTTGTGGCAGGACTACAGCGCCACTTACAGGCCTGGCATATGTACTACAGCGTCTCCAACGCTTTCGAGCGGTCTCGTGTGAACGGACACGTCTCATGTGAACAACACTATTCCAGGCTGACGTCAGCTCGGATGGAATCTGTATCCGCTCGTTGCAGCCCCGTTTTTTAAAGATTTGGGTACGGAGGAAAAGAGAGAGGGTTGTATTTTCTGACACTTGGTGAGTTCCCTGGAACACATATTCATGTATAAAAGACGTACAAAAGTGCATTTTGCATGATAGGTCCACTTTAAGTTAGTCTTCTTTTTTAAAAAGGACATTTCAGCTTTCTTGTCCAGTGTAAAACATTTGTTATAGAGTATAAGGTTACATTACTTTGATTAAGTAATAAACATTAGTTTTCAGATTCAGCTGACCTGGAGAATGTTGTCGCCGTCTGCATCGAGAGGAGCCTGAGCCAGTTTAACGATGAGCACGCTGTGGGAGCGGCTGGATTCTCTGTTCAGACGAGTGTTCGCCACCTTCCTCTTCTTCTGACCTGGAACAACAGAGTATAGGCAACTTTTCAACCAGTTTCAGCTACTGTGAACGCTTTTCAAGCACAACATTCTTAAATGAGCTGCTCAGAGAGAAGATTAAATATGATCACTTCCTGGCCAGAGCCAACCCGGAGGCCAGCAATGCCAGGTCAGTAAAATCCAAAATCATCAGTGCAATTTGTTCCTACATTTTTCTTTTCTTTATTTCCATAACTGTGACATTAATTTCTGACGACTTACCTCTCCAGAATACTTGAAACGCCTCCTCAGCAGACTTCACTTCCACCTCCATGCAACCAGCCACGTACATGTTGTGATTCTGATCCTCTCGGAGGATTTTAGACTGAGGTGGTCTACATTGAGAGCATAAAAGTGTTACTTACTGACAATATGAAATTTCAGTTTCATGCAACAGATCGTCAAACATGAAGGGGGGGGATACATGTTGCTTGATTTCAGCTATGAGGAAACAATCAGTGACAATCACTAAGCGACATACAAGCAGCAGACAGCAGATTTGGGGACATTCAGGGGTTTTGCCATAACAGACTACAAGCAGCAGCGGGGGTGATCTAATGGACTAAATAACACTCATCCACACTGGAGACATTCGCTGGTGCAGCCGCTCTGTCAATACACTTCCTGGGTAGGGCCAAGTAACAAACCTTCATTTCATCATCATTGACCAAAAGTGTCTGTGGCAGAATTAGCCAATTCTCATATGAACACTTTTGAGCTTTTAACTTGTTCTTCAAATCAGACCATTTTATTTGAATTAAAGTTGAAAGTATTGAATCATAGCAAAGTACTTTGTCTGTCTGTCTGTATCTAATCATTTCAGAACTTTGTCTTTAGGCTTGCAACATATGATTATTACTTGAACTTGCCATTAACATTTGATTAGTAAATGTTGTAAATCATTTAATAAACAAATTATACAGTATTTGTTTTTTTGTCTCAAATCCAGCCCTGGTTCACTAAATAACCCATTTAAATGTATTAAGTATAAAGACGTTTCCATGACATGGTCAAAAATGTCTCCGGTGTTGACGACGTTCTATTGATAAACTAAAAACTAGACAGATTTTTGTGTGACAGAGAGATGATCAGGCTACTATCTGGTGGTGTGCGAGTATTCACTAGTCACATACATGAACTCAGTGTTCAGGCGCACAGGTGTGCCTCCACCATTCCACCTAGTAAAAAGAAAAATACAGGAATTGCCTTCCAGCTACTTCGAAGAAAGCACTAACCTGTAAATATAACATTTGAATGTCTCGGACTCTAAATAAACTTGATGCTAATGCACTATTCATCAAACTGTTCCGGCTTTAAATGCATGTTTATATATCGGAATGATGTTGCTTTTACTTAAAATGTCCTGTACTCACTTTGGTTTGATTGCATCCTCCTGATTTTCCTCCAGAAGGTCATAGATGTAGTTGTTGTAGATTTCTATGTAGGAGACGAACACGGTGTAGCTGCTGTCCTCATCCACAGCGTCGGTTTTATAAGCCTCCGCTGACGTGATCATGTCAGCAATTTCAGGATCTTTTTGTCTGAAATCAGAGCAGTGACTCACATGTTATACATCAGTTACACTGTGGCAGGATGCTGGTGTCTAACAGGACTTTGACTTACCTGGAGGAGGAAGAAGATGATTTAGGAACAGGCATGTTGTTTTCCCGCCTCTGGCGCTCCAACAAAGCATCGACTTCATTCTGGACCTCCAAGCCATTTTTTTCATCAGTCTTGAAGACCTAAAAAAACAAAACCCAGGAGTAATTCAATTGGGTAAATAAGCTGAAATTAGAAATGATTTGCTGATTTTCAATTGTTTAGGCAGCCTACTATTAGTTAAAGCAATTGCATTTACTTTATTAGTGTTGGTACAACAGATGATCAACAGTGTTCTTGAATGTTTACTTACATATCTTTTGGCCTGGTAGGGTCCTATACTGTTGAAGATCATGTCAAGTGAGCGAGGGAGAAGACCACCCTGGCCCGGAGAGCCAGTCATAGTGAACGTCTTCCCACTTCCTGTGACCCCGTACGTGAAGAGCAGACCTGCAACAACAAGGCAAAATTGCGCTTATTTTGTATGCAAATGAGGCAGCTGGCAATAGTTAAACTGTTATTATTTAGTAAAAATGTGTTTTCTTCTGAAGCTGGCCAGTTCTCTTACCATTTTTTCCATGGATGAGGTCATCAACAAGAGGTTTGGCCACATGCTCAAACAGCTCTATCTGAGTTGTTGACAATCCAAATACTTTTTTGAAGGAATACTGAGTCTGAGAAGCAAAAGAGAATGGAACATTTGAGGGGAACTGTATTACAATAAAGAATATGGCTGACTTCATCATATTGGTTTTTAACAAATTGCATTTGAACACTCGTTTCTCAAAACTTCCGAAATATTTCACATGTGCCATTTATGTGTTTTTTTTATCAATCTTGACAAACAATGGCTAAGACATACAAGACTATGGGAACATAGACCATACTTATAATACAATGTATTGTTTGTTTTTGGCTTTTTATGAGTTTCTTTTACAATAAAAAAAGCAGACTATGACAGGCTGAATGCTTTAAAACCAAAATTAGACAGGTTTTAATTTACACGTTGTGTAAAGGACAAGACATTCCTTAGCTTAATAGCAGGGAAAACCCTAATTATGAAAACAATGGGTGGGAAAACACAACTACTCCGGGTTCAAAATGTCCGTTACCTCTTTGTATTCTCCATTGCGGTTTGTTTTGAAGCCTTCAGGGGCGTGCAGCTGGATGGTGGAGCTGCTTATAACCTCGATGCAGCACTCCTCATCCTCCAAACCCAGGGGCCGTACACGACAATACACCTGAGCAAAAGCACAGGAGGAGGACATGTTCAGTTGCACTGATTTAATTCAATTAAAAAAGGAAAAAACAGAAGACAAACAAAAAAATACCAAACCTTAAACATACTGGGTCTCTCCAACTGGCTGATGTGTTGATGCTTTTGATGTTTCATGTAAATACCTATGAATGGCCTTTTTACTGAAATAATTTAAATGAATGTGCCTTGCTTCACTACTCTTAGTTCATAGTGTCTTTTGACAAAACAATTACCTAGTAAGACATTCTTGAGAGATTGGACAAAGTAGGTCTGGTTGTTTGAAGGCCATTTTATTATTGTGCAATTGTAGATTGTAACTTCAAACAAACAGTCTCAAAGTTGTGTCCCACCTTTTGTAAAAAAACATCAAGTATAAGGTAATTAAATCATGCAACATTAGGGGCTTATAAATGCCCAACATTCAGATGTCCCATCCCAGAAGTAAAGAATGCAACAATGTGTGTTATTTGCTAGTTCTTGAACAAACACTCACCCCAACCGGGTCTTTCTGGTTGCTGGAAGGCTTTTTCGGAGGAGGCTTGCGGGGCGTTTTACACTTCCTGAAAAAATAATCACATTTCATTAGCAGAGTGTATTGTTAGCATTAGCTTTCCATTTGAGTAGGCGATGGTGTGAGAGCTAAGGCTCTGGCTAGACGGCGTATTAGCCTCCAGCTAACGTTACGGCTAAGCTAGCTTGCTAAATCACTCGTCATTGATTATAATCCGTTGACAAGCCCGTAAACTGCAACACATTTAGCATGAGCATAAAACGTATACGTAATGTGCTCCGTTCGCAATTATTTAAAACATAATCGTGTAAAATACTAAAGTAAACTTACGCTTGTCGGATCATTGTTGCTCGCTGCTCCGTGATGTTTTTACTGTTGCCGTCGCTACAAGTTTTTGAACTTTCCCTCCGCCTCAAATCAGATGACTTTTTCAAAACGAGCCGGCTGCAGCCAATCAGATCTCACAACAAGCGGACACGTGTTTCCGTCTTCCGCTCCGAGCCTTTTAGGGAACTACAGAAATGTGAAATATGCAGCAGTCAAGATCATTAACCGATACTAGCACACAACCGGATACACAGAAAGACCACGCAAACTAAAAATAAACAGCAACAGGGAGAATTGGAACTCTCACAATTTTTTCATTTTGGCTGTATTACATCATGTTTAAGCCATACATAATCAACAACACATAGGTATGTTATTCAACAAAAAGAAGACAGATTGAAACTATAATCATAAGAAATTATTAACAAAAATATCCTTTACAGATTGATATTATATTTTCATATTCTGCAGCCCATGTAATGGTTCAATATAGTGCTTTGCTTTCTATTTGGAGTTGTTGTATGGGGTTTCTTTTCAGTCCTTTTGCATAGAACTTTCCATCTTATCAGAAGGTTCAAAATGAACATTTCATAATCAATATAAGTATTTTCAAAGAATAAACAATGCAGAAAAAGTGTACATCTAAAAAAAAAAGTATATGTTTAACCAGAAATATACAATGAAAGTATTTTTTTTTTTTTTTAATTATGAGAGTAATAAATAATACATCATTTGTTTTACGTGTAGTATCATTATTATTGTTTTAATTATTTTGATTAATATTGTTTTTATTATAAAACAATTCATTCATTTTATAGAATATTGTAGAGGCCTTAAGATTTAGGCAATATTGCAACTAAAGAATAAATATACTTTTTTTATATAGTTTGCGGCTGGTTGGTTGTTTTTTAATATATATATTATAATAAATATATATATATTATTTTGTATAGTAGTAGTAGTACCTATGAGTAGAACACAGAATAAAGAATAACGCTTTTTTTCACACTCCATTTTAATTATGTAGCCTAACTTACCGTACTATACACAAAGTAATTAATGATATGTTTCACTCTGACCAAAATAATAATATGTTTGTCATGAAAGCACTCCTCTTCTGAAAGAGACTGCATAGAATCTGAAAGCTGATCTTTTGTAGGTGTTGTAGTCCTACCTGAACACCAAACATGGCGTCCAATAGGTGTTGCTGGTAGTTAAAACAACGACCCCTTGCGTCCACCAGCTGTAACACACACACAGTTACAAAACAGAGGGGCAGCCATTAAAGTTCACGTGCTGCGATATTATGCAAACACCGGAGTTCCTGCACTGCAACATTAAACACTGAATCTCACAGGTAAGCAGTCTGTCTAAGTCTTTATTGTGGCAACTAGATGAGTAAATGTCGGGTCAGTTCCTCTCTGCTGTCTCGTGTTGAACAGGCGTGTTTTCTTTAGGAGGGAAACATGAAAACAAGACAGGCGAAGTCAGCAGATGAATCTGAATCAAAGGGAAGAGTGAAGAAAAAAGCCGGGGAGAACTCTGGTCCAGCTCTCTCCAAAAAACTACGAGAAAGAAAAGATGGAGAAACATCCAAACAAGGTGTGCAACTCTAATGGTGCAGACTCAGTATGTTGCACATACAATCATGTTCCTGTCATGAAATATCGTTTTTTTTTTGCAGTGCCTCCTCTCAAGTCTACAGGAGTCCAGAAGAGAGCAGGGTATGGGAGCATCCTGCACTACCTTTACAAGAGCACTCTGGGACAAAATCTTCACTCACAGATGAAACAGGTGAGACTTCTACGGCTGTGCAGATTGAGAAAAATAACCTAGCAACGTAATGCCATAACTGTATCAGAATCAGAGTCGGTTTTATTGCCAAGTAGGTTTACACATACCAGGAATTTGCTTTGGTATAAGTGTGGTGCATACAGAAACACAGAAAGAAGAATACGTAGAAACAAATATAATGAAAAAATATTACTATTATAAAAAATAAAACAAATTGTAAAAAATAAAGACAATATTTACACAAAATATAATTATGTGGGAAACCGAGTACAGTAAAACATGAAAATACTATGTTCAAAGAGGAGAGCTATGCTGATTTAAAAAGAGGTATCGTGTGCAGGATTTACAATACAAAAAAGATCAAGATATTGTTTGCATGATGTGTTTATCTTGGGTGGATGTGACTGTAGTAAACGTCCTCAACATGCATTATCATTATGTGTATACTAGTGCTTGGTATGTATGCATCATTTCTGCCATGTAGATATCTATGGGCAGATTAGCTCGCAGGAACAGTTGATCATTAAACGTTGTTGTTTGTTGCAGTGTCTTCAGGAACCTTTTGTCCGCTCGCTGTCTTCATATCAGTTCCACGGGGCCACCAGCCCCTTCGACCGCAGGATCACCTGTCTGGAGTGGCATCCCACTCACCTCACCACTCTGGCTGTGGGCTCCAAAGGTGGAGACATATATCTGTGGGACTTTGAGGCGCCTGGGAAGAAAACCTTTCTCCAAGGGGTGAGTGTCTTCATGCTCCATCTTCCTTTGTTTCTTCCTTTTCTGCTTTTGAAATATGCAGCAACTTATTCCACAATTACATTTTGAAGCGATTATTAATTTACAAACTGTGCAAATTAGATTAACATGAAGACACACTTGTATTGGTTCTTTGCTTAGATGGGGATTGGAGACTCAGTTACTGACATGAGGTTTAACCGGTTAAATCCCAGTCAGCTGTTCACCTCGTCTATGCGGGGTAGGACAGCTCTTCGAGATTTGAATGGGACGATTCTATCAGTGTTTGCCAGCACAGACATACGAAAGTAAGAGTTGTCCTTAAGCTGCAATACAAAAAGTAGATTGCAGGCCTGAGCATCAGTCTTCTTATCAGGCTCTCTTGGTTTATTGCTAAACATTTGTGTGGTGTCGATCACTACAACTGCAACCAACCATTATTTTCAGTATCTATAAATCTGACAACTTTTCTTTGGTCAATAAAGCATCCATCCAAAGTTTTTCAAAGTCCAAAATAATGTTTTAAATGTCTTGTTTTGTCAATCCATAAACCAAAGGCCTTCGGTTTATTATTAGATAAATAAATAAAAAGCAGGAAAACTCCCTCATTTGAAAATAATTTCAGTAATTATAAGAGTTTTACTGATAACTGTCCTGCGTTTCTGTTTCTGTGCACAGAACGGAGCAGGAGACTTTATTGGAGGGATGATATTTTGCCCGTCAGACCCCTCCAAACTTATTGTGGCTTCTGGTGAGGGCACACTGAACATGCTGAGCTTTGAGGGCCGCCCACCCACCGTTCTGTCCCGAACTCAAGACTGTGGCCACGATCACCACCATGTTTGGTGAGGAAACTGAGAAGAAGACTGACACTCAGAAAGATCAAGAGGGATCATGTGATCTTCTCATTGTTATGTTGCTATGCTGAAGTATAAAGCTCTACAATGTATCCCCAACTTTTCAGTTTTTCATTAAATAAAAAAAGCCTTGTTTTAAGATTTCTAACGCTGCATTTCTTAGACAAATCAACATATCTTTTTGGTTGGTATACTATATAGAGGCAACCTTTAGTTTAATGTGAGCACTTAAAAATCAGCTAGTAAAGAAATAGTTTTCACTTTACAGCAATGATAAGTAAACTTTCAAATATTTCATTGACTCTCATTCTGTTGAATACAAATAAAACTCACTTTGTTTTGTTTCTTACAGTCACTGGTACTGCTGCGTGGATGTGTCTGTAAGTCGACAGATGCTTGTGACAGGGGACAATGTGGGACATCTCGTACTCCTGGGTTTGGACGGCCAAAAGGTATGTCTCCATTCCCCCGAAAGTTTAACTTAAGTCATTCTACTTTATGAGGCGACAAAAGACATGAGTTGATTTCTGGCCACTAACGAGAATCAGTATTTCTCACAACTAACAGTTCCAAAACGTTTTTGTGATGAATTCAGATTTTATTTTTGAATGCCTTTTTGTTCTATTTTGATGTTGCAGATTTTCAGTGAGAAGTTGCACAAAGCCAAAGTTACCCATGCAGAGTTCAACTCCCGCTGTGATTGGTTGTTGGCGACCGCATCAGTCGACCACACGGTGAAACTTTGGGACCTGAGGAACATCAAAGACAAGAAGAGCTTTCTCCACGAGATGCCGCATGATAAAGCTGTCAACTCAGGTGAAACCCTCACTCAGAAAACTCTACTACCATCATCATACCATAACATCCACGTTTTATTATTAATTAAAATAATACATGTAGTTGTGAAGTAGTAGATGCAAGAATCACTGTTGGTGATAGATGCAAGTTGTTTTGTTGTTTTGTCTTTGGACATTTAGTTCAGATTTCTTAATTTATTTGATGAAAATGTAGACAATACCTTAAAGTCATTACATCCATGATTTGAGCAGTTGTAAAGAAAATCTTTGTTATTTTGTAAATCTGTTATTACAGCCTATTTCAACCCTCTGGACTGCTCCAAGTTGCTCACCACAGATCAGTACGACCAGATCCGGATCTACTCCTCTCCTGATTGGTCGAAGCCTCAACATATCATCCAACATCCACACAGACAGTTTCAGCATCTCACGCCCATCAAGGTTTAATTCTTCTCTAGATGTGTATGTTTCCTTTGCTAACTTATCCTGAGACAACCACTAGTTATCCTAGTTTGGTTGCACAAAGGATCAGCGCATATACACAAACAAACACGGATATCAAAACATTTGTAGAAAATAAAGGCAAAGGTAGTACATAAGGAGACCCATGGGAGGTTTATTCAAGAAGGAACTTTCTCAGTGTGGTACAGTACAGTTTGAGATGATACAATACTGTTGTGTATTTATTAATGGCTTATCTGATATGGACCGATACAGTATACATAGACAAACTGAAAACAGTTATCCAATGAAAGTGTCCTATATTGTTCTATATCAAATGCTAGAGTGCAACACTGTCCTTAAAAGGGCTTTTATTATGCTTGTATCAGGCTTTTATTCGTTAAGAGATTACAGTGAGGTAAAAAGAATGTAAACAGGTACAGAAGCTGCGATAAAGCACAAATTAAAAACACAATATTTCACAATCTAGACATAGGTACAGTGTAGCTGCTCTCGTGGATCTATTCAAGCTCTGCAACCTGGCGTTACTATCTATTCTAATCTATTATTTCTCTCAAGGCCACATGGCACCCTGTCTATGACCTCATCATGGCAGGCCGTTACCCCGACAACCGGGTTTGCCCCGGAGACCAGAGGACCATCGACATCTTTGACTCCAACACAGCAGAGCTTGTGTGTCAGCTGCAAGATCCCGCCGTCTCAGGTATCAAATCTGTGAGTATGACTTTAAAAACACTGGGCGGGGGGGAAATGGAGACAAGAAAGCTGTGGTCTTTAACACCAATAATTATGTATTTACAGGTAAATAAATTCAGTCCAATGGGTGATGTGATTGGATCTGGAATGGGTGAGTTATCCATTTAAGGGATTTCATGTCTGATCATACCAGTTGTGTGAGAGGAGTTAAAGTGTGTCACTAAAGCTGTGAAGACCACTGAGACAAATATTACATTTGTGATATTGGGCTATATAAATAAACATTGATTGATTGATCATTGACATTTACTAAAGACACTTAATGTTCACTGCAGGTGTGTCGGTGCTGGTCTGGAATAGAAACAGGTTGTTGATGAGCGATGAGTCCACAGCGCAGGAGGAAACTTCTGCCTCAGCGGAAAGTTCAGGAAGCCAGCGGAGGAATCGGCAGCACCCCAGCAGGGAGAGGAGAGGACCGGCTCTGGATGCAAAGCTCAAGAAGAAACTGGCTTCTCTGGAAGAAACGGAAACCAAGACCAAGACTAAGAGTATTAAAGAAAAGCTAGCCGAGATGAGGAAGAAATAAACTATACAATAGTGTATCTGATCCATCTACTGAAGCCTTTCTCAACCATTGGGCCACAGCCTATTGGTGGACCTCCGAGCACCATATGTGTCTTCTGAGATTAAACTAAGAATGCTTTCAACCTATTGGACTGTAATTGACCAGCATTGTACACTTTGATTACATTTAAAAGGGAAACGATATTTATTTCCATTTTCTATTTTCAGGCATGTTGTCACCGTACTGTTCATCTTGATTATAAAATACATCACTGGTTGTCTGATGGAAAACAAAAGAGGCAAGAGCTTTTATCTTTAAACATGTTATGTTATTCATGCGATAGTAGAACTGTCCATGTCTATACATTCCTTTGTATTTCAGTGTTCTTTATGTCTCAAATTCAGGGATTGCTCAAATGCAAACATGTTCTTTTATAGTGTAACGTTTTTTTATACTTCAATAAAAATTACAACATTATACATGATTGAGGTTTTTATTTACAAATCTTTGAATACACATTAAAGGAAGATGTAGGACAAGAGATGTATTGCTGACACCTTTATCTTATGCAGATAGGCAGTTTTTGTATCATGCATAACTGAAAAGATAACTTCCACGTAGTTCATGGACCGTAACATTTGCCAGCTGGAGGAGCACTTCACTCCAGGCCTCCTGATGCTCTTCTCCATCCTGATGCCAGGCCTGTTGGGCAGAGTACACCATGCTCAAAACAAGACCGTTAAACTGATCTGGAGTCAGCGGCCGATTCTGACTCTTATGAGCTGTCGCCATCTGCTCCATGGTGCTCGGACTTCTGGGAATGTTGTCATTAATCTGAGACAGGAAAGCCCGCCCCGTCCTCATGGATGCCATCTCCTTGTCCAGCAGAACAATGTTGTTGTCATGGTCGATCTCCACCCCACCCAGCAAAAACTGCACACAGGTTAGAAAAATCTCTGCAAGTTAAATATGGCCCGGTATGTGATTTAAATGCATGAACACAAGTCTGAAATGAAAAAAGTACCTCAAACATCAGGTTTGCATCAAAGACAGATGAGCCGGTTTTTGGAGGTGTTGGACTTCTGCCTGCAGCCACATCTAACGTAGAAAATACTGCAGTTTAACTGTAACACAATGGAGATGCAGGAAAACTATCTGTGCATTGACACCTTGTAATGCTATGAAATGCATATTGATTTCTGCATGCTTCATCATTATATAACCTAAAGTCACTTTCCTGTCAGTACATTTTCAGTTTTCACTTACCTTGCAGCCCTTGCTCCAATGAAAGCCATACAATGACCTGAAGGCAGAATTCAAGATGTTTTTTCATATTCTTCTTTAGATTGTTGCAGTCAGATTAAACGCTGCATCCTTCTTTGCGCTCCCTCAGACACTTGTGTGAGTCAGGGCAGAAACAGATCAACTTGAATACCACTCGTTTTTCCACTTTGGAAAATAGTAGCAAAAGCCAGATGGCTGTGATGCAGAGCAGAGATACTTTTTACAATCTCTTTATTATCCACATGCCGAACTCTGAGCTACAATGACTTAAAGTTCACAGAGGCAATTTACCCTTTATACCCAAGAACAAACAAGTCATTCATTAATACATGCTTTTCCCCAGAATATTGAACAATGCAAACAAAAGTAATAACCAAAAACAATCCTTCACAAATTCAGTTTCAGTTAAGGGTACTTCTCAGCATAGATACATCTATATATATTAAATATTAAAATAATCAGAAACTAAGGTAATACCACATATAGACAAATGCCACAATAGAGTTGGTCTCATGTAAGGCAGATTGGTGAAGATTATGGTATGCACTTTATACTGTAACAAAGGCATTCACTTTATCATGTCTTGACTATGTAAACTACTGAAGTCCTCAGCGGTCCAACTTCATAGCTCATTCACTTCATTTGATTTACTTTGTAAAATCAAAGTTTATGTGAGCTGAGGTTATGCCCAGCATTATTGACATCAGGAACTACTGTATTTCCAGTGTGTTGTAGTAGCGCATCTCCTCCACGTGGCAGCAGCAGCACCAGTTGACTGCTCTTTTCTGACAGATGGAAAAGTGTATTTACTTCCGGTGAAGAGTTCAGTTGTTCCTGGATAATAAAGTACTCAAATAAAGGTAAATGCGATTGTTTACTAGTCTTTCATAAAAATAATTTTTAATAATTGTTTTCGAATTTGCAGTGCTAGTTATAACTATACCTCCATGATATCACGGTTAAATTGTGACTCGCCTGTGTAGCAAGCTAATCCTGACCGTAAACACAACACAGGGTTAGCTAGCGTTAGCTTCCTACTACCGTTACACCCACACTGCGCATTACCGCAGACATTAACCTAAATAAACATCACTCATCACATTATTTAACGACAGTATAACCACGCCTTTGAGAAGATGCTTCTGTGGTTTGATATTATGAAGATATGCAATTATTTATTAAATACGTTTAGCAGAAACGACTGCTAATTAAACAGTTCTGCACTAAATCCTAACTCAGTGAAAGTTGTAATATTTGTATGTTAATTTGTGTGTTTTTTTTTTAACTGTATGGCAATTTTGGAGTCTTCTGTTGTATAGTGTTTTACTGAACAATTTTTACTATAACGCATTACTATATAACAACACCACAGTAAACATTAAGACCATGAAGTTGAAGCAACACCAAAGCTACAGGGATAACCACTATTAGCCTACTCCAAATATATTGTATTGTATCGAAAGAGCTTTCTGTGCAGAAAATGTGTTGCCATTCAATAATTTGTCTACTAAAAACTATGAACAAATGTGGGTATAATGTAGGTGAATTGTGTTCAAAAGTATTTACAAAAGGGAAATCCTTGTTTATAAATCAATGTGATTTTCTTAAATAACCTGAACCTGAACTTCCTATGTTAAAATAATTTGTTATTAAATAATATTAGTCAATAATAGTGTTATTGCCCAATGTATTGTTATGATATTCCCAAACATCGCCTACAATCAACACCTATAGAAATATTTCATCAACAACTTTAAACAATCACCTTTATAAAGATGTAGACAGGTTATTGGAGGGTTTTTGTATTTTTGCAAACCTTGACATGTTTTATAAAGTACCAACTGACTGTAGATGGATGCTCTGCTGCTTGCTGACTTGTTTAGGTGAGCAGTAAAGATGGAGTCCAGCGAGGAGGGGGGCCTCAGTGTGGGCGGCTCTGTGGGCGAGGAGAACTATTTCCTTGGATACACCTTCACCGACCGCTCCCACTCCAACCGGGTGGTGAAGAGCATCATGGACCTGTGTGTGGGGGACAGCCTGTTCGCTGACGTCACCATCAACGTGGACAGCAAAGAGTTTCAGCTGCACCGGCTCGTGCTGTCGGCACAGAGCAGTTTCTTCCGCTCCATGTTCACCTCCAACCTCAAAGAGTCCCACAACCGCTCCATTGAGCTGAAGGATGTCAGCGCCACTGTCTTTCAGCTGCTGGTCGACTACATCTACCACGGCACGATTAAACTGAGAGTGGAGGAGCTCCAGGACACCTATGAGATGTCCGACATGTACCAGCTGACTGCTCTGTTTGAGGAATGCTCCCGCTTCCTCTCACGGACAGTAGAGGTCAACAACTGCCTGCAGGTGAGTCACTGTTTTAACACGTCTCTGCTACTTAGTCACATTTGTGTCAATTGTATCAGTTTAGTCATATGACATGTTTTTGCCCAGGTGATGTGGCTTGCAGACAGACACAGTGACCAGGAGTTGTACACCGCAGCTAAGCATTGTGCCAAAATCCACCTGGCCCAGCTGCACCAGACTGAAGAATTCCTCAACCTGCCTCTCTGTTTGCTCTTGGACATCCTCAAAGGTATCACCGGTTTGCTGTCCTATCACGATGTGGCCTGGTGTCCCAAACTGTGTTATCACATTTACTCAAAGTCATGCGTTGTATTAGTTACATTACCGCTAGCATGAGCCCCAACGTTTCTTGTCTGCCACTTAACTATTGACGATCTGAAATTGACAAATGTAAAAAAACACCTCATGTACGTGACTCACTAAGCTTTGTGTTTTTTTTCAGATGGAGTTCCTAGTTCCCAGAATCCAAAAGTGGCCATTGATTCATGGATAAACAACAACAAGGTGGAGAGAGAAGAGTTTTTATGCATCCTCCAAGAAAATCTCAAGGTAGCTCACTTTCAACTAGAGCTGACATTTTTATTTATTTTTTTGTATCCAATTCTTGCCTTTTTTTGTTGTTTGTATTCAAATGTTGTTTTGTTTTACACATTATACAGTATACAAACATCGGCACACACTCAAGTCATCCCCTGGGACACTGGCCAACACACCAAGAGTACAAAATAACAATAATAGTAACAGTTATTTTTAAGATATATTTAAGCGCTTTGAGCACCAGGAAAAGCGCTTTATAAATGTAATGTATTATTATTGTTATTTATTATTATATATATTATCAACAATTTAAATAACAAGTAAATAGAATAAAGATTCTTCAGCGACTCTGTAAAAAGTTATGGTCGTCAGTTACAGGCAATTAGTTATAGTAAACATAATATACCGGTCCATTCAACAGTTAACCCAAGGGCAATGCATAGGGAGAGGCTGGATTTCTAATTAAAAAGAATGAGGAGTCTTGGTGGTGAAAAGGCAATATTGTGGCTCGAGAGAGATTGAAATCAATATGAGCAAATACAGGTCTTTATTCCTTTGGACCCTTTGCCCTGTGTGTTGGAGATATATATATCTCTTTATATTATTTAATAGTGTAACATTTATTTTCTTGCTGTTTATAGTGTTTATTATTATTATCATTTATTTATATGTATTCTTAGTTAGTGTCATAAGTTAAAGTAGTGTCTATGCTTTTATTTTGAAGGCATGTTTTGGGCACTGGGTGATTAGAGCACCTGGTGTAATTGTATATATTGGAGACAGATGGAGGTGGGAGGCAGAGCACTAGTAGGCAAACGTTTCTTTTACCAGGGTGTTTCGAGCCACACAAGGGAAAGCCATAGGAAAGGCTTAAGGAAAGAGATATAGGAAAGAGATATAGGAAACCTGTTCATTGTATTTTGTTATAGGAATAAAATGCACAACGGAGAATCTTGTCTGGACCTGGATCATTGCCCTGCGTAAGATCCGCTAACTAGTGCCTCAGCGGCCGTATTATTTTAAGTTAATTATCTGTTTTAGTTCTATATGATTTTGGCCGCTACACTGTGTCTGTAGCTTTATAACAATGTACACAAGTGTTTCTAATTTATGTCTGTTTGAACTATTTTTATCTGTAATGGCGGATGTCTTTCTCTTGTACATCCACAGGAAATCGGGGAGAATGTCCACATTTACCTGATTGGTAAGGAGGAGGCGCGGACTCACTCGCTGGCCGTGTCACTTCACTGTGACGAGGACGATTCGATCAGCGTGAGCGGCCAGAACAGTTTATGCCATCAGATCACTGCGGCCTGTAAACACGCAGGTGACCTGTATGTGGTGGGGGGGTCCATCCCTCGCCGCATGTGGAAGTGCAACATGCACACCATGGACTGGGAGCGCTGCGCCCCGCTGCCCAGAGACCGCCTGCACCACACCATGGTCTCCGTCTCTACGGAGGACACTATCTACTCACTGGGGGGAAAGACGCTGCAGGACACTCTCTCTAACGCCATCATCTTCTACACAGTGAAGGACAACATGTGGACAGAGAGCAGCCAGCTGGACACCGCGGTGTCCGGGGCCGCCGGTGTGAACCTGGGAGGAACCATCTACCTGCTCGGGGGGGAGGAGAACGACATGGACTTTTTCACTAAGCCGTCTCGACTGATTCAGTGCTTTGGCACCGACACACGGAAGTGCCACATCAAACCTTACATGCTGCCGTTCGCGGGCTGCATGCACGCTGCGGTGCACATGGACGTGATCTTCATCGTGGCAGAGGGAGACTCCCTGGTCTGCTACAACCCGCTGCTGGAGAGCTTCACCCGCCTGCGCTTCCCCGAGGTGTGGAGCTGCGTGCCTTCTCTGTGGAAGGTGGCCAGCTGTAACGGCTGCATCTACGTATTCAGGGACAAATGTAAGAAAGGAGACGCAAACACGTTAAAGTTCAACCCGGCAACATCCGTCGTCTCAGTTATCAAAAGTTTAAAAATCTTCCTCACAAACTGGCAGTTTGTCTTGGCCTAAACTCTCCTCTGGAAGTCATACTGCGGTCCACACATTCACCACAGACAATCAGGGACAACTAACCATGACTTCACTCTTCAGACATCCGCTGTAACTGTATTTACTCAGCTGGTTTCTGTGCCACTCATTCCATCAGGACTTCACCACCAGACCAGTAAAAAGGAACAGCGGTGTGTGTGTGTCACTCGCTTGTGTTGTTCCAGTGTGTCTCATTGTGAAGTCAAACAATGTGTAGTGATGCTGTGACGGTGAAATAATAGACGTTGTGTCCTGTGCACTGCTCGTTTATTGACACGCATGAACAACTCCATTGTAAAAACGTGACTGAACGTAAAACATCCTTCAGTATATTGTGTGTGGTTAAACGTGTCATGATGTTGAAGGATACATATCCTCAGATGTCATATTTGAAGTAAAATGTGTATAAACCTGATAAGAGGATGTTTTCTAACTTTTACATTTTTCACAGTTTCTTGTCTTACGATTGTATTTTTTGATGTTAAACTGTAACAGAAATGTCAAATATATGGCTGTAGTTGCAAGCTTTCATTGTTTGTTCTGATATTTATGGCCCTTAACCCTTTTTGCATTAACTATCCCTCACTATTAATACTTTGTTTATTACCAGGGATTTGGTATCTTTACTTCCTGCAGTTATACCGCTATGGATTTAGAAAGGGTGGGATTTGTTGCTGTGCTTTGGTGCTTTGCCTCAACAAAGACGTAACTCCTTACAGTATTTATCTTTGGATTGGCAATGCATCTTGTGAATGGTGAGGTGTTAAAGGTGCCTGTTTTGTCCTTGGGGGAGGACAAGAGGAGTAGAAGGCGAGAAAGCCACTACAGAAAGGCCACAACTCTCCCATTGATGTGTTGCAGGAGGCTGTGCAGCTGAAACCCAAGCCCAGTTACATGTCAGACTTTGTGAACTATTCTAAGCATCAGTTGCTGACGCCAAGATGAGGGGGGGGGGGGGGACATAAGCGCCTCCATAAGAACTCCCAATAGGAACTGACTGCCACTACAAGCACCATCTGACATGCAGTCCCTTAATATTGGGCAATAAAGCTGTTTATAGCCCCTGTATCACAGCCATAGCCCCACGGTTGGGTGTGGATGTGTTTCGGATGCTCCGCAGGGTTGTGATGAAACCTTCTGGAGTCCAGTGCAGAGGGAGGTTTAGTGCGAAGGTAGATCGCTAGGAGCTGAAGTGACCTTGGGACCGCTTGCTGAGGGCAGGACAGAATTCCTGAAGGGACACATGGTCTAGAGTGACAAGACCATCTGCTCCAGCGCCAGCAGCAGCAGGAAGGTGGAGGGGGTCGGACACGGGGGGTGCTGAGAATTCCTCTTGCTGGGGTGTGGAGGGAGCAGATATTCTGGGATATCACTGCTAGCACTCCGCCGGGGAAACGTGTTTCTTTGGCATTTTTCAAGCGGAAATCCGAGGGAGATTTTTGAACACTTGATGGTGAGAGGGGATCGTTGCAGGGTTAAATGGGGAAGGTATTTCTCTGGTCCTCTTGCTCTCTACGAAGCGACCGGCGATAATGGTCTCGGTGTGTTGCTGTTTTACTTCGGTGGATCCAGTTTCCTCTCCATCTCGGCACAGCCGGAGCTGAGAGAGTGGGATCTGGTAGGCCTGCTGGCAGCGACCTCTCCGAGGATCATCTTCAAGGGATCTTCTTTGAAGTCGTTCTTCGCATGGCAAGGATCTACTTTCTTGCTGCCTCACTGAAATTGCATGGCCTAAACGAATCAATATTTGTATGAGGCGCCTAGACCAGAGATGGGCCAGGACCAAACCAAGCTGCAGATAGAGAAGGGCCTGAGGTTGTATCAGTCCAATCAGACGGACAAAGCCCTGAATGTCTGGACAAACGTGCTGTGGAAGACCTCAGATCCTGGGGGGAAGTTTCGGGTGTTGGGGTGCCTGATCACAGCCCACTCGGAAATGGGAAAATATAAAGATATGCTAAAGGTAAGCCTCAAACAAAAACATTTTAACCAAATCTGTGTCCTCTCGATATTTGTTTAGATAATTCATGTGAAGACATTTCTCACATTTTCATTTCTGTGTGATCAGACTGGTGTTATGCAACGAGCAGTGTGTGTGGGAGTGGAGTGTGAGCCACTGAATAGCCCATTAACTTTATTTGTGATCATGTCCAGTCGGGGTTTAACAGATCGTGCTGTAGTAGCATTTTTACATTTCTACTACGTCCAAGTGATAATTGAAGGAGAAGGGGTCAAAGGTCGGCGCCTTGGTTCCATTTACAGTGATCTTGAGAAGCATGGGTTAATGTGTGGCTTCCACACGGTGCAGAGTAAATAAGTGCCCTGCAACCCGAGTATCAGTGTGGGGTGTCTTGTTGACACAACCATCTATACTCATGCAGCAGTCACTCTTAAATGAAGACTTTACAAAGTAGAGGCCTCATGTCTTTGAAGAAGGATATCATTTATCTTTTTAGTTAGTATATTTTTTAATGTAATCACCATGAACCTGCTTGTTCTCCATGGCCTCCCTCTCTCTCTTTGCAGTACGCTCTCACTCAGATCGACACCGCCAGGGAAATGGAGGACCCAGACTACCTGACAGAGGGTTACCTGAACTTGGCACGCAGCAACGAGAAGCTGTGCGACTTCCAGAAAACGGTGTCCTACTGTAAGACCTGCTTGAACATGCAGGGTACCACCGTCAGCCTGCAGCTCAACGGCCAGGTTTGTCTCAGCATGGGCAACGCCTACCTCGGCCTCAGTGTCTTCCAGAAAGCTCTGGAGAGCTACGAGAAGGCCCTGCGCTACGCTCACAACAACGACGACAAGATGCTGGAGTGCAGAGTCTGCTGCAGTCTGGGAAACATCTATGTCCATTTAAAGGTAACATTTTTGTAAAATTATTGAGATTTTAGCTGAACAGTTGTTGACAAAGAACTGAGGTCCTTCGTTTAAGTAAAGTAGAAAAACTATTGTCTAAAAACACTCTTTACAAGTTCAAGTCCTGTATTCAAATATTTACGTGAGTCAAAGTACAGAAGTATCATTAGCAAAATGCACTTTAGTATCAAAGTAAAAGGACCCTGTATGCAAAAGGCTCCTTTTTTAAATTATTATATTATTGTAGAATATTAAAAAGTTCGGTTTTTTAACTAAAGAAAACAAATAAGAACATTTTAATGTTGTAGGTTTGCAATATAAAGTCAAGTTCGGGTACTTGATAGTATATTACTGCATCACATTATATAAGTAAATGTGTAAATGTCTAATACATTCAGTAAATTAAAAAGTACAATGTAGTACCTGAAGCTGTATTTAAGTACTGTACTTCAGTAACTAGTAAGTTAAATTACAGCACACTTTATGATGTGCTGCATTAGAAATACTACTTTATCCTATTCTTTGCTTAGTATTTCCCTTTGACTATATGTCTTCAAAAGTGCTTGTATGAAAGACAAGGTGTGATACTTTTCTGTAAAATAATATTCTAATCTTTCTGAGGTTTTTTATTTAGGTAAAACATTATTGCACGTGTGACTTGATTACGCAACCAATACTGATATTGCCAACGTATTTGTGAAGTATGAAAACACCGCAGAGCATCCAAGCAAACATCATTAATGGTTCGCTCATGTGGTACGAGGCTTTGTGAAACATGGCGGAGTGAGGGGGCTTATGTAGTACCCTTGACATCAGAGATTTGTAGGAGTAATCCCTCGGCTTCCTAGGGAGGATTGGTTTCAATGGGATTGTTATGAAGAGGCGTTTGAGGAATGCACATATATGTCACGTTATTTCATAATACTGGAGACACAGAAATACTCATTCTCTAAAAGATTATTTTGTTTGAATACTGTCAGAGATGGAATTTTCCTTAAGCTTTAGAAACCAAAATGTCTTTAGGATCTAAATAAGATGTTTGATGAAGCCGTTTGCAGTGGTGGAAACTAACTAATTTACTCAAGTACTGGACTTAAAGGTAGGGTAGGTAATTCACTTCAGAAACACTTTTTGTTATATTCCATGGAATGCTCTTAACATCCCGATAGCAATGAATAAATTAAATGCTTTGTCAATAAATATATAAAAATATTTCATCTGTTGAAGCCGTGGCGCTGTAAAAAGCAAGTCCAATTATCTGCCCCGGCCCGCGGCAGATAACGGGATGGCCTACCTGCCTGTCAGCCTTCCATCTCGTGCACAAACTTATCTCGTGCCCTCATTGGGTTGGAGGAGGGGCTCTGTAAGGAAGTCTGAAGGAAGGGGCAGATTTTTTCCGGTTGTGTACTTTCAAATTCTAGCTTACAGGCACCTTTAACACCTCACCATTTTAGCTTAGCTGGTTTCTTCATTCTTACCTACCCTACCTTAAGTACGTACACATGTTAGTAACTTGTACTAGCTGAATATTTTAATTTCTTTCTACTTATTGTTATTATGAACACCACTATTGCACTTTTTACTTCACTACATTTATTTAACAGCTTCAGTTGGTATACACATTCTGAATAGATAATACAAAATATAAATCTAACCAATGAATACACATTGCCATGAAATTAGATATTAAGATATCCAGCAGCTGTGTACAAAGTTATTTAAATGACTTTTTTGAATTGTAAGGTGACTTTTTTGAATTGTAAGGTGTCCTTTGGGTCTTTGAAAGGCGCCTCTAAATAGTATTTATTATTAGGGTCTGAGACCGATAAACCTGCCAAACACACCCAAAACAAGGAAAACGACCGGCAAAAGCACAGAAAAGGTTCGGAAATCATGACGGCTGATAGGCGTGAGCCCACGTGACTGCAACTCGCATAATTGATATTGTTACAATCAATTTAGTCGCTCGCGAAGCGAGCGATAACCATGCAAAAAACAGGGATATCGAGGGGCAAAAGCCCATTAAAAGTGGCCTAAATCATGACAGTAGGTAGCCCATGCGACTACAGTGAGGTGGAGCCTCTTGGAGGGGTATAAAATAACGTACAGGAAATCGGCCATTTTTAATTTGGCATTGGAAAAACCCTCCGTACGAAATCTATCTTCTCCTAGGGACTTTTTCCGTACGACTCGAAATTCGTCCGGTAGCTTCTCGAGACATGGGCAATTCAAAGTTATCACGGAAAGTTTTTTCTTTCGCACGGCATAGCCGTGATTTGGCGACAAAGTTTGCGTTCGCTCGATGCTAGGCGGTCCCTCGCCATGGAACACGATGATGTCTTAGCGCCAACTGACATGCTCAGAACGCCACCAAACTTCAGATGATGGTTAACACTGCGGCTCTGAACAGCTCTAGGTCAAATCTGATGTTACTTAATATGGCGTTACCATGGCAACGGATCCTTCGCCATAAAACACGGTGTCGCTGTAACTCCAATGGACACGGTCCCATCGTCCCCCAATCTTCACTTTTATATCACCGGTACATGCCTCACCAGCTCAATGTGAAATCTGAGAACTCACCGTATGCCGTTTCCATGGAAACGCATCCCTCGCTAAAAAATACGATGTTGTTGTAAGTCAATGGAAAATCGTCCAAACAGCACCAGGCTTCAGACTATCATTAATGGTCCGGCCCTCAACAGCTCTATGTTAATTAGGGGATGTCATCATATGCCGTTGCCATGGCGACAGATCCCTCGCCATGAAACATGGTGTTGTCATAATTCAATGGAAAATCGTCCAAACGGCACCAGACTTCAGACTATCATTAATGGTCCGGCCCTCAACAGCTCTATGTTAATTAGGGGATGTCATCATATGCCGTTGCCATGGCGACAGATCCCTCGCCATGAAACACGGTGTTGTCGTAATTCAATGGAAAATCGTCCAAACGGCACCATACTTCATATGATGGCTAATGGTCCGGCCCTTAACAGCTCTACGCCAATTATGGGATGTCATCATATGCCGTTTCCATGGCAACGCATGCCTCGCCATAAAACACAATGTTGTCTTAAGTCAATGGAAAATGGTCCAAACTGCACCAGACTTCATATGATGGCTACTAGTCCGGCCCTCAACAGCACTATGTCAATTAGGGGATGTCATCATATGCCGTTTCCATGGCAACGCATCCCTCGCCAAAAAATACGATGTTGTTGTAATTCAATGGAAAATCGTCCAAACGGCCCCAGACTTCCGATGATGGCTAATGGTCCGGCCCTGAACAGCTCTATGTCAATTATAGGGTGTCATCATATGCCGTTTCCATGGCAACAGATCCCTCGCCATGAAACACGGTGTTGTCCTAACTCAATGGAAAAACGTCCAAACGGCACCAGATTTCAGATGATGGCTAATGGTCCGGCCCTCAACAGCTCTACGCAAATTATGGGATGTCATCATATTCCGTTTCCATGGCAACGCCCTCGCCATGAAACCAAATGTTGTCATAACTCAATGGAAAATCGTCCAAACGGCACCAGATTTCAGATGATGTCTAATGGTCCGGCCCTCAACACATCTAAGCATATTATGGGGTTTCATCAAATGCCGTTGCCATGGCGACAGATCACTCGCCATCAAACACAATGTTTGTGTTACTGCTGTAACTCAAAATCATTGTCCGATCGGCCTGAAACTTCCCACGTTTGCCAACGGCCGAGTCCTCGAGACACCTAGACACACACGTTGACGTGCGGACAACAGCCTGCGGAGCGTCGAAGACCCGCTCAATGCTGCTTGCAGCTTTAATTATTATTATTATTATTAATAATAATAATTAGCTCCACATTTACCAGCTGGGTTATACATACATGCATTAATTATCATAATCCAGTCATTTAATATAAATACATCTGAAATGGGCCTTTATGCAAAATGACTAGGGTACTTTAAAACCTGTTAATCCCCGAGCCTGTTTTTTAGGTTTCAGGCTCGAAAATGACATTCCCAGAACAAATGACCATATCTTCCCTTCTAAAAGGGTTAAATTAATAATCTTTTTTCTCAAAGTAATGATAAACCTGTGAGTTGGATGTAGAAAAGTCAGATTCAATATAGATGTTTTTTATTTTAAAGAAAATTCAGATTGAACATGGTAAAAAACTGTAAATTATAGTGTCCGTCCAAAAAATATGTTGTACTTATAGTGAAAACTAACCTTGGATGATGGGTTAGTAGACGAAAAGCTTTAGGAATCCAAAGTACAACATATAATAAGTACCCTGTATCAAGATTGATGCAAAACAAGTGATATTTGACCTTTTTAGACAGATTTAGCAAAAAAATCTGGGGCCATTTGGGTGGATTTTCCATATCTCTGGCCTTATTTGGTAATGTGTGTGGGTGAGACTGCCGCATAGCCTAGACCGGAAGCAGCAGCCACTCTGGTGACTACCATTAGCAGCTAACTTTTGCTCTCCGATTTTTACATAAAAATGGAATTATGGATTATAAATGAAATAATTTTTTTATACAGAGACGTTAAAAACCTATGGATTAACCGATTCAGCCGCGTTTTTCCTCGTTTTAATGCCATTGAACACGTATTTTGATCAGATTGACAGCTACGGTGAGACGATCTCCCTAGAAGCTCCGTAAAGGTACGTGTTGTGATGTCTGTATTTGCTTTCCCTGTCGCAAGTCCGGATCACTCATTGATGATACTATATACCTAAATAATCTGTGGAACCTCGGCTTTAATCGGATATCTTGTATGTGCAGCTACGATAAGTAATAAGGGTACTTTTATCTTGAGTTCTGTGCCAATGTCCGTTAGCATTTTTCGCTAAGGGGTCATTTAGATGCTTCTTATGAGACTTGTGTTTTGTTTTGGTAAAAATGGTTTGTATCGTCAGTTAGCTGAGATTATTTCCGTTAATCTGGTATAACACATTAATAGGTTCTTAAATATTAAGATCCCCTGAGACACAGTGTCGTGAAAAAAAAAACCAGGGTCCCCGCCGACGGGGACATTGGGGTTTAACCATAGACTGTATAAGGGTTTAACAGGTTAAGTACATTTGTATGCCAACACTGTTGTTACTGATGCTTGGACATAAGAGGCCTTACTCATCAGTATCCTCCGCCCACAGGACTACGAGAAGGCGCTGTTCTTCCCCTGCAAAGCCGCTGAGCTCGTCAACGACTACGGCAAGGGTTGGAGCCTCAAGTATCGAGCCATGAGCCAGTACCACATGTCTGTGGCCTACAGGAAACTGGAGCGCCTGCCGGACGCCATGGAGTGCTGTGAGGTATTGTTTTACTGTCCCAACACACAAGACGGGTCCTCAGAGACGGGACTCAACCCTTCAAAGACAAACCTACATAACTTGAGGAGAATGTCACAGTTTTGGTTTCCTCACAAAGTCCCCTGATGTCTGGTTGTTTGGATGTCGGAGCAGCAGATACAGTAGAGGTTGCTGACAGGTGCGAGCGCCAGTTGTTCTGTTGTACCAGAAATATGCTCACAGAGGCGCTGGTTTGAAGTGTTAATGAAGAGGGTGGCTTTAGTTTTCACTCTGTTCTAATTATGTACCGAGGGTGAAAAATAACTTGATGTCATTGCCTTGGAGCGCACAAGTAAAGTAACAAGACAGCGGGGTGCTTTTCAGATTTATTACATTTGCAAAACACTTTTAGACAAACAATTTACACATGTTGTCATATTTAGAATACCAGAGTACAAGAGGAGTCCTAAAGGGGAAATAACAACAGCTCACGTTCCTGTTTCTGTCTGATTTATTTAAAAAATACACTCAACCCGATAAATGACATTACTGCATGCTAATTGTACAAGTAATTGAATAAAATGCAGCCGTCAATTTCTGGATTCCCACTCCTTTTTATTATAAACAACTCTGCTTTAAAGGTGGGGTAGGTAATTTTGGAGAAACCAGCTCGAGTGCGCTAGAATTTGAAAATACACAGCCGGAAGAAATCTGCCACTTCCTTACAGAGCCCCTCCTCCAACACACACGAACGTGCACATGACCAATGAGGGCACGAGATAAGTGTGTGCACAGAATAGAAGGCTGACAGGCAGGTAGGCCATCCAGTTATTTTAGCCTGGCCGGCTAAAATGATTGGTCGTGCTTTTTACAGCGCCACGGCTTCCACAGATGACATTTTTTTATGGATTTTTTGTCAAAGCACTTAAGATATTCATTGCTATCGGGATGTTAAGAGCATTCCATGGAATATAACAACAAGTGTATCTCGAGCCGGTTTCTCAAACTTACCTACCCCACCTTTAATGCTCTCAGCCACACAATCTTTAATTATTTACTTTTCCAACTTGAGACATTTTCATCTATAGCGAGGTGTAATGTTAGGGTGCATATTTTAAATGAGCGTACTTTATTGTCTAATACAATAATTTAAATGTAATTAGCTGCTGATATTAAACCAGAAAGTCTCATTTCCAAATTATACAAAAGGATTTCCCCGAATTTCAGATTATTAAATTAAGTCATTAACAGTTAAGGGGTCAGACAAGTTCAATGCCTCTTCTAACCCTGTATGTCCTGCACTCCAACAGGAATCTATGAAGATTGCTCTGCAGCACGGTGACCGTCCTCTGCAGGCTCTGTGCTTACTAAACTTTGCAGACATACACCGCTGCAGGAGTGACGGTGATGTGAGTAGACCTGTTAGCTCTCCAATACGATTTTATCTTGTTTCATGTATCTTTCAAAGAGTTTGGACTTTTCTATTTATCTTCCTTTCATTGTGTTTTGCTCTGTCTTTCATATCTTAATGGTGGTCAATTCTCTTCATCCCCTTAGAAAGCATTCCCTCGCTACGAGTCTGCAATGGGTATCATGACTGAGATTGGAAACCGTCTGGGCCAATCACAGGTCTACCTGGGAGTTGCAAAGTGTTGGCTTCTGCAGAAAGAGTTAGACAAGGTGCCAATTATTTTATTATCTCCCTTCAAATATCACAGTCTAAGAGGCATAAGCGTTTCTCATATAAAACCTGCTTCAATGTTTTTATTTCCCAGGCTCTTGAATCTTTGCAGCGAGCCCAGGAATTAGCAGATGGGATGGGAAACAAGGTAACTGATGTTTCTATAGGACATAAGTAAAGTAAAGCTCCAAATATTACTTGATAAATTGGAAAAGTTGTTCGGCAGAAATAATTGGCATTTAGTTTAATAATGCTTTTTTTTACGCAAACATGGCAAACATTTACATTAAGATGTCTTGGTCATATATGATTATAAACTGATACTACTAACTACTGGTTGTACCAAACATGACTTGTCAGCTTTGAGGGAAGCAATATGATATTATTTGGACAAAACGATTGCCTTTAGTAATCTTTAGTTCCAGACTAACACACACACATTGACATTGACAGTGTTTTTCTGATTGGCCCTGTAGCTGTGCTCGCTGAAGGTGCACAGCCTGAGTGAGGGGATCTATCGGACCCGGGGGCAGCAGGAGGAGCTCCGGGAGCAGGTGGTGAAGTTCCTGCAATGTGTGGAGGAGCTGGAGCTCTACTGCGGCATGTGTGGAGAGTCCATCGGGGACAGGGACCAAAAACTGCAGGCATTACCCTGTTCCCACATCTTCCATCTCAAGTGGGTGCTCTTACATACGTTATTATCTTTCTGTTAGAAAAATATCACTCGTCACCGGCTTGAGCTTCAATATCAGGATACATGTATTTATTATCCTTGCAAGAATGGAAGTAGTCATCACGTACATGGGACAACTTGTTCCCAGAACAGTGTCCTCCACATGCTGATATACAAGAGAGGGTGTTTCACAGTCACAAGATGATGCAGGAATACCGGTTCAAAGCAGTTTACAATGATTACTTCAGATTAGCCAAGACCCACGTCAGAAATGATCATGCTTGTCATATGTCTATCTCCATAGAGGCTGAATCATCATGTTAATCACATAGCTATCATATGCCTAAAACAGTCCTGACGCTCTTCTAGGTAATCATAGGCAAGGCAAGGCAAGGCAAGTTTATTTATATAGCACTTTTCAACACAAGGCAATTCAAAGTGCTTTACAAAAAATGAAAGACATCCTGTTACGTACACAGCTACGTAGGGCCTTTGTTATCATGTGCTACTCTGATATTAGAAGAGTACATTCAGTATTTTCCCAACAATTTCAAAGACAGAGGTGGGAAGTAGTGGAATACAAATACTTTGTTACTGTACTTAAGTACATTTTTCTGGTATCGGTAATTTACTCCACTACTTATCTTTCTGACGACTTTTTACTTTTACATCTTACATTTTTAACACGAATACCTGTGCTTTATACTTCTTACATTTTCCAAACAGGCTTGTTACTTTAGTTTTAATCTGCGTTTGGTGGCGTGATCATTATTATTTAGAGTCATTGCGTGCCTATTGATTTTAACATGATCCGTGTATCCATCATTTCCTGGTCTTCTCTAAAGAAGAGGGACCAATGAAAACGTTGTCATTTTGCTGTTGTTCAGCATCGAAACATTCATTATATATACAATGACATTATTACAATACGAATTAGAAGATCCTTAATGTTCTATTAATATAAAGCGAGGTCCAGTTACCAGTTAGCCTACTCTATAAAACAGTTGGTAGTTATGGGTACTTTTTACTTAAGTACATTTCGAAGCCAATACTTCTTTACTTTTACTTGAGTAAAGAAGTTTAGTCAGTACTTCTACTTTTACCAGAGTATTTTTAAACACAAGTATCTGTACTTCTACTTGAGTAAAGGATGTAACTATGTACTTTTGCCATCTCTTTGTATTGAAAGAGACAGTGACAAAATCGAAAAAGTCGAAATTCTGAGAAAGATTTGAAATTCTGAGAAAGTCAAAAATTCTGAGAAAAATTCGAAATTCTGTGAACATTTTATTTTTTCGAAATTCTGAGAAAGTTCTGAAATAAATTTGACAAGGTCGAAATTCTGAGAAAAATGTACTTTTTCGAAATTCTGAGAAAGTTCTGAAATAAATCCCCAAACTCTAAATTCTGAGAGAAATTCGAAATTATTTGATGTTTTATATTAAGAAAAATGCAATATAAATTAAATATGTTATTAGTAATATCATGTTTACAGATAAACCTGCTGACACTAGGCTGTTCTTTTCCTTCAGGTGTCTGCAGACGAACGGGACGAAGGGCTGTCCCAAATGTTTCAAGTCCTCCATGAAGCCTGGATTTGTGTGATTGTGCGACTGTGTTTGTGCGTTGGATCTGCAGACACAGCGTGATGCCTGACTGATCTGAGAGCAGCAGGCAGCCTCGGGGTATCCTGAAGATGTTCGAGGAGAAATAATTCACTGCTCTGTGAAGAGGATCCTGAACTGAACCCAGTGTCACAGAGTGCCGCTGGAGGACACATTCAAGGCATCCATCTTATTATCAGTCTGTGAGTTACAGCCGACTGAGGGGCGCGACTGACAGTGTTACATTTTGATATAAGCTGAAGAAGAATGAACCTACTTGTCTCTGACGACTGGCCTTTTAGGTGCAGATTTTAAATTCTAGAGGAATATGGACCGTCAAAAGAGCGTTTATAACTTGTATTTGCTATTTTCTGCGTAGTAATAGTTTAGTCAAATCAAGATGAAATGATCGTCAGTTTCAATTCATCCAAGATTCAACCTTTTACACTACATCCACTTTTTCTTTAATCGACAGTTTTCTGATTTATTTTGTATCTTTTCCAGAAGACAGAGCCGTTTCTGAATTGATTTCATACATGGTATATTTATTATTGTCTTCATGTACATACTATTCTCATGTTAATTTGTTTTACATTTTTTGAGGTGTTTGTAAAACCCAAAAGTGGTCGAAAACCTCTTAACCATTCAAAAACTAGTAAGTCTTTACAGAAAAGGCATGCTGCTGTTTTTATTTCTTTATTCAGAGATAGAGGAGCCGGATCACACATAAATGACTTTTCTGTCCATGTTTAACTCTTAAATCTGACGTCAACACAATATTGTGGCAATTTGAGGACATGAGAAAACCTATTGGGAAAGGATCTTCTCGACCAATCACATACCAGTCAGATTACTATTCATTTATTGTGGAGTTTTAATATTTGTAGTGTAAATATTACTTGATAAAATGTCAATATACAGATTGATATTATTAACTTGGAGAGGCTTTGTCATTTTAAGGTGGTTTTGAGAGAGAAAGCCCTAAAAAAGCTGTGCTATCAATCAATTATTATTGCATGTTTTATTTACAATGCCCAAAGAATTACATCAAATTATAAATCCATGTAACTATATTTACTTATTTCGGATTTGTTTAATATAGTTTTTCTTAATATTCAGTGGCTTTTATCATTCATATTCCTTATATATTTGTTAAATATATTTGACACATTATATACTTTAACAATATAAGCCATGTCAATCTAAACATCGTGGCTGAAACCAGGTTTTCCTCTAAAACTGTAACTCATACTAAATGTATTTTTAGTAAGACAGTTTTCAAAAGTACTAAAATATAGATGTGAGCCCAAAATAAATGTATTTGTGTGATCAAAACACGGGATGAATAATTTAATGAATACCGTTTACCCTTTTTGAAACATTGATAATTTAAACATATAGTAGTACTTTGTCTCTCTCTTCACAGCATGTGAGCAGGTTAACAGCCTTAACAGAGAGACTACGGCATTTACTTGTACTGCACAAGCACTTAATTTACACCTAACCTCACTTCTGAGCAGCACCAGGAACTTGTTTGGGTTCCCGGCATTCAAATGAATGTGTATTCACTGTCTGTTTACATGTAGCACAGTCGTAAAATGTGCAAAGAATCAAATAATTATTCTTGGTATAAATACGATTTCACTGCCACTTATCTTTAACAGTTTTAACTACCTCTGGTTCTGCCTCCAAGCTTCGCCCTCCTTAGAGGATTAATGCAGTAATAACACAACATTTAAATACATGTAGGATATGTTATGTTTTTCTAGACATTATGCTGATATAACCATGGTTTAAATGAGTTAAAGTCGGACTGGAATGCATTGTTAATATATTTATGCATTGAGTCAAACCATGTAACTGTGTCAAATATAGAAACATGTCATTAATGAAAATAAAGTGCAGCAGGAGTTTATTGTGTAATCTTATTGCTGGTATTCACCATGTGTACTTTTGTTATCATCTTTCAATGTCAGTCTGCTTCCATCGCTCAACAAGAGTTGTGTTATCGTATGTGGAATATTCAACGAGCATTCAACCAGTCGTACTAGTTTGCCAACATTTACAGAAGTTTCAACCAAGCGATAAGCATCGTACCGCCTTCTGTCACAACACCTGAAACACTGGAGGTTTGTTTTCCTGTGAGCTCACTTTGCAGGAAATCTTCCTCCTGATGGCAGCGCTTTCATTCTCGGAAGGGGACTTACTTTGTCCTCAATGCTCTGATATTTACTACCTTCCCGTGCTCCTAAATTGTGGCCACAATATTTGCAGATTTTGTTTAAAGAAATTCTGGGAATGGAAAGGATGTCGAGAATGTCCTGTGTGTCAGGCTGTGTCTGTCCTTGGGAGGCCTCCTATCAACCTGGAACTAAAGATAGCTGCGGACGAATATCAGGTGTTAAAGACCAGAAGCACTCAGGACGTTTGTCGGGTTCACAACGAGAAGCTGAATATTTTCTGTCACAATGACCTCGAGCCCATCTGCCTCGTCTGCCAAACGTCAAAACAGCACACAGTTCACGAGTGCAGCCCAGTGGAGGAGGCCGCCACACAGAAAAAGGTAGAGTAAAAACAGAAACTGGGGAAATAACAAGGGGATTTACTGCAAATATTCTCCAACACAATGACTTGTCTGTAGTGAAGATGTGTTGCAACTGGTTGTTTTTCTTCTAGTGTAAAAGGGGATTGGGCTGCAACTAACAATTACTTTCATAATAAACTCATTGTTTTCTGAAATCATTGATACATTATTAAATCTATAAAAATCATCCATCATAACTTCCAAGACCAGCTTGTCCGAATCTCAATGACAATTAGTTAGTTATATAAAACTGAGAAAAGTAGCACATTGATGTTTTGTCAATTCATAGAATAATAGTTTCAGCTCCAGATTTAGACTAAATTATTAATCTTTTGAATATTTCAGAAAGAAATCTCAGCCATGCTGGAGTCCTTGAGGAAACATCTCAGATTATTGAACATGACAAAGGTGCAATGGGAGGAAACCAAACGCTATATACAGGTAAAGATATAATTGTGTGTTTTGATATACCTCTAATATTTGAATTCTGATTCTTTAGTCTCACTCATTCAGTTTCCGCCAAGATAAAAAGTTCCTTCCCGGACGACACACAAATATTCTTTTATGTGTCTGCCAAAAATATATCCACAAACATTCCAGAGCCAAGTGAATCACAGTGAGGCAGCGATAAAGGAGGAGTTTGAGAAGCTGCACGTGTTCCTCAGGGAGGAGGAGAACAGCAGGCTGAAGGTGCTCAGACAGGAGGAGCAGATCAAGACGCAGGTGATGTGTGAGAAGCTGGAAAACATCCAGGAGCAAATCAAGACCCTCTACTCCACCATCAGTGAAGTCGAGGGGGCCCTCAGAGCCAAGGATTTAACATTTCTACAGGTACGTCTACTGCCATTGTTTACGTGACAATAAGGCTTTTTTTTTAAAAGTGGGGATATATGAGGTTCATCCATAGTCAGTGTATAAGCTACACTAAGTGGTCGATGGCACACCCCCAGAAACAGACAGCGATAAGGGAACAGGAGCAAAGCAATGCATTGCTGTCAACGGGCAGAGGCAACACTTATTATAAAATAGACACCTGAAAAATTCACATTATATTGAAATTGTTTGCTACGTTTTGTGAGTCCGGTATAACCAAAGTCACACAATAACACAAACAAAAGCAGTAGTAGCGGTACAATTACTGGCTTTACCATAGATAACGGCTTTATAAATCCCATCAGTGCCACAAGATGCTAAGAGCAACCACTGTGCACAGACCACCAATGTATTTGAATGGACATTTTAATCCTTCTTAACGACAAAATACCAGATTGATCAGTATAATATAGTAACAATAGGCTCTGACAAGGTGTGACTTACTGTCAAACACAGCCAGGCTGATCAACATTTCAAAGCTATGACCAAATGACACCTTCATGGCCTTAGGAGCTTGGTGTCTAACTTTACGAGTGTGATTTCCTTTTGTCATGTATTATTTTATTAATGTTTCCTTTCATGCATGCACTCAAAAATATTTGGATGTATTATCCTTTTGGAATAGTTTTGTGTTTTCATAGTGTACAGGTGTTTCTTTTTATCACTGCTTACTCAAACACCTGACCCCTGCTGTGCGTATGGCTACACACCTCAGATTTAAATAATAAGCTGCATTTATTTCACTTTCTTTCTGGATCTTTAGGACTACAAGCAGACACATAAAAGGTATGTGTAACTCACCATCTGCCAAACGTAGCACTAACTGTCTCCATAAGGGAAGTTTATTGTTATAAGTCAATGTTGTAATTATTTCAACATGTTTCAGGGTCAAATGCACCATTCAAGCGCCGCAGTGTATCAGAGATATCCTGATCAACTCTGCAAAGCATCTGGGCTCACTTAGGTTTGAAGTTTGGAAGAAGATGGCCAGCACCGTCACATGTGGTGAGTGAACAGAAAATGGCTTATAAATAAAGAATATTTTAGTTTTTTAATGGTCACCTATTATGCAAAATCCATGTTTTCATGTCTTTTATACATAAACATGTGTCCCCTCTGTGTAAAGAGATTCTGAAAGTTTCAGCAAAAAAAGATTTGTGCTCTTCTTGTCCTGATCCATTTTTTATAAAAACCTGTCTGAACATGAGCTGATCAGATTTTGGCCACTTTGTGATGTCATGTTTTTTTGGGTTGTGTAACCATTAGCCAATCACCAACCAAGGTAACCCCCCCCCCCACACCTTATCCTGAATCTCCTCCTTTGTGGAGCACCATTGTGTTCTTTTTAACCAAATATCTCTGAGGGGAGGGGCTCCTTATTTTCATCTGAAGTTAAAGACAGAGAATCAGCACTTTTGAAACAGGGCTGAAACAGAGGAATTTATGGGATGCTGCAATGATCTGTTTGGTATTTCGAGCCAAACACTTCAGAGACATGTTTTGTGTATAACTGAGAACTATAATATATTGATGAAAAAGAGTATTATAGGGGACCTTTAATGTACTGAATATTTTTGACACTTTCAGTCCCGATCACTCTGGATCCAAACACGGCCCAGTCCAACCTGAAGCTGTCTGAAGATCTGACCTGTGTGCAGTTCAGCAGTAAGCAGCTCCTCCCTGATAACCCTGAACGCTTCACCAGCCGTGTGTGTGTGCTGGGGGCCAGCGGCTTCACGTCAGGGAGGCACAGCTGGATGGTGGAGGTGGGCCAGGGCAAAGACTGGCACATCGGAGTGGCCCGGGAGTCCATCAAGAGGAGGAGTACCGTCTTCCTCAACCCCAGCGAGGGTTTCTGGGTGATCGGTGTGAGCAATGGAGACTCATTCTGGGCTCAGACCTCGCCTCGCACCAAGCTGGTGTTGAAGCAGAAACCTGAGAAGATCACTGTACAGCTGGACAATGACAAAGGAAAGGTTGTTTTCATCAATGAGGCCGATTCAACAATAATATACGCTTTCAAAGACAGATTCACAGAGAGGATGTTTCCCTTCTTCTCCCCTGGATTGAGTGCAGAGGGGAAACACTGCAGCCAGCTGATCATCTGTCCTCAGACAGTAGCATTGAACATAGAGTCTCACATGCAGTAGACACATGGTGCTTGTGTGGAGGGAGACTTTGCAAAAAGTTGCACTGTTTCAATATGAAGTTCAGCAGAAGTTACATGACACTGTATCTGATGGTTGGACAGGCATCATACTGTATAGGTGATGAAATAATACATGGTGCTTGAGTTGAGGAAGATGTTGAATAGTTTCTCTATGAAATTCAGCAGCAAATTGTATGACACTGTACGTGTAGTTGATGAAATAAGACACAACACTTTCAACATTTTATTTGTTTAATGTTATTTAGAAGACAGTCTCAGGTCATATAAATATGTAGAGTTGATGTTATTAACTTTCATTTTCTTTCTGTTTTGGCTTCCTCTGTGTTGACATATCTTTCAGTTTAGAATCCAGTTTCCTCTGCAGATAGGCTTTCTTGTTGGGGTCCATGGTTTTATCCTTCTTCCCGCTCCCGGCGTAAAGAACGCCCTCCTTGCTTATTCTCATGCGAGCGTGAGACTTGGCTTTATCTCCGCAGCCGTGAACCTAAAAAGGTGCAACACATGACATCAGAAAACAACACCTTTCTTATATTTAGGTTGTCACTTATGGCGAACTATCAATACACAGACTAATAAAATACTTTCCTTCCTCCATGGATTTTAAAAACGACTACATAGTAAAAAAGAACATCTACTCTTTGGGGTCTGTTCCGGTCTCACCTCTGGTATATGATGACTGAGACAGTACTGCCTGTTGCAGAACAGGCAGAGCTGTCCGAGCATCAGCACAGAAGCTTTGCACCTCAGGAAACTGCACACACGTTCAGCCTTTATGACGGCGTTGATGAGTGTGTCGAAGTCTTCGTCTGGAGCGGCGGCAGCAGCGATGCCGCAGGCGCCTGTCTTCGTTTTACTCTTTACTGGGAGACAAATGGAAAGGTTCGAAGCTGAAAACATATCGGAGCAGACGGATTAAAATAACAGCTGTTGTTGTTGTTGTTGGCCTTGGGGTTTGTGCAATAGGTGGTCATTGTCAGTGTGTTGTCTGTGCATGTACGTCTGTGCACATAAGTCATGTATGAATATGGTATTGTCTTTTATCACGTACTATGTAGTATTTATGATTTGCTTTTTCTATGGAACTGCTGGACCGTTCCAAATCAAATGTCCTTACAAGGACAATAAAGTGTATCATATCGTATCAATTTAAAAATAAAGCTGAAACAATTGGGCAAATAATCAATTGTAATCAAAAGTAATTGCCAATTCTTTTGGGTTTTGGACAGAAAAAACAAGACTTTTAAAGACAACAACTTGGACTATGACAAACTGAAATAAAAAATGTTCTGGCATCAAATAAAAATCTAGAAAAAAATGTGAGTAAGAGTAATGAAAAATACAAATACTGGTGAGTGCTTCTTCAGGCGAGATGTTTCTACTACCTTTAGCAGCCTTTGGTTTCTTCGAGGCCTGAGCTGGCAGGATGATGTTTTGTTGCTTCTTTTGTTGAGCGTTTTCTTCCCTCTTCTGCTGCTCCCTCTTCATTCGCTCCAAATGTAAACTTTTTAAGTCTAATGCGGTTTGAGAAAGCTGCTCTTTCTGGGGATTCTGGACTTTGTCTTCTTCCTTCTCTTCTTCTTCTTCTTCTTCTTCCTGTGGTGGCTCCTCAGCGGGTGTTGACTCCAGGGGTCTGGCGACAGTGATGCACCTGTCCTTTCCCTCCCCTTTACTCTCATGCACGAGGCCCATCTCCTCAGCGATCTGGTGAACCAGCAGGCGGTCATGAGAGTTAAAGGATGATGGGAACTGTAGTTCACTCTGATTTAAGTCCTTCAGAAAGCTCTCCACCTGCGCCGTGATCTCAGCAGTTCTGTTCTTCTTCTGTTCTTCCTCTGTCAGGCATGTTAAGCTGGACTTTGTGTGCTTCTCTTTCCCTGCAGTATTTTCATTAGCGCTGCTTCCGGTTGAACTCTTCTGCGGTGGCTTCGTCCTGCTGGGAGGCTGATCTTTGACCTTCTGTTTGGTGGACGTGGAGCTGCTGGAAGACTTTGTGTCTTTGGGGTCACGGGTGTAGTTTTGTGGCGCAATGTCTTGGATGTACTCAAATGCTGTTCTGACCTCGCCATGTTGAGTCATGTGATCGATCAGGGACTTCAGGAAAGAGTGATTCTGGACAGTCTGCGTGTCGCACACAACAGCGATGTGACGCCTCGCACGTGTTACAGCCACGTTAATCCTTCGGTCCTCTGACAGAAATCCAACTGCCCCTGGAATTAAAAGAGTTAACAAATACATGAATAAGTGCAGCTAACATTCATGGTGTTACAGAATCAGACATCCTTTTTTAGCTAAATAAATTACCTTTTCTGTTGGATCGAACTAAGGACAACACCACGGCCTCCTTCTCTCTGCCCTGAAATCCATCCACTGACTTTATCTCCAGCTCAGGATGCCTCGCAGAAAGCTTCTGACGCAGAAGATCCACCTTTACAGAGACCAGAACATCAATGAGTTACTTTATGAATCTGCAATAACTGGTCGACTGATTGAACAGTTGATTGAAAGAAGAACAATCTCCAACTGTCAATAAATGATAAACTGTTGAAATTATTTTTCGAGAAAAAAGGTTTGCAGCCTCTGAAATATAGAGATCATTTTGGTCATTTAAATTTGAGAAACTGGGAATGCCATTTTTCTACTATTTTCTGACCTTTTATTGAGTACATAACTTTTAATGTCATTTAGAATTCTAGTTCAGTATTACATTTTCTTTTTGGGGTATTTTCTTTTTAATCCTTTGAAAGTTTAGATATTTTATTAATAAAATATTCAATACAAATGATGCAAATATTGCTTTGACACAGTACAGTAGAAGAGGTTAAGTTAACATGTATTTTACAGTACAGTTCCTCCAATCAGTGACCTACCTGTAGATTATACGGAGCGATAACAGCGATGTCTTTAGCTTTAACCCCAGCTTCAGTCAAAGCCTTTATGTGCAGTTCAACGATGTCGACCTCACCTGAGGATAACGTTCACACACGGTCAGATCCCATAAAACCCTATCTGTAATAAAACGATGTGTTCTTTACAATAAAAATGACTAACCTTGATTGCCTTTGGACTGCTCCTCAGTGACCTCCATCTCGCTCAGACCGCAGCCTGCTGTGTCGATAAGAAGGAGCGGCGTGCTGGTCTCTTCAACACAGGCGACTCCAGGTAGATCTCTTCAGCATCAAAGACACAATTGTTATAATTTTAGATTCACGGATATACAAACATTAGAGACTCTCCATCATCAAGCTTACACTCACTTTAACAGGTGTTTCTCTACAGAGCTGTGAGCTGTAAGTCGTCCCTGGTACATCTCTTTGGAGGCCCAGTCCATGATGGCACTGTTCATGCGGTACTGGACTGTTAGCATGCGGACCACCGAGTCCCCGTACATCTGGATGAGTCTCTCCATGAGGCTGAGGGACAGGCCTTTTGATGCAGCCCTGTGGAGAAAAAAAAGAACAGTGTGCAACTATGACTGAGGTGTGCTGAAGAGAAAACTGAGGTTACCTACTGTAACCCAGCTTCTATGAGTATTGGCGCAGCCCTCTAAGGCTATCGCTATTGGGTTATCCCTCTGCGCCCCCGCGCAACACTGAAACACTTGTAGTCCACGCCCACCCGCCAGGTGGGCCCCACCCTCGGGCCTCCTTCCGGTATAAATAGGAAGGGTGCCCGGCAATCTGCTCCCATACAAAATAACTTTTCTTCAGCTATTCGTAGAGCCAGTGGGGCCCAGCGCTTAGAGGGCTGCGCCAATACTCATAGAAGCTGGGTTACAGTAGGTAACCTCAGTTCTATTTCGTATATGGCTTCGCCCTCTAAGGCTATCGCTATTGGGTTAAGGGCGAAGCATGATGTAGTCTGCGCCCCACTGGGTCCGTCCGGCACTAGAAGCACAGACACACCTGCTCCATAACACCCCCTGCCTGTTGTGCCATGCGTAATGGCGCATCACCGTACCTGGAACATAGCAAAACATGCCTATCTTCCTGACGGGGTGAAGGCTGGGAACAATACATACCGGCCGCTGTGAGAAAGTAGAGACGAAGGTCCCACCTTGTCCTGCGATCATAGAGGGGGAACAGCCGCTCTCTCCGTGCCAGCCAGGTAGGAGAGCGCTCAGCTGGATCCCTGACGTCACTCACTCTGACCGGCACTCCGTACGAAGTGTGTCAGAGTAAAGGGAACATCCCTCTCATACGAGGGGAAAAAAGGGCCGCTCTCTGTGTGCCACGAGGCAGGAGAGAGGCGCACAGCTGGATCCCTGACGTCACTCACTCTGACAGGACACCCAGTACAGGGTGCGTCAGAGAGGAATGGGAGACATCCCTCAAATAAAATTGAATAAATGAACAGGGGGAAGACCAAGATGCAGCCGTGTAAATATCTTCCACTGACATTCCTCCGCGCAACGCCGTGGAGGAGGAAATTCCTCTGGTGGAGTGCGCTTTGATGTTCTCCGGGGGCTCCCCCCCAGAGGAGACATATGCCTGTGACACAGCCTCACACAGCCAGTGTGACAGCCGTTGTGTAGACAGAGGTTGCCCGATCGAGCGCTCTCTGTAATGCACAAACAGGCGCTGAGAACGGCGCAATGCTGCCGTGCGCGCCACATAGCAGGACAGCGCGCGCACCGGACAGAGGAGATGAGATGTGGCTTCTTCCTTCGACCTGTAAGGAGGGGGGAAGAAGCCAGCCAGGGTGATCACTCTTGACCTAAAAGAGTTGTGATGACCTTAGGCATGAAGCCGGGTTAGGGCGTAAAACAGCTGAACTGCATCTCCTTGGATCCGGAGACATGACGGAGCCACAGAGAGAGCAGACAAATCACTCACCCTTTTCTCTGATAGAGCCAAAAGCAGTACTACTTTGGCTGAATACAGTTAAGGGGAACCTGATCAGGTTCAAATGGGGCTTTGCTTTAGTGTGCGTAACACCAAAGCCAAATCCCACTGAGTCGCCAGTGTGCGTGACACAGGTCTGAGTCTCCATACTCCTCGCATACAACGGCTGCTGCGTTCTGCGAGCCCCTCGGTTAAATTCGCCGGGAATATACATTGCTCTGATGGAGAGCAACGTGTGTGCGCGCCCAGAACAGCAGCCGCCTGGCTGCGTTCAGAAGCTGCGCAGATCGTACTCCTCCCTGGCGATTGAGGTAGGCTGCTTCCATAGCCGTGGCCTGTTGTCTGTGCAAATCAACACATGTTTGATTGTACAGCAACGGGGCGACTCCCCCGTTCTTTTCCGAGATTTAGAAAAATAGCGGGAGTAAACCGCGCAAGACACTGTTCCTGGGATAACGGGAGTGTTTCTTGTATCCCATGGAACTGCTGGGGGGAGAGGCTTCTCTGTGTGTGCCGTAATGGTCGTCATGGTGACGTGCCACGCCATCGCCGCCGCTGCCCGTGAAGCAAAAGGGCTGCGAGGGAGTTTCCACACGCTGCATTCCACTCCGTCTCTCATCATGAGGCGCGTACATGCCCAGAGGATGAGAGGTGTGTGTATGCTATCCACACGAGACGTTATAACGGTGCTCGTGGATTTATTATGACCGTGTGTAGGAGGCATATCTGGGACAGAGGAATGCCTCGAGCTCTGCAGTTTATAAACCAATAGGTTAAAACAGCAGGCTTCTGCAGTGAATGAAGCACCTCTGGAGTGTCCCCCAGTTGGAAGAGACCCAGGGAATCCCCCCCGTGACCAGCTGACGCCAATGCCGAGCAGCTGCGTCACGGAGAGTGCTGTGTGGGTTGTGACACGCCGGAGGAGAGCTGTCAGTTTCTCCACTCGCTGCCGCGAGAGCGCGCTCTGCTGCTGGCTGAGTTTTTAATTCCACTCCAGATAAACGTTTGTCTGAGAGGGAAGAGAACAGCTCTTCTTCCAATTTATTATGAAACCCAGGCTTTGACAGATGCGATACGAGATGTACCGTCTGTAAAGCGACTTCCTCCCTGGAGCGAGCCAGCAACTAGCAGGTCGTCCAGAGGCCACCCTCTCATCCCTCCTCTGTGTAGCGGCTCCAGCCTTATCTACACAAAAATGGGAGGAGCCAGGAAATATCCAAACGACAGACGATTGTCTGGTCTGATATTCCCTGAAATGAGAAACCGCAGGAATTTCCTGTTTTTCGGGATGATGGGTACGTGGAAGTATACATGCATCCTTCAGGTGGAAGTGAACCAGTCGTCCTGGTGAACACATTCCAGCACCTGTTTGATCGTCAGCATGTGGAATACTGACAGATCGAGGATGTCTCATTGCCCCAGTCTTTTTCGGGATTAGAAAAATAACGGGAGTGAAAACCCCTGATTTTTCTCCCTTTGAGGAACCCTGGAAATATCCTCTTTCAACAGGAGTTCCAGCGGCTCGGATTGGGGCGCAAGACATAGCTTCTGGGAGGACAGGAGTGTTTCCTGTATCCCATTGAACTGTGGGGGGGGGGGAGAGGCGAACTGCAGGGTGTACCCTCTGCTGATCAGCCTGCTCCTCCATCTGTCCATCAGACACACGCGCTGCCACTCCGAGAAACACTCTGAGAGCGGGTGCACATGCTCGAGATGTGTTGTGGTCGTCATAACGACGAGCCACACCAGAGCCCTCGCCGCCGCTGCCCGTGAGGCAACCCAAGGTGGGCCTAGAGCGAAAGGGCTGCGCGGGGGGCCTCCACACGCTGCGTCTCACTCCGACTCTCATCATGAGGCGCGTACACGCTCAGGGGATGGATGGAGGTGTGTGCAGTGCTGCCCACATGAGGCGTTACCACGGCGCTCATGGGTTTATTAAGGCCGTGTGTATACGAGGCGTATCTCGGACAGAGGAATGCTGCGAGCTCTGCAGGTTATTAACAGGGGTTAAAACCGGCAGGCTTCTGCAGCGAGCCCTGCTGTCTATACTTAATCAACAGATTAGTGGCAGCCGGCTTAATTAGCGAGCTCTGCAGTTTATTAACCGATAGGTTAAAACCAGCAGAATTCTGCAGCGAGCCCTGACGCCGTGGCGCTGCGGGCGCTGCCGCTGGGGGCACTCAGCCTGGAATACCCATTGCCCTCGCAGCCACTGCCCGTGAGGCGAAAGGGCTGCGAGGAAGCCTCCACACACTGCGTCTCACTCCGACTCTCATCATGAGGCGCGTACACGCTCAGGGGATGGATGGAGGTGTGTGCAGTGCTGCCCACATGAGGCGTCCGTGTGTAGGAGGCGTACCTCGGACAGAGGAATGCCGCGAGCTCTGCAGGTTATTAACCGAGGTTAAAACCGGCAGGCTTCTGCAGCGATCCCTGCTGTCTACTTAATCAACAGATTAGTGGCAGCCGCGAAAGGGCTGCGAGGAAGCCTCCACACGCTGCGTTTCACTCCGGCTGTCATCATGAGGCGTGTACACGCTCAGGGGATGAGTGGAGGTGTGTGCAGTGCTGTCCACATGAGGCGTTAAACCGGCGCTCATGGGTTATTATGACCGTGTGTAGGAGGCGTATCTCGGACAGAGGAATGCCGCGAGCTCTGCAGGGAGCCCTGCTGTCTACTTAATCAACAGATTAGTGGCAGCCGGCTTAATTACCGGCTCTGCTTCCTCGGAGGCTCTCGCGGAGCAGACCAGGAGCGGGGGAGCCTCACTCCCCTTTGACTCGCCACCGGGAGACCCTGTCTCTGGGATGGCGGGGGAGTGGAGACGTGGGACGGAGCCCATGCAGCCGCCGAAGGGCGAGTCTGACGCCGAGGCGGTTGCTGTGGGCGTCTCTCCGCTTGTGGCCTCCTGTGGCCGGCGTAGACGCACGCCGCAGCTGCTGCGGGCGTTGATGCCGCTGTGGCAGCTCAGCCGGCTGGAGCCAGCTGTACATGCTGGCGAATGCCGTCCGCATGTTCCGCAGCCGTCTTCATGGACTCCACCATGGCGTGGAACTGGGGTCCGAGCAGCCCGTCCGGGCTGATTGGAGCGTCCAGTAGCACTTTTCTGGCCGTCTCCGTAACAGACGCCTATACTTCAGCCCAAGGTGGCGCTGGATCTGTGTCACCCACGCGGAAATCCTCACCTGCCAGCGACGGACGCGCACAGAATGAGCGGTGGTGGACCGCTCTACCAGTGTCCCCACCGAGTTGGAGAGCCGCGTGATGTTATTCGCCGCCGCGCTGTGGTGACGGAGAGGGGGAAAGCATGTTCGGCCACCAAGCTGGCACCCTGCTCCGACTCTGTCTCCCCCGTCCGGGGGAGAGGAGGGAGGGGAGAACCGAACTGTGGAGGGAGACGGGGCAGGAGTTGCCTTTTTCCTCGGACTCCTGCCCGGCACTCGGCCCCAGGGACACGAGGCCCCGTCCGCGGGCTCGTAAGCCTGGACGGGCCCATCGTCCTCCTCGGCCACAGCAGCAAGAGCGTCCGCTCTCCGCTTCCTGTCGCCCGAGGGGAGATGAGCGCAGTGTGTGCATGCTACCTGCTGGTTTAGAGCCGCGTATGCATGCTCTGACCCCAGGTAGGCTGTGCTTCAGTAACTGTGCTGGTTTGCAGAAGAAAAGAGGGAGCAGATTGCCGGGCACCCTTCCTATTTATACCGGAAGGAGGCCCGAGGGTGAGGCCCACCAAGGCGTGGACTACAAGTGTTTCAGTGCTGAGCGGGGGCGCAGAGGGATAACCCAATAGCGATAGCCTTAGAGGGCGAAGCCATATACGAAATAGAACTAAATGTTATTCTTTATTTTATATAAAAGACTACTGTGTTTGGGTTTGTATCTGTGATTTTCTAACTGGTTTGACAGGGCACATATTTCAGTGCACCAATCCCAAACGTAGCTTTTTATTTCAAATGCGCTGAGTTTTTTTCATTAGATGTTGCTTTTGTTGCCAGCACTGTCAATATACTCTGATCAAAGCACACACAGTCCTGGTGAATTACTATTGGACCCTAATGCTGTGTTCACACTGGACGTGATGCGAATATTCGCTTCGCATTCCAATCGCTCAAGTTTCACCGCGGCTTGCAGTTTGTTTTAACGCGTCATTCAAAACGATCATCTCTTCCATCTTTACATCTGATCAACAGCAGCACGTCAGAGGGAATCCCAACGCTGATTGGCTTCCGCGAGAACGCGTCACGTGAATTTGACGCTCGAGTTGAAAAAATTGAACTCTCGCGTTTGACGTGACACTGTCCAATCGCCTCAATCGCGTGATTCGCGCCGCGTCCATCGCTTCATGCTCGCCGTCGGAGCTAAGTCGCGTCTGTCCGCGTCTCTGTATTGACTTTACATGTAATCGCGCCGCCCTCAAACATCGCATCGCGTCTGGTGTGAACGCAGCATAAAGCTTGATGATTTCTTAAAAGCTCAATTTTTATTTCATTGGAATTTTTTATTGCTAAGAATAAAAACGTCATTAATGTTTTCAGGGGTTAAGGAAAATATTTCAATTATTGCAGCAGGACCAATATAAAATGAATTCTTTAAAAAATAATAATGCACAAAAAGATGAAATTGGGTTCTTGTTTCTTTACTTTTGTGATTTGATGGTCGGTGGTAGCTGCTTGTAGTCTCCAGCCAGGATGCACTTGCGAGCTCGGAGCAGGGCGATCCAGCAGCTGCTCTCCAGCGCCTGAGCGCACTCGTCTATCACCACCCAATCAAAGTGCTCCGCTGGCAGGTACTTCAGCGGACCAGTGTGACAAGCACCTGCAGACACAAACAAGTGCTCTCTGATTGCCTTTCATCATCACTGAAAATACATTATCTTCACCCGGAGCCCAGGGTTTCCGTTAGCCGGTAATTACCGGTTTTTAGCTGGTACAATTTATTAAAAACCGGTAAATTCAAAATCTGCCGGTCAAAATGTCTGGTAATAATTAGGGGTGCTCCGATAGATCGGCCGCCGGTCATTATCGGCCGATATTCACTCTTAATAGTTTGATCGGTGCTCTCTATAAAGGCCGATCAGGAGAGCTGGATCTGATCGATATGGACATAAACGCGAGTGAAGTATAACCTGACACGCGAGAGAGAGAGAGATCAGATCAGCTGCTGAGTCAGACCGAGACACGCAGCTCTGCATAATCACCTGAAGCCCCGCCCTCTGTTTAGCGAGCTGCAGGAGCTGCATGAGAAACTGACGGGCTGTCAGGAGAGAGAGGGAGGGAGAGGGGAAAAGAGAGGGTCCGTTTCTCCCGTGTTATTATTCAAAGTTAATGTAAACTTTTGAATAATGTACGTTATCTACTACAAGTAGTTTGTTTGAATGTAATAATTATGTTGTTTGTTGAATAATTTATTGAAAAATGAATCTGAATTTTTCGATCTGTTACGATTATAAACTGAAGCAATATAAAAATGAGCCCCGTGAACTGAGTTTTAAACTGAAGCATATCTGCTCATAGTCCGGTAATTACCTGCTAACGGAAACTCTGCTACACAACTCTTATTATTATTATTGAAATATGACCGGTAATTTTCAAATGTGTCCGGTAAAATAAATTCTGTCCGGACATTTGACCGGCGAGAAAAAAATCCTAGCGGAAACCCTGCCGGAGCCCTAACTGACCTGTGTTGGTTGATAACACAACATCAGCACTTTTGAGGATCTGGGCGATGGCTGTTGCCTCCCTGGTCCTCAGCTCTTTTCTTAGCTCCCCTATTTCCCTTTTGTAGTTCACCCGGTCTCCTCTTTCACGCATCTTCTTTATTCCCACCTTGAGAAAAATATATATTAGAAATCATTCAAAATGTCACACATGCTAGTAAGAGGACCACACACTTAAATACGTACAAATGCTTTGTCCATGTCTTTACGGATGTCTGCAATGATGCCTGCACTGTCACTCTGAGCGAGGATGGCGTCCAGTGAGTGTTTCTGTATGGACTCCAGCAGTCTGGCAGGGTGACCCAGCCTCAGGACTTTAGCCTTGCATTGGGCTAACCTCTCTACTAAATTATCCACCGCCACGTTGGATGGAGCACAGCACAAGACCTGCATAAACACATCATTCAATTACGAAAAGGTCAACTTAAGATAAATGTAAGGAAATAATAAGTAGGAGGAAAAGTATTAACACATGCACTAATAAATATAAACTTTCTGCACCTTTTGGCCTTGTTTGACTGCTTGCAGGATGATCTCGACCACAGTGGTGGTTTTCCCAGTGCCTGGTGGTCCATGAATCACAGCTAATTCTCTCTGAGACAGAGTAAAGGACACAGCTTCTCTCTGGGAATCATCCAGGTTGGAGTTAAAGAATTTAAACTCGTCTGATGAAACATAATAGGATACCAAGAGTTAGTTATTTGTATTGTAAGATTTTTTTCTGATTTGGAAAGTTTGGATGTGCTACCAGTAGGCACAATTTCAGTGTCACTTACTTGGCTGTGTTTGTGAAGAAGGTGTTGAATCTCCAAAGAGAACGTCTATCAGATTGGCCGCTGGTCCATTTCTGTATCCATTTAATGTATTCAAGGCACTGCAAGCACAGGAAAAGTAAAAATATGTTTCACAGGTTGCATAACTCTCTTTTTTTGTCTTAAATTACAGACGTCACTCACTTTTTCATTCGTTTGTAGGTAACATCATTTGCCAATTTTAAGAGGTTGTGAAGACCATCTGTATCGAAGCTGAGGCCATCGTTAGAATCATCAAAGGCCACACTTATCGCAGTTTGGCTGACCCTTGTCACTATCCCTGTGCCAATCTGTGAGGCTGCGGTGCATCCACCAGTGTCATACAAGCCCACTATGTCACCTATTACAAAGACATACATGTTTAATTATTAAGCAACAATAATGAAACTACAGTCACACAGCAACACACAGATCTGACGTTTAAATATTCCCTCTCACCAGGTCCAAAGCTGTTGCTTGGCAGAGATGTAAAACCCAAATGTTTCCGTGGCTCGAAGATGACGACTGTGCGACCGTACAGACCTGTGGACTGACTGCTTATCTGCAATTTCAGCAGGCAAACCCCTTTACTCTGAAGATCCTTCAGAGAGATGTTCTCCTGCCATATCCTGTAGGCACAAAACAAGACATTGTAGTGTTTTAGTCACAGATTTAAGGTAAATCAGGTAGAGGGATTACCAAGCTTAATTCTTTGGAGTGTAGGATCTTTTTCCAAAATCCCTAACTTCAGGGAAGTGCATAGCAAAATTGCCAAATTATCCAATTATTAAGTTAAGTATTACAGTCTGGATGTTATTCTTTCTTACCTGTTCTCCTCTATTTCAGCCTCCCTTTCCTCCTGTAGAAGCTCAAGTGTTTTTGACACAAACTGTTCCACCGCCATTGCTAACTAAAAAGACAGAAAAGATGATAAATGTTTCAGCACAGATCCAAAACATTATGTTAGTTACACTTCCCTTAGGCTATAGACAACAGAAAAGGTCATACTAAAAACTGTTGTCGTCATTGGATATGATAGTTCTCTCATTATCAAGGGTACATCTCATCAGTGGGGGAATGTAGCTAACTGTATTTATTCAAGAACTTTACTTAAGTACAGTTACAGTGAGGTAATTCTACTTTGTTATATATCCATACTATGCAACTTTAAACATCCATACCCACTGCACCTCAGTGACAAACACTTTTAACTCCACTTTAATATAAGGAATAACAATGTAAGGCAATACACGAGGGAACACAGGCAGGGTACAGCTTAGTCAATAGTATACACACCTTAAAAGCTTATTGAATGCTGACATGTTAGCTTGCTAAGTGCTAACCACACTGCACTCAAAAACTGATTAACTTTAGCTACAGCTAGCAGGAGAAAATGACACTCAACTGTTAATGTAGTTACCTGAAGAGACCACAGGTGAGCAGAAAGCAGAAACCTTAATGTTATTCATGCGGGAGAACTTTGAAATATCCTGCAAATATCTACATTACACCAGTGTGTTTGTTGACCTCATCGCCGTCTTCTTTTGTTGCGCTAGCTTGTTAGCATGATAGCTACACTGCCACCTATCGGCTCAGATGACTTAGCGCGCTCACATACATTTATTTTGAAAAACACGCAACCGGAAGTCACCCAGCTTCGTTGACGCTCCAGAAAGAAACACGTTGAGCTAAATTGTCAATCAACCCGCCCGATAGTCAGAACCAGGTCATTAACTGTACATTTCAGCAGTGTGAACGGGTCTTTTTTGTCTCGTTGTTCTGTGAGTCTTCAAACCGCAGCAGGATATGCTGGGTGGTTTTATCTACCTGATCTCATTCAGGAAGGAAGCACTTGCACTGCAAACCTACAGACTGTGAGCTGCTAACACATTTTATATTTAACAGCTTCACGGCTCCCTTTCACTGCCTTTGTTTGGAAATGAGAACGACATTATTTCTGCTGCACGCCATCTCATGCTTCTGTTTGGTCAGTGCCACTCTTTCAAAAAAGGATGCAAAGAAGTCGCATAAAGCAGCTGATGCTGAGGTGAGTATAACTTCTGGTGTTTACCTTGAAATAAGTGTGAGCTGTGTGCTGCAGGTCAAACAAGCTCTCGTCTGTCTGCCTGACATTTCACTGGGCTTACCTGACTGTCCAGAATCAGGAATATGCTCCACCTGTCATGTTTGTAGTCATGAATATGATTGTTATCTGTCACTGAAATGTTCTGTTCATTTTGATCTCACTGTTTAGACATCGCTATCTGAGCTGTCTGTTCTGGAGAGAGGCCTGGTTGTGTCAGACCCGCTCTGGAAAGACATAGTGAAGGAGGAAAAGAGAAACTGGGCTCGGATCAAAAGAACCTTTCAAGGACGAGTGCTTGGATATGTCACACCTGTAAGTCAAAAACACATCTACATCCTCCCTTGCTACTGTTCAAACATAGACTGTATAACATGACAACACGGCATTAAACGATACGTTTAGATTCATAATGAATGCAATACTCACAGACCTATAATGCATTGCCGGAAGAAATACTGGGATATGGTACTACACAGAAAAAATATTCTGCTACAAGTTTAAGTCCCGAGTAAATAATTGGCAACTTTTTGAATATCTATTTATAATTGACCTAATATTGCAAGCAAGAATGTCAAATGTCGCTGATGCTGCATTATCTACAGAAAAGATAAGAGCAGTTTCGTGCAATGGTAAATGAAAGATCTGTTGATTCTACACTGCTTGTTGGAAAAAGGGCAATTTGAGTATATACGTTTTGGTGTATTCGACTCTAAAAAACAAAACAACTAATCGATCAAATAATTTATAAAAACCTGCAGATAAAATAAAAGAGTGATTGCTACCTACTTTAGAAGTTACTCAGTGTTACCAGGATGTTATCCATTTTTAGAATGGAGAGGAGGAAGTATTGCAGAGACCTTTTAATTAAACATGTACATGCAGCTGTTGTATTAAGATATACTTCAACGGTCCTTTACTTTGAACTTATCCTTCCTGTGTAGGATGTTTTGACTCAATATTTTTTAATCACATGTCCTTTTTCCCCCTACCCTCCAGTGGAATGCCCACGGCTACGACGTTGCCAAGATGTTTGGTGCTAAACTGACTTCATTGTGTCCAGTTTGGCTTCAAGTCCGCCGACGAGGAGCTGAAACCTTTGACGTTACCGGACTGCACGATCATGACCCAGGTATAGAACTTGCGTCATTGACAGTCAAATAGGAAGTGTTTAGTAATATATGTTAATAAAGGGCTCTTTCTGTCTCTCCAGGCTGGGTCAAAGCTGTACGCAAGTCTAACAAAAAAGTCAGGATGGGTAAGTAGATGTCCTCTCCACTGCCCACAATTCAGATCTGTGAATGTGTGCAAGTAGTGTCGGATGAGAATCTATTGTTGGTTTTATTTGCTTAAATTTGTTTACCCTCAGTGCCTCGGCTGTTATTTGATGGCTGGTCTTACCAGGACTACAGTAGTGTGCTGGCGAGTGAAGATGAAATTGAAGAGCTGGGAAGTGAGCTGGTGGATGTTGCAATGGTAAAAAATGGGTTTGTTTAGCTTTAACTCTCTTGCGAAAGTGTTTTTTGTCCTGTGTCTAATGAAGCTGTGTTTTTGCAGACTGAAGGTTTCGATGGTTTCACCTTGGAGGTGTGGAGCCAGCTTGGCGGAGACAAAAGAAAGTGAGTTATCCTATTGACCCTTCTTTATTATTACTATTTTTTTGTCTGACGCTTCAAGAAGACAATACAAATAATCAAACATGTAAAAATAATCTTCACACAGGGAGCTTGTACATATGGTGAAACACATATGTGAGACTCTGAAGGCTAAAAGATTAGACTGCATTCTTGTCATCCCTCCTGCTGTGACCAGGTGAGTGGAATCATTTTTCTTTCAGTGACAATAAATCCTAATAAATTGGTGCTGACTCCCCCTTTTGCTTCTTTTCCTTCCTGTCGTTATCAGTACGGGGCAGCCGGGGATGTTTGGCAGGGAAGAGTTTGAGCAGTTGGCCCCTGTCGTGGATGGATTCAGCCTCATGACGTACGACTACTCCAGCGGTGCCAGGTGAGAGAGCCAGTGATGCAGAAGTAGATGCACAGTATTAATGCTGACAATGTTCTGAGTTGCTATGGGTTTGTTTTTGTTCAATAGAGCGGGCCCGAGCTCCCCCCTGCCCTGGATGAGAGACTGTGTTCTCCAGCTAGCTCCCAACACTCAGTGGAGGCAAAAGATCCTGCTTGGACTCAATATGTATGGCCTTGATTTTGCAAGCCAGGGAACGGAGCCACTCCTGGGAGGAAGGTGAGCTAATACTGTGACTACTACTGGAATACTTCAGTTATATTTTTGCGTAATTATTTTTTAACACACTTTTTTCCAAAACTTGGTGTTACAGTTTTGTGTCATACAGTAACAAGAAGCTAAGAAGTCTAGGTAAAAGGCTGTGCAAATAATTGAATGATCTATTTATGATCTAACTTGTCTCTGGTTTCCTGTAGGTACATCGAGATTTTGCGAGAAAATAGGCCAAAACTTCTGTGGGACGAACAGTCTGCAGAGCATTACTTCAGTTATAAGAGGTAATTAATTCATTTATCTTAAAGTACACAATTAACAAATAAAATCTCCAGACACAATCTTCTAACACAATTTGTGACTTTAATTTCTAGGAACAACGCAGTTAAGCATGTGGTGTACTATCCCTCATTGAAGGTAAGTCTTTTGCACATTTTTAGATCATTAAAATAACTTGCCTTAACTGCTACTTTAACATCATTTACTTATTTTACAGTCACTATACCTGAGGATCTCTTTAGCTACTGAACTGGGAACAGGAGTTTCCTTATGGGAATTAGGACAAGGACTGGACTATTTCTATGATCTCCTATGAGAGTTGGCTCCAGAAGTGACACCTGTGGACTTTGGAGCATCAGCACATGGGATTTTCTCTTTTTTCCTTGAACAGGGAAGCATCAAAAGATCAAGCTCTGTATGCAGGAATTATACTTTTGTGTGTTTTGTTACAGAATTAGAAATCTGAAAGAATGTATTTAAATACAATTCAGCTTATTGGACCAGAAAATGTTGAAATGTTCTCTACATGAGAAAAACAGTAATCTGTTCATTCGTAAGGTACTACCAGCAGACACAGTATGTTTTATTCCATTTCATTGGTAGAATTGTGGTAACATTTTTAACTTGTACAGTTCAGTCAGAGTGCATGATCATCAATAGGTAAAACTTTTAAATGAAGGGTACATTCTTCTTTTGTTCGCGAGCAGCAGACATCTGCAGCCTCTCTTCAGTCCAGATCCAGAAATCTTCTGCTGTTACTGTCCATTGCTCACATTTCTGCTTTCAGTCGCAGCTTTGCTTGCTGTGAAGATGCTTTAAACATACTCAAAACTGCTTCTGCTTTCTCTCGTTTTTTAAAATGATAAATCAAGACATTTGTGTGGCTTTTATCAGTTTATAATTACAACATTGGAAAGTTATGAAGTTGTATTTACAGTGGTGCCAAACATCTGTTCTGAACCAGTATCTTCCAATATTTGTCTGAGATGAATGTTTGTTTATTTACATGAATACAAATGTGAAACAACTGAGTTGATGGATTTGAGTGCTCCTGATTTTCTTTTTTTCACTTGGCATTTGAAAGCAGGATTAGATTATTTACAGCAAGTGATGTTGACTGCATATTCTGACCAGTTATTAGGTGTCTGTCTATGACTACATGCACGGCATCTTCTTGACTTGCTGTAAAACAAAGATATAAACAGGAGAGAGTTTTAGAAATCCTTATTATTTACTCTACCTACTTAATGTCCATGCTCTGCAGCTCAGCTCACCTGTGTACGATCCACCACTGTCTTTCACAAAGTCTTCCACGACCAAGGGCAGGTTGGCAAAGTCAGGCCTCCGCACCAGTTCAAACACTGAGGGCTTTCAGCAGAAATAGAAACTGTGATTAAATATATTACACTTGAATTTTTTCTTTGCAGGGTTCGGAAAGCTTAAATCCCTTTAGTTTAATTAGATTCGGAAAAACATTTAGCATCATCTTCACAATAACACAAATTAAAAAAGAAATCTAAAATGTCATTGCAATATTTTTTTATTTTTGCAGCACAAAAACATACAATCATTTTCACCTGTTTTGAGAACTCTGCAAGTTTACATTTTCATATAAAGCAGCACAAATGTTGTTGCATAACATGTTTAAATTGATATGCTTTACCTTACATTGCACGTACACATTTTTCACATACAGTTTGACCTCCTTATGTTGTTGCTGAAAGGATATATCACAGCCCTTGATACTACCTTCATGTTTAATTGAGGGAGACTTACCCCTGTTAAGCTGTATCCACTGAAGATCCACCTCTGGCCCCTCTGTGGCACAACACAGCGCAGACACTCCTTGTCCCACTGCACAAACAGGTTCTGCACACAGAAACAAACAAGGCTCTACACCAGGTTTATACTTTAAATACTGACAGTTTTTTAAGGTTAGCCTCACACTCACTTTGTTTGGAGATGAAGTGTGTGAGGATGCGGTGCAGAGAGCCGCTGTGTGCCAGGTCGTTCAGCGCCCCGGGGCAGTCTGGGAGGAGCAGCGCCTGGTATCGAGCACCTGGAGAGGGTCATCATGACATGACTGAGCAAAGTCTAACCACCAGAGCACATGAAAACAGCCAATTTACCATGAAATGATTTTCCTCACCATCTATGGATTCAAGTTTGGCTGGTGTTGCGTAGGGTTTCACGTTGAAGTCCTGCACCCATCTAGCAGTGCTTTCATCCACTCCAACAAAGTCTATTGGCTTTCCCTGCAATACATACAAAACATTTTTTTGGATTGGACAATTCAACCAGAAACATTGCTAGAAATAAGGCTTTGCTCTTCTACCTTCTTACGGTTAATGTACATATTATTACATTTTTGGTTTAAAACTGATTTTCCTTTCTGTCTCCACGTGTATCATACAATACTGAGGTACTGTTGTTAAAATGCAGTTTCCCAATGATACCTTTGTACTCTTACGCAAGTAACATTTGAATTCAGGTCTACTAAGAGTAGACTTAACTTTTTATTTTTACTTTAATATTGATAAAGCAACATGTCAAAGTCAGGGTTTTACTATTTTATATTATGTTTTGGGGAAATATAACTTGCCAATTTTCCCTTCCACCTTTCAGAAAAATACTATCTTCCTTTATAATAAACATTCAAATAAAAAGTTAAAAAGATATTCAATTATAATTACACTGGACATGGACGAAATAAAAAAAATCTGCATTCGTAAGCCAAAATATGTGCTCTAAAAAGTAAAATATTCGACTCCAAGATGTAATGGAGTTTTGTACGAAGCACTGGAATTTTAAAAACAAGTACCTCAAAGTAGCCTACTTCAGTATATGCATGTAGTAACTATCCACTAAAGCAGGTATAAACAGTATTACCCCAGGTGTGGCTGTCTGGAGGTTGAACACGGAGGAACAGAGGCTGAAGGACTGATGGAAAGAAGCTGCTGAAACCCCTGGAAGATCAAAACACACCAAACATCAGAGCTCATCACATAACACATAGCCTTACTGTTATGCAAAAAGATAGCTAGCAAAATATGTTTTACCTCAGTTAACATGTTATTAAAGTTAATAAATAACGCCAGCTGAACTCTAATTGATAGAAAACTCTGAAATAAACTCACTGCTTTGTGTTATTATTATCTCTGTTAACGTCACATCACACATCAGCCGGTAGCACTGACTCACCTTGAGGAGACGCACTAGCCACAATCAGACAAGTTGGTTTAGCAGACATCTCAATTGTTTTTGTGTTAATTCCACATGAAATATTGGTTAGGGAAATGAATAACAATGTAATTGTGAGCGAATTCAAGCAAGAAAATCCGCGAGGAGGAGGAAGTACTGTCAGCTGACAACAACATCCGCTGCAGGATTTCAGAATAAAAGTTCACCGTCACAAAATGACAATAATGTTCAAATCATTTGGATTAGTAATGGAAAGCATTTTATTTGCATTTTCACAAACAAAAAATATATTTGATTTATATATTATTTATTAAAATGTTGGTAAACACGATACGATAAAAAACAAGATAATCAACAAGACTATCTCTGATTGTTAAATGAAACAACACGCTGCTTATATTTCTATGCTCTTTAAAACGTGTGTATTTGGTTACATGTTTATCCACACATTATATGTTTTGATACAAAGTAGAATGTATTTAGAGCATGCAATGGCATTTAGCATAAAAAGGACATCGCTGCCCAGCAGCATGACATCATCATCTTTAGTGTTTGTAGCTGTTTTGGCAATAATCATGTTATACTTTGAATTGGCAACTTCACAGCATCCACAACTCAGTTAATAACGGGGAATTAAAATACCCAAACAAACATTTTACAATTTACACAATCTGTATTATTAAAGAAAGTCGAAAATCAGTACGGTTCCTCTTTCAAATTTTGATAGAGGCAGCAAGTAAACATCATCCCCACAAGCTGAGAGAGAAAAGAAAAGAGGAAATGGTTAATTCCCCACTGCACAAAGTAAACCATTGATCATTGTTTGGCATTTAACATTACAAAATAAGTTCATGTTAAGTTATGTTTTGCTCTTTACCTGTAAAAATGCAATCCCAATGCCCACTGCACCAAGAATATACAACTGACTCAGGATGAACTCCTCTAGTTTCATAATGCAGCCTCCCTGGAAGCATGAGAGAGGAAATCAATGAATACATAGTTTTAACTTCACATGAATCCAAAGCCACTCAGACCGCTCTCCCTACCTCCACCTTGTAGATGTTGGAGGGATGGTCCCTGAGGCCACAGAGGTCACCGGGACTCTTACAGCAGCTGTCAGGAACGAGACGCTTGTTGAGTGGTTCCTGGATCCACGCACAGTCTCTCCAGTCTGAGGAGTTGTAACTGCCACAACACTTAAACTGAGAGGGAGCCGGTGCAGAGAGGAGCAGAAGAAAGAATAAAGGTGTCAATTATCCTCACAAACTAAATAAACATAAGCCTTCGTCACGGCCGCGTCATCAAATGCTTGTGTACTTTATATATAATTGTGCCTGTATTAAACAGATGAGAGAAAAAGAGGAGACAACGTTGACTAACATTGACTTGTATTCACATCGCTATCCAAATTTATGTTGGAAAACATAAAGTGTAATTTCCACACCTCCTGCTGGAGTTTATCCACAGCCTGCGTGACGTCATCCTCCCCCGACTGCTTGTATTTCTGCTGCATGGTCACCTTCAGGTTCTGTCTGAGCTCCTCATCCAGCTGAGAGTAAGAAATCACAACTTTAGTGGTTACTCAAAAAAAGATATCTGCTATCTGAAAATGTCATCCCATGAATTAAAATAACCCCTGGTCAAGTTTCTTCCCTCCCTTGTAACATTCCTCTTTACCTGTTCAATACTCAGAGCAATGTATGTACGTGAACATTTACCAAATGGAAAACAATCCAAATGTGCAAATAAGTTGTGTGTTTCTCGACTGAATAAGTGCAAACAATCCATTTTATATCAACCTGTCAGAGAAACAGGTTGATATAAAATGGAGACAGGTGGCAGCAGATTACCTGGTAGCAGAAAGGGAAACACTGGAGCAAGAAAAGGGAGGAAGAGAGAGATGTGAGAAGGATGGAAAAACAGGACAAATGAAAAACATGCACAGAGAGGCATGCAGAGAAGATTTCACAACAGAGTGCAGACATGCAGGTGTTTCTTCAGTAGCAAAACGATTTGAATAGAAATGACGAAGAAAAAATGAATAGTTTTCAAAACATTAAGGGATTATGGAAGAACCAAAATATACAGAAAGAAAAGGAATTGTCTTTTTCAATTGCTGCATTCCAATCTCATATAAATGGTGTCTGGTGAACAACAATACAATCATCTGGTACACACTGTACAAGACCTTATAAAGACATATTTAGGTTGAAAATGACTTTATGTTAGACCATCAGTCACTATACTATGTAAAACACTTTACCTCTTGGTAGGTTATGTAAGCCAGCACGCCAGCAATGATTTCCAGCAGGAAAATACAGATCAACAAGACCAAATACTGAAGGGGATGGACGAGAAAAAAACATGAACTAAGCTGTTAATGAACTGAAGTTGAAACATATCAATTCAAGCATTACAAGACAGTGTTTCAGTCCATTTCTGTGCTAACATACGACATTTGATGTAATTTTAGACATGGCAATAGCTTTAAAAAGTACCTGTTCAGGATTTAAAAATAAAAATAAAGGTTTTACTCCAGTGAATCACTGATTAAAATGGGGGGTAGGAAGTTACTCATTATTACAGTTGTGGTAAATATAGAACTAGACATAGCGTCATAGAGCTTGTGCAGTTTTATTTCTGTATAATACCCTCTCACTAGTGTCTGTCTGTCTCTCTCACACACTCTTCAGTCCTGCGATGCCGTTCATTCCTCTGCCATGAGGCGCACTCTAAATCTAAACTCTTAAAGACACACTCTGCGTGACTTGTCTGTATCTGACAGCCCTGCCTGACATAATGACCCACACTGAAGGCAGGCAGACGAGACAGAAGGTCACCAGGGATTAACTTTCAACACACGACGACTCGAACAGGTTGTGTGTAGGAAGTTTAAAGGGGCTATCCTTTTGTTTCAACATAATTAAAGGAACACTACACCCCAAAAACGATCGTGTGTATATAACTTCCTTAGATTCTTATATTAAACTTTATATTTCTTGCATACATGTACTGTGAACGATCAAACAAAAACAGAGGAATTTTAGATGAGTTAAAGGAAATGGGGGCTTCATTTAACAAAAAGGAAAACTATATCAAAACATCTGTTTACAAACTTTCACACTATTTGTGCAAAAATAATCCATGTCTTAGTTATCCAGTTGTATGCTCAATACTTCCCAAACACATGCATTTTGGCTCAAACTCAGTGCTATTGCTTCAACAGTACAGTGACAGACAAGTAGCACATCAGTGAAAGAGCACATTATAGTAAATAATAGAGTTTCTATGTGGTTAAAAATTATTGAGCATACGACTAGGAATAAAGTGATATTATATTACACAAGTTGAAAGAGAGCTTGTAAAAGAGTGCTTTGATAAAGTGTTCCTGTCCGGCATGTGCCCCAGTGGACCTATCATGCTATATTTGAATAATGTATTGTAGGGCCATACCTATATAAAACATGTCTGCGAAGTTTTTTTTTCAAAATACCAAACAGATCATGCGTTTTAGCCATGCCTCATTTTGCACTATTTGCATATGTACTACAGCGTCTCCAGCGCTTTCGAACGGCAATGGCCGTGGCTGTCTCCTCCTGATAGGTGGAGAGTTGCCCATATAGGCGGAGCTCCCCATTTCTGACGTCAGAGATATTTCAAATCTGGATCAGTCTGTATCAGATCTGTTGCAGCCCCGTTTTTAGAGATTTGGGTATGGAGGAAAAGAGAGAGGGTTGTGTTTTCTGACACTTGGTGAGTTCCCTGACACACTGGGGACACATATTCATGTATAAAAGACGTACCAAAGTGCATTTTGCATGATAGGTCCCCTTTAAATTCTTCAGGAATTCTCTAAATGTTTTGTTTCCTCTTTCACCATGGAGGGATTTGTAGACAAACAATTATTTTGAGGGTGACAAAAAAAATGTATATATAAAAATAGGTTATTGCTTTAGGGGACTGAAGAAAAATCGAACTATATTAATATTTTAATTTAATTTAATTTCTCGGTCCCTGGGCACTGCTTTGCGTCTGCTCCATCTTACCACAATCAGGAGAGCCCTCATCTCCTTCAGAGTGGCACAGCATCCAATGATCCCGGTCACTATCACAATGACCCCGGCAGCTATCAGGATGTAAGCTGAGGCCGAGTAGAAGCTGGAGTTTAGTAGACTGATGTAGTCGCTCTTTTCCACCAGAGTCCACACTCCCACTGCCAGCACAGCCGCTCCTGCCAGCTTAAGGAACGCACCGTTATCAGGACAACTCAAACCAGATGCTCTTATGAAGAATGCTCCACATAACGTTTTTAAAGAGCTCCTAAAATGTGACAGTGATGCAAAAGGACTACGCCTTCTTCTTTCCATGCCAGCTTCAAGAAACTTTCAGCTAAATTAGTTTGTATTAGCTGATGGGTAGGTTTTTTAGTATAATTGTATTTATTGAAACTATGTGGGGCATTATATCACACATTTGCATTGAATATAAGGAAGTTGTTTCTCCAACAATAGAAATGAAAGCAAGCTGTGATATGACACAGTGTTGCAAGAGGAACCTCTATGTTAGTCTCTGAGGCATATGGCTATTATAGGTAAACGTTTATTATTACAACTAATGGTATTCATATTTATCCCAGTATCCAAAGGAGCTCTTAACATAGAGTTGTGTTGACTTACCCAAAACAGAATGTTAAAGAGAAAAAGTAAATACTTCAGACAAATTGTCCCACAGCTGAGTCTGTTTCCACCTTGAGCTTCCATTCTGAAATAGAACATATACATGTTAGTACACTTTAAGTTGATGTGCATTACCAAATGAAAAACTTTCAGGAGAAGATTGAAAAACATAGACATAATGAACATAAGCAGAGAGCTAGTCGACTCTGCATTAATACTAAAGCAACGATTATTATCACACAATTTACTATCTTTGTACTCGTAGGACAGCAAACTAAATCCTATTAGGGCCATATCTGATTGAGACTTGTCACCATAAACATTTAGGAATTTCTTCTTTACGTCTGATTTACATGCTTCACTACAGCACACATATCATATTCGGACTAGTATTTAACGTTTTGTATGTGTTAGTTTTGAGTATAATCTAATAGTTCACCAAAAATGAAATGTGGTGCATTTTGAAAGTTGGTCAAACAGCGTCATGGAAACATGTCCAAGATGAAATCAAATGTTTGTGGGGAAAACATACTTAACTTGTGTCACATGTCATCAAGCAGACAGATATATACGTGCCCATCCCAGCCATTTAACTTGATATATATTGTAAGTAGCTTTGGATAAAAGTGTCAGCCAAATGAAATGTAATATTCTCACACTCCAATGATACACTGTTGACTTTGAACTCTTTATGAGTTAGTCTGTCTCTATCCTAACCCGAAATGAACTTTACACTACTTCTATTTTAAGTTGTGTCTCTGAGCATCATGCAGTGTGAGAATAAACACACACACAAAACAAACACAATCTCCAGAGAGAGTCAAGTGACACTAACACCTGAAAAATGCTGTCTTTCTATTCACGAGACAAAGTATTCCATGTGAAAATGTGACTATCAGGCAGCTCCTAATGGTCATAACATAAAAAGTTATTTTTAACTCATTGTGTCATGGAAAAACTGCTCTCCCTTTCCGTTGAGACTAAAATACTCCTACCTGATTTTAGATGGAGGGCCCTGAGAGTGTAGATTATCGAGGCAACGTCTTCCCAGATCCCACCAGCCCCAGTGTCGATGTGCTGTGTCTTTGAAGGTTAACGGCAACAGCGTCGGTTCTCAGTTGACACTCAGACCAGAGCCTCCTACTCAGGCGTCTGAGTCCTCTTTTGGCTCAACAGGCAGCTCACCCCTCCACCAGCTTTATGGAGAACATGGCTGCCCCCAGCTGGATTCTCACGCATATGAGATCTAATACAATTGTGCAGCTTGGAAGATGTTCTTAAAAAATGACTGAGACAACAAAGGAGTTATCAAAAATGTGTTTTATTGGATGGATTATAAATAACTGTTACAGATACTGTAATGTAAAGTTGTTCATAGATAATATCACTGTTTGTGTCTTGAAGTGACCACAAAACTTGGGAGTTTTAGTTAGAAGTCTTTTTTTTTTTTTTTTACTTTTGTCGTCCGTTTATCAACAGCAGACTTTTTTAGTCATGTCTTGAGTCAGTAAAACTGCATCTTCACATTTACGATCAAGCTGGGAGACCAACGTCCTAAAATGAAAAAAATGGGATCATTGTGCAGCAGAAACCACAACATTTGAGAATAAAAATGGGTTTGTAATTCACACTGCTGATCCGGTTGCATTGCTCCATGTCTGGTCTATGATTAAAATTAGGAGATAAACTACACTCAGATTCTAGTTTATCAGGTACATCCCCTTTATATGTATTATAGTAGAATACATTCGTTAAAAGTGTTAAAACAGTTAGTAATTCAAATGAATACTCAGCAACAAACATTTTCTAATTCCAGTCTATCGATTGTGAGGATTTGCTACGCTTGAGTGTACCAACAAAATGCAAACACAGCAGATACAAATATTTTGCAGGCTCTAGATGTGGATGTCAGACAGCAAAGAAACAAGATGCCATACCTAGCCAGATGAGTCATCAGCTCCTCCATGTTACATCCACTTTTAGCACTGCACTCGTAGAACAGAGCTTGGTGCTGCTGTATAATCCAGGAAGTGAAAAAAACTAAAATAAATGACAGACTTATTTCCAAGATAATGTTCAGGGATTAGCGGTGTCATTGTGAGTAAATCACCGCACAAAGTTGTTTGAATATTCAAATGTACCTCACCTCTGCTAGTCCCTGCCCCTCGGATGTGGTCACTCTTCTGCTGTGTGTGTCTGCCAGGTCCAGCTTGTTCCCCAGCAGCATCAGAACCGCACCTTCACACATCTTCTCCTGGGACAGACATACAACACACTTTAACAACACAACATTGTTGAGGGAAAGATATCACAAAATCTACACAAAACATCAATCTAAAATCAGTGTTCATATTTATCACTCAGATGGGAAATGTTTATATAGAAATGTGTGTATTGTCAATCACAAGCATGTGTATGCAAATGTATCCTAAACTGTTTTGCATGTGTTTCTCCACCGGCTTACCTTCACAGAGTCCATCCACCCTCTCACAGCGGTGAAGGTGGAGGGTTGAGTCACGTCATACATGGCAAGGATACCGTCAGCTTTACGGTAGTACTGCTCAGTGATGCTGCTAAACCTGAACACACTTAAGGAATAAGAAAAGAAAACACACCCACAAACAGCTCAATATTAGGAGGCAATGAAAAAGATCCTAAACCTCAAATGGCATGTCAAATCAAAGTCAACTTTATTGTCAATCTTTCAGTTTGTGTGTACAGACAATACAATCATGCCACAAAAAAGCACAAGACGGGTAATCGCAGGAATCTGACCTCTCCTGTCCTGCAGTGTCCCACAGCTGCAGGGTGACGGTGGTGGAGCCCAGAGACAGGGTCTTCATCTGGAAATCTATACCTGGAAGCAACAAAGACCTAGGGTGTCATATGTTTGATATATATATTTACTCAGGAGCACATTAGCCATTGTGAAAGAGTGAAAAGAAAAGCTTACCTACAGTAGCGCTAATTTTACTATAGAAGTGTCCTGTGCAGTAGTGCTGGATGAGGGAGCTTTTACCCACCCCTGAGTTACCAAGGAATACCACCTTGAACACTCGCTGAGGACTGACAATTGTGCTCTAAAATTCAGGTAAAAGGACCACACTTATCATTTGTTTCTTTGCATCTAAGAGAATACATATTTGTTTATATAGCGCAATATTACAAATGAATGACACATTTGACTCAGCATGAGATATCTTTTGTCTTTAGACCCTCGCAGCAGACAAGAAAAAACTCCCAAAGAAAGCCCACAATTAACTGGGAAAAAAGTGGAAGAAACGTCAACGAGAGCAACATTAGAGGGATCCCTCTCCCAGGACGGACAGCCATGCAATAGATGTCGTGTATAGATTAAAAAACATATATATTTAATGTAAACTCCATCATAGCAGTGCAGATTATAACAAGCCTCTGAGTAGCATGTTTATCAATAAAGAGTTTTAAATGTGTTATCAAATTGATGCATTTGAGATTAATGTTATTATCAATATGTTCCCTACCTGAGTTTGCACCTGCTCAACATTTTCACACCTGACTCTACATGACGGTTGGTGTCTCTTGGATGAATTTGTCACTTCTGTCTCTTTTCCCTGCTCCAGCTCATGGGATGAGCTCAGCTGTCTTTAGAATCAATGAATACACATAACATTAGTTGCTGCCTAGCATTAATGCAAATATGTTAAATGTGATGTCGGTGCGGTTGGTCATACAAACCTTTTCAATGGCTTGTCTTGCAGTAAGTAGTTACCTATGACTGACCCTTGCTTCCGCAAAGGCTTTGTGACATTTGGATTCTAAAGGATTTTCGTGAAAAGTAAGGCAGAAGAAATGAGAAGCATTAAGGTTTGTGTAATTTGTAAGATGTGTTTCAATGGTTATTTACACTGTATTCTCTGAGGACATACTTATTGTTTCACAAAGGGAGATGTTTAAAAAGCAAGAAGTTTATTCTACTGCATAGAAGTTTAACATCATTTATCACCAATACACTTGTTTGATTACAAACTATTTGACAAGACAAATATACAAGATATAAACAGCAGGTGTTTGTTGTGTAATGGAAATTATATATTTTTTTATTAATATTTTGTAGTATCTGTAAATGATCTCGCTATTATCCATCCCTATCCTTTAGAGTTGGACATAGCTAGTTAGCTTAGGCTATAAATGGCATTGGTTTACGTTACAACCTGTCTATACACAGACAAACAATACATAAATCATTTGTTCAGAAACTTTGAAGATACATTCTTGGAAGAATTTGTAAAAAAAACAAAAACTGTTACAGGTTTGGCAAAACTGTCATATGTAAAAATGTGGATAGGATAAAGGGAACCTGCGTATAATTATCAGTCCTTCAATATAATAAGAATTGGTAGTTAGTTCAATACTGACCCATTTTTGTTCACCTTCAATATTAAACATATAAATGCTTTTCTCTTCAAATTGGCACAGATAGAATAAATGTCTTTTCAACAAAACACTTCACTCCATTGAGTGCTGACATCCCAAAACCCCAAACAGGGTCACTGAACAAACGTTCAATGAATAACCAGCAATAAAAGCTGCCCATATAAATAATCATTGTCCAGAGGATGAAATAAAGCATGAAGCCGTTCATAGACTTAGCTTATGTTGGATAAATCTGCTGTGTCCACGGGGTACAAAGGTCTTCACTGAGGTAATAAGTGAGAGGCAGAGGAGGAAGGACAGAGTGTCTGTGACTAACCCTCTTCTGAGACTGCTGGGCGTCTTTCTCATCTCGCAGCCTTTTGTTCATGTCCCTGACACAGAGAGAGAAAATCAGTTAAAACAAAGATCACGCCTTTTACTGTTTAAAGGTGGGTTAGTAAAAAAAGAAAGGAGAGTTAACACACTAGAATTGCATAAGTTCCTTACAGACTTTTTTCATTTACACATTTTGTGGAGAAATGTGTTTTACTTCACAACATATGAACTTGATTAAAACAGCAACAGTAGTTATTAAGACCTACCTCAGCAGCTCCAGCTGTTTGAAAAGACTATCCTTCTCTTTCTGCATGTTCCTCGACACCTTCATCACGTTTCTACATTGGAGCAAACAAAAGATTGATGAAAAATCTATATTCTTCTTATTGTCGACAAATCCCAGGAAAAGACCAAAACCAAAACCAAAACTATTCCTTTTTAGTACTGCCTATTCTGCCAAAACCTGATATACTTGAACTCCTTCATTACGATGAACAAGGTCACTGTAGTTTAATCCATGTTGATTCCACAAACACCGTCTTACTGCTACTACTCACCAGCAAATACCAAATGTGTGTTAATATACAACATAACAGTCCCCAACTAAAACAATTCATTCTAAAGACCAACCAAAATAACAACAACAAAGAAGAAACTAGTTTATTAGAAAAAAGCAGTTTTTGTTTTATTTATGACATGCAACGGCATGTCACCTCTGCTTGGACACTTGCTCCTGTGCGGTGCTGAGCTGCATCATGTTGAGCTGACCCAGGGCCAGCTGCAGCTGCTCCCGGCTGCTCTCCACCTGCTCCTGCAGCTGCACGTTGAGGCTCTGCAGCTGCTGGTTCTGCTCCTTGATGTTTACCTGTTCACAGCTCAGCTGCCGGATTCTGGTCTCCAGCTTAGGATAAAGACAGGTCCGGGTGATTTACTCATAAAACTGAAACTCTTTGGGAAAACTTGAGTACTGTTTGTACACTTACCTCTTTCTGTTTAGTCAGTGTATTCTCCAACTCCTGCTCCCGCATATTCAGCTCCTCCTTAAGTTCTTGTCCTCTCTGCTTCTTTCCAATACTGTCCTTTAATTCACAAGAAATTCATTTAATGCTATTATCGTGAACACAAAGGTAAATGGCACAAAGGCTGGACTATATAGCACAAGTATGTACCTGAGTCAGGTGTTTCTCTCTCTCCTCCCTGATTTGGTTTTCCATTTCTTCATTTATGGACCGAACAACCTGGTCATGTTCGATCTCACGTCTAAAACAGAAACAGTTGATTGATTTTGACTCACAGTTGAATGGGGCATGATGAGTGGTTTGTGAGGACATTGGGAGGAAGTGTGTACCTGCGTAGAGCTTGTTCCAGGCTGTCTCTCTCTCTGATGGAGTCCTGTAGATGGGACACTGCGTGGATCAGGACGCCCTCCAGGATGCTCAGCAGCTCCGGTCTGTCTCTCTGGAGTTCACACCACACAAAGGAGAGCTCCTGCTGACTGACACACAACACACAACTGTTCGAGCGGCTGAGGACCTTAGCAGCACAACACCAATCACTAACAGTACAACAGGTGCAGGGTCTTAATCGTAATGTTCAGTTTTGGAATGAACTCTGTGATTACTTTGAAGGATATAGTTGGATTTGTTTTGCATTATTCAGGAAGGTGTTTCTACTATTTCCCGACACACAATGAAGGTAGGCTAAATAACAGAAACAACTCTGAATTAATACAGCCTGGTTTACCTGATACACTGAGTGTAAATGGTGCTCTTCTGTTGCTAGTTTTCAAGTCATGAGTAATACAAGTGTTAAGTCTAAAATAAAATAAACAGATATAACTTTATGACATTGATCTTACTCTTTAAAGACTTTGTCAGCGCCCAACTCCGTCAGTATGTTCACCAGTCTGAGTGCAGAGGGGTCCTGGGACCAGTCCACCTGCTCTGTATCTGCTTCTGTTTCGTCTGGACTCAGCTCAGTCGTATCATCCAGCCCCACAAACTCACCTGCAGCAGGCAGAGGAAGGCAAAGAGGATTCGTGAAAAAACAGTGGCTTTCCCCTCAAAGTCATGGAGAACTCTCAAATCCCTCACAACTGCACATTTAACAATGGGACGGAACTAGAAAAATATTTATATATTTTCAAGACAAATGGATTCATTGAAACTATATTTCATATATTAAATATATTCAGTGTAATATGAATTATAAAATTGAGAAATACAGTAAATCTCCATATTTGAGAGGCAGATACAATATTTTTGTATAAAAAATGTATTGAGGATGAATCAATCAAGTGACTATTTTTCTTTCGAGTGACTAAGCTAAAATCGACTTTTCGTTGCAGCTCTACTCACCAAATCCTGTTTTAAACTCAACAGGAGTGAGGAATCCATTGCTCTCTCTGTCCAGACTCTCAAAAACGGTCTCCAGCTGCTCAGGGGACAGAGGCAACTCCCCTTGTAGCCTCTGGATAGAAAAAACAAAGTTCAAGATTCTACAATTAACTTAAATGTTGTTATTCTACCACATCGGATGCTCACCTGCATATCCCGCTTCGTGATGAAGCCCTTCCCCTCCTTGTCACACAGCAAAAACAGCTCCTTGGCCTTGCCCATGGTCTCTGCCAGGGGGCTTAACGGCGCCGCTTTTCTGGCCCGGGGTGAGGCCAGCGGACTGCGTGCCCGCCGGCCCGGCCTGGGGCTCCCAGACGGGAGGCCCCGGGGTCGGGGGCTCACAAGTACTGCCTCCCCACTGCCCTGACCCACCAGCACTTCACTATCATTCAGCCATTTAGACATTCTGCACTGAGGCCGACAGGCATAGGCTGGGAGTTGGAGAGCGTTTCTTTGAGTTTTATTGATGACTTTTAGTTTGTCATTTGGGGAACTCTTCTGTTTGCCTCGGAGTCATGAGGAGTAGACCTGTAATGTGAAGCATGACAAACAATCAATAAAACATAAATGTGTCATCCTAAATAGTGAAGGAATACTAACCATTATCTGGTGAAATGGGAGGATAGGATACTTGTATTTGTCATGTGGAATTATAAACTTTGGTCTAACAAGAGGAATATATTTAAAGCCCTAATGAGATTAATTAAATCTATGTATTTATGAACATTAACAGTTTGAGGCCTATATCAGAGACCTTTACTTATTAACCAGAGTGAATAAAAAGACACTTTGGATCTTCTCTCTCTGTGTTGCAAGATATTGTGAGAAGCTGGCCTAAAGGTCCTCCCTTGTCAAACATGAGGTGCAAAACAAACGCTGTGACTGTACACATATTCCACAGCTGCTGTGATCAGGTGTCGGGCATGACACTTTTACAACTGTTTGAGGGACATGAAGGAAAGTTACTTTACATTTCTATACAAATTGTTCATATTCTAGGCCAGGTCAAACATAGATCCCTAGCTTTACGCAGCATAAGCAGTTGCCCCCACTGTTAATGAAGAGGAGGCGCATTTAAAAACATGTGATGATGATGCCACTGCTAAAGCTTGCTCTATACCAGGATGTGTGATGGTAAAACAACAGGATGGTGTCATGTGAGGAGAGTTTCTGTGTACTCGAAGGGGAGGGCAGATTGCCTGGGGAGAGGAGATGCAAATAAAACATTTGCAGTTTGTTTGCATTGTCTGAAATACCACAATTGTATACAGATTTCACTCTTGAGAACTGCACTGAAAATGTGCCTCAGTATCTCCACAAACACTCAAAAACAGTATTTTATGATGGATACAAGATTGCATGTAATCTGTTTTCCGTTTGGATGACATTGCTATTACACAGGAAGAACACATCAGCATAAATCATACATGGTTATTTTAAATTGAATTCTAAATAATTAGTGTCAAGTTAATGTTGATTTGTCAATGCCTCTCCTTCCAGTATCTCTAGTTATCTAAAATCATAAAACCAATATCTAAGAATATGCACTGGCTACTCCTAAAGCATTTAGCTGATGATCTATGCAGATCGAAAGTTCTTTATAACATAAAGATATGCTAGGATCCCAGATAAGGCACTTGTGCAAACATTATGCTGTGGATTTTTGTATGTCAGTAAACCAACAGCCACGCCAAAGGTCAGATACATTTACACATTTAACACTATTTCGCAAAGTCGGTAAGTGAAGCGCCGTGTTGTAGCAAAATACCACTTCTCAGGGAAAGTGAATATACAACGTTTACAACGTGTCGTAGGCTACACAACTGTCAGTCAAAGGTCTAACACTTTCTGTGATACATGTCAACACAAGACGACACTCGGTCTAACTTTATAAAACACATGTTTAAAAACACTGACAGCTCTGATAATACAACATCAAGTTGATATTCAGTAGCCAATATTTGCTAAATGCAGAATAGCGACTGTACCAACAAGTTTGAGAGAAAATTAGCTTGGCAACTTACAGTAAAAATAAATGGCTTACATGCGCATTGTAGCTAGCTAAGGTAACTAAACCCAAGATAGTGAAGTAATGCACATGTATTATTAAAGAAGAAAGGAACCCCACACAACAGTTAGTCGGTTGTTAGTCCACCAAGGCGGGAAGAGTGACCATAAACGTATTCATATTTCTAAATAACATTGACTGTGTTTTATATAAATTCAGAGAAGTTGTAGAAACGTGGTGGCTACTCACCTGTAGTGTACTGGACGCAGGTCTGATCAGCTTAGTGCTGCAGTCACTTTACGTACTGACCAGTCTATGGTACTGACGTTAGCCGCTGGGTGGCAGTGAGCACTGTGTTTGATGAGAGTTTACCGTAGTGTGTGGAGTAGCACGAACATTGAATACCCACACTTTCCTTGCCTAACATGTTTATTCATTGTTTTTTCTTTCACACAGCAGCTCCGTTTGAAAGCATGTAGGAAAAACAAGCAATTTAAAGCAACTGAAAGGATACGGTGATCTCTATTATTGCTTTTAACTAAATGTTCTTGAACCTATCTCTTTGTTATTACGGTAAGTAGGAGCGTTACCATGGAAGTTACGGAAATGCATTCGTTGCCGCTGAATAGCAGCAGTGGAGGCAGAGTGGGTAGCATTGTCTGCAAATAAGTAGAATATGAGCGTTGTAATGTTTCTTTTTGGCTCGATATGACTTCCTTTATTTTTCATACTTTGTTCCGGTAAGTGGCCGTTATTTCGTACATGTGAAGCTGTGATACAACAGTATGAAGAACCAGTGTTATGATGGTAACGAAGCAAAACGTGTCTGGAGGGAGTTCCTCGAAGTTAAAAACCGAGGTGTGCTATAAAATACAGTGATTTGTTTTGGTTGTAAAACAGTTAAATAACTATATCATGCGTCTCCAGGATTATCTGCAGCTGGTACTATAAATAACCTTAGGCTACCGTCGTGGGTAGAGTAGATGAAGAGAAAGGGAGTGTGTCAACAACTAAACAAGAGTGGTGTTCACGTAGGTAAAATTAATCTGTAATCCTATGGTTGGCATCTCCATGTTTGTTTGTGTAAGAGTATGTGTGTGTTTACGGTGCACGGTTAGGTTTACTGCTAAATTAGCTGTCTGCACGGTACTGGAGATGGCCAAGGCAAATATATAAACAATCACAATGCTTATTTTTCTCATAGCATACAGCGATATATCTTTTGTCTCACTGCTTCAATGTTTTCTCCTTCAGGAAATGCAGCAGACGAGGACACTTTCCACATCAAGGATGTCAACATGCAGCATATGAAAATATCTCAAACATCTAATCTGGTATCGTGGACTGCATTCAATCATCACCAAGACACTTTTCCCTGAGGACTACAAACAACATGTTTATGAACAGAGGGACTAACTGGAGTGGGGATAACCTAAAACAGAATAGAACATATTAGTAATAAGTATTTTGACTATGTGAATGGAGAAGTCATGTGAGTTCTTTCTGCCTACTGTAGTCTACACCTCTGCAGTTTCTCTGTACTGAAGTATGTAGAGGGTGAATCTGAAAAGACTTGTGTCACCATCAAGTACCTACGTTTTGCAAGTCTAAAGAAAACAGCCAGAAGCGAGGAGGCGAACAGACTGTGAGGCTTGGTGCTTTGCAAGATCCGTCCCTGAAGATGCTGCAGACTGGTAACTTCTCACTGGTGCTGCTAATCCAGCTGACACTGTTGGCCTATGACCTCTTCGTCAACTCCTTCAGTGAACTCCTGAGAGGAGCCCCGGTCATCCAACTAGTGCTTTTCATGTAAGTCACTGAACTGTATGTTAAAATGATTTTGTATCTGTCATTAAGTCACAAACATGCTCCAGCTAATTGATTTCATTTTTAATACCGATTTGTTTAAGTATTTTATAAGTCTAGCATTTTAAATTGGACTTTTTTCATAAAATTGGTTGTGGGTTTCATTTGGGGTAGATGGACTATGACACAATATGTTTAAGGCTGAAAATATAATACATTTAAGATTAATTGATTTATCACTCAAAGTGAATACATTAGCAGTTAACCAAGGATGTATACTATTGAGATGCTCACACGCTATTTTGCTTTACTTATAGAAAGTCTTGTCACTCTTTGTGGTTTATCATCATTGAGGTTGTAAAAATAAATGACTTTCCTCTTCTACTCTTTTAGACCAACCATTACTGTTTCATAACAATATCCTGTATAGTGAAGCTTTGTCAAATATATTGTTGTGTGTTAAAACCCACATAACTGTATTTTGTTCACACATGACTCATTCCATCAGAAACCAGAAATACAAATTAACCATTAACATCTGTGTCTACAGCATGCAGGACATCGCCATCTTGTTCAACGTGATCATCATTCTGCTGATGCTGTTCAACACCTACGTATTCCAGGTGGGCCTGGTGTCCCTGCTGCTGGAGAGGTTCAGGGCGCTGCTGATAATCTCTGCTCTTTACCTGACGCTCAGCATCTGCTTCCACTGCTGGGTGCTGGTAAGCTTTGTTACACAACTCAACTAACTCAAGTAAACACTAAATCATGACAATATTGAAGTAAGCGATGTCATATCACAACTTAGATTTCTTTCATTTTTTGCATTAGTCTTAGCTTTTATAATTGTAATTTATTTTTGATTCTTTTTTCTGTGTCTCTGTATGCACCACTTATACCAAATGTGAATTCCTCGTATGTGTAAATCCACTTGGTAATACAACTGATTAACGGTGGACACTTTTGAAACTGCTGCTTATCATTTTTATTTTTTTAGAACCTCCGATGGTTTCAGTCAAACCGATTTATTTGGACTGATGGTCTTCAGGCTCTTTTTGTGTTCCAGAGAACAGGTAAGGGATGGCTTAATTTACAGGATAATTTCCCTTTGCAACTAATTTGTTTTTTGTATTAGTTGAGTAAATATAACTTTTTTCTGTTAACAGCGGCAGTGTTGTATTACTACTTCTACAAACGCACAGCAGAGTGTATGGGTGACCCGAGGCTGTATGAAGACTCTCTGTGGCTGCGTAACATCTTCACCAGAGCTCGTCAGTGAATAAGACAGTTTTGAGAAAGACTTTAAGGAAAATATTTTTGAATTATTTGTACATCTATGGATCACCCTATGTTAACTTGCATATCTGAAAGTTGAACGGATACAATTCTTGGTTAACTGAAGTAAATGGGGCCGTGTTTAACAACAGCTGTTGACAAACTTACATGTTTGCTATTTTGTGATACTTGTCCACCTGTAAGACTTTTTTTTCAGAAGTTGGTTAAAGCAGCCCCCATTTATTTTCCCTTAGAGGCCTCAGAAAACAGTTTTCTGCAAGAATGTAAGGTCATCATATTGGGGATGAGGTATTCCTTCAAAAGGATCTGGGATGGAAGGCCCTTCGGACATTATAACACCAAGCATCATTATTAGCTATTCAGAATTTTTGACTATTTTCACAGCAGTCTCAAGCTGTTTATTTGTGCTTCAATACCAAGTGAGGAATTGGTTAAACCGCTTACAGTGGCAGGTAAGCCAACCGTAGTGGTATTGTATTAACCAGGATTGTGTCTGGTAATCTGTGGCCTTTGTAAATCAATTAGAGTGGCAGACAGCATGAGAAGCATTGAAAGCACATTAGTAAGATTTCAGTGTTTTCAAATGGAAAGTGTGTTTTGATTTGTAGTAATTTATCCATAAAACATGTAGTCATAGTTTTTTTGAAAATGTATGTTATTCCCTCCTCAAAGGAAGAACATTGTTGGTTTGTTTGGCCTTATGTAAGGTTATTATGTGCTGTTTACATGGTTAATGTCATTTTAATAAGCCAATGTTCAAGTGAACTCTTCTCTGGGTGGGAATCTTTGAACAGTGTTCCCGCTGTTTTTAAATAAATAATCCTTCTCTAATCCTGGTGTAATCCTTTCTTCACTCAAGTCAGTGTTGACCTGTAGACAAGGTGAAGACTGCCCTATATTTAACACAAAGATTAATCAGGGCTTGAGGGTTTTAGGCACCATAGTGAAACACACCATAAATAGTCTTTAGGGTGTCAAAATAAAATTCTAATAGCTAGAAAACAACAGTACCATTGAACTTTGGGTCTCATCTAAATAAGAATTGATACCGTTTTTATACAATTGTTAAAATCTATGTGATCCATGGATTTTAGCTATTCATGCTGATATCAGGCTGAACAAAGAAGCACACAAAAAGTTGTACAAATCCCCTTTACTCGTGACAAGAAAACCAGAGTCCATATGATCCTATTATGTTGTCAGTGCACTCCAATTAAATCCAGATTGTGTGATGAGTGATGTCCTTCGTTCCAATGGAATGTGTCATGTTCTTTCAAATCGGTCACACAAAACTGGAAGAAACGAGAGGGAACAAAGTTAACTTTCACAAATCTGTTTCAGTGATTAATAACAATAAAATAACTACGAGAGTTTAATAAGATGTCGAATGTACCTTCATACATAGATGCCAACCCAGAGTAGTAAGAACAGCACACCGAAGCCCATAAAAAGTGAAGCCACGAGGGAGATCAGCAGCTCTTTGTAGACGTCCCTGGTGTATTTTGTTGATGTTACCTCGTAGCTGATGAGAAGTTAAGGGCCAGCCATAAAAAAAAAAGCACAACCAACAGCCAAGTTCTGAGCTCTTTGACAATTCTAACGCCTCCTGCTGTCTAGCTTAATATGCAATTGTCCTTAGCGTACTATAGTTTACTATGTTTAATGTCATTCTGAATGCTTTGATGAACTTTACATAGAATCACTGTTGAAAAAAGTCAAAATTGAAAGCAATGAAAAATGTGCAAAAACGCAGGATATTTCAAACATAGTCCTGTTTTAACATTTAAACAAACTATAGTAACACATGCTGACTTTTTCACCTTCCTTAGTTCCAATTGTGGATTTCTTCCTTTATCAAGCATTTTGACTCTGAACGACAACTATGACATTTTTATGTTAACAATTTCGTTATAAATTGAGATACATTGAAGCCAAATTAGCTTCCTCTATATTTTAAAGATACGATTGAAAGTGAACAAAATATATATCTGTAATAATCCCGTACTACACAGGAAAACAATGTGGACAACCCATAGGTTTAACCTAAAGCAGGAAGAAAGTTTGTAAAGTGCCAAGTTGGGTACCTTTATTTTTTTCTACCAAATAATTACAGCTAAAGTGGGAGTTTGTTTTCAAGTGTATGAGCATCTGACTGCTTGTTTGTTGCTTTATCAAAGCCTAATTATAATTTTTTTAATGCCAATAACCAACTCTGTAAGTTATGTGTTATTGTAACCAACTAAATCAGGGGCTGAACTTGAAGTAAGATGCTCTATAACATGTAGAGGCACTGCAATGCTGCTCAACCTAATCTTGTACCGTGTTACTGCAGGTTGCTATACTTCGGTAGCCTAATGTGTCCTGTAGCACGTAAACAGTGTTTTGTAGAACAAGTAGTGAAAGGATACACGAAGAACCAGGCGGTGAAGAACATGCCGATGGCCAGCAGGACCACGGTGAGGTGGGGGAACACAGCCGGGTTCACCGGGCTGGTGTATCTGGTCATAGCTTCGAGTTCCTGCAGCCACAGAGGAAAGGATAAAACCAGGTTAAAACAATTACATATCCAGCAAAAACACCAGCCATTAACGCCTATCATAATGCACCGCGTCAATGGCGTTTAATTAGTTTTGAAACACGTATATGTGGTTTTATTAGAGCGGCGACATCACTGGATTTGACATGAGAAGCTAATGTTGCTACTTTGCCTATCTACAACGTTAGCTACGCCAAGGATACAATCACATAGAAAACGAATTATTTTGCTGGTTAAACTATGAACATCGTATAACGATAAACCGCTTACCATTGCATAATACAAATAGAAAGTCAATAAACACGATAGATTTAAGTTATTTTACCATTTTGCTTTGCAGAGGAGCTCCTTTTTCTATGGTCCAAGATGATAAGGCCACGTACTGACTATCACTTCCTGGTTTTTGCGTGACGTACAGTTGACGTTAGCCAAAACGTGTTTTTTACCCCTCAGTTGAGCTTCTCAGGCTGGCTGCAAATGCATTCCCTATTAGTAATTCAGTTTTTTTTATAACATTTGAGTCACTCGGATACATAACATAGAAGTTATTAAAACATAAATCATGAAATAAGGAAAAATATTTGTATAAAATAGAAATTAACCACTAAAACACAATATGAGCAATTGTGACTATGAAGTGACACATTTTGGTAGTACATTTCAGCTACTGGGAAACATAAGCCAACATGACAATTATCAAGAAAACAGGCGTCAATATTTATATAAAATGTATGAAAACTACGCTGGGACTGGGACAACTCGACTTTATGGCTTATCGGCTGCCCGCCACCTGAACGGTTTATATCGGGGCATAACGTTTAAATGTAATTTGTTGTCATAAATCATCTGCTGCCACCTATTGGACAACATTAGCATTTTATTTTGATCTAATGAAGTTTAGCAATCAAACAAAACAGACAATTCAATCACAAATGTATTTACTACATGCATTTACATAGTATTACAGCATTTATTTTAACAAAAGGCTTTGAAAGTGTAACAATAAAATGGGCAACAAAGATAAAGTTGTGAGTATAAAGTAGTACTCAAAGAGTTTTAGTGTTATGGTATTTTTCCTTGAACAACAGTGCTACAGTTGGAAATGTATTATTTTGAGTGTGTGTGTGTGTGTGTGTTTATGTGTTTGTGTGTTTACAGTCTTGTCAATCATTTATGGGCTCCATTAAATGTTAATATATTATCGATAATACAACAACCAACCAAAACATATCAACTATAAAAACAAAATTATAAAACACATCAGATAAAAAGGAGCATTGGTAGTAACACAATGAAGCTATACAGTTACATGTAATGCAGTTCTTACAGAGTTTATGGAAACAGTCTGGTGCACCGGATAGAGCAAAGCAGTTCATATATACAGTGCAAAAAGTGCTACAGTGGTTTCAATATGCTAGCTAGTGCATTATAAATAAGCTAAAACAGTACACTATACCCACTGAAATCATAGTAATTATACTGGAAGCATTGTATAGTATCTCAATGTCATGATAAATTCCATACATTTTTGTCTGATGGCTGTTTTTCCTATTGAGTATTGATTTTACATTTGACATACATTATTCTGTTTTTTTTCTTTCTGAATACAGACACATATGAGGAATGAATTTTATAACATAATACAAAATAAGTAGGGTGGTAAAAGTAAATGGAGAATGGTTTTAAAACAAGAAAGCATAATAGAAAAAACAACAACTTCGGTTATACTCAAAGTGTTATCACTGCATAGTCTTAATTGCATAGGCACAGACAAAGTATTCAAAATATCCAAGGAAATACACAAAATAGTCCAGTGTATATTATCCAATTTTATCTCTGCAGTGTACAAAAAGAAATGCAACTCCTTCTCAGCTTCATGATCGAGCCATTAAAATGGAATTTCTTTAGCTGAAGCAGCCTTTGAGTTGCCTCTGAGCTGAGATGTATCATTTTAGAGAAATGATTGGACATGCACCTGAAATGATATTTGCCATTTATTGCCCTGCCAGCATTTTATCCAGTTAGCAAAATACAGTGTAAGCTATTTCAGTGTTTCTTGAAATATATTGTCAGTGTTTGACTTGTTGCATTTCCATTATCAGATGCCAGGAGCTGTCAGTGTTTTACATTTTCATTTCCAGTGATTTTTTTCCAGATCCAGTTTTATAGAATGTCTTTCAGTGAATCTGCTAATAAAGTATGTATGACTTATAAACCTTAATTTTAGGTACGATAATAAGGATTTCTGGATAGAGGATAGAGTATCCATATAACATTTAAAAGGGACATATCATACTAATTTTCAGGTTTATACTTGGATTTAGATTTTTTTGTAGAACATCTTTTAATGCTTTAATGTTCAAAAAACACATTATTCTCACCGTACTGTCTCTATGAATGAATATATCTGTATAAACCTCTTTCTGAAAGGCTCCATTTGGGTGCCTGTCTCATTAAGCAGCCCCCCCCCAAAAATCTGCTGTGATAGGATTGCACGAAAAATATGGCACACCTTTTCATAAGTATTTCTCCAGCTGTTTGTGTTAGCAGTCAAACTGGGGCCGATATATTGTAATGTCACATACAGTAGGAAGGCGAGCAGATTTTTTCCTGATCCAGGCAGCCCACATAAAACTGTCTGGGTTGTCTTATTTCACAGTTTATGAATTGCTAGGCACTCTAGCCAAATGTTTCTTTATAATATGTCCCCATATATGTAAGAATTTGATGTTTCATGTAATGTCAGAGTTTAGATAGACATACAGCAAACTATTTCTTCTCTGTGCAGTGTTTAGTCAGATGCTGCGTGAGCAGACAGCAGACAGTGTAGTCGACTGCAGCAGCCTCCAACACAATGCTCCACTGTACACACCCAGGGTTTGCCAGTGTGCACTACTGAGGTATAATTTCAGTGTGAGCTGCAACCATTCACTGAGGACTTCAGCGAAAGCCAATGATTTCCTCTCCAGTGTATCAAACTATTGTGTTTTTGTTTTCAGTTGACACTGGTTTCAGTGTACATACAGATTCATTGTATACAAAAAGAATCATAAATGTATGCAGAGTCATACAGTTTCTTAGCCTGGACTTCATTTAAAAACTTAAATTCTGCTAAAAAGTAATTATGGCTTCTATAAAGTATGGACTTGGTGATCATTAATAAATTGAGCAATAAACGTATGGTCTCAGTTAACAATGACACAACACAGTCGACAATTACAGAGATCTAAAACATTTTCAGTGACCTGTTTCACACTCCAGTGATCACAGCAGAAAGAGATGTCTTAATGCATAAACATATGGGGGCGATTACAGTGGGAACAGTGGTATATAGTTTCTGTATGAAGATCTTTAAAAAATAATGTACAATAATAAGACAGAAACCCATCCTATAATATCAACAGTGTACAAATGGAACCACAAAGGGAAACTGTGGTGTATTGTAAAGACACTGGGACACATCGTCTTCCTTCTCATACACAGCTGCTCTGGATGAGAAAATGGTAGTCGGAGTACGGTGATGTTTCTCCTTCAGAGGCACAGCTCACTTCACTCTGTCCATGAAAAGCAGGTGGAGACAAAATGCAATAATCAGTCGTTGACTTCATTCAAACTAACTCCTACAGGAAATGGATCACAAGTACTACTGGGCAAAATGGAAAAAATCTAACATATAACTTTTATTACCAAATACCTCAAGTTTAATATTTTGGCAATATTGTAACTATTTTGTGCTTTCATAAAATACTAAGGAAAATTGACAGTAATATGGATATAATGACATATAAGAGGATTAAGCCAGAAAATAGAACAGCTAGAGTTTTGTAGTATTATAAAGGACATTACTTTACTGTAAAGTAGACTTTAAAACCCACTAAAAGGTGACACTGATGCCATATAACGATATACAATATACAAAATCTAAGTCGATATCGAGTCTATTCCAGTATATTGATATGATATCATATATAGATCAAACAACACAACGCAGTGCCTGAAAGCTTTTAGTTTACTCACAGACAGGGAGACACGGAAGTGATAGGCGATGTCCTGGAAGGACAGCACGGGCACTGACCACAGGTGATGAGTCCCCTTAGAGGAAAATATAAAGAATATAGAGAGTCCGCAAGATAGTCATTTGCAATATGTTGCCTTTACATATATTTACACTCCCTTGTGTATCTGAGAATAACACAACAAAAGATGAAGCAAAATAACTAAACAAGACAGCAAGTCCATACAATAAATACAACATGAGCAGGCAGCAGGGTAGCTGTTTTATTTGTTATAAAAGGTTACATTTAAAATGACAATTGAATATGCTACATGGTACTTTGTCACCTTTTCTTTAAGGCCACTTTACAAATACAAGTATAAATAAAAATGATAAAGAATAAAACATGTTTTGATTATATGATGGATAATGATTATCAATGTGTACCTTTGTTGATGTTCTCTGTCCACCATAGAGCTCTGTCTCTGTGTGGTTGGGGCACAAACGTCCCTTGGTGGCTCCACATTGTTTTACCCAAACGCTGTTCGTAGACCTGCAATTAAATCATTATGCTCCATGTCTCTGTGCCATACAGTTGACATGTTTTATTAGCTGCACAGGTAACACTCTGTTTTAAAACTTTGTTTGTTGACTAAAATGTGGCATTTGTTGAAGGGAAAAGGTCAAATGTATTAATCTAGTATAACATGTGTGAAATGTAGTTTAGCTAGTATAGCAACTAACTGGAATGAATTGACTGGTGTACCAAAAAGCTTGTCTTATTTTTCATTCAATATAATTAGTGCCAAATTACATGGTTCTTTACAGCAAACCTCCTAGGAAATTATCCGTAATTTAGAGATCCATAAAATAAAGCAATACCAGTGCAATGCTTGCAGGTATTTGGATAGGTTGATGTTTGTATACTCACGTCATGTGCAAAGTGATTTGTGAGATGGAGGAATTTCTGTTTCCAAGGAGTGAAACTGTGTAGCTAGAGTCAAAAGAGAATCATAAAATCAGCATTAAGCATCAAGACCTGAATTCAAACTCTAATTGTGTAAAAGGCAAACTAACAGAGAATGGACGAATCAAAGGAAAATGTCAATAAATTATTGCAGAACAAAACGTAAATCACAGGCTATACTTCAAAATGACAACATCTTAACTCTAAGATTCTCTTGTGTACAGTAAGGATGGGACGTTGTTGACCTCAACTGATGGAGTGTTAGGGCGTTGGAAGGAACATTTTGAGGAACTCCTGAACCCGACAACTCCGCCCTCTATGTTAGAGGCAGAGCTGGAGTATGACGGGGGATCAACACCAATCTCCCGGGGGGAGGTCACTGAGGTCGTCAAACAACTCCACAGTGGCAAAGCCCCGGGGGTGGATGAGATCCACCCAGAAATGCTGAAGGCTCTGGGTGTTGAGGGACTGTCATGGTTGACACGTCCCATCAACGTTGCGTGGAAGTCGGAAACAGTACCGAAGGAGTGGCAGACCGGGGTGGTGGTTCCCCTTTTTAAAAAGGGGGATCAGAGGGTGTGTGCCAATTACAGAGGCATCACACTACTCAGCCTCCCCGGGAAAGTTTACTCTAAGGTACTCGAAAGGAGGGTCAGGCCAATTGTCGAACCTCAGATTGAGGAGGAACAATGCGGATTCCGTCCTGGTCGTGGAACGACGGATCAGCTTTTTACTCTCGCAAGGATCCTGGAGGGGGCCTGGGAGTACGTTTATCCGGTCTACATGTGTTTTGTAGACTTGGAGAAGGCGTATGACCGAGTTCCCAGGGAGTTACTGTGGGAGGTGCTGCGGGAGTATGGGGTGAGGGGGTCTCTACTCAGGGCCATCCAATCTCTGTACTCCCAAAGCGAGAGCTGTGTCCGGGTCCTCGGCAGTAAGTCGGACCCATTTCCGGTGAGGGTTGGCCTCCGCCAGGGCTGCGCTTTGTCACCAATCCTGTTTGTAATATACATGGATCGGATTTCGAGGCGTAGTCGTGGGGGAGGGGGTCTGCAGTTCGGTGGACTAAGGATTGCACCACTGCTTTTTGCAAATGATGTGGTTCTAATGGCTTCATCGGTCTGTGACCTTCAGCACTCACTGGATCGGTTCGCAACCGAGTGTGAAGCGGCTGGGATGAGGATCAGCACCTCCAAATCTGAGGTCATGGTTCTCAGCAGGAAACCGATGGACTGTCCACTCCAAGTAGGGAATGAGTCCTTACCCCAAGTGAAGGAGTTCAAGTATCTCGGGGTCTTGTTCTCGAGTGAGGGAACAATGGAGCGTGAGATGGGCCGGAGAATCGGAGCAGCGGGAGCGGTACTGCAGTCGCTTTACTGCACCGTTGTGACGAAAAGGGAGCTGAGCCAGAAGGCAAAGCTCTCTGTCTACCGGGCCATTTTCGTTCCTACCCTCACCTATGGTCATGAAGGATGGGTCATGACCGAAAGAACGAGATCGCGGATACAAGCGGTCGAGATGGGTTTTCTACGCAGGGTGGCTGGTGTCTCCCTTAGGGATAAGGTGAGAAGTTCGGTCATCCGGGAGGGACTCGGTGTTGAGCCGCTCCTCCTTCGCGTCGAAAGGAGCCAGTTGAGGTGGTTCGGGCACCTAGTTAGGATGCCACCTGGGCGCCTCCCTAGGGAGGCGTTCCAGGCACGTCCAGCTGGGAAGAGACCAAGGGGTAGACCTAGGACCAGGTGGAGGGATTATATCTCTTCGCTGGCCTGGGAGCGCCTTGGGATCCCCCAGTCAGAGCTGGTTGATGTGGCCAGGGAAAAGAAAGTTTGGGGCTCTCTGCTGGAACTGCTACCCCCGCGACCCGACCACGGATAAGCGGGAGAAGATGGATGGATGGATTGATGGATTATTCAAACACTTATTTCGTGAATATCAAGTAGGCAAATAGTGTCTGTCCATCTCTCCAGTAGCACTAGAGACTTAGAGAATCAATGGCAAGGAGCATTTTAGCGTTTTTTAGGGGACCATCACATCTTTAATACACTTTACATAGCTTTTTTGATTTGTCAACCATCTGTACAATGTCAACTGAAAACTATTAGACAAATGTACCTGCAGCTTTCAGGAGTTGCACAACTTCGTGCTTTGATCTCTTGGTTTGTCTCCACGATATGTAGAGAAGTCAGAGAGGGAGCTGACCTTCCTCCTGAAAAAGTAAGAAAAGCCATGAGCACCGTACCCATACTGTAGCATTCTTCTGTACAGTATGCAGATAAGCTTTGTTTGCACATGGCTTAACTGTGTTTGCATACTACATATAATATGTGTGAAGAAAGTGGCGTGTCTGCACTGTGTTTGTGGGTTCACCCTTTGTGTGTAGGCTTCGTTGTCTGCGTGGCAGAGGCTGCTGACCCGGGGGCAGGCGGTTGGCCGTACCTGTCCCGCCCAGGTCTGTAGGGGCCGGCCTTTTGGACTTGGCAAAGTACAAAGGTGCTGAGGTGTGACTCAGGCGGTTTCTATTGCGGCCGTCCTTGTCCAATTGTCTGGATTTTGCCTTCTTAATGATGGTGCCTGGCGTGGAATCAAGGCTCCCTAATTCTAGAGAAGAAGGATAATTAACTTGCATCAAAGACAGATGTACACTACAAGAAAACATCTCAAATGTTACATTTTATTGCGCCTAACTCATGGAACAAAAAAAGATACTTCCTAAAACAAAATTCACCTATAACTTGAACTTGGTCTAAAATCTTTAAACTTCACATTTGTTTATGTTTACCATGTCTTATTTGACTCTTTATTCTATCTACCAAGTTTTCCATCCACATTGTAAGATACTAAGGCTTTTCATATAATGGCTTTTAGTATTCTTATAATGGTATTTCCTCTTCTGTATATGTCCTTGTTGTTGTTGTTTTGTTTTCATTTTTCATTGTAAATGACTAGCGCGCTTCAATAATCTCACATTTAAATGTGTTGAATATATATTACTTGCTTACTTACCTAGCATGGATTGGTTGTTACTCAACGTCGAAACTGCAGCTGATTGGTTGCCTATGGATGAAGTTTAACAACAAGCTTCAGTGAGAGGATGAGAGAATCGGATCTCAGTGGAATTTGCTTATATTTATTTACTATTCCCTGAAAGAGCTGGTTGATTGCTTTGCTTTTCAAACTACCAAACTCATTGTGGTGATCAGTAACTTCACTCACCTGGTGCAGTGGTGGTTGACAGTGGAGGACTCTTGCGTGAGGATCCCATTGCTACTCTGGACCTGGACCAATCAGATGGCAGTACAGGAGTTCAAGAGCCGGTTTAACATTGATATACTTGAAACCAAATACATTTTTTTAATGTTTGAATACATGACTCATGATCTCCTTTCAGACAGGAAAAAAGAAACACCCAACTACGCAAGACTACTGGAGCAGATCAGAAAATGAAACAATGAAGGAACAAGAAAGGCAGGTGTTGAAAGCGTACCATGGGCAGACAGGCGGACAGAAAGTAACAGTGGCAGTGAAGGGAGGCATCCAAGAGATGTAGAGAACACACGAAGGAACATAGCTACAGAAAGCAGGAACACATTTGATAGAAAATACATTAATGGAGAGGTAGAACATTTATCTATTTTTACTATAAAACACAAGTGTCTTTCTACTTCAAATGCACTTACTCGTCTTTCTCTGGGACGTCTCCTCTATGGTGAAGAGTCAACACATAAAGGACAGACATGGAAATGACACTGTTTGGGAACAAATAAAGATCATGTCACTACTGCTTTATGTTAACCCACCAATCTCTCCTTAAGCACATGTTGCTCAGTCTAACCTGAAGGCCATGACGATGACCAGAGCCAGGATGGTTCCCTGCATGAACCTCTGGCTGATGCAGCCTTGATCCTGAGTCGGAGTCTGCAATAAAAATCCACAGATAACATGAAAGTTGTAAATCCTGCTGTTCACTAATAACACAATTTAAATACATCACTATCACACACCTTTCTGCCAGGTTTGACTGTCTTATTTCGGAGCGGGCCACTTCCTGTTCTGCTGAAATAACTGCTTGATTGGCTACATGGACAAGAAAAAATGATCAATTCATTAGTTTTTCTATCATACAAGATTCTCTCTGTCAATGTGTGAAACTTAATTGGAAGGGATTTCTGCTCATTGCTCTCACCTGACAGTGCCTCCACTCACGGTGCTCTTCATGCTGTCCAGACGCCGCAGCTTGGCCAGTTTGCGGCTCCAGCGCTCAAGTTCGTCTATACGAGTCTCCAGGTTGTCTGTCAGCTTACACAGCTCCTTCACCGCTCCCACGTTCTCCATGAAGATACGATCCTTTGAAATAAGAGGCAGAGCTGTTAGTGAGTACGGAAGTGATGTCCGAGAGCCGTCAACTCTATGCATGTTTTGTGTCTTCATTACCTTGTTGACCACTAACAGTTTGGGGATAGTTTCTCCATTTGTGCACACCACATCACCGCCCTCCTTCACTGCTTCAGGCAAGATTTTCTGAACGTCTTGAGCGATCACTCCTGCAAGAGGAAATAATGAGAAATGCTTAAGTGAAAAAGAGCAGCAAAAAAAGGTAATGTCATTCACAGCACATGGAGAATAGGACATATCAAATATTAAAACATATTGTCCTGCATGACGGACTCCGAAACATAGCAGTTTTGCACTCTTTGTTCCCTCATCTCGACAGTAAGATATGTGGTTAACACAAGATTTAGAGATCTTCATATTTTGCTTTACGACATAAAATATGGCAATACTACCCCACTGTTGAATTTGAAAGCCTTTGCCAGTCTAAGAAGGCTGGCTATATGAGACTCAAGAGGTTATTTGGTACATTAAACATAATCAAACGGAACAAAGGGAAACCCATCTACTCAGTGGTTGTGTAGTTGAGATCATATAACAATGGTGTAGTTTTCGTTTATAGCAGTTTAAAACGTTAGCTTTTACTTCTGGCAATTGCGTTTATCTTTACGTTATCTTTCTGAATGAAATGTGCAGGTGAGATAAACATTTGTTTTCTACCTATCTTTTATTCTGCAATAAAAAAAAAAGTCAATGAAAAAATACCTTCGGCCATTTATAAAGGGAACCAATGCAATGCTAACTCCAGGGTAGCATGCAAAATGCCCTAGTGCTTTATGAAGATGATAACATGTGGAACAGTGTATAAAGAAATAAGGAGATGGAGACAAACATTTGAATCGGTTATTTATGAGGTTGTTACCAGTATCTGAAGTGTTCTCTATGCCCACGGAGGCAGCAAACTCAGGCTTGAACTGATAATGGACGAGCCTCATCTGAGAAATCCGTTTCAAATTGTCTGTAGTGTTGACCTACACACAGACAGAATGACAAAGATGTCCATGCAGATGGTATGAAAAACAATGTTCATGTTGCAGATGAAAATGCTTGGGTCAAGAACAATGACAAGACAAAAATAACTTAAACTGCACAGTCAGCGGTGCTGAGCAACGGGCACTTGGATGACATGATTCATGATGACAAGCACACGAGGCAAACAATGACACACTGAACATTTGGAAAACCCACGCACGCGCACACACATGCACAAACACACACCCATATACATACACACTGAGTTTCATCCTGACCTCCTGGACATTTTCTTTGGCCCTGATGTCAGACGGGTGCACCAGGGAGCCCATGACCTTCAGGTTGCCGTGGATAACGAGGGCCTCGTCTGGCCGGTCGGTGTTGATGCCAACTCTCCCGTGGTGGTAGACCGAGTCTGGCATCTGGCCGCGCTGCCACAGCACCTCGCTGTCACTCTCAAACTGACCAGGGTTGGATGCCTGTAGCAGAGACATAAAGGAGAAGGTGCACATTGACAGTAGGTCAGATGCTTCTAAAAATGATGCCAAACAAAAAATAATAAAGCCCCCCTGGGAGGCCTGACTTAAACTTCTGGTCTAACACATAACCCTCTGTAAAAACACTACAATTAGCTGTTTTTACAAATGTTCTTGTGAGCTTTAGAGTTGCTGGTAAGCAGATGTTGTTAAGGCTTGCTGTTTCCTGCTGTGCCAAGCTAAGCTAACAAGCTGCTAGTTCTATCCACATATTTAATGTAGCTAGATATGAGGCATGAAATCAAATAGGCATGTTACCAGAATTGTTTAACTATATCCATTACACAAACCAAGATGTAAGGGGTTGACTTTACATTAGACCTGATGTAACCCATTGACAAAAAGTAAATTATCGTTTCAAAAAGCTCTAATGCTTTTTGAACTCATGCACTATATTTCACTGTTTCACAATTCTGAAGTAAAAACAATGCCATTTGTTTTCCAGTGAAAATCATGTATCTCTGGCTTTATTTATTTCTAGGGTCAAATGTTCCTTTATGGGCTAAGACAATTCTCTTGATTTGACAAAGATATTTTTTAAGCTCTTGATGGTTAATGTTTTAAGGATACATGGTTTTCACAGCACAGCGTACTGCATGTATTTGAGCGTATAATAAGTGTGCTGGGAATCACAGCCACGCAGATTAAAGATATGGAAAAACAGAAGAAGGAGATGGTGGAGTCATTTTGAAGTGCAGAAAGATATGTCAAGGAGACCAAAGCTGTCACATTCACAAGGGGTATGATTGTTTTATGAGGCAGACAGACATGGCCAGACGTTACCCTGACGATGATCCTCTCCGATGCTTGGGCAGCCACAGTGTAGCTCTGACTGTGGGACTGAGCATGCAGCGCCACCACCAGCATAAAATACCTGCAGGACAAAAACACCAGGAGTGTTACTACTGGAGATATAATGTGAAAATAGGGAATCATATGTTTCCATGTGTAATGTCTTTCACCTCTGGTCAGGGTTTGGTTTGCCCTTCTTCCTCATGTTATTTGCCGTGGTCTCGCTGAAGTGAAGCCGCCCCACTGTGACCTTTGTGACCTGCTCTGACGGCAGGGTGACCCTGGGAAAAACAAGATTACTGACACATAGTAAAAACATTCATCTTATTCAATTGTTTACTAGTTTTTAAACACATCTTTTAAGGTGTTCACACTCACATCACTGGCTTAAAGGGTCTCTTGCTGCGGTCAGACTGGGACTGCTCCACACTGATGGATTGATTCACAGACTCCACCTGGCAATAAAGAGAAGAAAATATATAAATAAAATACTTTATCATCTTTCATCTGGATGAAATGATCACTATTTTGCCTCTGTGCACCTTTACTCCGTTGAGTTTGAGATAGAAGCAGTCGATTGGCTGCAGGCCGTCACTTGTCTTGATGTACTTGGGATCTCCCAGCATGCCTACGTATACCGTGACCTGGAAATGATTCTTCTTCTGGCAAACAAAAGCATCATCAGCCAAGGAGAAGTTGAAGCCCTTATCAGCGTCAACGCGGTAGGTTGGCATCGGACTAAAGACAGGGGGAGAAATTATGACATATTAATAGTGTGATAAGGAAAACCACTTTTGTTAGAACATTACTGTTAATGCAGAGTTCATATTTTTCACCAGTGGGAGACTCTCAACTCTACCACAGGGGGCTTTATATGTTTTAAGGTCGATGCCTCAGAGAGGTACACACATAGATGTTGAGGGTTCAGTTTCTGCTTTGCAAGCAGGATCACTAAAACAATTCTGATTAAAATTGGTGGAAGGGTGTAGCATGAGACACAAATAACCCATTAGATATAATATAACAGGAAGGATTGATGCAAAGAATGTAGCAAAAACAACAATGAGCACTAAACTCTCAAGACTGATGAGTTCAAGGTGATGATAACATCTTTATAGAAATCAAAGATGTTTTTTTTGGAAAATGTACATCAATGATAACATGTAAGAAGAAAAAAAGACCATGGTCTCAGATAGCAGAAGTGGCTGTTGTCAATTAATTAGCTGTGTAAAATAAATGAAAGTCAACTAACACTACCTGGTGGAAAAGTAAAAATATTGACAGCTTAACGGTGATTCTTAAGTGAGAAGAGAATTGATGATTGTGTAAAACACCTATTTTAAGTTAATATAGGCAATTGACTGAGAAAGTGCTTATTTTTTTGTCCTAAACCTAATTATGATGGTTTCCTATTAAGGATCTGCAAGTTAAGAAGTGTCAGTATTACAGTTTTTCTATTTCTTTTACCAGTACTGTGATCATCTGAAAGACTTAATAAATCAAATTTAAAACCAATGAACAACCTCTGTGCCTCTACGTATGTGGAGTGTACTAAAAATGGTGAAGTGCAACCAGGTGGTTTTGATAACGCATCTGAAAGGTCTTGTGAGTTCACTTTAACCTTACTCCCCATCTATACTTTTTTTCTATTTTGGCATTCACGAGCACAAGAAGGTGTACACTAATTTCTCCCTTTACCCCCTCCTCACGTTGTCTTTCTAAGCCGAAACCCTGCACACTCTCACTCCCCCGCACAGCTCACCTCTGAGGAATTTGTAGACCTCTGCAACCCAGCTATTCCTTTGCCTCTCCCGCTTTATGCTTTGCTGAATTATTTATTTTACCAATTATAGCTTCTTTCATTTTTGGCTCTCTGAAGAGGGCTTTCAGCTCTTCTCCCCCCGCAAAAAATGATGACCTCAAGATGTACAGATATGCCAAAATAAATTCCACCCACAGCTCTTTGCAGTTTGTGTCATACAGCGGTGTCCACTTGCTCTGCTGGTGCGGCTGCCATTTAATGCACTGATAGTTTGGATCCAGGTAGGAGTTGTCTGCATCTGACATTAAACCTGTGACAAACAGAACAGCAGTTAAAGAAAGATATAAACAGCCAACTAATATCTGCAACTGTTCTAAAGTCTGTGCAAAAGTCAAAGGGTAGGTAAGAGCAGGGGACGTCAGGTAAAGAAGATGAAAGATACCTGGTTCTTGTTTGATGATACCTGTGAGGATTTGGGAATTGAGGGTGCTGTTGGGAGAGTCGGAGTGCTTCCTCTTCTTGGCCGAGTGAACAGGGATGCTTCTGTGGGACGAAATGGAAACACTGTTAAAAAGCTGCGCATTTTCTACTCTCTCCCATTATTTACCATACTGTACAACACAACGCTGTTTCTTCAGGACTCACTCCTGCCCCTGAGGATGCTGCAGCAGCTGATGGAGCATCTGAGTCTGCTGGATGTCTCCACTTCCACTTGTGGCTTGACCAATGGGATACTGTGATATCATGGTCTCAGGCTTCATGTACATGTCCCGATGCATGCTGGGATAGTGCCCGTGCGGCGGGAGGGGTGGCGTTGGGGTCATTTGACACATGTTTTCTGGTGTCATGGTCCTGATCATGTGAGGATCTGAAGACACAATGGGGATATATACACTGACCAATTAAACACATACAGAAAGCAGCCTTTCCCCCCCTAAGATCAGTCCGTTCTGTTTTACAAACTGCAGTTTATTCTACTTCCCTCTAACCTTAGCTAAAGGTATTTTCCATTGTTTCAGACTGGAGGGATGCCCATCAGATAACACTATTCCACACCTTTTTACTAATGGGCAAGACCAACACAGGGGTGTTAGCGGCAAGAAGCACATAATGACTTTGAGTATCGTCTTTGTTGGAACAGGGCGAACATACATTTAAAATGAAAGCTTATAAAGTTGAGTCCAAGAAATTTAAATTGGTAGATACAATTCTTTTTTTTACAGACAAATTATGTAAATTGCTGATGAATAAATGACAGACACGCTGCATTCGATAAATTGATTGGTTTGCACATTCGTTTGTCTTTATGCTCTGCCTTAATACACCAAAGTGATGATAAGAAGCAGGTATTGATTTGACTGTGACCCACATACATCTTAAATACTTCAGTACCTTTCTTTCTCCCCTCTGTGTCTGAATGCAGTTTGCAGATCCTAGCACCATTTCTGTTTGTTATATTCTTATATTTGTGTGTGCCCCTTGTCACATTGTTTCCACGCGTTTTTACAGGGAGAGGACAAATATGTGCTACTTACCATTCACCTGCTGAGGAGAGTAGGGCTCTGAGCTGGAGTCAGGGGGGGACTCAGGTAGTGTCCTGAAAAAACAGAAGGCAGTTGATGTTATGGTCACAAAAAAAACAATATTCAAACTTTCAAATCATAAAAATCCCCTACCATGCTTGAAATGTGGACTCCCTTCCTCATATATACTTCTTGTTTTCTAAAGTGCCATTACATTTAAGGGAGAAACCCTGTGTGTGTGTTCTTTACACAAGATTGTGTGCGTCAGGATTTCTTTTTTGTAATTTGACTCTCTCTCTGTCTGTTATCAGTCTCCCTCCCCCTCTTGACCAGCTAGTGGTTTATTTGTATAAAAAAAGCTTAATCAAGTATTGATTGCATAATGAACCTGTAGTAAGGTGTGTGTGTGTGTCTAGTTTCGTTGTATACTTTCAAATGATATACTGCGTCATCCACTGCCCTCGTGTTTACAAGTGAGTTTTGGGAACATCTACAACATGTCTTGAGCATTCCTAAGTATTAGCTCATTCTATACTTTCTCCTCATTGTACCTCTTGCTATCTAACTCTGTGGTATTTTGCTCACCCTGGAGCGTAGTGGCCCCTGTGCTCAGGTTTGACGTGAGCCTGCTGCTGCTGCTGTTGCTGCGGCTGTTGCTGGTGTTGGTGCTGCTGCTGTCCCTGCTGCTGTCCCAGGCAGTGGTAGTTGTGTCGGAGGCCCAGAGATGGACCTGGTGGATAGGCGTTCTGACAGTTAGGGGGCCCGGGCGGAGGGGCTCCTTGGCGCAGAGGAATAGGGGGGCTCACACCACACACCAATCCCCCAGAGGAGGACACTCCTGCCTGGGGAGATGAGTAATTCGGTCCTGGGGCGCTGTGGACCTCTGAGAAACAGCTGGGGAGAAAGAGGGGGGAAAACATAGAGATTAGCCTTCACAGAAAAAACAAATTCCTCTGTAACGACATGATCTGATTCGGTTGGTGCATGTTGTTTTGACGTTGCTGGGCAGGTTTGGAGTCCCTACTGACATGTCAGTGCTATCGTCCTCCTTGCTGATGTACTCTTCCAGGATACTGGTGTCGATGTTGGCTGGCTCCAGAGAGCTGATAATATCATGACCTGTGGTGAAGGGAGGGTTGGGAACACAGAGGGGAGACGGAGAGCATCTGGGAATTAGCAATGGGAATCTTTCAGCAACTCAACACACCGCCACAAATCCTCCAGTTTCAACACAATAACTATCACTATCACATTTTGCTTACTAAGTTTGTGTATCATTTTCTAGCTTTTCCTGCATACTCCTGATTACTTTCTATGAATGCATTTATATCAGAAATAACACAATTATCACAATCATGTGAAAAAGAAGAGCTGATTTGCTTTCTGAGAATTTAAAGATTAAGGTTACAAGAGTGACCAACAGTTTAGATATGTGTTAGTAGTCAACATTACAGATCACATACTGATGATTCATTGCCATAACTGCTTACACATATAGACTGGAATTTTGTACCTCAGCTTTTTAATCCAAATATATAATATACATATATCATTGATAATAATAATTGTAACATTTTTAACAAAGTAACTTCACTGGATTGTGTTGTCTCCACTTTCTTTGTTCACAAAAATAATCTTCTCGTAAAGATAAACTAAATCTAGAATGTAGCTTCTTCCCGTCGAGTGTAGCGTGATTTGTAATACTTTTTATATAATGACATAACATATATATTTGTAATTTCATAATTCCCTAATTATCCCCTCACCTCAGGGTCATTTTCACCCTTTGATAGCCAAATCCTCACCAATCCCAAACACATGACCCCACTTAAGCTCTAAAACAGCAACATGCAGAACAAGGGGTTGTGCATATATTAAGAAAAGAATAAATCAATATATAAAGCGCCCTTCCTAAGAGCGTTCAACTCAAATGTTACAAGAGAATACATATCTTTTAAAAGCAGGCACTCCTCAGAGACTGCAGATTTGTGGAAACACAGCGAGTGTGAGAGAGGGGGGGGGGGGGGTGAATCAGAGGGTAAGGACCTGGTATATAGTGGGTGGGCAGGCAACCCCAGTCTCTCTCTCTTTCTACCTCTGTCTTGCTAACACACACAAGACACACACACACACACACACACACACACACACACACACACACACACACACACACACACACACACACACACACACACACACACACACACACACTGGTAGATTAAGCAGCTACTCAGTTGGGAATGCAAGGAATTTTTTGTTAGCATTTGAAAAAAAGTCTCCTTTCCCCCTTTTTTTTGTCTTCCTTAACGCTTCATTTTTAATCAGAAATGCAACTGAAATTAAACTATTATTTTCATAGTACCTTTCCTAACTTCCTCCACACATTGCTACTGTTCACCACAAATTATGAAATGGACCATTTTATCTATGTGCCGTGTCACATCCAACAGAGAGTTGACAGCATAAACATCAACATCTTACAATCTCATATCAATAAAACCCACAAACCAGATCACTTCGTCTCCATCGCGATGAAACCAATTCAACAACCTCAATGTTGTTCTTTAACATTATAAATCGTCACGTTACGATGTTTGTGGAGACGGCTAACAAGTTTACACTGACTGGCTTTTCACGATACAAAGTAACAGATGGTTAATGTCTCCTAATACGTGCCAGTACAAGGGTAGGAAAGCAGGATGGTTCCCGTTAAATAAGATCCAGATGTGCACCCCACCCAAATAGGCAGTAAATTTACACTGGCAGGCCTGATAACGAAAAATAGAGAGATGGACAGAGAGGGGAGGGTAGATAGATGGAGGTTGAGGAGAGTGGGGGCAAGAACGACAGTATACAAGTTTGAGGTCCAAGGATGGGGTGATAGAGGGAAAAACCTACAATATTGACTGTAGAGAGAATATGAAACAGAGATGTAGAGAAAAGTCCAAGAGAAGTCCAGGACCAAGAGTTCAAGAGTAGCAGAAGACCTTGATTGAAATTTAAATAGGCTTTGACTTTTACATCAACTGCTTTATACCCTTTTCACAAAGATGAAGACATAATCATTTGAAAATAAATTAAGCAGCTGCAAATAGAGATGGACTATCATGACTATCATAAAGTAAGTACTAAGTTGTTTTTTTAGATTTTTACAGATACATTAATTCTATTTTAGCTTTTTCTTTGTCTCTATCAACTCCTGATTGGAATATCTAGCTCTTTATCTGCTTCTTGCATTCATAACTAATAAATAATACAATCACAGGTCTGCGGGAAAGACCTGTGACTCAAACATCTAAGACCTAACAAACTCACAAAGCATCAAAATATCATTTTTTGCAAGTCTTTCACAACTTTCTATCTGTACATGTCTTTCGAAGCCAATGAACATGACCCCACATATACAGTGTGTTTGTCTTTCCAAGACAGTTTCCAAACCTTTTTCTACAAAAAAGTTGTTGTCTTTACAGTGTGACATGTCATATACATGAAGATTAAAGAAAAGTTATTTATAATGCTTTCATTTAATGCTATTCTTTTGCATGTAACGAATAAAACATAAATCAAGTTACTGTAACCTCCATATCAGTGAATCAGTTTAGTTAAAATAGTTGTGAACTGGATGTGTAAATCCCCCCCGCCCTCTATATTTGTCTCTGTCCAGCTGTGTTCAACAACGAACAGTCAAATGATTGTCAGTCCAACCTCGATACAGACTGGCCTTTTAAAAGATTAGGGGCTGAGAGGGGAGTGTGTGAGTGCGTGTTTATATGTGTGTATGTAAGTGTACGCGTGCATGTTTGTGTTTGTTTGTTTGTATGTGTATGTGTTATGCCACCATTTCAATGCCTTGGTTGTCAGCAGTCATAATCTAAAATGAACACAAACAAAGGACCAAGTGTGCTAATGCCCATCAAACATGATTTGACTTAAATCAGTCAATGAAATGCACATATCTACCTTTTTAAGTAAAAAATAACTTTAACAACGAAATGATCTTTCTGTAGAGTTTGGTAAACTACACTCAAGGCCGCAGACAGGCTTGAAAACAAATTTGAAGGAGAATTACAAAAAAAAAACCTAAACCAACTTCAACTTAGTTTTGTATGCACTCACTTGTGTGTGTTAATAATTAAACACTTTCGAAGGAGGACAAAGTCCATCTGATAATCTTGGCTAAACACCCACAACACATATACACACATATTGTACAGAGTGAATAAGCTTATATAGATAAAGCATCAAATTACATCCTGAACCAATAAATAAAGCTTTGCAGTAAAAATGTAAATCCAAATTTGTAAAATAATTCAAGGTAACAGGCAAATCTAAGTATATTAACATGTGCCATTATTTTATGAAATATATTTGAATTGACCTTTGGAGATCATTTTCACAAAAATCAACAAAATATAATCTGATGGATTATAGTAATGTCAAATTAATCAATGTACAGAAACTAACAATCTTTCAGTTGTACAATTTGCATTGTTCAGAAATGATTGTGCCTACAATTCACATTTACCACACAAACAAATAGAAAGTGATACAAAATGTTTCAAATCTACGTGTTAGACAGCTTTGAGATACAATCTGAGAGATTTAGACCTTTTCAATTTGTTTAAAAGACAAGGTTACTGTTAAAGGATTGAAGAGCATCACTATGACACACATATTAATTAGGAAGAGACTACAAACAGAAAGCCCCTCACTAGGTAGGGACTGATAAATCACTTTTAAAGAGAAGCAGAGCGGACAGAGCGGCAGAGTACCTGCGCGTAGCCAAAGCATGTTGATGTCCTTGAGATGAAAGCACCTGAAAGAGAAGATGAGAAGAACAATTCCTCTCTAATTTTTCACATGTTTCCCCACTCGGGCTGTGAGACTTTCTTCTGTAGACCTGAGCGTTGCAGATCAGGGTACAAATGTATGTGTGTGTGTGTCTGCGCGTGCATGCCTATGCGTAAAAGCATATGTGCGTGTGTGAGAAAGGCTAGGAGAGTGTTATAATAAGGATTATTCCCCAGTCATGAGAAAGGGCTGTACCAGGCTACCACACACAGCCCTTGTCGCACACAAGCACTGGTCGCACCGGTGGACCTGGCTCAGGAGATTACAGCAGTGACAAGGCTGGGACTGAGACACGGAGCAAGGCTGGAAAAAACCCTGCGAATGTAAGGTTGAGTTTGAGGTCCAGCAGATGAAGAAGAAATGGAGAAGGGAAATTAAGATGAGGGTATAAAGAAGGAAGTGGCCAGAAGAAATAAGTAGCCTAAAGATGTAGTAACATGAAGAAGAGGTGGAAAAGTTGGCTTACTAGAGTGATAACACAGAATTCAGAATGGAGACTGTCTAAAGAATATATAGGCTCATGTAGATGAATAAAAACTGTGTGATTTTGTTTTTAACTATTGAATTTTAGACAGAGCAAATCTGATAAAGACCCGCAGTCACCATGTCCGATCCTGGGTTAGACAATGACTAACAGAATATTGGATGCAGACATCTCTTTAGAGGTTTTTTTTCCATGACAACCTCTCTTAAGTTATAAAAACGCACACACACCCAAACAAATGCAAAAAGTGAATTAAGTTCCACGGCAAACAATACGCAATGGTTGAAGATTACTGAGTTGGCAGTCAGCACCGGGTGAGGCACAACAGTAAAACATCTAAAAACCTACTCGTAAGCACCGTAAGCCTGGCTGCTCAAAAACAATACATTCCTCAGACCGCAATTCACTGCTAAACCTATAAATCAGAAGAGAAGTCCAAACTTCACCTCACAGGTTTTCCAAGATGGACGACGGCCTCCCCATCCATGATTCACAACTACTGTGGGAGTACAGCGGGACATAATTGGAATTTTGATATAGTAGCATGTGTGATGATGAGTTGTTTATCTTTGAGGGCAATATGGAGTAAGAACCACATTAAGTCCCTTTTGACTCAGAGGGTTATGACTATGCTCAACGGTTAACTTTTGGCAGATAAGGGTTTAAAAATAAACTCTCCCATATTAAACAGGTTTATGTTTTAATTGAAGGGTTTTCAGCCACATTAGCAGTGTGGTTCTGTGGATGGCATTTTTCCCCATCGGTCCAGAATGAGATATCTTAATACCTAGTTGAAAAACACTTCTCTGGCCCATAAGGTTAAGATCCTCTTCGTCCAGTTATCCAATGACATTTGACCTCCTAGGTTGAACTCGTATGCGTTTGTCTATGTCCATGTTAACTCTGATGAAGTCCCTATAGTCTCTTTGCATTATTACCATTGGATGGATGGTTATGACATTTAGTACAAACGTTCATGATTGCCTGAACATGAATCCCGCTTCATGTTCCCATCTAGCACCAACATGAGGTAAAATGATCTGGAGGTTACTAAATGGATTGTAATAAAATATGTTACATTCATATCCACCTCAGGACAGACTTTAATAATCCTATGACATCTAGAGCTACTATCAGGTCAGCCTGATACTTAGTTTATTACAAAATGGCGTTAGTTAATGACATCAATGACATTTTCTCAGCCTCAGTTGTACTTTCTTGTATGCTTGATTAGCATATGTTTGTATAGTGAACTAAGAGGTGAATAAGGGAAACATTGTAGCATTGTTCTTGTGAGTGTGTTGGCATTCTTACTATGGCTAAAACAATTAACTGATCAATCGATTGTACTTTAAAACTATTTTTTGTAGGACATTTTAGAAACATTTGTTTGAGTGACTCAATTGAGAGGATGTGCTGGTATCTTTGTCATATTCGGTTGTAAACTGGAAATCTTTGTAGTGTTGGTTGAACATTTGAGGGGTGTAACTGCCATTGTTGGGTCTTTTATAATATTTTAAAGACCCAACAAGTCACAGCCCTTTTTCTGATGCCAGTATTGAACTAAAAGCACAGACTTGCAGAGCAGTGGTTGTAAACGCTTATAAGAAATGTTTTATTTATATACAGTCTGATGGATCCACATTTATTTCAGTGGCAAAAACAATTAGTTTCCTTCCGTAAGATCCCAAACATGTAAATGAATGTTCTCAAACCAATGTGTTTTGCCTTAAGGACAAGCTGAAAATGTAGCGCAGGCAGAGAGGGTCACGGTTTAATCAAGTGTTTGGTTGACTTAAGATGGGGCATTACTTGGAGTAACACAACACAACAGCAATACATGTCACGATCCTTTAATGTACAAACACGGCGCTGAGAGTGTGTGAGCGACTGTTTGTTGTCTGAGTGAGTCAGAGAGGAGAAGGTCAAGTTTTGGGGGAGGATGGTGGTTTAACTGGGTTTCTCTCAACAGACCAGTCCCTCTCCGCCCTGAGTCTGCACTATCTCACCTCCTCACCCTGTCTGCTCACTGTCACTCTAATGGAGTCAGAGAGAGCAAGCGCCAAATACCCGAGGGGAATCACCAGTCTCACCTCATTGTGTTTTAACAGCCACCAGGGCTATGCCAGGAATGTACCCCGTGCATTAGTGTGAATGTATACATATTTCTCTAATCCTATTAAAACAGTTTACCAGTGCCAAAATCCATTATAGTGCTGTGCGTGTGCTTCTGTATGAGCGTGTGTCTCCTACAGATAAAAGGCAAGATGAACATTGATACATGATAACATTAGTTATCCAATACATCAAATTGATGGCTCTCTGATGTTACTTTTTGGAACTAATTTCAATAAAAAGTTAAAAGCCCTGAATCCACTCCGGAACAATTTCACTATAGTTAGAGAAGGAACAAGGTAAATAGAAAAACAAGCAAGGCGGCACCTTCTGTATACTTTTCATGGACAAGTTGACATTTTAGTCCAAGCAAAAGTGGCTGAAATAAAGCCAAAGTAAGAACATCTCTCTTACTCCCAAAGCAAGAATGTAAACACACTAAATTCCTGTCAGAGTGGCAAGGAACCTCTGACAGTCATGAATGGCTGTGTATATTTAAGTCAACACTTTGTGTATACTATAATCAAGTGTTAAGTCTCTCAACAGATAACTTATTATACATAAAGCACGGTATGTGTTTTATGTGCACTTGACTTCTGGAACATTTGACTTTAAGTGTCTTTAAAAAAAAAAAAAATTAATAAAATGGGATTTCTGTGGCAAGCTGTAAATCACAGAGCAGAAAGAAAAACTTAATGAGACAAAATCGAATTGTCTTATCTGAACTATTGAACAATGACCAGTATACAATGTTATTCATTAAACACAACTCAGTCAATATGTTTAAGTCTGCAGGTTTACACATCCAACTAAGATGTACAAAAAGAGGGTTGGTAAGAGTGTTGCACTTGTTGAAAAATATGTCTAACTAAACTCTCTATGATTTTAAAGTCACAGTCAATATTATATATTTATAAAGATTTAGATTGTGGGCGATAAACATAAAGAGGTTTTTCTTCACTGCTTTTGTTTCTTTTTATGGGTGTTTTCCTTATGATGAGCAACACTACATCACTGGTTAAACTCCCATTGCTCATGTCTCTAACACACACATTGTGCCATAGCACCCCTTGGAAAACACACCATTTATCTTGACTTGAATTCCTCCACCCTTCACCCTCCTCGTTTTTTTTTTTTAGGATTCCCCGTTTAACTTGATCTGTTACCCATCACCAGCACTTTTGCTCCCTGCACCAGTTAAACCTCCTGCATTCTTGCATTTATGTTTTTAAGATGAAGAGCCAAGAAGGAAGGTTTAAGTGAGAAACAGAGCACTGTAAATGATGCATGGAAAAGCCACAAGTCCTATAAGATCACTTGCAAATATTATAGCTCTTTCTATTATGATGTTTACCACCTGCCATGTGATCTGTGAATCAGAATAGTATAAACCAGGCTTTTTGACTGTGTTAACACACCAGCTAAAACTGGATTTGACAAGGTGTGATACATTTAGTTTTTCAGCTCCGAAAAACAAATAATGGTAACACAAATCACACATTTTATGCTCAACTAGGCCTATCACTTTTTCTGTTCATTACGTATTAATGCTGAACTGTAGGCTATTAATAAACACAATGCCTATAATAAATCAGACATTCTTACCTTCAAAAAATCTCTGTAACGCTTCTGTTTCATCTACCACGTCCATCCTAGCGGGTCCCGCATAAAAAATCCATCCATTAAAGTATCCCCTTTTCCGAACGAAATCAATTCGGATGGGGGAAACTTTCACAGACACATCACGGAATTCAGATTATACTCTTATCGTCTTCGTCTTGTATAAATTCACATACATCCAGCGGTTCATGCGGAGAACTTCTCCCGTTCAGCAACTTGGCTCTGGATTGACGTCCCTTGGCCAAACGCCTCCAGTGACGCTGCGCAACAGGCTATAACTTAAAACTGAAGTCTTAGGTGTTTATTTTATAATTAAGGTGCCGACACAAAACTATATAAGAAGAACGTTAGAAAAATTACCTTCAGGCGCACCTTGATTTCAGCTCCTTCAAGCTTCATAATAAAGTTGGGAAATAATTATCATAAATCCTGGGAGAAAATGAGAAATCGTCAGGAAATAATTCGTTCAAAAAAAAGTAAGAGTAAAAGTTGGCTAACTTGAGTCAGAATGTCCTGTGTTGCTTCTCTTCGTCCTTCGCCTCTCCCTCTCTGATGGGATGTGTGCAGCAGGAGGAGAGGAGGCAGGTGAGGGATGTGCGCCAGGCTGCTGAAAACATCCCCGGACACAAAAAAGTCTGTTAGGAGCGTGTGTTCATGTCTGTACTTCAAAGTTGGTTTATATAAAGCTTTTTTTTTTAATCAACGTTTTTTCTTTTTTCTTTACCTCATTTGAAGACTTAAGACCCTTAACCGTATAAAGAGCTGCGTCGATTAATCGATTGACTGGTCATGAAAAGAAAATGAATCAGCTATTTACTATTTTGATGATCAAACCAGCATAAATGTTTGACGTTTCTGGTTCCAGTTAATAAAATGGATTTTGCAGTCTTTTCCTTATTATATTTTAGAAAAATCGAATTTGAAAACATCACTTGGGTTCTGCATTTTTAAAAGGCAATCCATAATCTGGAATTAAATTAGGTTTGAATAGTTGTTTTGATTAGATTTAAACATAAACATTTTGTGTAAATATTTATTTTATGGAAAATGTTCTTAAACAAAGATGCCTTTTTTTATTGACTTTTCGGGCCACAACATCTAACACTATTGCCTTTCGTAATTTGATGATTTATATTCTATGTGACACATAATTATGTTTTTCCTATACCCGGTCCCTCCCGTTTTTTCTTCATTTTTTTGTTTGGTAGAGGCTATATAGATGTGTTTAAACACATTGTACACCCTTCGGAAAACATTTAGGGCTTAAAATTAAAATGTATCCAACTTTCCTTCAAACGTTCTAAAACACTTAAACTTAATTGAATCAGCATGCAGTCAGGTCAGATGTGAGGATGCCTTGAGAAAATGCTTCCAACACACTTCATGTGATTAGCTGTCAATTTCAGAATTAACACTTCCTGATTCATGTTGCTAAAAATACATATTTTCACTCTTCCTCAACTAGTGTAAAAACATTTGATATTTGTATGTGTTCTTAAGAACGCAGCCTTTTAAATTCCTCCAGCTTAAACATCCATACAGTAACAGGCGTGTTTTGTGTCAAGGCTTCCCAAGGGTCGGATTTAAGGGAATGATCCATTTCTCTCAACCTTATCAGCTGCATCCCACCCCCCTTATAACAATGCCACTGTGTGCAGCCCCCACGGCCTTGACGCCCACCCCCCCTTCACCCACATGTGAGATGCTGTTGTGTTGTCTTGTTCCCCCACAGCTGGAGCATCTCCCTCTACACCCCCCCACCCCTCTGCTTTTCCTCCATTCAACCCAAACAACGCCTCCGTTCTTTCAGCCACACTATGCAGATTGTTTTCAGAGGACAAGCAAGAAAGAGAAACAGAGAGAGGCTGCAGGGGACAATGAAACAGCTGGCTATGCTAAAGCAGTTCATTTCGGTATTCTATATTTCTTATCTCATATACATGTAGCTCTCTCACTGCATGTGTTGGTGTGCGGGTGTAGCACACTTCTACCAATCTTGCCTGTTGTGTCAATATATATTATATTATATTGTGTTTTTTTTAACAAAGTCACATTAAGGGTCTCACCTGCTGCTTGTGACAAAAGCTACAATTATATGTTAGGATCAAGGTTAGGGTTAGATTTAGTTTAAAGTTTGGTATGTAAAGGTAGAGTCTCAGGGGAATTAATGTTGCCAAGTCAAGCAAGGTGCACATAAGTGGCAAACACAAGTTGTGTCCCGATATGAAAATGAACTCTGTGGAGGGTTATTAGCCTTCACTTCACAATTTTCTTGTACAGTGTAGCTTCCATTCTTTATCTATATGTGGGCAATGATTTATTGATTTTCGGTTACATGGCGGTAGCAGAACAAGCTGAAAAGAAAAACACGTTCACATTTTCAACAAGTTTTTATACGCCTAATATCTTAGCAACATTTTTCAAATTCAGAAGACATGATGCAGCAGCAAAAGCAATACTTTAAATTGACCTGTCCAAATAAATAAATAAAGTTTTTTGTTTTGGGCTCAAACTTCTGAAAACATGTTGTTTCTTTAGCTGCGAGGTGGGATCTATGTTCCCCAGCTCATTACCATTTTCAAACGTTTTATTTTCTCAGCAACGTTTCTCCCCTGAATATCTAATGTTAAGCTTTGTTCCCTGTTTTGTTTGCCTTGGTCAATATGTTGAGCACTTACAGAGTAACTTCTCCCATTATTTGACCAACTCTTAGGTTGTAGTTCGTCTTTCAGCCAGTAGGTAGAGATGTTCATCTTTTTGGATGGAAAAGGACAATCTGAGGAAAGAAATCAAAATGAGGGTGCATGAACCAGGTAAGTAGGATGCATTGGTTGCTATAGACATGCTTTAACGCAAACATTACATAGTCAGTCGTTGACAGCAACTTTGAATAGAATGGGTTACAATACTCCTGTTTTGCGGTGCTGAATAAATGAAAGAAAGTGAGCCGACTTTGTTAACTGTTTTTCTGCCCAGCTCTCTCCCTCAGCCAGTGGAAGATCAGCCAGTATCCTTTTAATTTCAATAAACTAAGTAGCTCTGAAGGGCCTCTCTGTCACTGCCTGACTGATAATAACACATCTATCTCTGTAACCAGCTGTCATATTTTACTTTTTCCAGGGATGGCTGAAGCAAATATATTTTATTTCCTGTTCACTTACAGATTTATGATTAGAACGAGTGAGTATGGTACATAGCCTATCACACGTTGCCTTTTTTCTAAGTGTTTTTGATGTACTTGTAGAGTACAGTGAATGTGTCTTTTGTGGTCAGGCTCGGATCAGTGTTGTCCTGTTGATGCCATGGTTCATTGTCTGTCTGCTGATCTTGATTTCAATCCATAACATGGAATTTAACATCGGAAACTCCACACATATTGGATCTGTTTATACATTTCCCATGACACAACTAATCGCATTAGTATACTTTAACCATCTCTGTCTAGTAAATGCCCATGTCTATCAAATACTTGACCCCAGACCTTATGTTATAATATTTTAGTTTTTTTCTTTTACAACACAATAGTCTATGGTCCTAACTGAGAGAAGGGACTTTGTTTTGGTTAACCTCAAAGTGACGGTGTTGCATACGTTACTGTAACGGAAGTGAGTCTCCACTACTTTTGTGCAGAGCTACATTATTGACATTTTTGCTGTATATCAGGTTGTGCACAGTTAGTCATTGTGACGTTTTACACAGGAACACAAGGGCTAACCACTAAAGTAATGACACAAGCAAGTATTAAAGTCTTTATTGAATGCCGTTATGCACGTTGTTTAGATGCCTGGTAATGCTTGGTAAAACATAGGCCTAATTACAATGTGTGATTAGCAGAGCGATCTTTCCGTGGCTCAATCAATCAACCGTGGCTTCAATGCAATTGTGTTAACTTTGTTAAAATTGTAGCCTATATTAAACAGCTATCATGTACTAAACCCTTACCTGTGCTGTCCTGTCTCTAATCTCAGAGTGCGCCATTAAAGCATTCCCGGGGGATTCAACACCTGTTTATGGTTCCGGGAGGGCTACACCAAGTAAGAGTGAGTAGGGGTGGTGGTAAATACATGTCACATTTATGTTTGGTAGCTTTGTTTTTTTTTGCATGTATTCATTTGCAGGTTAATATAATTATGTTAAGTGTTTTTATTTTATGTTGAATTATCTTTGAAATGTGTTTCAGTATTTTATCTAAAACAGGTCTGACTATATCACCCCTATTTTTGGTAGCACCTAAGGGTGGGGAATATAAAAATACTGCTCCTTTTTCTTTTGTAATAGTACCTGTGCGTAGTAGTGCGGGCTTGGGAACAGGTCATGTGGCCGAGTGTGTGCTGCCATCAAAGTGTAAATAATATAAAATTGATGCCCACATTTTGGGACTGCATCTGCGTCTTTACTTTGGGTCTTGACGCCTTCCAAGGTCAGTCTAACAATGACGCAGTCAGGCATTATCACAAGCATTGTTTTACTCGTAGTCTTTGTCTTAAATGTAGTCTTAGCTTTTATAATTGTAGCCCGCCTGGCCAGGTTAGTTCCACTATCTTTAGTTTCCATCAGACATTTTATATTAAACTTCAACAGCCATGGTCAATGGCTTTCTTAGATTATGTGACATCTGAGATCACAAACCGCCTTTCTTCGACAGTTGAATGTCAACATAAATGATAGACAGGTCGGTAAATTGCAATATCTGGTGTCATACACAGATAACATCAAATGGAGAGACTGGCCTACATTTAAGTCTCCATTTATTTGGATTGAAAACATATGCCTTCGTAATTAGCATCTCATACGTACGTTTTGAAACACCTGACTGCACTAAGCTTTCCTTTTGTTCACGCTTTTGTCCCTGAATGAAATAAGCCCTGGTTCTCTTTAGGATTTGTTTGAATTATTGATATGGGTGGCATTCATTCAACTGAAACTGTATACTTTGTAATATTGCCTCATCATTAAAATGTTCCTCCAGCTTCACAGAAAATAATGGCTTGTTTAGAAAAGATGGATATTGTCTATTAAGGTGGTTGATTGTCGGAATACATTCATAAATCAATGCGGATGAATACCCGTGAAAAACGTTATTTACAAGATTAATTTTGGACATATTTACATTGTTAGACATAATTGTTCTTTTCTAATAATTGTTCTGTTCAAATGTACAGTAATAACAGATTGGTAAAGGTGCTTTTCTTGGTGTCTTTAAGTGTCTTCTAATGAAGTCACCTTCCTTTCATATGAGTGTAATATTGAATGTAGGCCTATTATCTGAGATGACAGCCTTCTGCACAACAACAAATAGGTTTTAGCCTGCTGTGTAAATGTGTGTTACTATCATAGGTTACTACTGATTACTTTTATTGAACATACAGCATTTGACAAGTCTCATATTTGTTCATCTATTCTCCAGCAGAGGGCATACTCGTTTTGATTAACACTTGAGGAGGGACTACACTGATTTAAGTACAAAATAAGTAACATTTTATTGTCTTTCAACTTTAGGAGTATATTTATTTACAGTATATTTAGTACATACACATACAAATAACCCTCGAGTGTTCTTATGATCTATAAAGTGCTTTTAGTTGTTCACAAATCTCTTAGAATACCTGACATTTACACAAGTAAGAACTACTCTAGGTTAAAAAAGTGTTTTTGAATTTATATTAATTATTTTAATTAGCTTAATTGCATGTGATGTCAGACCACCACTAATCCTCTGCTCTTTCCGGTGAACCTCTCCGATTTGTATTGTTTTAGTTATCGGCCATTTCCTAACCCACATTCTTTCCATAGTGATTTCTCAGCACGGACAGCTAAAGTTAATATTCAAACCTAATGGCAAGGTCTCCAAAGTAACGAGTTTCAAAACAATTCCCATTTCAGAGGGCCTGAGCTTGAGTGAAGGCCGAGCACACGGAAAAACACTTGTGCATGTCACTGATTGTAGGTAAGGCCAGTGTGTGTGCAATTTGCAAGCATTTATATATTTTCATTTTCATCGTATCTCACTGCTTTGTTCTAACACTATCACTCAGGGGATGGTCACATACTGTAAATTAAGAGGACAAATGCATTATCTTAATGGTTTTCTGTGCAGGGTCAGCTCGCTACAACTGGACAAAGCGTGGTCATTCTTACCAGTCAGTGACATTGAAACCTGGGCAGTGTTCCACTCTGTTGCTCCTCTTTCATTCACTCTGTTGAGTCCAACTTCGACCAGCCACTGCTTTCAGCACAAAGTAAAAACCTGTTTAATTCAAACTATCCCACAACTTAAAAGATTCAAATATACCGTCTGTAGGCCTTTTTATTGCATATTTAAAGCATTTTTGAAAGATTTGCATTGCTATATAAATGTTGGTATGTCACATAGGGCACCTCATGCAAAGGTCTTCTTGGGTCAAGCTTCAGGGGTCTCAAACTCAAGGCCCGGGGGCCAAATCCGGCCCGCGACTTCATTTTATGTGGCCCCCCAAGAGCTTGCAAAGAATATAATACGTTTATTATACGGTTACATTCCACTTTACAGAAGCAGGTTGCCCATAAACTACATGTCCCACAATGCATCTCGTTTTGTGACATGCGCACTGAAGAGACTTACAATTATTTGCCCTGGACTTCTGCTTTCAGACGTAGTTAATTACTAAGTTATTATCCTATCCGATAATAATCCAATTCAGAGGCAACAATGTAATATAATACATTATTTTATATATATATATTTATATAGTTACAACCGGCCCTTTGATTGCAACCTTTATGCGAATGTGGCCCGCGATGAAATGTAGTTTGACACCCCTGCTTTACAGCAAACGGCCCCAAGATAAATCAGACATTCACAAATGAATAAAAAAAAAAAAGTAATTTCTGTTTCTTGGAATTATGTAGTGTTTTCCTATTTTTGTTATTGTAAAATACAAAACGAAATTAGTGGGGGCAATCTTTGGGTGAAGTTGCTAAAACGAAGCACATGAAGCTGCTCAGTGTGTGTTGTTGCGTCTTTATATAATGTGGGCTTATAAAACATGTGAGTGTGTTGCATCACCAGCATGCATCCAAACCAAAGCATTCAGATTTAAGACAGTGTAAAAGGAGAGAGAAAGGCTCGAGCTGAACCCCCCCCCTCAGTGAAGTGTCTGTGGAGCTCCGCCCCCTCAGGGTAGAGTTACCTGTCACTCCTCAGCAACTGTGTCACTGCGAACCGGCAACAAACACCTGCGCTGTCACTGTGACTCACAAACACAGGACGACTACTTTACAGTCCAGGAATTCATCGGTTTTACTTCAAAATAAGCGGCTGCAAATATCTACAGTTTCCTGCGGAGTTTCCTGTCCTGTCGGCATGTGATGGCAGGCTGAAGCTTCCGGCGCTGTCTCAACCACTGCTGTCATCCTGAGCATCCCGTCCCGAAAACACCACTGTGAGTTCATACGAGGGGTAAAATGTATACTGTCTCTTTCTTTGTGTCTGTTTACCTTCGTTGTTTTCTTTATTGTTATGCGCATACATTTGATTCCCACTTGACAAATCTGAACACAAGTTCCACTCACTGACAGAAGTTTCATCATCCAGGAGCTGGAGTTGCCTAATCGCTGTTAACGTTTTAGAATTATGTTTTTGAGAGATTTAATGACTTCATTGTGGTTTAAAATCGGTTGCATTATTTTTTTTAGATGATCTTTTATGAAATATATTTTGTGTTATGAAATCTCTTAATATATATTAAATATCAGCACTAAAACGATGTTTTGTGATCAAGGCTGCAACTTGAAAACTGCAGCCTTGTAAATTGTAATTTCGTAACACTTGGTTCTGCTTGTTGCAGGAGAGCAGAAAACAACATGATGCTGTACCATACATTTAATTCTGATGTCACCCTCAGCCTTAATGACATAATTTTACCCTGTAATGAGAGGACTGGGCTTTCATTTGGGTTCTCTAAGTTTAGGAATAACCCCAAGACTACACAATTACCACTAACATTAGAAACAGTCATCAATGTGATTATTTCACAGTCTTGTCAGTAGTGTTTTGTCCTGACACTGATTGTTGTTCTCGAAGTGTTGAGAGATGTATATGGATGTTATGTGAAGTAAAGGGATCTGATGCATGTGACCTGATTTCAAACTGTGCTGGTTCTCTGTGCCCAGATAAGGAGACCTTTATACCCGGAATTTATCTGTGAAATCATCAACAGATCTCGAAACAGTGTACTTTGATTCAGCCAGATAGCTGCATGGCGTGACATAAAATACAAGCCGATAATCATTTACAAAATGCTTACTCAAGAACATAAAGCAAAGTTCTGATTATTCATATTAGAGAGATATCATGTTATTGAGACACATTAAATAAGCTATCAGTCAGTATTATTTTTGTAGTATAACAATGCCAGAAATGTGTGTCAGCCTCATGTGACCTCATATTCTCCTGACCCAATAGTCTGTGTTTTGTGCAATGTCATTGTGAAGTGAACATTTGGATAACATTTAATTGAAACTTGCCTGACTGCATGTCAGCAGTGATTCTTGTTAGTCTTTATTAATGTTCTCTAAAGTCCTCAGTTTAAGCTTTAGGTCTGTAAATGTATTTATATTTGTTGTCGGAGCACTTTTTGTTGGGAGGCTAAATGTTTAGTGCTCCTTTGCTCTTACAGAGTTATTATGTAGTAGCATTAACGTGTTTTAGACTTTCTGCTCAGAGTCTTTGACATGTTTACACTTGAAGCCAGATTGTTGTCATCCAAAACAGCGATCATGAGATCCTGTGAGCACAAACTCTGACTTCACAATCCTATATCCAGTAAAAAAGATGTTGTCATGTATTGGTCAGGGTTGCTAAACTTGAAGATTGAAGGTTGTAGTACATAACCAGAGATGATCTGATATGTCACATTGATTTATGATATTGTTATTGATGTATGTGTAAAGACTGATATGTTGCAGTTGTTTTTGAGGATGAGTACGGTAGATGATGTGTAATAATAATAATCCAAAATGATACTCAACATTTGAAAAAAAGATGGGGCTGAACTAGGATTCAGAAGTAATCACTTTTACTTTCCTCACTCTCAAATGATTTGTTGTCACAAGAGGCAGCCTACATATGACTTACCTTACTTGTCTCACCTCATTCCATTCAAATATGGAGATCAAATTAAATAACCAGGAATGTATGAGTCTAAAATAAGCCTTTGCACACTCTGCTTCAATTGAATGTAATTGTAGTTCTTCCACCAAGTGATTACATCTGAATAAAAGGTTGACAGTATTGAACAATAAGCCCCTGAAGCTGATTGGAGAAGAGGTGTGTGCAGAGCCTCTCGCCATGAGGGTGACAACACATGACACCCAGCCTGTCCTGCTCCGGCTTTACCTCCCTCCTGAAACCTGGCTGCGGGCCAGAGCTGGGAACAATAGCACGGAGGGATGATGGCTAGAGAGATAAGGATAGAAAGAGGAAGTCTATCTTTTCTGCAGGCATACTAATGTAAATGGTAAAAGGATTAGTTTTATTTGCCTGATTGCATATATATATCAGTGTATGATATCATGTGTGGATCTGAAATCAGAATCGTACTTTGTTTGCATTTACTTTGGTTACTATCTGAGAAAGCTGTTGTTGTGATTTAGCCTCTCTTTGCTGCAGGAGTTATGAGCGGGTTATCTGTAAAGGGCGATTATGTTTATGATCTGCTGCGTAGATCTGCTTGAGTGACCGCACCTCACCTGTAACCTACATCTTTAATGCACCATTTTAATCTCATTTACTTAACTGCTGCTTGTTATGCAAAAACACTTTTATACTTCAGAGGAAATGGCTGTCTCATAACGCTGCATGTGCACATAGTAAGACTCTGGTTGGAAGACTACTGCGGGAGGCATGCTCAGTGTCATAAGGTCACTATCCTGCAGGTTGTTTTTGCAGGACACTTAAAAGGTGACATAGGATCCAAACTCCAATTAATAATACAAACCGAACAGGTTGCCTAAAGGGATACATGGTCCTTTGGAGTCTAAAGCTCACCCAAGGTAGAAGGTGATTATTATCACCAGTGTAAGCACAATTCACTTTAACGTATGACCACTTATTATTGGTTGTATAATATAAATAATCGTTTAGAAACCAATCAGAGCCCAACCTGTTGTGTAACTGCCCAGGGTCCATGGGTGTTTAGCCACGTTGTGCTGCGGACCTGATAATATTACATAACCTTGTCACAACATGCCTTGACAGACAAGTCAGAGCCTCCAGGCCCAGACGGAAGGTGTGGGAGGGTTCAGTTCTCTAATTTCCTGCTCCCGTTTGCAGATTTAAATGTAGCACTTGATGTTAATGATCAAATACTGAGCATTGCTGACTCTAATTAATAGCAGCTATGCAGATATAGTCATCAACATAAAGTGGATCTTATTACACAGCACATATCAGCCTGCTGTCTGCCTTTGTCCCAGAGAATTCCCCCGACTACCAGCAGTCCAGGCCCAACACCTGGCTCCACACAGTGGAAGAACAAGCTGTTTAGTAGACTACGCCTCAACTTTTCCTACCTTCTACAACCTTGATGTGGTCCATTTGGCTTTATAAGCTAATCAACAAACTGAAATGAGAGAGAGAGAGAGAGACAAAGGGAATAATAGCTGATTCAACAGGCTTTTAAAGGTCTTAAAGGATAAATAATAAATGTTTGTTTGGGTGGAAACCAGCCACCTCCCTCTCTCAGTCACTCATTTACACCCACTCTCTTCCTTTATCTGATTTTAATCCTCTCTGTTTCTGTCCTCAGGTGGATGTCTTAAATCATGAGTGCCCAGGGATCTCCGTCGAGGCAGGCCAAGTGAGTGTCGCACACCTTTCTGCTTCCCCACACATGTTTACCTTTCTGTGTTACTGTCACACATGTGAGGAAGAATCACTAACCTAGTATGTAGAAGGTGGTGTGGGTCAGGGACCTCAGGAACAGAGCGGCTCTGTTGAGAATTGTTTGCTTTGCCTGGGCTCATGGCTCTCCCTCCATGCCCCGCACACATCCTCTCTCCCTCCCTCCTCTCTCCCTTTTCCACTCTCCCTCTCTTTTCCCGGCTGGTCCATATGCTCAGAATCTCAGGCTAATCTCACCCAGTGCTAGACAGTCTGCTCTCTCCATATATCACTCCTATTTTGTGGGAAAAGGTTCATGAAAGTAACAGTGTGGGAGTTTCAGAGGGTTTGATGAAGAGCATGAAGCGTAACCCCGTCTCCTCTTCTTGTCATTTCAGTGGAGTGGCCAGATCGGACAGCAAGATCAGCGCCAAGGCCCTCTATGGTGAGTGACTGCATGGAGCTGGGAAGTTACTTTCTTTGTCAGAGGGAGTATTTTATGTTGGCTTGTTTTCAAGACTTTGCCTTTACATGCCCTTCACCTGCAGTAACACCTGCCCTTCTTTTTGTGGCATGAGTCAACACAGACTGTATACGGTTCACAGCTCATGATTAAGGAGCTTGTAACTCTTAATTGTCAAGAAATAGTTTTAGGAACACTTGCTCTATGTTGAATGGTACTCAATGTGTTGTTCACCACCCATTATTCTTGCTTTACTTAGGAAAAACAATATTCTACAATTGTGTTATTGTCAAAAAAAATCCTATGAAATGATATGATATATGATAGCAATTATTTTCATCTACTAATGAAAGCCAGAGACAGAACTACATTTCTGTCTAAAAACAAAAAAAGCTTAGTAGGCCTAGTAGTAGTTTACTGTTTATTTTTTACTCAATCCCATCGTCCTATGACGTTAATATTCTCTTAGACACCAATTGTGTATTGATCCCCATTTGAAAAAAGTCTTAAAGTACATTTAAGACTCACTTAAAATCGTCCATCTTTGTCAAATATAAAGCCAGCTCTGGTGACATATTTCCAAACTGTGAACAGTCAATCTGTGTGGATCAGCACTTATTGATTTGATCCACACAATTTTTATGCGGATAACTTGTCGGGATATCCTGCACGGTCTCCCTGCAGCTGGTTGCTGCATCCCCCGGGCTCACAGGACTATCACAGTCCCCTCCCCAGAACACACACACTGATAAGAGAGGGCCAAGGTCCTGCTGAGGGGCCCCGTCCTGCTGACAGCTCTGTCAGACACTGAGTAACATGGGAGGGGGGGCTGAAACCTCCAGAGGTTTGTGCTTAACCTCCAGAGCATGCTTGGATTTGTAGCTGCAGGCTTTTGGTTGTGTGTTTGCAGTCACATTAGCAGATGTATTATCATGCTGTCTGGCTTTCAGTATTTGTGGTTATTTTGAGTCAAAAAAATAAAATATCTGTTTGTGTTATTATAGGGCTCTATTTATATCGTCAGGCTGCCTCACTGACCTGTCATCCATGTGATGTAATTCAGAAATACTGTTATGACTTGACTATGACTGGCATAACTTTACATTTTATTTTAGCATGTTGCATACTTTTGCTAGGGTGTGTGTGTGTGTGTGTGTGTGTGTGTATTTTAGACTAAAATGTGCTCTGTTGCATTAAGAGGGAGTGCAGGGTGTGCCTGTTTGTAATGTGTGGTTGGAACAGGGTGGGGATGCCCATGATTTGCAGGTGAATAAAAGACGCATTGAAAGTGGACAGGAAGAGGCGGACTCCCTTCTGGTCCTTCCTGCGCTGCCTCAGACATTAGCTCACTGGCTCCGGCCAGCACCTCCTTCCACTCTGCCCACAGAGAGGAACATTGTACAGCATATGATAGGTCCAGATAGAAACCTAAAGTATGAAGGGACAATCTGCTCCTGTGCATGGATGCACTGTTCCAAATATAGATTGGCTTCAAATGACGCATTATGGTATTGTAGGGATGCAACATGTTCCCAAAGCATCTGACTGTGCACCTTGTTGTGTATACAATATTTTTGTCCTGCAACTCATCCAAATAGCCACAGGACACACCCACTCAAATAACCTGCTGTACAGTATGTGTGACCAGGCTCTGCTGTTTGTCATTGGCTGGTCTAATCTGGTGTGGCAGATGGTCTCCACTACCTTCTCACTGCAGGGTGGTAGCAGCAGGCCTGTCCCAAACCAGAGAGGAAGGAGTGGGGACATTAGTGGGCACCATAACAGTAGGAGATATTTGGATAGATAAAGGTCTGCTGCTGAATAAACAGAACAACAGCTAAAGTTCCTGCCCAATCTCCCTTATGCAAAGCTCCTCATCCTTCACACCGTGCAGTGCAGCACACAACTGATGCACAGGTCCTCCCACCTGATGTGTTATCAGCAGGTTCAGGGCAGAGATGTGCCACATCAGATTCATCATCCCTGGACTTCAGACCCTCCATCAGCTTTATTAAGTTTCTCGATTTGTTGTTGAGGAACAGGTCTCTGTCAGGTAAAATGTGTTTTGGCTAAATTACTGAAATATTAGGTGGAAAATCTCACCTTGACCTCATCCTACCTTTTGAAGTCTGTGTATTTTTGTCTGTGTATGGATCGAATACCTAGTGTAATTTCTATTGCTATTAAAGCAGAGTTATCAGTGTTTTTTTAAAGAAAAATACTGGTATGTGCAGCGGATCTTACTTTCCTTGTTTAGATTTGCTTTTCATATATTTGAGAGGACCTCTCTGTTGGCTGTGATGTGTGTTGAGGTCGTGTTCTGGCGACATGCGGCCAAATCTTTGTGTACACAGCAGCACACTCCTTATAGTTTGAGTTGTCGGGGTGGCTCATTCAGCCTTTTGATGTTGCGATACAAGATTTTATTCTTTTTTATTAAACATTTGCAAACACAGTATCGTAACATTGTAACCACTGTCTTTGTTTTGGGTGTAGTCATTTTAGATACCAGATCTCAGTTTGTTTAAAGGGCAGTTAAAGCTGAGGTCATATGGATAGATTGATCTCGGCCATGTATTGGTTTGATAGTCCGCCAAGCAGCCATGTTTATCTCTGGTCAATGACTCTGGAGAGCTCTGAGGATCTGATCATCTGCAGCTAAGTGGCTTTTCTTGCAAGCTGTTGCAGAGCTGTGAATTGATTGGCATAAATGACAGGCCATCAATAAGTCATGGGGTGAGCTCGACTTTCAGTACGACACATGACGCTTGTGTTTCACCTGTGGAAAGCCAAGCAGGAAGGAATCAGCCGAGAGGAAATAGCAGGAATTTACTAGCGTAATTTAGACACCGCATGGACGAAAAGATGCTGAGAACATGAAAGAGTCCGAGCCCCATGCATCCAGGATGTTAAAACCTCGCTGAATCATCAACAAATGGAAAATATTAACAAATGGTTAACACGTATTTTTTCAATTGTCAAACAAACAGCAGAGCTTTTGTTTCACCATAAAGTACATCAAGTGAAATAAGGCTGAACAACTGTTTGGAGAAAAAAACCTGTGTGGCATCAGCTTGTTGACTTTATTGGGTTGGGGACAGAAAGAGATCTGATATGAGATCTGACGGATAGGAACATGCTCTCATTAAGCAGTAATTGTTACCTGCGGACTATTCATCTGGTAAATAGGTCAATGGGCACATTGGCACACTCATTAGCGCTGGCCTGTTGAAAGAAAATTGTCTCAGCCAATAGTACATGCAGTGCAGTGAACACTGGCATCTTTAAGGTGACATTATGTAAACTCTTAATGGGTCGCCACGTAGTTTAAAATCTCAATCTTTAAAGCCGCTATAATTGATTTCTTTATTATTCTTTCTTTAAAATGTGGCAATGTACACCAACCAGCAGAAAGAAGAATAGTTAGCAACTCACTTGTGAACATTGTGAAGCATTTAGCTGCTTTAAAGAGACATATCTCACTGGAGTTGGTAAAGAGCTACAACAGAGTAAATGTTGGTCCAACATTCATCAGGTGGACAGCAACGCGACTGCAAATGAATGATAATGTTGCTCCGTAACTGCTGGATGTGTAAATAAGCAATTGTTTGCCTACTACTCCACCATATAAACTAACTTTATAGGTGATTGTATCAATATTGTGTTACTGCTGGATTTATAAATGGACCAGATGTGCTTTTTTTGTTTTGTCACCATAACAAATATTTTATATATTAAAACATGTCTAAGTGCATCTTTATTTGGCGGAGTGTTGTGGCATCATTGTCATCTCTATTAAAAACTATAGGTTACTTATGTAACCCCAGTTCTCAGAGTAACATGAAGTGAGATGTCTCACTATGGGATGCGCCTCAACGCGTATGCAAACAGAAGCATCAATCTCATTACGCCAATCCTGATTGGCTGGAGATCTTGACGTCTACGTCAGGGAATCCACCCACCCTTTAAGTAGCTTGCGCTACGTCGCAGCGTCATTCAAAATAAGCACCTCTTCTCGCTTCGCCTTAGCAAGAAGGGCCGTCTGGTGAGACATCTCACTTCATGTTACTCTGAGAACTGGGGTTACGTAAGTAACCTATAGTTCTCATTCATAACACTCCGTTCGATGTCTCACTATGGGATATTGAAACTCCCGTATTGCTAGACATGCTTATCTCGAAAATCACCAAAAACAACCAGAACTTAACAGGTAGAACCCTGTCTCAACATGGGGCCCAGCACTGCGCGGGCCACACTTGGAGCAGAGACATCTAGCCTGTAAAAGCGGACAAAAGTGAGCGGTGAGGACCAGCTCGCTGCTGCACAAATGTCTTGGATGGAAACACCCTTGAACAAAGCCCAGGATGTAGCCAGTCTACGGGTAGAATGAGCATGCAGGCCCGTTGGTGCCTGCAAACCCTGACTCGTATAAGCCAGAGCAATCGCTTCCACAATCCAGTGGGAGAGCCGTTGCCTGGTAACAGGCTTGCCCTTATGAGGATTAGCCCAGGATACAAAGAGTTGGTCATTGCATCGAAACTCTTTTGACCTGTCCATATAGGTGCGTAAAGCACGGACTGGGCACAGCAAATTCGGCCGCTGTTCCTCAGAGGAACACAGCGGCGGAGGAAATGCCTCAATGTCAATGGGGGTACATGAGCCAACCACCTTAGGTACAAAGGCAGGGTTGGGCTTCAGCAACACTCTCGTTTGTCCCGGGGCAAACTGAGTGCATGAAGGATGTACATGAATGTCACTGACTCGCTTGGCAGATGCCAGAGCCAGTAACAACACTGTCTTCAGTGACAGGTGTTTCATGTCAGCTTCTTCCAGGGGTTCAAATGGAGGTCGAGTGAGCCAATCTAAAACCACTGCCAAGTCCCATAAGGGCACCAGTGACCTGGAAACAGGGAGGAGCCTGCGAGCCCCTTTCATAAAATGGCAGACCAAGGGATGTTGGCTAGCCGTCTTTCCCTCAAAGCCCACCTGGCATGCAGCAATAGCAGCCAGGTACACTTTGATCGTAGAGAAAGCTCTGTGTTTATCAATCAGGTCCTGTAGACATGATAGAATCACCCCGACAGGACATTGAAAAGAGATGTGTCCTTTTTGAAGGCACCATTCCTCAAACACCCTCCACTTACAGTCATAGAGGGACCTGGTGGAGGAAGCTCTTGCACTCTGAATAGTGTTTATCACCTTCTGAGGGAGTCCCACTGGATTCAGGTTATACCACTCACGGGCCAGGCCCATAGTGCCAAGCGCTCTGGGTGTGGGTGAAAAATCACCCCCCCCGCCTAAGACAGTATGTCCCTGCGTAGCGGGAGCTGCCACGGCTGCCCGCACAGCAACTGATATATCTCCGCCAGCCAGTACATTGTAGGCCAGTGTGGAGCTATTAGGATCAGTGTGTGGCGTTGTTCTCTCACTCTGGCCAGAGTTGGGGGTATCAGAGCCAGGGGTGGGAACGCGTACAGAAGGACCGGAGGCCAAGCGTACGCGAGTGTGTCCACGCCTAACGGTGCGTTTAAATCGCGCATTGAAAAGAACAGCTGACATTGAGCGTTTTCTTTTGATGCGAACAGATCCACCGTAACGCACCCACAGCTGAATTATTGGATGTCGAGTCCAGTCTGCATATAGTGGTGCACCTCTGGACAGCAGATCTGCCCCGAGGTTCATCACTCCTGGTACGTGCGTCGCTCTCAGAAAGAGGAGACGTCCGCAGCTCCATAAGATCAGTTTGCGTGCCAGCATGTGTAAATGGAGAGAACGCAAACCCCCTTGGCGGTTTATATACGATATTGTGGTCGTGTTGTCTGTCCTCACGAGGACATGATGTCCTCTGAGAAAAGGCAGAAAGCGTTTCAGGGTGAGGAACACCGCTAAAAGCTCCAGATAATTGATGTGTGACCGTTGGAGGTCTCTGCTCCAGAGACCCCTCACAGGTCGACCTTCGTATATACCCCCCAGCCCGTCAGACATGCGTCTGTGGTGACCACCTTCCGCGATAGGACAGCACCCATAGGCACGCCCCGTACTAGAAAAGTCGGGTGCAGCCAGTGGCGCAGTGCCATTACGCATTTCATAGTGACCATGATGGGGGGGGCGGACATCGCCTCCGGCTTGGCAGCCTGGGCAGAAGAAACGAAGATGTCATCTTCGTTCTCATCCAAGTCGGATAAGAGGAACTCAGAGGCATCCTCTTCATCCTCCTCCATATAATCCAGCTGTAGGACATCCTCCACGGGTGGAACCACGGTGAGGTCCAGTTGGGAGCCCCAGCTTGACACAGCGCGGGGCTCCGCTCTCGCGGCTCTTGCCGCCACCGGGCTCCAGCCTGACAAGGCGCGGGGCTCCGATTCCGCGGCTACCGCCGTTGTTGAGCCCCAGCCTGACACAGCGCGGGGCTCAATCTCTGCGGCGGTCGCCACCATGTCCCGATTGCCGGCCGGCGAATCAACGGACATGAAGGGGTCCTGTCCCGACAGGCTAGCTTGGCCCGCTAGCCGTCGGCGGAGGCTCTTGATGGTGAAGCGGGCACAATGCCCGCACGAACCGGGGGTATCGATAGCTTCCTGGACGTGTTCCAGCCCAAGGCAGGACGAGCAGACCTGGTGTGAGTCCGTGCTCGAGATCTTAAACCCGCAGCCGCAGAGCCGAGCCTCCGACTCCTCTGGTGTGAGGGAGAGAAGGGTCCATCCTCGTTTGCCGGGGTGTCGGCGCGGAGGGAAAAGCTAGTAACAGGTATGTTACCGAGAAAATAAATCCAACCTTATCGTTATTCCGAAAGGAAAAACGAGGGGGTAGATTTTTTTCCCAAAAAATATTAACTGGTGTGTTAAGATCTTTCTTATCTCCGTCTCCTCTGGTGTGAGGGAGAGAAGAGTCCGTCCTCGCTCGCCGTTGTGTCGGCGCGGAGGGATAAACTAGCAACAAGTATGTTACTGTTTGAAGAACAAAATCAAACCTTACCGTTATTCCGAAAGAAAAAACGGCGGGGCAGATTACAATATTAACTGGTGTGTTAATATTTGTTCAATTCTTCTGCAAAGCAAAAAAGTAACCGGCAAGCGCCCGTCGATCGAATGTTAGCTTGGGTTCAGTCTGTGGACCGTTAAGCTAGCCCGGCTACTGATATTCGAGATGTGCTCTGAAGCGAGAAGAGGTGTTTGAATGACGCTGCGACGTAGCGCAAGCTACTTAAAGGGTGGGTGGATTCCCTGACGTAGACGTCAAGATCACCAGCCAATCAGGATTGGCGTAATGAGATTGATGCTTCTGTTTGCATACGCGTTGAGGCGCATCCCATAGTGAGACATCGAACGGAGTGTTATGAATGAGAACACTGGTAGCACTGACTAACAATAATTTACTACATGCACCATGCTGATTACTATAACACTCTCACCTGTGGCTAACTTGTCTATTATATCTTTTTGTACCAGCTTGAAGGTTATGCATGTTAATTTATAATTCTGTGCCCCAGACGAGGAAGTGCACTGAGGAAGCATGGTGCTATCGAGAAGTTACATCACTGGTCTTTGACCCTGCAGTAAATCTCTGCCTCTAATTGGTGCCCAGATAAAGCAAGATTTAATACCAGCCTGGCTAACAAACAAGTTAGAGGGGCACATCAAGTCATATAACCTTTTTAATATGAGATGTGTTCATTAAAACCTAAGAAAGGTGTTTTCATTTGATCTTGGACACAAAATGTATCACAGGTGGTTTTCATATTTGGAGTATATATACTGTAGGTATTCATTTATTGAAGAGAAAATATGCTGTTGTTTTAACTGCATTTTTGTAAAATACACTTTAAAATACCCTCTAAATGATCACCTTATTATACATGCAATACTTATGTGATTATCATTTCACATAACAGTGTCATTGAGTGGGAGTCTCCAGTTGAACCATGAAAACAAACGCATTACGTGTTCTTATGACTTCCTTATTGCCCTGCTGGGTCTCTTCAGTGTGTTCGACATTAGAGCTTCATTTCTATTGTTGGGTCTGCTGAAACGTGCAACATGTGGAGTTTAGGTCAGTGTCACTGTTACCTGTTTACATAGTTATATTGACAGTAAGATCGCAGGCGGACTTGTTGGATTTTCACTTTTTATGTCTTTGTTTTCTTATCAACAGAACAGAGGAAAAAGTACTCCAACTCCAATTATATAATGCAAGAGACGTCGCAGTATCATGTCGAGGTAAGATCTGCTCCTTATGTGTTTATCTAAAGATTAAAGTTATGTTTATAGGGCTGCAACATGTTATTATTTCATTATCGATCAATCTGCAGATGTATTTTTATAAATCCACCAATTGATCAAATAAAGGAAAAGATAGAAAATGGTAAAACATTTCCATGGAGCAGCTTTAAATGTCATATTTTGTCCTCTTAAAACTCACATGTATTTAGTTAAATATGACATAACAACTGAGAAAAGCTGTATTTCTCCACATTTGAGAGCCTGGAAATGAAAACAAATCTTTGATTTAATCAGCGTTGTAGCTTCAATTGTTTGTTGTATTTTTGAGCGTTCCTGTTTTTTTTCAAAATAGTTTTGAAAAAAGGCCAACATAGATGAATAAAGTATTCAAGCTGATGCACTGCATATATAATCCATGTTATTATAACTGGAAGTAAATGGCACTTAAACACACTTTATATTTATTCATTTTTTTCTATAGGAAATCTCATTTGAATTTCACCTTTCATAGTGTACTGTTATTCTATATAGTTACATTTGATTTACTATTTCATATAATTGACTGTAATATAAAATAATAATAATTGATAGTGAATTTTAACATAATATATAAATGAGCAACTTAGATAAAAAGTGTAGTTCTCTTTCTGATATTCCAGTAGTTTTAAACCTCATACGCATTATGTCTCTAAACTGAATCCAGCTGTAGATCTTAGTTTCATTCCTCCCTCAACGTTTCCTTTCATACTGTACACTGCCCAAAAATGACAACAAACAAAAAAAGGATAGAAAATCTTTTACCTGAGGTTTACAACTGTACAGATTTATCATTTAAAATGGTTAATTGGACCTCAAGATAAAAATAAAAAAGCACTTACCCTAAGTGATGGTTTATTGTTCTTTTGGCCAGAGATAAAAGCTGACACGGTCGTTAATGTCTTGATTGCATCTCATGTACGGGAAGGTTTGATAATAAAGCAATAAGGACTCTGAGCAGAGATGTGCGTTGGGTCAGGGATAGCGTTAGTCCTGTGTCCGTGCAAATTATATTTCTTTAGAGGCCTGCCATTATCACACATGGGCAGCTAATCCTCAAAATAACAGCCAAGCTGGCAGCATAGAGCCATATAAATGCCATTATTGCAGATTGTATAGCAGATAAAACAGCAAATGCACAAGTAACGCTTTCAGCTGAAGGCATTGTGAGAAGAATCAAGTATTTTTAGAGGTGGCTGATCTAAATACAGCCTACAGTTTATGAAATAGTTTGGCATTTTGGGAAATATATTATCCTTATTTGCTTTCTTGCTGAGATTTAGTAGAGAAGATACATATGTGTTACTTAAAACAACAGCCTTGAGTGAGTTTAAGATTTTTTGCTAGCTGTTTCCCATAGTGTTTAGTGTTTTTGGTAAGCTAAGCTAGCAGGTTGTGCTAATTTTTCTCATCTTACTCTCTGCAAGAAAGGCAATATGTATAATTCCCAAAATATCAAACTATAACGTAAGCGTTATTTAAATGTGTATTTTGTCAATCCAATTTTCTAAAGCACACATGTCCTACTTTCTAGAGAGACATTGTTTTTTAATTCACCTCACAACCAATCGTTTTCCTTTACCAACTCTTTGTTTCCTCATCAGCATCTTTCCACGTTCATTATGGACAAGACAGAGTCCATCGTCACAGTGGACGATGCCGTCAAGAAACTAGACTTTCTGGACTCAAAAGACAAAATCTGGACTCAGGAGATGCTCCTGCAGGTCACTGACAAGGCGGTCCGGCTGCTGGACTGTGACACACAGGTACTGCTTCACTCTGTCCACACACTAAGTACATCATCGCAATATGTTCACATGTAATAAGATTCACATTTACAGTCATGTGTTTGCGAACACATAACTTAAAGGTAGGGTAGGTAATTTTGGAGAAACCAGCTCGAGTGCGCTCGAATTTGAAAATACACAGCCAGAAAAAATCAGCCACTTAAGATATTCATTGCTATCGGGATGTTAAGAGCATTCCATGGAATATAACAAAAAGTATATCTCGAGCCGGTTTCTGAAACTTACCTACCCCACCTTCAACATCTTTTGTTCATATTTACTCTAAACAACATTCATAAGCATTGATTATACATAAAAAGGTACATCTTAACATTTATATTCATAAAAATATTGAAATACAATGTTGAAGTTTATGGCTAAAGGTGTTACTCCACTTTTTAATGGTTGAGTTATATTGTCCTTTAAAAATCTATGCCGATAGTGACCTACATGCAAACATTTCAATACTGTGCGTTGCTTTGATGTTCTTCTGGATTGTATTGAACTACATTTCCATTATGCAAATGTTTTGATCCAGTGTTTTTTGGAGCTAAAGTCAGGATTTATTTGCCTTTCGTGCATCGAAAACGTTTTGAAATCTGTCTCTTACAAGTCCCCCTATATTGTAACCTTACAGTACTGAATTGCTCAGATGCCTCTTTAAGTTTTAATTAAATATGGTAAACCTTTTCTATGTATTTGTCATATGGTCTGACAATATTATGATTGTGTCGATTCACTAATTGAATGACATTTAAAGGGGACCTATCATGCAAAATGCACTTTTGTACATCTTGTATACATGAATATGTGTCCCTGGTGTGTCAGGGAACTCACCAAGTGTCAGAAAACACAACCCTCTCTCTTTTCCTCCATACCCAAATCTCTAAAAACGGGGCTGCAACGGATCTGATACAGACTGATCCAGATTTGAAATTGTTCTGACGTCAGAAAAGGGGTGCTCCGCCTATATGGGCAACTCTCCACCTATCAGGGGAATGGGTGGTACCGTGGCATGGTAACAGCATGGTAACAGCATGGTAACATGACGCTCGTGCCACGCCCCCCTCCTTTGCAGGGGGGCGTGGTCAGCTGCAGCTCATTTGCAACAGAATCAGCCCTTGTGAAGACAGGGCTGGAATAGAGCAAATAGAGCGAAATGAGGCATGGCTAAAATGCATGATCTGTTTGGTATTATGAAGAAAAAACTTCACAGACATGTTTTATATAGGTATAAGGCCCTACAATATATTATTAAAATATAGCATGATAGGTCCACTTTAAAGGAATGGTTCTGATCTTATTTGCTAAATTATTGATAAAATCTGCTTTATATAAAGCCACAACCAATAGGCAGTTAGCTTAGCTTAGCATAAAGACTTAAAGCAGGAGGAAACAGTTTTGTCCAAAGGTAACAGTAGAGTTGATAGTACTTTTAATTTTCTCATCTCTCAACACTTTTACAAAACTATTTAGTGTTTTGTTTTTACATTACGGATGACTTTGTCTATTCTGATGTTATCTTGCTTTCTCTCTGCCTCCACCTCTTCCTCTCTAACCATTCTTATGTTGTGATGCAGGAAGAGTTGGAGAACTTCCCCCTCCCAACCATCCACATGAGTCAGGCGGTCCTGAATCAAACACGTTACCCCTCTGTGCTGCTGCTGGTGTGTCAGGACAAGGAGCAGCACAAAACCTGACATCCACTTCTTCCACTGTGACGAGGTGGAGGTGAGTCTGGGTTTAATGCCGCGGCCTCGGCTCAGTTTGCGTTTTTTATCGTTTCTGCATGATCGGCTGGCTTTGTGTTTGATGTCGTGGTAAATCCAAGCTGCTGTTGTTGGAGCGCCAGGTCAGATTTCAGTGCAGTTTGTGGCAGTGTGCTAGAGTGTATCCTTTTCCATTTTTACAAGACTTGTTAAACTATATTTGCTCAAGGAAAGATCCATCCCTGAAAGGATTTAATACTATAACTTCCTGCAATGACAATGCCTTTTTATAGTTCAAAGCACTACTGGTAAGTTCAAATAAATAGTTTACAAGAGACTGTCGATCATTATATCAGGCTCATAAACGCTGACGAGAGTGAATATAACAACCTTTGGTTTATTACATATTGCGCTGTTTCAGTAAATGAATATCGAAACGGTTCTTATCCTTATCCCTTTTGCAAGAGTGACCAGACCAAACCACAGACGATACACATTGTTACAACAATACATTCAAATATTAAATACAAACAAATATAAAAGTCAAATGAGTGAGCACCTTACCCATTTTATAAGCAATGAATAAAACATTGTATTGATTTTGGTTTTATGTGAATACACTATGGTAGTCAGTTAAATGTAATTATTTCACACTTTTATAAGCAAGCATTATTGAGTGCATCACAAGTCATATACACATAGATAGGGTTAGGGCTGGTGTGTACAGCCTACCAAAATGATGCTTGTTTCCTTTTTTGAATAATGTAGAATGAATCATTACTGGGGATTTTACTGATAGATATTAGACTTCGAAAGTTTAGCATTTAATTTGACATTGCAATTTCGTAATTTGATCTCTAAGGCCTAGGTGGGTTACATGCGTCTGACAGGGAATCTGCTGTCGGCCTTGAAGCTACAAATGTTCTTAAAGTTTGACTCTCTGTCTCTCCTCATTTTCTTCAGGCTGAGATGGTTCATGCTGATATAGACAGTGCCATTGGAGACAACAAGCATGGAAAGAAAATGAGGCTTCAGACTCTCAAGTGAGAACCGTGGCGCACGCACAAGCACACACACACGCACACAGACACACACACACTGACACACACAAACACTGACCTTTAATTAGTAGTTAGCTAACTTAATCTCTCGATGCCTCCTCCTCTTCCTCTAGGGTGAACCAGGAGAAAATGAAGCGTCACAGAGAAAGCATCCTCCCCCCCTCGGCCCCTAAGGGCCCCTCACCCGCTGCAAAGGGACGTGTGGCAGCCTCAAACACACAACGTAAGAATTGGACAGGTTCTTAAAATAAATCTCCTTTCACATGCCATGCTCACATTTTATTCAATAGTTGCATTCACATGAGCTTTTGTGTGTGAATGTAGATCAACGAGCATCCGGACAAAGTGACATGGAGTCACATGAAAAGCTGGCTCAGCGGATTGAGAAGGATGTGGTGAGAGTTTTTATCCACACTGACACCTGCCAGTACATTACACAGCCTCATAATGCTATGTAAATCATACTTAATCTCAGGGTTTGTCTCCCTCAGCAAATCCTCAACTGTTCCCTGGATGACATAGAGATCTTTGTGGCGCGGCTGCAAAAGGCAAAAGATGCCTTTTCTCAGCTCAACCACCGCAACAAGAGTAAGAAGAATAAGAAGAAAGGACCAGCAGGTCTGTCGCCCTTTCTTCTTTCATGCGGTGGCAGGAATGCAGTGACAATATGTTCATATTGTTCACGTCACCATGTTTGTGCCCTCTTGTGTCCTGCGGCCTAGGACCATGATGTTTGTGTGTGTGGTAGCAGTGACCAGTTTGGAGTTATTTAAAGTAAAACAATACTCATCATAACTGAGGTTATGACCAACAAAGTCAAAATATTGCCAATTCCAAAAGATTGGAAAAACATGTTTATGAAGTGAAAGTGTATTATCGACTGTTCTCCCAAATTATAACTGTGCAAAGTATTTTTACAACATATTGCTGAGTAATATTTAACCACCAAAACTGGCAGTGCTGTGATGCTGTGTCTTTATTTCAACATACATACATGTGACGCCAAACATTGATGTGTTGTTTTGCATGTGCATGGTGAGGCGCACACACACATACACAATTACCACACATCATTTGGTAATAGACAACACAGGTTTGTGTTGTCCCTGACCACCGAGACATAGAGAATATTTTTTTTTATGTAAACGTAAGTTAAAACTTAACTTATTAGGTCTGATTTATCATAATTGATGTAATAAGGAACTTGCATGCACCTAAAATTACAATTCAAAAGAACAATTTATATTTGAGGTATATGTCTCTGGTTTCTGTGGTTATGTGAATTTTGGGACCTTTCGAGTCATACGTCATAAGAAACCCTGATGTAGCACATTTTCTCTTCTACTCTCTGGTCAAGGTGAAGTTGTCAGCTGTTTATAACTAACCATAAGTGTACCACTAACCGTAATAAAAAGTTGCAAGCTTTAGTAGAGATGAAACAATAGCATTTGAAACCTGCATCCAGTCTGTAATAAGTCTGCATGGAGGGCCGGTAACTCTGGAGTCTGTGTGTGGTCATTGTTGCTCTGCTTGTTTACAGAGGGCATGTTGACCCTGCGAGCCAAGCCCCCCTCTGAAGCTGAGGTTATTGATAGCCTGCAGAAACTGAAGCTGGCCCTCAACCTCTTGGTGAGATATCACAGCTCCTAACCTCTCCACCTTTGTTCATCAGTTTTTCTCTCTTTTCAACTCTTTCTTACTGTGTATCTGTCATTGTGCCCCCTGCAGGCCAAACTGAAGAAGCACATACAGAATCCAAGTGCGTCTGAGCTGGTTCATTTCCTCTTCGGCCCTCTGGAGCTGGTAAGAGCTGCAAATCTGTGGAGAAAGTGTCTAATGTCAAACAGGTTTATAAGGACGATCATCTCAAACACAGGCTATTTTTTACTCTATAAATAAGTTACTCATTTCATTAGATAACCTCTTTGTTGACTGGGCCAGAAAGCACATCTGACGAAGCTTTATTAAATACACAGAATCAAAGCCGTCTAGTGTTTGCATTGTTGTCATCAGACATTCCTCCTATTGTTTTCATTTTTTCTGGCACCACACCCACTGTCGCTCTGTTAAACTCACACCGGACTGGAGCAACGTAGCTTTCAGCTCTGATTTAGGTGCAGCCACACTTACATAAAGCCGGTTTCCCAAGCCTCAGTGTACGGCCACACCTTCGATACTGCTGGATAGAAACACAGAGCTGTCATTAGGCTCTGCCAAGTGATATGGTGCAGTAACCTCTGGACAGCATGGATTTGCTGGATAAGACCAAGATAAAGCCGTAGCCGTATCATTCAAAGTCGATCTCTAGCTGTCCTCAACAATAGATCCCAACATGCAGAAGCTTTGGATACATGTGTATTCAGTTTTAAATTGTTTTGCAATGTAAATAAGATGCAGATATTTGTGATGCGTTAACATTCAATATTTAGTTTGCTGCTGTTGTTTACACCCAATATATATGACTTTTGTGTCTTCTGAATGCAAACAAATATATTTTTGGAATATCTTATTAAGTTGCCTTCTCACCAAATTGTTGAAAAGCACTTAATGTAATTGTTCAATAAACTTCTGGATGCATCCACAGGTGTTGCAGAGCTATGGAAGTCCTGAACTGGCGCGTTCAGTAATCTCCCCGCACCTTTCCAAAGAAACCGTGGACTTCCTGCGGGGACACCTCACCCCCAAAGAGATGACCGTCTTCGAGCTAATGGGGGATGGATGGACCAAACCTAGGTAAACATATGAGTGTATTTAAATAATACTTTTATTCAAAGTGCTTTACAATTTGCCTCTTGTGCACACACAAAGTCACACGCTGACGTCACTGGCCTGACCATTGGGAGCAAGGACACTTGGGTGCATGATTACTAATGGCTCTGTGGTGTTGATGTGTAGCTTAAAGTTCACCTTATGACCCTCTTCCTGCAGAGCGGAGTGGCCCAGGGACCAGTGCGCTCCTCCTTATCACCCAAAGTTTCGTAATGGCTGGGAGCCGCCAGCAGACTACTTCAGGATGGCCCCGTGGGAGACAGAAGGACTTGGGGGGCCACTGGGGTCTCCAACCAGCCCCGATTACAAAAAACACTCAGCTGAGGATGTAAGGGTTTTGTTTGTCTGTGGATTTGGCTACCATTGCCGGTCCTAACCCCTGAAAAATGTAACAATTTCCTCTGCTTTTACAGTATTATGGAACTCATTCCTCAAACTCGTCAAATGGGTAAGTCATAAAGTCCTTCACACATTTTGCTGTCTCTTTCACACATTTCAATAAACCGTTCAAACTTAAATAGGAGGATACAATGTGTCTTAACAGGTCAAACAACGGGATTCCCCCCACCCGCAAACATGCCAAAATTCACTACCACTTTGTAGCACGGAATGCCAACGAGCTGTCGGTGCTGCAGGACGAAATCCTCGAGGTAAAAACAAAGACATGTGTTCAAAATGTAAACAAAATGCTGATGCAGCTGTGAACTAATTGATATGTCCAGTCCTCAAGCATGACAATGTCAGTTCCAGCTCTAAGTACTTGCTTTCAAGTTTTGAATGGACTGGATTGAGATGTGAAATGTGTCTTGCAGGTGATAGAGGATAACAAACAGTGGTGGAAACTACGAAATCGCAGCGGTCAGGCAGGCTATGTCCCGGCAAACATCCTGGAAGTTGTGAAGATCGAGGACTCAGAAGCCGCCTATAACCAGGTGACCTGTTGTAGTGTACAAGTGGTGCAATAACAGTACATTATAAGAGGAACCGCCATACAACTTGGCCACTTTTATAATGACTTTGTTCAAATTCATGCTTGACATTTCTGAGTGGATTTTGTAGCTGTGTGGTGTTTTTTGAAGCGTTCATACAGGCAATCTTTCCTGCAGCTACACATAAACAAATGTAGGTAATAGAATGAAATGCAGCAACAGGACATGATCCCTTTCACTTACTTTCACCATCCTTATCTCAGCTACACAACTTCAGACGTGTTGTCAAGATTAGATCAAATAAACTAAGATTAGATCAAATGAGCTAAGATTAGATAATATTAGATCATCCTTTATTTTGTCCGAGAGTGGAGCCATTTTTAGTGTAACAACAGCACATGGTAATAATGCAATACAGTAAGCATCAGTAAGAAGATAAATGAATAAACAAAAAGTAAATACAGACAACAATTTATTTTAACAAAATAAGTATAATGAGTGAATAGTTGAGTTCACATTATTATACATATACTATAATTGTCAGTTTTCCTCTGTGCGATGGGAGCAGGAGAGTTCAAGGTTTCTTATCACTGCTTGTTATTCATTCGTTACGCGGCTAGGAAGTGTAACATCTGGGTTCAAAGTAAAAGGGATGATAAGGACACAAACAGATAACACATTTGAAGTGAATAAGTCATAATAAAGAGACATAACAGAGATTTCCAAAAAATGATCAGATGAGTAAAAAGCCTAGATACAGCCTAGATACAGCACAAGCAATGGTTGTTGTTTACAGGACAAATCATCACAGTGCATACAGGTTTACCAACGCCCTTCTCATACTGTATGCAGCTACTCTTCCTGGTGCCAAATTATTTCACACACATATTTTCTCTTTTGGCCTCAGGGCAAAAATGTATCAACCGAGAGAGAAGAACCTGTTTATGGAATAATAGTGGCTGCGGTGGCTTTCTCATGAACTGTATATTTTCTGTGTGTGTATTTGTGTGTGTGTTCATTAGGGCTACGGGACGACATCTCCTGGTTCTCTGAGCCCTGGAAGCAGCTTCAACCATGGTAAACCCTTTGATCAAAGTGAGTGAATACAAATATCACAAAGTCAGATCCAAGAATAACAGATAAGAGTAATGGTTGCTTGATTCTAACGTCTGCTACCATCCTTTTTCTGTTCTGCAGAAGAGATGCAGAAGGTCCAAAGTGAGTTATTGGAGAAAATCCATAACAAAAACCAGCCGGCTGTCAAAAAGTACCGTGGGGTGGGATCAACCAGCAGCCATGTACCGCTCAACCTTGACTCAACCCCAGAGCAGGTGACCGCGTGGCTCAGCGCAAAAGGTTTCTCGAAACCGTAAGTCACCCCCGATGCTCAACTATCCAGGAAATCCAAATACCTTTCCTCTAAAATACCTTCATGTTTTTAAAAAAAACGTTGTTGATGTCCTGAATTTTTCCTCTAAAATTATCATCAGGCCGGCAGTGTCTCAGTCAGTAGGGGCTTGGACTGTGAGCCGTAGGGTCGCCGGTTCAAGTCCCCAACCAGACCTAAATACGGAGTGTGGACTGCTACTTGGAGAGGTCCCAGTTCACCTCCTGCCCTTCCGTGGTGTCCTTGAGCAAGGCACCGGACAACCCCCTTCCCCCCTTCACTCCCATTGCTCCCCGGGCGCTGTACAATAGCTGCCCACTGCTCCTAGTACTAGACTCCTGGTACTAGGATGGGTTAAAAGGAGAGAACAAATGTCACTGTGTGCTCTGCATGTGTGACCATTAAAGAGGGTTTCATCCTTCCCAATAATTTTTTTTTTAAATTTTACTAAAATGTGATATTTATGCCTCCTTTCAGGATTAATTAGGAAGAACATGTATTTTAAAAAACATTGCTGATGGCTCAGGTTAATTTATCCTTTAAAACCCCAATGAGGCATTATGCGCAACATCAGCTTGCTAAACCGACACCAATGAGAATCAGTGCATTATTGTTGCTGTTGTTTACATCTGTGTCTTAAAAATGCCATTATGGATATTTTTTGGATGGTCAACTCACTATTGGAAACTATATATACATTTAGAATTACATTACATTCATATATAATGAGATTCCTGACTGTCCACAGGACCATTGAATGTTTGGGGATCCTGACTGGAGCACAGCTGTTTTCCCTCAACAAAGAGGAGCTGAAGGCGGTGTGTGGAGACGAAGGAAATCGTGTCAACTCTCAGCTCACAGTGCAGAAAGAATTGCTGGAGGTTTGTCACACACTAGGGGTGTAACGGTTCACAGAAGTCACGGTTCGGTTCGTACCTCGGTTTGGGGGTCACGGTTCGGTACAACAAGAAAAAGCAAAAAAAAAAGTCCCAAATGCATAATTCCAGGTTTGTTGTTATTTATGTTTGAACAGTAGTGCAAGTTTCAGTTTTTTTTTAAAAAGAACTCTTTTTTGAATAATTAACTGTATTAAACAGTTAAAAACAAACCTTACACAGTACACTCAGATGGCCATATTATCTATAATGGCTGATGTCAAACAAAAAGGTTTCATCAAGCTATAAAACTAAAAAGAATGTCTTGAAAATATGACATCATAAATAATAAGAAAGTGTTTCAAGAGCGCATAGCCGTTGAAAAACATATGCCAAAAGCTTCCGTTATTTATTTTGGTCTCACGGCGGGGATCAGCTGTTGAACTGCTGTTGTCTTTTGCTCCGGTGATTGGCAAATCTGGGTGATGCCTTCTGATATGATTTAGCATGTTTGGCGTGTGTTACCATTAGCATACCGCACCACTGTAGAACAACGGCGACACGCCGTCCTCGTCCGATCCACCACTCGCACACTCCATCGTTATTGTAGTCCACAGGGAACCCGAAATGTTCCCACACAGCTTAAGCAGGTGGGTTCTAGCCATAGGGGTTCTAGCTCCTGTGTTATCTGAAATCGCCATACTAACTTTTCTTCTTCTTGTATTTTGTTCGTTTTGTTGTTGTGTTTCTTCTTGTTCTTCATTTGTTGTTTAAGGGCGGCTGGCAAACAGCTTTTAGGCGCAATACCGCCCCCTGGATTATAAATAGTGTAGTGGATACTGCCCTGAATGACACTTTTTTCCCACTCGTAAAAAAAATGCGTATTCGTCGTGTGACTGTGTGTGCCGAACCGTGACGTCCGAACCGTGACGGTACGGGACGAATACGGATACCGTTACACCCCTATCACACACACATGCACGCAAACTGCTAACACTCCTGTTACGACAAAGCTGTTTCTTTTATGGGTAGACCAAAACAAAATATAAACTCACTTGTATCAAATGTAAAACGTGTTTGTTAGATCTGAATAATACCTTCCTGTCTCAGCTTTCAATGTCTTTCAGGGTATGTTAAGACAAGTCACTTTAATAAAAGTTTGTGTCAGCTGAGAGTCATCCTCGTATTATAATCAGGTCAGAACTGACTAGGTGGGATTCGTTGACAATTTAACAGATTCCCACATGGATAATGAGATAATAATCCGCAGTTATGCAGATTCATAAATTCACAAAACGCGATTACAACAAATTGGCAAATGACATGATACAGTAAATAGATATCACAAGTATTACATACACACTTTGTGAGACATTCATGTATGAGAGTGACAACTTCAGATCTTAAACTGTAAAAAAATAACAATCACCTGTGGTTTTAATGATCAAATGCAGAGCACAGGAGAAACAGAGAAAATCAGGGTGAAGCAATGAGTCCTGACTCCTGACTAAGTCAAAGCAGACTGGTCTAGAGTAATATGGAGGGGACAAAAACAATATTGACAAAGAAAAATATTTGGTATTTTAAAGTCTAACATTATTAAAAGTATTGGCCCAGGATAAGGAGTTAGAGCCTGTCGTGTATTTATAAAAATCGTTTTTTAGGATTATGCTAATTTTCTTTCTAACCTTTACCGTTTCAATTCACTTTTACCAACTTTTGTTTTTTAAATATAATCTTTTAAGTCAATCTGTTATCCATGTAATGAATTGTTGTCTTTTTATATTATCAACACAAAACATATCGTTTTCTAAGTACCTTTCTGTTAATTATCCAGTGTGATCCTCAAATCTTCCTTGTTTTAAAATACTGTAATAAAGACCAAGATAAGAAAAGTTTAGATTCTCGTCTAAACAGAGCATTTCTTAAAAAGGCACTAGATTGTTTATTTTGAAGCTTGTGGTCCTTTGTCTCTCTTTGTAATAGGGGAATCCTTAAACAGCAGTTTGGCATAATACTAAAGGAGAAACATTCATAAACAATAAATAAAAATGAGTCTTCTTGCGCTTCCTTTGCAGAAGAGCAAAGGAGACACGGAGCTGCAGGAGGTCATGAAGCGGCAGCAGGAGAGAATCAACTCTTGCAGCAAAGACTGAACGGACGCTTTCCCCTCTTCAGAAGCTTCTTCAATCAAGCTCTTGTCAATGATCACCTACAGTGGAACATACTGAAATGTTGTATACATTTTTAATTGTATATTTATTTTGTATCATCCAATATGTATGTATTCCAGTGTTTTCTTATCTAATTATGTTGCTTCTGTTTTCATTGTTGTTGTATGAAAGAGGGAGAATGTGAATCCATGTACAGTTGTGAGAGGGTGTGTGTGGGAGCATGTGTAAGCACACCATGCATGTATCGTGCATATTTGTAGTGTGGTCAATGTTTATGCTCATTGTCAATATTGCAGCTGTTTACTGAATGACTTCAATAAGTAGATCTTAGCTATAGCATAACTAAACCTGTGCCAGAATGTTTGACACCTTTTCTGATATATAGCCATTTATTTTCATATTACTGTTTACAACTATAATAAATAATAAATCGCAAACTATATGTCAGAAGTATTCTCATCAATCCTGCTTACTAACTGCAGTTCAGCTGTAGGTATTAATAGAAATAATGTTTTTAATCAGAATTCAGACATTCTGGCAAGAGAAACTCATTCATGACGTTATTGTACATAACAGTGAGATACTGTCATTTATGTTGTTTTGGAGCAGCATGATATTTGCAGTGTAAGCTGAACACATACAGGAAAAATAAGGAAAACATGAAAGTGTGTTGCTCTGATAATAATACTTAAATTAAGATTTGGGCCATGCATTCAAGGGGTTGTAAATATAATGGGACACAGTTTGAAAAAACAGTACAATAAAAAAATATCTTGTTAAATATTTGATGTCTCATCTTTTTGTAATGACTTTATTTCATGTGTTTGTCACTGGATTCATAAAACCAGAGGTGGAGAAACAGTCAATAGATATTTTATTGTATAATGTAAGATCAAGAAAGAAGTTCAATTAAGTACAATGATAACTTATCCTCAATTAAACAGGATTTGTCATTTTTTGTTGTTTTTTGTTGTTTCAGCATGAGAGATAATGAAAAAAACATCACTTTAAAATACCTCACAATCCATTTTCACGACTGTATCTATAACACCATACCACTGTTGCTCAAGACGCTGTAAGGCAATTCAGAGAAATCCTGTGAGCACAAAAATTGCGCACTGAATCTGAAAATACTAAAACGACACTAAGTAAGGATCATTCCCGTACTATCAACTGGTGTATAAAACCGAACAGATACAATCAATGTACGATACAGTAGAAGAGAAAAACTTCCTGTAGGTACAGTGTAGAGAAAATACGTTATTTATGGAGATACGCGTCAAGCCAGAGGTCGCCCGAGTTCTTCAGTGACCTGAAAAAAAACAAAAATACACACGACATCTATCAGGCAAGAGGTTCATATGGAAGCCTGTTTGCGCCACAGGAAAACATTTACAAAATCCTGTAAGTCATTATAATGCATAGCTATCTCATTATAATGACTTAGTTATCTCATTATAATGACTTACTATCTCATTATAATGACTTAGCTATCTCATTATAATGACTTACTATCTCATTATAATGACTTAGTTGTCTCATTATATTGACTTATAAGTTTTGGTAATATGAGAGGATAAATCAGGCCTTGTTTGGATACTGAATATATACCAAGGTCAAAGCATACACTGTATTATGACTCCTAATCAAACGTATATCTTTACAATATGTATTTGTTTGTGACTGTAGCTGTACCCACTGGATTGTTTCTGAGTGTTTTCCGGACATCAAACTCTTAAACACAGCAACATGTATACTGTACTATCACTTAAGCCACAAGAAACTCAGCTTTATTTCAAACATCAGCCAATTATAGATCATTTAAAAAAGGATTTTATCATCTGCAGATGAGCGTGTGTGGGCCTATATAGTGTCTATAAATGCCTCTTTAAATAGATTACACATAACATTGACCAGCTTTTGTGTTAGTTTGCTATACCATAGTGCTTCAGGTGTAGATTATACAATATATAACATGTCCAAATATGAGAGAAGGCCTAGGAACAAGTAACCGTAAAAAAAAGAAAGAGTCTGACTGAGAGGCCAAACAAACGTCAGGAGAGAGAAAAGAGAGATTTGTCTCAAGTCTTGAGGTAAGCAATGTGTTTCTGTATAATGCCCTACAGACCATCATACAGTTACAATCATTAATTCTCTATATACAAACTGATTTACATACACTGTACTGCGCCTCAGTTTAAAAATGTCATAAAACTAAATGTGAAATCAAATATATGGTGCAATTTCTTTTTAGAGGGAGGACTCCACGAAGTTTAATGAGGTGGGCGATAATGGACATATGGCTATTGATGATGGCCTGTTTCCTCTTGCATAGTACATCACACACACTATCAAATATCTACAACAGTGAAACTTTTCCTGTTCGATCAAAACACTTGCAAACAATTGGCTAAACTACATCAGCTCATTTTTTGAAGATATTTCGTGGAGAACGGAGATGGCAAACTATCCGAGTGGACCATAGTGTATCTTTATGTATATATCCTTTAGGCCTGCATGTTTTAGAGGGTCACATCGACTCTGTTTACTGCGTTACATGAATGGAGGAAGTCTAATGTGGCACGGTGGCTCAAAAGAAAGAAAACAAAACAAAAAGGAAGCAAGGACAAACCAGCGCTCTACCCCTCGTGGCTCCACTGGAAGTAGGCACCGTTTTTACTGTTACCTTCTTAGAAGACAAGGTTGAGCTCAATAACACGTCAAGCCTATCCCACATCTCTCCGAAACATACGCTGCGCCACCTAAATGTGTGTCTACTGAGGGAGGCCTGATTTGAGATATGAAGTCATTATAATGAGATAGTAAGTCATTATAATGAGATAGTAAGTCATTATAATGAGATAGCTAAGTCATTATAATGAGATAGCTAAGTCATTATAATGAGATAGTAAGTCATTATAATGAGATAGCTAAGTCATTATAATGAGATAGCTAAGTCATTATAATGAGATAGTAAGTCATTATAATGAGATAGTAAGTCATTATAATGAGATAGTAAGTCATTATAATGAGATAGCTAAGTCATTATAATGAGATATTAAGTCATTATAATGAGATAGTAAGTCATTATAATGAGATAGTAAGTCATTATAATGAGATAGTAAGTCATTATAATGAGATAGCTAAGTCATTATAATGAGATAGCTAAGTCATTATAATGAGATAGTAAGTCATTATAATGAGATAGCTAACTCATTATAATGAGATAGCTAAGTCATTATAATGAGTTACATGATTTTTTTATTTATTTTTCCTGTGGCGCAAACAGGCTTCCATAGGTTCATCACTTAACTTTGTTCAGCAAGAACATTTTATTTAGTTATAGCCCTCATTAATCTGTCAGTTGGTTGGTTTCATACCTTTGTTTTGTTTAACTGTTCTCTTTTGTTTGTTGACAACCTCAACATGTCCTTTCCCAGCAGTAGATGATAAACTACTTTTAGTATTGGACTTACCTGAAAACATCAACAATGCCTTGCCACATTGTTTTGACGTTGTAAGGAATCCCATGTTTCTCACACAGAGCACGGACCAGTGGGGCCACCCGATGGTAGTTGTGGCGCGGCATCGTGGGAAACAAACTTGAGACGAGAAACGGACCAGAAAGCGTCCATCGGACATGTTTAAAAAATAGTGTTATAATTTTAAATTGAAATCAAGGTCGTTGTTTAAAATCAGCTTATTTCACTGTCATATGTGAGTTTATTATAATATATTTAATAGTATATTGTACATCAGCTTTTTCCAACTATATTCAATGAAGCTATACTGTATAATGTTTATGCTGAGTATAGTATTCAAATCATTTCATACTAATTTCTTCAAATAAAAACTTACAAATCTTTAAAAACTTTCTCTTTTTATCTGGAAATTAAAATAGTGTGGCTACTTAATTCTTGAAGATCATCATGCTTTAAGATTTCAGGAATGATGTACTGATGGACTTGTAATACTTTTTGTATCTATAAGATGATTATTTCTCATTTATTTGAAGATCTTTTTGATTGTTTTCTTACAAGCTTTTGAGCTGATGAACACATGCTCTGCTCAGACTAGATAATTGACTCACTGATGTTCGATTTGAAAGTTGAGGTGCCCGCTGAACCAGTCGTTGAAGGGGGACTGCTTGATATTACAGGTGGCCTTTAGCTAAAACAGTGGGCGAGAAAAAATACAAATGAATATATCAGCATCACATGCACTGTGGACTGTCCCCTAAAAACCTGCGGGTACCTGCATGGAGAGCCAGTCCCGGTGCTTATCGTGGTCGATGTCCATCGGCAGATGATTCATCTGAGTCACCCACACAAACCAGTGGCTCTCCAAAAACCTGCCATTCACAACAACACCAGTCAGGAATAACCATGTGATCCAGGTAGATAACATGTCGGCTTCTATTACATTATAAAGGGTTTGTTAGTTGAAAATGATGTTATTTTTGTAATTTAAGTAAAAACGATTATATTATGAATCAAACATTTAAAAATATCAACTTTTGGGTATCATTGGAATCCTATTCTAGCATAACATTTTTTGCAGCACGCAGTTTAAGTGACAATAAATGTGTATTTTTGAGTTTTAGGTTGTTTTTTTATTTGTTTAGAGTAATCGTTGCAACATAGGTACAAAAAAGAGGCATGAGTGGTTAGATGTCAGTATTTGATTGTGTTACAGTACGTGTGTATGTTGGGGTTGTATTGAATTTGATTACCTGACAAAGGTGATGAGCATCACTGAGCCGAACAGGCCGAACATGGGTATAGAACAGCACAGATAGCGAAGGTAGTACGACAAAGACCAAGCCAGGTCCTTCAAAAGAGAGGAAGGTTAATTAGATGGATATAATATCTACTTTTCTTAAGTCATAAACATAAATAAAGAAGAAAATAATTGAGATCAGACTTTTTATCTCACGCGTCTCAGGGGTTTCTCGCATACATATTCAGTTATCAGACAGAAAATGTTGCTTATGTAATCTGCACTGTAACGCAATAAGACAGCATCTTACCACCCAGTCGTGGCGTGAAATCATGGTGCGTATGATCTGCACGTGGAAGTAAATTGGAATGAGTAGCGGGGGTCCAACTATAGGGGGGGAAAAATAACAGTTATACCTGTGGAGTTTTACAGTTTCAATTTTTTTTTTAAATGACTCCAGGAAACATACCAAGAAAGAAGTACTGGTGTTGGTAGTGGTAGGGCATATATTTGATCTTTTTTATGCCGTACTGTAACAGAGAAAACAGAGTTAGAATGAGAGTCTGGTAAAATATTGTATATATTTGTTTTTTACTGAACTTGCCTCCACTGGTTGAGTGGCTCCAACCACGAAGACGTGCAACATGTTGACATCAGGGTCCTTACTGAAGATGTTGGGTTTAGCATGATGCTGGAAATGTCTGTGATTCCACCAGTTAGCAGACGCACCCTAAGAAAAACAATCTCTTAATAACTGTGAAAAAACGTCATTGAAAATAGGATTAGGAATACCAATTACCTTCAAATGGCCGATGGAAAATTTGTGCAACACGTGATTCCAGCTAGATTTCTTAAAGACGGACAGATGGCCAAAGTCATGCTGCAGCCACCCAGCCTGCAACTGCAGAAGAAGAAGTGAAAAAAGCATTAATATATTCAAAACATAATCAAATGTACGCCTGGGTGTAAATATCACTGTCTACTATGGACAACTGGGTGCATTGTTTATTTGCCATGTAATATATACACCCAGGCATTGTACAATATAGTTGCCCAGGTGAAAATAGCATCTGCCTTAATTTATAGTTGGGCACAGACATGCAAAAGGCCCAACTACCACTCCTATATAAGCAACACAGAGACTTTATAGTTGTGTTTAGCCTATTTTTATTATTGATTTGTGTCTCTTTGTGGTCTCTACACCTCTCTATGTGGTCTTGTGTCTAATTTTGTTACCCTTTTATTTGAGTGACTTTTCAATGTTTTTTTTGTGTGTCATTTTGGTTATTTTCAAGTCATTTCTTCCGTGTCTTTGATGATTCTTTGTGTTTCTTTGTGGTTGTTTTTCCCCTTTTAATAGTCATAGTTTATTATGGAGTATTTGTGTGTCTTTGAAACTGTTTTGCATAACTTTTTTTTTTTCATGTTCCAGTCTTTTTATGTTTCTTTGTGATAACTTTTGAATCTCTTCCACTTTATGAGAACATGTATGATGTTTGACTCACCTGAGCAGTTGCCAGCATGAAGGCACTCAGAAACGTCAGAGTCCAGCTGGTCCCCCAGACCCAGATGATGAGCCAGGCGAGGGCCTCCAGCAGCAGGATGTGACCCAGGTGGAGGCAGAAGAACAGAGGCCGAGCTTCAAACAGACCCTCGCTCTCTGCCTTTGCACGTAAATAATGGAAATCTTTTATGATGGCCGCCTGAAAGTAGAGAAGAAGAAACATACAGGTCCAGCAAAGTTCAACAGATGATGCAAGCAATAAAAAAGTATGCATGCGTGTTGCTATACATGGTATCTATTCACCATGTTGTACCAATAAGACGTGACTATTGAGATGTTGATTTATTTGAAGAATCTGAAGCACATCTCACGTTTTTGTCCCGGTCCTGACTTGGCTCTGTTGCTGCCAGCTCTCCAATGAACAGGGGCTTCAGAAACTTTTGTACATATTTTACGTTGGGATGAAAAGCAGTGAATGCCTCCTGGAAAACAGAAATTAGAAATCTTGTCAGAGAATAATTTAATAACATGTGTACATGTACAAGTCATTATTGGGGTTAAAGTCCCCTCGTAGGTGGTTAAAGTCCCCTACGTGTGCCGTTTTGGTTTCAAGACCCTGGTTCGCGGAGGACACCAAAAAAGTCTTAGAAAGACAAGGTAAACTTAACTATTTGCATTTAGAAATAAAAAAGAGGAATAGTTTTGGCGAAAACTAAAAGGTACCATGGGGTCAGATTATAATTTTCCAAAGGGGGGTTTGTTCAGATGTGTGTATCTCACACTGCACTGTAACTGTGATTCATGTATCTTTGCTTTTAAATGAGTGTTTTTGCCTTGCCTTGCCTTGCCTTACTTTGCCTTACATTTTTTTGGGGGGAGGACTCACTTAGACAGTTTACTTGCGTGAAAGAAGTACTAACAATAGTAAAAGTAAAAGTACTGGTTCTGCATACATATGGGCCCTGTAAATGTTAAAAATATATTTCTAGCTTGTCAATAATGATGCAACAATGTGTAAGCAGCATATTGCTGGTGTAGCCTGACGTGAGGGGCAGGTACTTCAAAGGAACACATGATACATCTTTGAGGTCGTATGATAAAGGATAGAAACCACTAGTTAAATATTCAAAGATGTGTTGGATTTTAAGAGCATAGGACATGAAACGTGAATTTCTCTAGTCACAAAGTGACTATGACCGTCGGATTAATGCAGTGAATTAAAAAGTACTATAGTACATGTCCCTCTGAAATGTGAGGGTGTACTCAGGGCCGCCCCTCCCTACAGGCCAATCACGCAGGCTGCATGGGGCCCCGCCTTGCGCAGGGGGCCCCGCCCAGAGGGCCTCAGCTGCTGTGCGCAGTTCTCCGGTCAGTTCTCGCGCACCCCCTGCGAGAGTGAGAGGTGAGAAGGGGAGCACGTCTGTAACCCGACACCGTTGCAATGAATTGACATCTGACCAATCACGGCTTTGATACGGCCACTAGTGCAGGTGAAGAGATGTCGGTGAAAAGACAGTTTCAGTCCGACGCAAGCAAGAGGGGAAAAAAACAAAACATGAAGAAACTAGAGCATCACTCGAAGGTGGGTTATTGAATGAGTCAAATGTACAACTTGCGAATGTTGTATAAGTCAAATTGCCAATTGCCATATTAAAACATCAGTTGCAATTCACGACATGAAGAAGGCAGTCTCTGCATAGCATATAGGCTAATGGAGATGCAGTTATTTCCAGCATTCTTTATTTAACATTCATTATGTGATGCCTTTTATCTGCTAATGTACAGGAGGAAGCGTGATAAACTGTCTGTCTAGTTGGCTTACATAACAGTTAAAGTTTACAGCTTACAAAACATGGAGCATGTTTCCCCTTTTATTCCTTTTTATGTCAATTTGCACATTTCATGGTGATGCTCAGCCCTCCCCTTAACTCCTAACAGTCATTATCATGTCAACCACAACACAGAGAAATACTGATAGAAATGTGTGTGTAGTTGTTGATACATTGCTGACAGAGGGAACTATGAATACAGATTTAAGAAATATCATATAATTTATAACTAAATTATAATAAAATAATATAGTATTTATATTATTGAATTGATTATGATTATTATTAGTAGTAGAAGTAGTTTATTTGCATTCATTATATTTTAATCTTTTTGAGGCTAGTATTTGGCAGGAAATGCAGACGTACATGCACATTTACCATTTACCTCACTGTATACAAAAGTAACTGTGTTGATACTAATAATAAACAGAAATTATATTTGCAAAGTAGCCTACTTTGTTTCCAAAAAAATGTGTTTCACTCCTGTCGGTTGGGGGGGGGGCTCATCTCACAATGTCGCTTGGGGCCCCAAGTTGGCCAGGGGCAGCCCTGGGTGTACTGTAGAAGTAACAAGTATTTTACCTGTTGAACATGTTGAGTTACATTTCCCCCCTGACATGTTTGAACACCACACCAACTGAAGCCACTTATATTCTCAGGTAATATGTTATATTAACCATAACATATATAATAAGTAATTAAAGCAACATATCACCGAGGCGTCCTCTCCTGCGTAGTGGCTGATGACCCGGCTGCCTCCTGGGTGTCTTTTGGCCCACTGTGTGATGTTGTAAACCTTCCGATCAATCACCAGCCACTGGTCGTTCCTGTTGCAGTGGCTCTGCACCTCCTCCCAGGTGTAGACCCCCCCGGCTCTCCCGCTGCCCGGCTCCCCTGCCTCCGTCAGATGGCCTCCACCTCCCATCTTCACTGCTGTCTCTGGCCTGGGTCCACCTACGCACTTAAGTCCCAGTCAATCACAGACTTGACACCTGGATGAAGAAACAGAGGTGTGTTAATCTCCCCTGGGACAGTGTGCAGCGTGAGTTAGGAAGAAGAGGATTTTAACCTGTTGCTCTCTTTAGTTTAACCTCCCAGCCTGTGTTACACAAGTGAAGTCAGAAAAAGAGCACAGCAACATCTTCACTAATAATTGAGGATGAAACTCGACAACAAGCAGGCTGCTGATGAATGCGGATTCAAATGTGGAGTAGCCTATGCATCATTCGTCTGTTTCGACTTTTACCTCAGATTTGCATGTCAAGTGCACATCCTGACATTATAAAACACGCAAATTATCTACTATATATTTAGACTGTTATGAGTTTGTGTGTGACTATTCATCTTCACAGCCGCATATGAAAGCAATAAGTCGAGGTTCATTATAAAACGCGGCTGTAAAACACAGACCCATCAAATCACAGTCTCTCCATTACCGCTGGTTATTGATCGGGTAAACACTGATCACAGATACCAGACGGTAGGCTGTACAGGCCCGTTACATTAACATAAAAAAGAGAAATATGTCACACTTACAGGATCCAGATTTTGGCAACTCTCCCCGGGTTTCAGTCACATTCACACACCGGCTCACTTTATATGATCCCGTTCTTCAGACCCATTTCAAATATTACCAACATCCTAAATTCATCCTCGTGTCTTCCCTAATATTTTCATGGACTCATTCACCCACTCATTTAGAACAACTTCCGAGCCGATCATTCGAGGGTGTTTGGGCCAATGAGCGTACAGTATATCCTGGACCACTGGCTGATGTGCAATGGGCTCAACAAGCAGCTCGTCTGAATATCACACACACTCGTCTGTGCCCTCACATGGAAAGAGTGACTGTTACAGCATCTATCATTATATTTTACATGTATATCATAATCTACAATGTAAATGCGCATTATCACTGCATATAATGTTAAATATGGTGGTAGTGAAGTCTTTACTTTTGGATATTTATTCCATTCTAGTTGGTTGATGATTATTCAGGATTTATTGCATTGTTCTTGATGTCTCCAATAAAATAAAGCTTACTTGGGAATAAAAAGGGTTTCTGTCCTTGAAAGAGAGTAGCTCGTGTTTACAAATAATGATTGAACTATCCTGGGTCATAGAAATAATATATTGAGATTGATCTTGTTTAGTTTTTGTTGTTTTTTTACCAAAATATCTTAAATTCATCTACATTGATTCAATGTTCTAAGAAGAAAATAGTTGCTGCTAAATTAAGTAATATTACGTAATATATTCTGTGGTTGCGAGATATCTTTTTACACATTAAACTACTGAATAGACATGTAGCCATACTGTACCTGTATTTAAAGCTCTCTTGCAAACTCTTGAACTCATACAAATGTTGACAGTCGAACCAAGTCTAGTTTGATACTATTATTAAGATTTTGTAACAACATTATATATATATATATATATATATATATATATATATATATATATTCATTGTTTGCTATGAAATATGTGTGTTGCAGATCCCTCCTCCACCAGCAGATAGTGCAGATGTGCTCCTTTCATCAGACACCTCTTTGTCCTCATTTAACCCCAACGATGCAACAGCAGGTATGATTACAGGCTAGTGTTGCATGTGTGATCCTCATACATGCAATGATGTAATTTAACCCAATAGTATGTTTCATTATTAATTATTTGTTCTTCAATGATAGAAAGTAACCTTTAAAGTGTCAATATTTTTTTGTTTTTTTTATCATTTTAATTGCTTTTCCATATGTTTTTAATACCAGCTGGGTCATGCCGTTCTTAATCTGCATTCAACACATTCACCTCAGCAGTCACAGCCATTCCTGTCTGTCTGCTGCTTACAGTCCTTTGTGTCATTTCAGGGTCGTTTGAATGCGGCGCAGAAATTTGCAAATCAGCTCTTTTGGTCTTCAGCATATCAGACAGGATTATCCTCAAGCAGCGTGCGGACTGTCTCCCTGTTTGTCCGCTTCTTCTGCCACAGCTCATCAGGCTGACAGCACTGCACATCTGACCCCAGCAGCTTTTCCAGGCTTTTCTTTGGTTTCACAACCAACAAACAGGCTGTCGATCAGAAAACAAGCCAGCTATTGTCAGGAATTCAATAAAGTTAGTGTAACAAGTTAAAGACTGAGTTTTTGGAACTTCACATAAGTATTTTCTGTTTTGGGAGGCTTCCAATCTTAAGGCTTCCAAACTGACATATTCTATTCACCACCTGCAATTCAAACAATAATACTAAAACTTAGCATTCATAAGTTTAAAATATGCTTATTTTAGATCAATGGTTTGCAAGTATTATATACAGCAGTGTCAGAAATTGCAATAATACAAATAATGCATTACAAGTCAAATATCCTGCATTCAGAAGTAAAATGGAAGAAGATGTGTTACAGTTTAAAATTAATACTATGTAGTTTAACTTATTAGTAGTGCTCGAGTGCAAAAATACACTTTTTTGCACTCAAGCACTACTGATCTCAAGCAGAATCTTCTCTGTCAGTGTTACCGTTGAAGTATTTATTTGTATTACTGCTTTATTGTATTTATAGTGATGCATTGCTTTATACTGTAGGTATTGTTTGTACCATACTCAAAGTCTATTTTGCAGGATGCAAATGTTCATCCATGATAAATCTAACTTGTGCCCTAACAGCTGTTGCCCTTTTATTTAAAACTTGCTTTAGGCTCATGAAAATGTTGGATCTATTTTGAGCCACAGAGTATGAATATTAGTCTTGTCACATTCATGATAATCTGAACTGCATTTTAATAGATTTAGTTATTTCTGAGGTGGTGAGTAACCACATTGACCTATAAACCTTTACTTTATTATTGGCTTTTGGTGAGACTTTTACTCTTTCACACTGCCCAATGAATAATAACACTTACAGTGTCCTCCTCAGGTTGAACACTGTGAGGGTTAGCAGCAGTGTACAGGTCATTTTTGTGTCTGTTCTGTGTCAAAGCAGAAGGTCACATGACGGCTGTCGTCACAGCTTTTTAATTGGTCTGTAAAAACCTGCTGAAGCTATGTCTGTAGTGTTTGATATAAACCAGTCCCAAAGTTACCATCTTTGGAGGTCCAGGGGACTGCCTGAAGATTACTGTTATTTTACTCAGATGTGTCAGGTATCATTATTAACTTCTGGTTAAGAAGTTCAGTAAAAGTAAAAGTACATGAGAAAAATACTCTATAAATTATTGCATTCAAGACGTTTCTTTAGTAAAGGTGTAATCAGCAAAATATACTTTAAGAACAAAACAAAAGTACTAATTATACATTTTATTGCTACTGTCAGTGTTATATAATATGCTGTTGATATTATTCATGTTTATGCAGTAATTTCTTGTTGTGGCTGGTTGAGGTGAATTTTCTGTATTTTTTAGATTCAGATACATACTTTAGTTGTGGTGCATCATTTTGTGAACATTTATTTTGTATGATGTACATTTGAAATCAATCTGGACTGCACATTTCAGATTGTTTGAGTGGTGAGGTCTTGAAACTTTCTCTCCCTTTTATATAAGTACATATCCATTGATCAAAGGTTGACTGGGACAGAGAATAGGACAAAGTTCTATACCCATACTGTAACATGAACAAAAACTAAACAAAACAAAAAGTAAATGAATTAATGTGAAAATGTATATTTTAGATATATAAATCTACAGCAAGCTTAAGTTTTATGTAGAGATAATAACAATGATAATAATATTAATAATAATAATAACAATAATGATAATAGAAATGCAATATAACTACCTCATAATAACTCAGAAAGATGTTTATCATCTGCAAATAAAATAAAAATATATACCAAATGTAGGTGAAAGGTTAAATAATGTATATTTGAGCATAAAGGTGCTGCATTGTTGTTACAACATCGTTTCGATACATGCACGTGCAATAAAATGTGAGTAGGAGTGAACGTTTTTCATACACAGACACAGACACAAACTAACACACACACACACACACTCTGACCATGTGATGAGAATGCCCCCTGCTCCGGTTACAGAGGGGGGGAGGAGGGAGGCAGCAGTTCAATGTAAACCTTCACACTGATGGAGAGACGCGGTCAGCATCGGGAGGGCAGAGGCAGGCAGTCTGCGCTGCAATTTCCCAAAATGTGGAATTTCTTTCTCCGGCGCGGATTAAAACTCCGGGAGTCACCGTGGCCTCCAATGGGGAGCAGCTGCATTAACTAGTGGGCAGACTTCCATTAACTCCTTTCCTTTGCCGCCGGCCAGGTCACCGAGCTGCGCACGCACTGTGGATTTATCCAGCAACACCCGGCAGCACGAGGGACATTTAACGGACTATTAAAGTCCCAAAGTGGCACTTTTTTCCTGTTCTGATAGAGTGACCGGATCACGTGGACAGGTGCGCGTTATCTCTCTTAAAAGCCTGAAAGAAAGGGTAAGGACTGCAAGACTTCAATTTAAACTGCAAATGCTGCTGTACTTTGTTGAGCTCAACTACAAGAAGCACTATTACTAATACTACAGCCATTAAAACTATTATGTCAAAGTTTGATACTGTTGTTTTCTGATCAAGGCGTAGATGAAGCGATGAAAATTCACCTGACAAACTGCTCTAATATGGCTGCAAGATTGTTAACTGTCTCGGGGGTGGATGGCGTTTGCAGCCGTTGGGCTCATCAACGAGTCAACAGCAGCTCCCACGCTGAGGGTTAACTTGTCACAGACACTACCTCATCAAATGACTCTGTCCTGACTCACATAGGAGTCAGGGGCTGCAGTCATGGGCAACTCCTCCACCAAGGAAGAGGGGGCGCTAGAAGAACAGGAGGGGGCAAAGGATGGCGAGGAATCCGAAATCACAGAGAAGAAGAAAGAAGAGGTGGTGGTGGAGGGAGAGCTTCCACTGGGGGTGGAGGAGATGTTCGAGAGTGGAGACCCTGTGCTGGACTTGAGCTACCGTAAATTCAAGCGCTTGCCGTCAAGAGTCATTGAACTGTTGCATCTGGAGAAGCTGTATGTTTGTGGGAACAGCCTGCGCACTCTGCCCGACAGCATCTCCCAGCTGAAGGGTCTGCGAGTCCTCGCCCTCGACTTCAACAAGATGGAGGACGTTCCCCCTGCTGTGTGTGAGCTCACTAAACTGACTCGCCTCTACCTGGGCAGCAACCGGCTCATGTGCCTCCCGCCCGAGCTGAAGAACCTCCGGAGTCTGCGCTGTCTGTGGGTCGAGAGCAACTACTTCCACACATTTCCCCGGGAGCTCTACGACCTCCCCAACCTCAAGTCCCTTCAGATTGGGAACAACCGTATGAAGACGCTGCCATCTGACCTCATTCGTATGGAGGCTTTGAGGGGATTATGGTTGTACGGGAACCGCTTTGAGACCTTCCCCAGAGTCCTGCTGCGCATGGAGCATTTGGAGATTTTAGATATAGACCGCAACAAGATAACAGAGTTCCCCAGCCTGAAGCGACTCCACAACCTTCATCTCTTCTCCTACGACCACAACCCAGTGGACAGCCCTCCTAGAGTGGGCGGGGAGGTCATCGTGGTCGGGGAAGGCGCTGCGGAGTTCTTGGAGGCTCGAGAGGCCAAGAAAGAGAGACTACGACAGGCCGCAGAGGAAGAGGCCGAACAGTTGGCTCTGGCAGAAGAGGAGCCAGTGATTCACGGCATCCTGAAGAACAGCAGCTCCAACTCAAAACAAATCACTTCAGGGGACGAAGACGCTACTGAGGAAGAGCCTATGACAATTGAGGAGGAGGAAGGGGAGATTCCTGTCACTGAGTATGATGCAGGTGATCTTGAATACAATGAGGAAGGGGTTGAGTATGAGACGGAGGAGCTGATATGTGAAGGAGAGGGGTTTGAATATGAGGGAGACGAGCTGGAGTACGAGAGGGCTCAGCTGGACTATGAGTATGAGGAGCTGGAGGACACAGGGAGGCAAGATGAAGGGGCATGAACATCCCTCAACCATCCAGACTCTGATGATCTGCTGGCAGGCGGAGGTGGATGAAAGAAGCTGACACAAATGAGCCATGCTGCTTATTTCTAATCTACCGTTAACTGTGAAAGTGAATGAGGCATTATTTAACTGTAAACTGACAGCACCGTGACATCTCAATCAGCTGCTAATGACCAAATCAGAGCAGGACTCAGGTGGTGTGTGTGTGTGTGTGTGTGTGTGTGTGTGAGTGGCTGTTTTTGCATTATGTTGTTTTCTGAGTGTGCACAGGAGACCAAGTCTTCCCTTATTAAATATTAATGTTGCTGATGAAGTCAGTGTCAGTTGTTCATGGGAGTATGTCTTAATTGGGAGCCAGTGAACGCACCAGCAAATGTTTACTTCAATGACACTCTGTAGTATTTCTACCCATCACGGTCAGTGTCTGTTTAATGTGCCAGTGCACCTCTGCTCGACTTGCTGCTATTTTTATAAACCGAGACTGTGTGCACATGTAGTTGTGTGTATTGAATTTAGATTTACAAAATATGTATGACATACTTAACAAACCCCCCCCCACCCTTGTCAGTGTTGTGTAAGCAGTCCTGAGAGTGTCAGTGCCAAGAAAGAGAGGGAGACAAGCAGGATTATTAAACGGATGAATAGCTGGGGTGCCTCACCATAAAAGGTAAGTCCATAGGGAGGTTCCAAACATGAAATAGACTCGCAAAAAATCAAGTAAGAGATTTTTCTTTTCAAATAAAACAACCTGATGCCCTTTGCAGGTCAGAGACTCAGGTCCGTCTTGACCTTTGTATACTCCCTTTTTGTCTCGACTGCACCTTTTCTACCTCTGCCTCTCACATGAAGCAAGTCTGGCTCTTGTTCTCCTCTCATCTCGGCACTCATTATTCATGTGGGGCTCGTATGTAATCCAATCCTCTTTCCCTCCACGTATCTTTTTTCTCACATCTCATTCAGTGAAATATTTATCCTAATGCTAAAATATTCATGCTCATGCTCGTGTGGCAGCTTGTCTCGACTGTGCTGAGGGAAACATTTGGAAAACAGACTTAAACTGATGATTGCATGTCTTCAATTCTAAAACATGAAATGCAGGAATTCTCTCTTTTAGACCCCATATTTTGCATTTGAACAGTGAGAACCAGAGGGGCTTAAGTGACATTTGACATTTAAAGGAGAACAAAAACAGAAAATGACCATTCTCTGTCCTGACTTTGTTTAGGGGTATTTGTGTTTTATGCCTATGGCTGCAACTGATCATTTATATAACCTATCAGTGTTGTAATAATTATTGCTTAATTGAGTGATTTTTTAATTTAATATCAGAACATTTTACAATTGCCCTTCACAGTTCCCTTAGAGAAAATGTGTTTCAATTCATACAGGCACAGCAACGCAGCGACCGCACAGTGACACTGCATGCTGATATTTAGCCAGTGTAATGCTAACCATGCTAAATTAGCTATTAGCACCAAACACAAAGTACAGCTGAGGTGGATGGAACTGTAATTAGTTTAGAAGTTATGTGGTGATAAAGAGTTTGACAAAATGAAATGTTGACCTTATAATAGCACTATATGGCAGGCACAAACTGGCTGTATCATAGGTCATTGAAATCCATCCAGTAGTTGTTGAGATATTTCACTTTTGATCATAGTTTGACTGACCAACAATTATATCGCTAGAGCTGCTGGAAGGGCCACATTTCCATAAAGCGTATTATTTCCCTGTTCACCTCAGGAAGAAGTGTAGGCAAATAATCAAACATGATCTACTGTCTACACTTTGCTGAGAACAACACTTACTGCGGTTTTCTGTATCTCTTGTTTTGACACCGTAATCCTGTTTATTAGGATTGTCATACTGATATTCTGTACAGACTGTGAAGTCCACTGAGACAAATGTAACATTTGTGTTATTGGGCTATATAAATAAACATTGATTGATTGATTGATTTATTAGACTCGCATCGACAATGTAAAACCGCTGAGAGTTTCCTCCTCCTCGGCCTGTGCTCGGCTGCTCGCTCCGCAGCAGTGGGTGGCAAAACAGTTTGACACACAGCAGACGTGGATGGGAGTCTGTGCCATATACTCTGAGTCTGAGTATAATTATTTTGCTCATTAGTTTACACTCTCATTCTCTGTAGGTCAGTGACAGTCAGACAGTCAAAGACAAAGCATCATCACCTTCTCTTCCTCTTTGGCTTTCACACCACTCACTACTTCACACATTTGTCTGACTGGCAGCTCACACAAAAAGGACTTCACAAAGAGATGAGAATTTGCCGCTTTTAGACAGGATTATTGTATAACAACACAGACAGTGTAGTGATAAAGGATTTCAGGATTTAATTACAAGGATATGTAATACTGCTATGGTTCTTACTCAAATCACAGCACAAATCACCAGGAGTTATGTGTTAACCAGAGAACCACATTGTATTATAAGTCTTGCAGGTCCCATCTCAGGTGTTCCAAGATCTAACCCCTCAACATGAATCTGTGAAATAAAAGCAGGTCATTTGAGTAAAGGGAACATTTGCATTATGGGAATTTATGTGTGGAGATTGTTTCTGTACCTGTCCGTGTCCCGACGATTGTAGCCGTTGTCCATTTTTGCGCTGACGATTCCTGCACTAGTGTGGCCAGATTTAAACTTTTCCCAATTGGCATCATGACAGAACCTGGAATATAATGTGGACATGTCAACAAATGAAACTTGAATCTTTAAGATTGGCAATATCTGAACAGTTTAAACACACTTACGTGCTTTTATAATGTGTGTTAAAGTGTGAACCATCAAAAGGTGTCGTAGGCAAAGCCTGGTTGTTTGGAGCATTGAGAATAAACCCTGTTGGCTCCTAGAAAACACAACAACATGGTAAAACTATAGGTTACTTACGTAACCCCAGTTCTCAGAGTAACATGAAGTGAGATGTCTCACTATGGGATGCGCCTCATCGCGGAGCAAACAGAAGCATCAATCTCATTACGCCAATCCTGATTGGCTGGAGATCTTGACGTCAGCGTCAGGGAAATCACCCCCTATAAGTAGCTTGCGCCACAACGCATGCGTCATTCAAAATAAGCACCTCTTCTCGCTTCACCATAGCAAGGAGGGCCGTCTGGTGAGACATCTCACTTCATGTTACTCTGAGAACTGGGGTTACGTAAGTAACCTATAGTTCTCATTCATAACACTCCGTTCGATGTCTCACTATGGGAAATTGTAGCTCCCGTATTGCCAGACGAGCTTATCTCGAAAATCACCAAACCAACCAGAACTTAACAGGTAGAGCTCTAACTCAACCAGGTGCCCAGCACTGCTTGAGTCACACTGGGAGCAGAACGTCCAGCCTGTTAGGAGGCAGACAAAAGTGAGCGGCGAGGACCAGCTCGCCGCTGCACCAATGTCTTTGATGGGAGACATCCTGGACAGAGTCCAGAATGCAGCCAGACTCTGAGTCGAAAGAGCTCGCGGACCCGAGGGTGCCTGCGAACTCTGACTCGTATGAGCCCCAAAGCAATTGCTTCCACAGACCAGTGGGAGAGCCGTTGCTTAGTAACAGGCTTGCCCTTATAAGGGTTAGCCCAGGACACAAGGGGTTGGTCATTATGACAAAGCACCCTTGATCTGTCCCTGTACGTGCGTGAAGCACGGGCTGGACACGGCAAATCCGGCCGCTGTTCCCCGGAGGAATACAGTGGCGGGGAGGATGCCTTAATGTCAAATGTGGTACCCGAACCGACCGCCTTAAGATAAAGGCAGGGTCAGGCTTCAACCACACTCTGTTTGCCCTGGGGCAAACTGAGTGCATGAAAACTGTACAGATAGTGCATGAGTGCCACTGGCTCGCTTGGCAGCAGCCAGGGTCAGCGTCATGTCACACTGTATTCAGATTGTACCACTCACGGGCCAAGCCCATAGAGCCAAGCGCTCTGGGTGTGGGTAAAAGATCGCCCCCCCCGCTTGGGACAATATGTCCCTGCGTAGTGGGAGCTGCCATGGCTGCCCGCACAGCAGCTGATATATCTCCGCTAGCCAGTACATAGCTGGCCAGTGCGGAGCTATCAGGATAAGTGTGTGGCGTTGCTCTCTCACTCTGGCCAGAGTTGGGGGTATCAGAGCCAGGGGTGGGAACGCGTACAGAAGGCCCGGGGGCCAATTGTGCGCGAGTGCATCCACGCCTAACGGTGCATTTAGATCGCGCATCGAAAAGAACAGCTGACACTGAGCGTTGTCTTTCGATGCGAACAGATCCACCGCGGCTCTGCCGTAACGCACCCACAGCTGGCTCACAATCCTTGGATGTAGAGTCCAGTCTGCATAAAGTGGTATACCTCTGGACAGTAGATCTGCCCCGAGGTTCCTCACTCCCGGTACGTGCGTCGCTCTCAGAGAGAGGAGACGCCTACCGCTCCATAGGATAAGTTTGCGCGCCAGTGTGTGTAACTGGAGAGAACGCAAACCCCCTTGGCGGTTAATATACGATATTGTGGTCGTACACACAATACGACCACACGAGGACGTGATGTCCCCTGAGGAAAGGCAGAAAGCGTTTTAGGGTGAGAAACACAGCTAAAAGCTCCAGGTAATTTATGTGTGCCCGCTGGAGGTCTCTGCTCCAGAGACCCCTCACCGGGCGACCTTCATAAATACCTCCCCAACCTGTCAGACATGCGTCCGTGGTGACCACTTTCCGTGAAAGGACAGCACCCATAGGCACACCTCGTACTAGAAAAGTCGGGTGCAGCCAGTGGCGCAGTGCCATTACGCATTTCACAGTAACCATCACTCTCCGCACGCCATGGCGCGCGGGGTTTAGTTTTAGGGCGGCCACCCAGCGCTGAAACTCCCTCATGTGTAAGCGTCCCAGTCGTACGACCAGGATAGCTGACGCCATGAGCCCCAGCAATCGCAGGCATGATCTGAAGAGAACATGTTTGCGCAGCTGGAAAAGAGCGAGACAAGCTCTGAAAGCTTTCACTCTATCCGCTGACAAGCGAGCTGAAAAGGGCACCGAGTTCAGTTGTAAACCCAGGAAGAGTATAGTCTGCGCGGGGCACAACATGCTCTTCTCTGTGTTTATTATGAAACCCAGGTTGAGCAGGTGCTTTACGAGGACATTTGTCTGCGTAACAGCCTCCTGCTCCGACTGTGTGAGAAGCAGCCAGTCGTCCAGGTAGGTCGCCAGGCGAATACCCTGTTGTCTTAACGGGGCTATCGCGGCTTCCGTACATCGTACAAACACCCTTGGACTGAGAGACAGACCGAAGGGGAGTACTCTGTATTCATAACAGATCCCCTGAAATGCGAATCTCAGATATTTCCTGTGTGGATAATATACTGGGATGTGAAAATACGCATCTTTCAGGTCGACTGATGTGAACCAGTCGTCTTGTCGCACGAGCCGCAGCAGAGATGTGTGAGTGAGCATTCTGAACTTATATCTTCTTAGATATTTGTTCAGAGCCCTCAAATCAAGTATTGGCCGAATTCCGTTCCCTCCCCGTTTGGAAACGAGGAAGTACTTGGAATAGAAGCCGCCCTGACTCTGCTCGGCGGGTACAATAGATATAGCCCTCTTTTCTAGGAGAGCGAGAATCTCTTTCTCCAGAATATGGGCTGACTCTCCTCGGGCCTGCGAATGCAGAATGCCCGAGAAGCGAGGGGGGGTGACAGCGAATTGGAGTCTGTAGCCCCGTGTTACTGTCTTGAAAACCCAAGCAGATGATGTGAGCATCTTCCACTGCATGCTCCTTAGAGCCAGTGGAGATGTCACATCTCTTCCCCTCTGAGTCTCTATTTGTTGTGTTATGGGGCCCTCTAGTGTCTGAACACAGTGGTGCCCCCTTTCGACAATCCCCACCGACACTGCGCATGCGCATGACGGTGGTGCCTTCACAACCCCAGCCGGCACTGCGCATGCGCGTGGCGGTGGTGCTTTTAAAACCCCAGCCGGCACTGCGCATGCGCGTGACGGCTGTAATCCGCCTTTTGAGAGATGCCGAAGCTGCTCTCAGAAGGGGAACAGTTGACCGGCTGTTTATTGGTTTTATTGTTTTTCTTATCATTTTTTTGAGCTGCGCCCTCGGCCTTAAGCCTGGATGCGTCAGCGGCAAATGTTTAATGACAGAGGAACAAACAGATTTGTGACATGTGTTTCTGCGGACTTGAGGATGGTGTTGAGGCATCTCTCGAAGCGGCGGGAACACATTTAGAGCTGGGGAACCGTGGACTTCCAGCTCTGTCACGGAGGGGAGAAGGAGGGGCTGTCACGCCGCTCGCTTCTTCTTCCTCGCCTGCTGGCCAAAATTCTGGGTTGGCTGCGCCTGAGCTGCAGCCGGAACCGGAGATTTTCTGGGCCAGCTCGCCCTCGTCTCCAGCCTGGGCTGGGGACTCGGGGCGGGCTGCGACCACTGCGTTTTCGGTGTTTTAAACCGAGCAGGGTTCAAGGCAGCTTGGGCGAAGGACTGCTGCTGCGAAGGACTGCTGCTGCGAAGGCAGCGGCTGGACCCTTCGAGGGAGGCAGAGGTGGAGTGCCTCGTCCTCCCTCTTTTTCGACTCACACCTCTTTTGCATGGAAGCAAGAGCGGAGCCGAAAATTCCCTCGGGAACGATGGGCATATCCAGCACATCCTCCTTTTCCCGGTCTGGGAGGTTGGTGAGGTTGAGCCATCTCGCTCTTTCCTGCATCACCATGATCCCCATTGCCTTACCCGTGGCCTGGACGGCGCAGCGTTGGACACGGAGACAGATGTCTGTGACCGCTGCCATCTCGTCCAGAGTGGCTGCCCCCGGGTTACCCGACAGGTCCTCGCAGAGCTCCGCTTGGTAAGCGGTTAGCAGCGAGGCCACATTCAGGGCCCTGGCGGACAACGCTGCGGCTTTGTAGGACCGTTCAGTCATTGTCAACTGAAATCGGTCCGACTTTGCCGGCAGCGTGGGGTTCCTGCTTGGTGACGGGCCCATCCTCGGTAGGAGGTGGGCTGCTACCAGCGGTTCCATGGGCGGCATGCGGAGCAGGCCGAGCTTCTCCATTCCGTCACAGTCTAGGGAGGAGGCACCCTGGATTGGGACCTTGTTGCTGAAGGGCCGGTCTCTCCACGAGACCGACACTTCATCCAACATCTCCGGGAAGACCGGAAGGAGTTGCCTCTTTGTCCGCGCTGCTTGGGGAAAATGTTTCCCTTCGTAGCGGGACCTGGAGGTCTCCTTGGCCATTTCAGGCCACGGGATGTCGAGTCTGGCCGCAGCGCGTTTGCACACGGCCTGCAGGTCCATACTCAGACAGGGCGAAGCTGGTGTGCTTTCGTCTGGGAGAGCAGCCCTCGCTCCAGGCTTTGCAGCCTGAGCCGATGACATGAAGATGTCCTCTTCATGTTCATCCGATTCGGACAGGAGGAACACCGAGGCGTCCTCTTCGTCCTCGTCGTAGTGAAGCTCGAGGACATCCTCCGCGGGTGAGACCATGGTGAGGTCTAACTGAGAGCCCCAGCTCGGTAAAGCGTGGGGTCCCGTTCCCGCGTGTCTTGCCGCCACCGAGTCCCGGCCTGCCAGGGCGCGGGAATCCGGTTCTGCGGCCATCTCAGATACTGAGCCCCAGACCGACATGGAGAGGGGTTCACTCTCTGTGGCAGATGTCCCCGCGTCTTGACTGCCGGCCGGCAGGTCAGAGGACATGGGGGGTTCCTGCTCCGACAGGCTAGCTTGGCGTGCTAGCCGTCGGCGGAGGCTCTTTATGGTGAAGCGGACACAATGTCCGCACGAGCCGGGGTTGTCGATAGCGCCTCGGGCGTGTTCCAGCCCGAGGCAGGACGAGCAGACCTGGTGTGTGTCTGTGCCCGAGATCTTCAACCCGCAGCCGCAGAGTCGAGCCACCGAGTCCCTGACTCCTCTGGTGTGAGGGAGAGAGGCGTCCATCTTGTTCGCCTCGTGGCGTGGAGAGGACCCGCTCTCAACAGGTAAGTTGGGAGAAAAAAGGTGTTACCACCCTGTCCTTAATCTGGAGAAAAGGACGGTGTGGGTCTTTTATTCCCGGAGAATACTGACTGGTGTGGCAGTATGCTCCTTTTAATCCTTTCCTCCTCCGTGGGGAAGAGAAAAGAAAAGACTTCCTCGCTACCGTGGTGTCGGTAGTGAGGGAGCAAGCTAACGCTAGCTTGAAAAAATCAGACCTAGCTTACTTTCCGGGGAAAGAGAGCGGCGAGGTCGATTTCAACAATAACTAGTGTTAGTAATTACCGTCTTCCTGCGAAGCAGAAGGAGTAGCCGGCAAGCGCCCGTCGACCGAAATGGATATTTGGGTTCAGTCTGTGGCAGCGGCGCCGGATTCATTTCAGAAGTGGGGGGGGCAAAAAGTGCGTGTGTATGTGACATAGCCTACTTGCCAACCCTCACGATTTTCGCGGGAGACTCCCGTTTTCCTCCCGGGGTCATATTTATCCCGCATTTCTCCCGATTTCTGACTAAATCTGATTTGTTTCATTCTAACATAACGCACCAAATGTTACTGTTTCCACTCGGACTTCAATACAGCTACACCATTGTTTGGTATCCATGGTAACGTGTCTCTTTAGTAGCGCGAGCAAATGAAAGTCTGAGAGGGTCTTCAGGAGGACGATAGTCAGAGAAAACAGAACAAGAATGGACAACTCAACCCTCTGCTCACTCCTTTCCTGTACATTAAACTATACAGACCAGCCCACATATGACAGCGCAGTTGCTCATTCAATCTCTTCTTTTTTCCTGCTATACGCTCTTGTTTGACAAGCTGAATGTTGACTGGTGTTTGACTGAAGTAAGCTCTGTGAAAAGTTCCAGTTATTAACTCGGTATTTACAAAGCTGTCATCTCCACATTTGGAGAAAGTTACGAGCCGTTTGACAGCAGCACATCTGCATATTTCACAGAAGGCTCGTTTAGTGGTTTTGCAAATAATTAACCACTCTCTGTTTTTGTACCATTCTGCATTGAAGTACCTTCTCTTTGCCCAAATAAGCTTTTATTGGCCCGTCACAATGTCCCGACAACAAACCTCCATGCAGTCGGTACCAGCCTGTTTCGGTACAAACGATGCCGGCGGCGGCGGTTTTGACAGCCTCTGCGGCCGCAGAGCTGCTGCTGGGGTTCATCTGGCTGAGCTGGTTCTATGGTTGAAGGACCAGGCTCTGGAGCTGGTTCTATGGTTGAAGGACCAGGCTCTGGAGCTGGTTCTATGGTTGAAGGACCAGGCTCCGGAGTTGTGGATGTCAGGGATGTGACATTCAAGTTGTTGAATTTCAGCTTAGTTTGACTGTATTTTGTTTTCTTATGCGCCGGTTCTTCTGACATGTTTGCAAGTTTATCTATCTAGGTTAACGGCTGACACACACTGAACAACGTAACACACAACGTAAACAACGTAACAAATAAACACATCTAAGCTTTGTTATTGGTTGTAATGTACATGGATACATTTGAATGGTGTGACAATGTCCTATTTGATTGGATTAAAATGTACATATTCTTCCTGTTATGTCTGCCTGCTGTATTTTACCTAATGCAAAGTGACCTGCTCCATCGAAATCAGTCGCATTGATCCGAAGACACATTTTGAGTTGTATACACTGTTGGAAAGAGGAGATTCCTAGCTTTCTAATGATATCAGGATTGTTTTTGTACTATATTAAGCAAAATATGTCACATTATATAATGACTGTCACCGAGTCATCATTTTGAGAAAAAGGCCTTAAAGTTTCCTCTTCTCTGGATCGATCTGATTGATTATTAGCGGAGCAAATTATCAAAGTAGTACGGAGGGAAGATATTTTCGTTTGGATTACTGGTCTGGGGAAAGCTCGCGAGTGTGTGCGTGTATACCACGTGTGTGTGTTTGTGTATTTTTGCGTTTGTTTCCCGGGGAAAACTTTCAGAAGAAACACCGGCTGTTGTTATGCTTGTTGTGACGTCAAATTACTCCGTTCTCCGCTTGTAATTATGCCGTTAAAAGCTTCAAAGCTGTATTTATCATCTGAATTTGCCGAAACAAGTTTAATATTCTGAAAGCCAAGACTTTGTTTATTTGAAATCAGATGAAAACAAACTGTAACGGACCCTGCGGTGTTATCTATGATTACTATGCCTTACATTCATAATGTCAGCGGAGGGAGGGGAAGCGGCGCTGTAGAAGAGCAGAGTGGCGAGTGAGAGGCGAGCTGTGTTCTTCCCTTTACAATCTTCAAAAATGCATGTAGCTAATGAGATTGAATATAACAATCAACAATAACAAAATATACACAGCTAGATCAGATAGCGTTCTTTTTAGATGCGACTTTAGAGTAGAGGGGAATTATTGAAACGGGATGTGTACAGGGTTCCGCGGCATCCGCTACTGCGAAAATGTGGGGCAGGGCCGTAAAGTGGGGGGGCCAATGGCCCCCTGGCCCCCTCGCTTCCGGCGCCCTTGGTCTGTGGACCGTGAAGCTTGTCCGGCTACCATAGAGATGTGCTCTGAAGCGAGAAGAGGTGTTTGAATGGTGCATGCGTTGTGGCGCAAGCTACTTATAGGGGGTGATTTCCCTGACGCTGACGTCAAGATCTCCAGCCAATCAGGATTGGCGTAATGAGATTGATGCTTCTGTTTGCTCCGCGATGAGGCGCATCCCATAGTGAGACATCGAACGGAGTGTTATGAATGAGAACAACAAATATCTCACAGAGGTTATATTGAGTAAAGGTAAATAATATGAAATATACAAATGTATAACCTTTTTTCCAATGGTTTTAGCAGTTGGTGCATTGCTTTTAGTCTGTGGCGAGGGCAAGCGGGAGGCCTAGAAGAGCAGAGTGAGGCAGGTTAAAGTTAAAAGGGATACAATTCAAATCTACAACTGACTGGAAGCAGATCAATACTGACTCGGCAGGTCAAAGGAGCGATGGCAACTCGATTGAATCCTGTTTTATGAGAGAAATGGCTGCTGCAAACGCTCGGTCTCGCCTCAGTGCCCTCAAACACAAGCACAGAAAGATGCTGTTAAAAGTCATGGCTTCTGGAAAATGATACTATAAACTGCATTCTTTCAAAAGATTGTGTCAGAGTGGATACATGTAAGTTCTGTGGGTCAACCTGCGGAAATAGCGGCCAAATGAAGTCATTTGTCATCACTGTGTGAGTCTGGAGAGGTTCAACCTGAACGAGAATAATGTACACATTGGATAAAGACGGACCACACATTTTAAATAAATGTCGAACCTATAGTGTGATTACATATAAAGAAAAGTAATACTTAATAATAATAATTTATACATTTTACAATTTACCAAACTTACCATGCAGCTTTTGTCCTGAAATGTGTTGAGTTGTAGGTTTGTTCCCTCTGTGAAACCACTCTCTCCTCTTGGAGCCACAGTCACACGGTTCTGTGAAACTAGAGGAAGTGCTTTCTAAATGCATTTACAAACAAACTCCAAACTGCACTCAAGTAAAAGCTTTTCATTGTTATTGGCACAAATGACATTAAAGAAGACCTTATAAATCTTATATTTATATATAACTAACATTTTTAACATTTTACCTTTTGGTGTTTGACGGTGTGGTACAAAAAAGTGTTGGTATTCTGTCTGAGGGAAAATATTCAAAGCAGACAATTAGTAATTACATTCTCAATACTTTTGCATGTTTGACATATCTCAACATCTCAGGCGTTGTTATGTTTCTGTGTTTCACCTTTTCCTCCACAGTCTCTGCCTTTGGGTGAATCCTCAGCTGGTAGAAGCCGCTGTCTCTGGGTTTGTTAATGAGGTTTGGTAAAGACCCCCAGCAGTCAGACCGGACGTGAGGCTGGTAGTGCTGCTTAGTTTGAGTCGTGAAACTGTCAGATAACAGGAGTCTGAGGACAAAAACAACACACCTGTGTTTGAGGAGACAAGCTTTTTGAAGCTAGAGAGGAACAGTTGTTTTATACATGACAGTGGGGATTTCACAGTCAATTGAATCACTTCAGGAAGTTGGTTTACAAGAAAGCAAACACACAACAACCAGTGCTATTACAATTAAGTATCAAGCATTACATTTCATTTAAATTGTCTTTACTTGCCCTGGCACTTACCCAAATTGAGGGTTATCAATGTGGTCCAAACTGGGCCTGTAGAATATGGCTGGTCTCTGATTTGATGTGTAGCCCGTCCCTCTGGGATGTCCGAGGTAAGAGGAGAAGTTTGCAGTGCCTGGCACTGAGACAGTGGTACAAATATTGGCCTTGAGAATCAGTTTAATACAGGTTACTTACAGTGATGAAAAGTAGCCTACATTTACCCAATAGCTGTAATTAAGTACAATTTAGAGGTACTTTTTATTGTCTGTGCCTTTACACTTTAGTCCATAGTAGTCCGCTTCAGTTTTGAAGCAAATACTAGAGAAAAAAACTAGCAGGTTCATATACAAAATATATATAAAGCGAAAATAAGCTACTTTTAGTTTTGGTACTTTAGGTATATTTTGATGCCAATACTTTTGACTAAGGACTTTGACTTTTCTTTGATATTTCTACAAGGTGGTGTAACTACTTTTAGTTACGTACAAGATCTAAGTACTTCGTCCACCACTGGTTATTTATGTATACTCTGAGACTTTCTGACAGGGTCCTTTAATTTGAGATAAAAGAGCCCCCCTCAGCATGCTCACCATAAGAAGTATTTTGTAGTTTGTTTCTGGTCGGTCGTCCCCTGCTGCCTGTCGGCATGACCATCCTCCCCTGCGCAGCCATCTGTGACTGCTGTAATGGAAACCGGCCTCAGTGACAAAAAAAGTGATGGATGACAAAACTCCTCTGGGCATGTGCTCAGCGCTGTAACCACAAACAGAAGCAGCAAACAAAGTGTAACTCCTTTGTTTTTAGGTTTGACAGAAACACAAGCTTTCTCAAGAAGTGATTACTGAGTCTGTAGCTAATATTGCAATAAGTGCTCCCTCTATCACATGCGGTTTGAGAGAGGAGAAAAAGTTCACAGCACAGCAGTACAGCTTCAGATATCTATATATACATCAAATACAAATTATCTTAGATAAAAAAGAAAGCTTCTGAGACATACCTGCATCTCCAGGTTGTTGTTCACCTCTCTGTCTTCGGGTAGTTTGAAGGTAAACATGTTTCTGTTGCTAGGAGATTCAGCACAAGGGGCAGCAACATTACCGCTCAACAGTGACTGCAGTGTCCAATGATTATATGTATATTACAGTTAATAATATCATAAGATAATATTGTTTCCGGTCCATGCTTTTTTTCGTTAACACTGATCCTACACAAGGGGCAGCTGTATTACAGTGTGTTAAATGTTTATATAATATGTGTCCTAAAAAGGGGGTAAAGTAAAGTTCTACCAATATAATGTTGTGTATTGGGAACTTTCTTTTATCGTACATACATTAAACAATATACCTTAACATATCTACATTGTATTTCTCATTCAAATTCATACCTATTTATATTATTTACAGTGCTGACTGTCTGACTGGTTTTAATTTAACAAGTGTCTCTAATTAATAATAATAATAATTATTGCACATACAAATTTGCACAATTAATTATCATCGTCGAAGGTAATTTATATAATTCCTACACCTTATTTAATTCAGCTTAAATAGTTCCTTGACTGTTTTAAAGATTACTATTATTGTATGATGTACAGGTTGTAAAGATTTTAAGTGGCATGATGTATAAATAAAACTGATTTGAATTCAATTTGAGCCGTGCAGTAGCAGAAGTCCTCATCAGATTCCTCATGCGTCCATTGGATGGCAGTGTGATGCTACAGTGGCTCTGACTTCAGGCTAGCCCAGAAAAGATGTGAGGTTATGTAAAAAATGATGGATGGCTAGATATTTGCATGACATCTTGATAAAAATGTCCATCCGAGAAAGGAAGTTATAATCTAGCGCTGTTAGCAGGAGAATGTGTCTGTACACCACACATCTGTACATGCATCTCAAATTGATCTGGAGGATGTGAACATCTGGTGTATTTAGGACACCATGAAAAACTGTCATTTTTCCAGATGCTATATACATATTCTCACTAACTAACCCACCAACAGGAGGGTTTTTGTATTAAATTAAAGGGGTGAAAGAGGGATATCTATACATACTGTAGCCTCAGCTTTATATCAGAGATGCCCATAATCGTAGAACTCGAACACTTCAAAAAGGGTGATTTTCTTCAGTGATTCATTTTTACGTGGGATTTAAAGTATTATATCTAACTGGGGTTTTGCCATAACATGCTGCTCCCCCAACGGATCATTTAATCTGACAAAGCATCATTGCTACATCATCTCCACACATTTCCTTTAATTCTCACTTCCTGTTCCTTCTCTTTCCATCTAATTTACTTAGACTGCTCTGCATCTTCACCTCTGTCACATCACTTCTTGCTCTCTCCATCTGCCCAACGCTGGCAGCCTATCTTTACCAAGCTGTTGCTTCTGTTTCCGTTCCACACTCTTTCTTTCTTGACGTGTTGTCGTGCCAAGCCTGGGACAGTTCATTATCTTTCTCAAAAAATAACTACAGGGGAACGCCTGCATCATTGAAACTGACAGTCTCATTTCCTGCTTCTTTTCTTTAAACACAATGTGCACATTATTGGCATTTCTAATTATAAACTCACAGCGATCCATACAGCAGGAATAGACCAGCCGCCTATTTTCATTCCAGTTAAAGATGACAGCAGATGATTTCACTTATTGGACCAACTTCAGATAGGAAGAGCCCATCAGTGCAAGCACCTGCTGTACTGTTTGAAATGAAAACCTGCATACTCTCCATGTGATCTCTTCAGTACAGCAATATGTGTTTGTTCTGCATTTGCATAATTCACATACAATATGAATGTGCTGTAGCCTGGCCCAGCTATAGGCAATTTATGATCAAATTTAGAATAAAAGTGAAGGAGGGAGGGTGTTCACATTTGAGATACCACTTAGAATACAGAGGGAGCTTTAAAGACTGAAAAAGGTGGGTGCAGTTTTTCTAAAAATAGATGGAGGTGATGCAAGCATGGGTCTCCCGTCGAGTTGATGCGTTTGGCTCGCCTGCAGCCGTCTGTTGTAATTCAGGGAGGGACCAACCCTCGGCCCTGTCTGCAGGAGCTCGGCTGTGCTTCCTGCCCAACTCTGAGCCAGGAGGAGAGTCTCGACAGTTTCTCTGTCGGTTCAATAACCTGTTTCTATGTCTGCCATACAATAGCATGGAATTCATATTTAAAGAGACATAAAGAGACGGCTCAGGCGCTAAGACCCCTCTTTGTGTGTCAGGTCTCGGAGGTGCTTTCTCTGCTTCACTGCCTCTCTGTTCTGGGTCTTATCTCCTTCCTGCTTCCTTTTTGACTTCTCTACTTAATAGGCAAATCTGGCAGGTACGGTTTGGAGTAAATTGCATTGTCATCTTTTTCCATTTCGAGTTTCAGTCATCTTTGGTGCGTGCAAAGAGGCAGGCTGTGACGAGCAGAGGGGGATTCGGGCATGAAAGAAGATATTTTAAGTCAAAACATGTATATTACCTGACATGTACAATATTGACTATTATGTAACTCGATGAGAAGAAGATTACATTAAAGACAAACTATTTCATCATGTTGATGTTGCAATATTGAATGTTTATAATGACACACACACACAACACACACACACACACACACACACACACACACACACCCACACACACACACACACACACACACACACACACACACACACACACACACACACTAGAAATGAAACAAACTGCAATGAGAGTAATGAGTGTCATCATCCTTGAAAATGGGATGAAAGATTTCCTCTGAGTGTAGCATGTAGCTTTGCAATTCATTTACCTTCATGCTGACTAATGTTATGCTCAGAGTAGAAGCGTCCCACTATGCATTTTTTAATTGCACTCAAAGGCAAAAATAACCTTTGCAAATTGTCACCTTTATCAGCAAATGTTAGAACAATTTGAATTTGAATGGTGTCATTACACTCTAATCACTTATATTGCAGTGTAATTACACTGTAATGTGCATTATGTGAGACAAAACATGGCCACAACCATTTAGTACCCCTGTTCACATTTTGCTGTCAGGCTGTTTTTTTATTTCTGGTCTTGAAACCTGACTTCCAATTAGGGTAAGAGTTAATGTAACAGCATACATCATATTTTAAACGTACACAAAATAAGTATGTGTCCAAGTTGACTCATTTAACCCCTTTAACAATTGTCCAACATATAAAATATTAAAAAAATCCCAAGATATTGAGTTTATTTATCAGTAAAAGAAAAACATGTTTCATGACAAAAAGAGAGCATATACTGTAGTCACAATTAGGAGCTTGAAAGTCTACAGTCAGGCTAGAACCTCTGTGAGTACTTGGCAATGATTTGTTTTCTATAGTCATCATACTTATAATATCACAATGACTATATCCGCCTCAATTTAGCAGTTTGTTGGCACTAAATGTATCATTAGAGGATCACCCAAATTATATGAATCTATCCCCTCGAGACCTTGGATATCTTGAATTACAATTTCCGTGGCAATTTATCGGGTTGTAGTCAAGACGTACAAAAATACCAACCTCATGGTGGTACTGAAGAAGAATTCAGAGGATCACTTAAGTCAGTAAGACTTCTGAGGACCATGAAACCATGAAAGGAAATCTATGAAATGTAGAGAACCTACAGAGTAGTTCAGGTGCATTCCCACCCCTAAATTCACTCTGCCACTTTAACATGAAAAAGGCTCGAGTCCCTCTCTATAACCAGTGTTTGGTTTTTGACAACTGTAGAAACATACGACGGACCAGGAAAATGACTTGCTCCTTTTAAGATGTGAAGCTTTCCTTCTAAGATAAATAACAAAACAATTCATAGTTCTATGAGATTAAACACAAATAAAAACATTTATTATATTCCTTATCTGCCAATAAATCCCCCTGAACACCGGTCCTTTAAAGAAAGACCATTTTTCAAAGAAAGACCATTGAATCTCTGTATAGTTCTTTTGTAAAAATGATTCTTTAATATGGAACAAAATCAGAGCTCAGCTCCATGGCTCCGTCCACCCAACACACTCTGTAACACTGATGGGTGGAGGAGAACGAGAAAATCAACCAGTAAGATCACAGTCCGCTCGGCCAAAAAACAGGAGAGGCTAAAAAAACATGGAACGCAAAACCAAAGTGCTACTGGGTTTGACCTCGAGACGCCCTTGCTCCCTTCCCTCCTGACCCAGGATGTGACCATGGGACGCGCCTCTCTGCCGCCCCCCAGGGCTCTGCCACCTCCTCACCCACCTCACCCTTTTCTTCCCCCATGAGGTTGGTGTGAAGGAGGGTAACGGAGGAGCAGAGAGGCGAGTGTGCTGGTCTTTATGCTGAGCGTGCCATCAGCTCTCAGAGGGACGTGAACACAGACAAGACGTCTTGGTTATTATCATGGCTCCAGCGGAAATGTCTGCAGCTCAGTCCCTCTGCTGTTTTTACTCCCCCAGCTTACGTGGTAATCTAATCGTCTTTAAAATGTTGCTCACTTGGTATTTAGATGGAATGTTTGAAGTTTTTGAGGAAATGAGACGAGGTAGGAGGGAGAGGACGTCTGCGGAGGCCGCCCAGTAAGAACCCATTACTATCCTAACACAGGGACATCAACAGAAGTACTACACAGATATGTACAGAGCAACCAAGCAACACATCGGAATACTTAGTAATAAATCTAGTGAGGGAAAGGGAAGGTAATAATAATCCACTACGAATGCACATATCCCACTACTTTTTTTTGTGTGTAGTTGATCCAATCTTTAAGTCTATTCTCTTTCTCTTGCTACAAACGGGGCGGCAGTGAAGCCACCACAACATAGATTTGAGCATCAGGGCTGTGCTTGACATCTGATTATGGCTGATTTGTGTTTCTGCGTGCTGAGCTGGCAGCTGCCCTTCTCCTCGGGGATTGTGAAGAGAGGTGGATAAAAGTACAACTCCGTGAAGAGAAGCAGAAACATGAACAGGGATGAGGATGCTCTTTTTTGTGCTAAATCATTCTCTGGTCCACAGAGTGCTGTAGGAAAAACTAGGTAATGTGCAGTGTGACGGAAGAGAGATGCTAATGCACAAAGAATCACAAATAGATGAGGAAGCATGGATTACTGGGAAATTAGACTCTGGTGGTGTTTGCATTACAAGCTGAATGGGAGAGTAAATGAGAAATTGAGAAGAGGAAGATGAAATCTATACGTGTAGGACGAAGCGTAACGAGGAAGACGAGTGGAAACGAGGTGACACGGAGAGAAGAGAGCTTCTGCCAGCTTCAGCCAACAGTCATCCTGCACCTTAACACACACTGCGTCACATGACACTACACAACTACATCAGAGAGAGGGGTGGGGAGGCACTGCACAGAGAGCACTAGTACTACCATGGACGGACACACATCTAACACACACACCCGCACACACACACACACATACACACACTACTGCACAGGGTCCCAGTCTGCGTTCCACTGCACTCTCCTGGCTGCCAGAACCTTGCTGTGTCTTGTTAAGAAAAAAACAACAAACAAACTAATTAACAAACAAACGGACGAAAAGAAGAAACAACACACACTTTGGATCCCACCGGCAATAATAAAAAAACAAACCAGAAACGAAACCTAGGATATAAAAAGAGCCAGTGGCACCGGGTTTTACAGAAAGCATTTTCTCAATGACTGGCTTTTGAACAGCTCTACGCTTTTTCTTTTAGTCTACCAAGTATATACTATTAACCTTACCAGGCAGCTAAAATCTATACAGTACTGTCATTTTTCATATATTTATAGATATTTATACACTATACAAAGTTGGCAAAAATACATAAATAAATACATTAAATCAGATTGTACACATCACAATTGTGTGTTTTAAGTTAGAGCACTCTTTGTTGAAGAGGTGGGCTATGGCAAGTGGAGAAAGGAGTTGAAGAAACAGGAGTGTTACCCTCGACATCCCTCAAAATTCAAAAGAGTGACCATCAGACTGGGTAAGTAATATTTCAGTGTATGGCATTAGGACTCGATAAGTGTATTGCTTATTACCTACCTGATTAAAATGTCCACATTATGGCAGGAGTTAGAGTATGCTCCAACGGAATCACAATTATATTTACAACCAGCGAGGAAAGAAAAAACAAACATCTTCAGAAGAATTAAAGGATTCATATTCTGAATGTATTCGCAGTGGATCGATAAGCGACAGATAGTGTGTGTATGTGTGTGTTTATTTTCTGACTCCTCGTGGGACTCCCTCAAAAGGATGGTATTACAAATGAAGGCAGGACTGTATTCTATGTCCTTCCTGCAGACAGCTGCTGGGAGTATCTGCTGTATCATATCATGTCTGTGGCGGAGACAGTCCTAAAAGTAACCAAACTGATAAGCTCTGTCCCTGTACTGTACATAAACCCAGCCAGATACACAAGGCTGTGGCATATGGAAAATAGGGGAGTAGGCGTACAGACACCTGCAGGGACTGTTATTAAAAATAACTGGACTACAGCCCTGTGCATTTTCTTATTTGGATGCAGCAGAGGGCCGGACATATGTCTGTTGAGAAGGCAGAGGGCAGATTTTTGGAGAAATCAATCTTACTCTACCTCACAAAACCCCTCATTTCAATACGTCTGCTATATGGGGTTCATAGCACTAGTCCTGGATTTTTCTTGCTGGAGTTTGAAAGTTCATACAAATATCTGATAAAAGAGGAGACGAGCATATAATGTGGCAAGTTCAAGGCAGTGCTTAATCATGAGTTTCCCCCCAGAATAGGAAGCTGAATCACAAGCAAATTGTCTTTCCAGGGTCGGAGTATGACAAACATCCTCCCACTTGGAAATCTCCCACCTCCTTACATGCCCATCCCCATGTATGGCCTCCAGCAGAGCAATAATGACTGCAAATTCAATGAGGTAGGCATCATCAGTGTCAGTGCAGGGCCAATCCTGTCTAACACAATGGCATTACAGTAAATCCCCAAGCCTATAAGCAGACGGGGTGAGATGTGATGCCAAGCGACCGGGCAGACTGTCTCCACAGGGAGGTGTCTTCTTACACAGCCAAAGACCGCTTCAAATTTATAGTAGAAGTACAACAATGTGTCACGCCGTGAGTAAGACAGGCTACAATTTGCGCCACATATCTCTCAGTCCACTTCCTGATAATGTGTCGGGGGGGTAAAGGTATGTGGCAGTGTTGCTACAGCGGGATGTGTTGGGTATCACTCCTTCCCTTTGTTTCTCTTGCCTCAACCTCACGACACCTCCAACAAAAATACAGCGGACATCAAAAGCCCTTATTCAAGAAGGGCAGGTATAATCAGCTTCAGCATCATCAACATCACTGTTATTCATCAACATCATTGTTTTCTTCATCATTTTAAGTGACAAAAGAAAATTCAACAAATATTAATTTTCACCAACGATATTTACATAAAGGTTCCAAAACAGAAGGATTTTCTTATCACATTTTTATAAAGAAATAAACCCAACACAAGAACACCAAGCACATACATACATACACACTGACCGACAGTCAAATGTGAACAGAAAGAAAAATATATTATTACTCGTTATTGTTTTTCATATTAATTTTGTTACCATTCAAATAATGCTTACTTGAACCCTGATTGGGAGAAGTCACATTGGTTTTCACCAGATGCTTAAAACAATTGAAAGGGTGAGTTAGGGGAGGTGAGGTCTGTCTGCGCAGGGTGAGAGCCGAACACGGAATGACCGCACAATGACAAATGTGACCCAGAAGACTTTAGGGCTGACTCAGCGGTCATATGATTCAGCAGAATAAAACGTCAGCTGCAGTCCCTCCAGTATGAGATAAGTACAGCCTGATTCTAATGCAGACACACACAAAGTTCTCTAAGACATAAAGCACAGTTTCCTTTAAATACATATTGCACACACCACAGCAAAGCATGCAGGCACCTTTCCAATAGAGTGAGTCATTGACACTCATCTTATGAAAGCCATATCCATCAATGGAAATGTAATGCCGCAGAATCACGAGGGGGGGAGTATGGCAAGGACAAACAATATCACTCGCTTCATTTAGAAGATCTTATATTTTAAGCTAAATGCTAGTCAGTAGAAATAAAAAAATACTTTAAGTAAAGCATCAAAATATATTTAAGGTACACATAGTAAAGTAGTCAATATGCCGAAGGGCCGATTTCAGAAAAAAATATATTTGATATCACTGTATTTTAACTATTAATGCATCTATCACTGTAATGTTGCAGCTGGCGAAGATTAAGCTAATTCAAACTACTTTATACACTGATGGTTATCTTAACCTATAATAATATATCATAATGTATAAGTCATACTTTGCATTAATTATCTTAATCTGCGAGGTAGCTAACTTAAAATATAATTATCAAATATATGAAGTAGAGTACAAGTCCTTCAAAACTGTACGCAGTGTTGAGTAAGTGTTACTTCCCACTACTGCACAATGGCAATGCTAACGTGCTAATATTAACCAGTATAATGTTTACTATGGCTGTGACAAATTGACTTTTCCTAAAGTAAAAGCAACCTTCAGATTGACCACCTTATAAAGAGAAATCAAAGCACCTTGGTTAAAATGTAATTGAACTCAAGTATCAGTTTAATGAGCCTTAATTCTGTGGCAGAGTTGTGGACAGTGTCAGTCTTCTTGAATGAAACCTCAGCAATCAAACGGTAATTATCCACACCTTCACCGACCAATGACCGGCCAGAGCATGAATCACTGATGAAAAAAAAGCGAGGCTGAACACAAGGAGAGCAGGTACACAGAGTGGAGTTAGCCTGAGAAAAGACATATGCAGCACTGCCATGCTGTATTCATGAGCCCAAGATTGTTGAAGGTCGTTGCTGGCAGTGCTGGTGCCAAAAGAAACACAGCTCCTTAAGAGTTGTTGAGACAGGTGGCGGTATAATAAAACTGGGATTTTGAAATTACTTTCTCCTCTGTACTGTTCGGCTCTGAGCTTACCATCCATTTTAATGGTGTTGCTTTTTGACTGCTGGTGCTGAGAGAATAAAAGGTTTGAGACTTCTGGTTATTTTAAGGAAAGTGCAACTTTCTGGATACCCTGTGATAAATCATATGCCACAGTGTTCCTCTTCTTAGGAAAGTAGAGGCTATAGTACTGTACAGACACATTTGAGAGTTTTTTCAGTCAGTTTCAGATTAAAAAGTTAACTTTGTGACAACGAGGATGAATTGTCACTTGATATCTTTTATTTAAATTAATAAGAATACACGATGGATTAGAATTACCATAGGTAGAGTTTACGACTTTCTTCTTTAACAGTTCAAAAAATATACTTCACTGTTTTACCAGCCCAATACTTGCTGACTTGTCCTAATTTTATGAAGATAATCAATTTGTTAGCTTGATTTTGTACTGATGACATGTTTTAAAGGTCAGCTAAGTAAAAGTGAATTACATTTTAGTATGTTTCCACCTTCAACAAATATGCAGTTAATGTAAAAGAGAGGGGTTTAATCCTCATCTAAATATTGGGTTTCAATAAGGCCAGAATAAATCTGTAAAATGTAAATAATAATTACTATATTGCGATACAAAATATCTTTCCATTGATATTATTTTCACATTTACTTATAGCAGTGGGGTCTTTGGTAACCCAACAAATGATTAAGGTCAATAACTTCTTGTTTTTGCCAAACTGTCACTGCTACAGTAATTACTTAATGGCATTCCACTTAACTTTTGAAAATAAAAAATGACCATGGAATGAATTTGCATTTAAGAACTCTGTAATGCAAAGCACTCAGTACTTTTCTAAAAGCTTCCAGCCTCCAGTGCACCTTTGAGGATCAGTAACAGCGCACTATGCCTCATGTTACTAAAAATAAAGCCATATCCCCCAGTTTACAGGGTCACTGATGACTAAGCGTTGCAAACCCTCGTAGCATAGCAATTTATCTCTCCTTGAGCTACTTGTAATCATAGTGAAAGGAAATGGCAGCGGTATTGTGTTGACTCATCACCTGCACATTCAAACCACGTTCAGTTTTCACAGCTTTACACAGCGATTGCTTCCTGATTATTTTCTTCATTTTGAGTGACACATCTTCATCCCCATCCATCATCTTCATGCCTGCTAATGGAAATGCTTCATAGTTAGTTTTTATTCTTAGCGAGTATTAACTCTGCAAATAGTGAGTCCCTAATGTCCAAGAAAGCAGATATTACTGCGTTCTGACTAACAAATAGGAAGGTAATGTGCTGTGAGACTGCAGGCAGAGGCTGTCAAAACAGTGGGCCCTGCTCCAGGGCTGGCCAATTGTTCTGAAGGGTGCTGGACTGGATCAGTGCAGCACCGAGGCTCACACCAAACACACTGCCCAGAACACACTCGTGGCAAACAGTGCGCTGCCAACACCGGCCTATAGAGACGCTGGATGAGGACTAGCCTGGTGCAGATAAGACTACAATAACATCTCTCTGGTGGTGATCAGGTTCTCATAATCGTAAATCAAAACAAGCAAAAAAGCATTAGATACTATCAAGGGACTGCATGAAATAGGGAATCAAATATACTGCAGGGCCCAAAGTATATAGGTATCATTTTAATGGGGCCAGTTGAAAGTAACTTCAAACGCTGCATTAACAGAAGCAGGGATGCTTCAACTAAAAACAAACAGCTGATTTATTTGCTCGGTGAGTCAGTCAAACATGACAGATGTTCGAAAGGTGGATGCTCATTTAGACATAAAAACCAGGCTGCTACAGAAAAACACAAATCCTGACAGGATTATGCTTCACAAGTCTTGAATGTGAAAACACACACTGTTAGAATAGAGAGAGTACACTAAGAAAGAGTAGACATCTGTGTGAGCAGCTCTTAATGGCTGACAGTATTCATGGTGCTGCTCTGTGACTGTTTTATTTACGTTACAGGAATATCGAGCTGAGCTGAATGTGCGTGACAAGCAGGGCATCTACCAGTACACTCTGTGGTGCTTTCAAGCACACAGGGAAAAGATAATGTCTAATCTGCTTCCACAGTATCTCGCGGTGGTAGATCAGACCATCATCTAATATCACACGAGCTGTCTGGGTCATTCGCAGTGTCTGTGAGTGGCAACAAAAACTCAGAGAAAGGCATGACGTCTTTTTTATCTTTCCGCAATAAAGCATGAATCCACATCTGCCTTGCTGTTTCCAGACATGCACCAGTTGGGGTGACAGGGCCTTCGCAGCAGCCTCCCCCACACTCTGGAACTCCCTCCCCAGCCACGTCAGATCCGCCAACATTCTCACATCATTCAAACAATCCCTCAAAACTCACCTTTTCACTCTTGCCTTCAACTCCTAATCAACTAACCCCTTGCCCTTATTCCTCCTAGCTTAGCACTTTCTACTTTTGTTGTTATTTTGTTTTATTTGCTTGTAAGCGCTTTGAGCACCAGGAAAAGCGCTTTATAAATGTAATGTATTATTATTAGTTGTTCAGCATCATGGACTCACATAGGAGCATCAAGACTGTCAGCGCTCGCTGTGATCAACACTTTGTCTAATAGCACTGTTGTGGTGGCCAGCCTGCGCGTGACAAGCAGACAAGCGTGACCTCTCTATCCTCGCCTGACAATCAAACACTAGCGGCCCGACACCAGGAGTCTGGCAGCTGACGTACACAAACTTGCACATATATTTGTACTCAGGAGTACTGAGGAAAACGGGGAACAAAAAGAGGAGAATGAGAGCCCTACATCACTCCTCTGTGTCCTTCACTTCATCTCCAAACCCTGAAATTACACAGAAGACGTCTCCTCTCCCCAACTGCTGCTCACCCTTTCAGATACTCCTCCCTTAATTTTCACCAGAACTGTAATCATCATCAAAACTGTCATTATCATTATTATTGTTATAACATTTTCAAAAAGTGCAGATAGAACTTCCCTGTGCCCTCGTTCTGAAGGCTGGGCAGTAAAGTAGGATGGGGGAAACAATGGCAGTAAGAAGAGCAAGAAGAGCGCAAGATGAGAAAGAGAAAAGAGAAGAAGATTTCTGCCAAGTCTGAGTCGTGTTGCTCCTGTGAACAAACACACACATACACATAGCAAGAGGCACACATTAACCCAGCACACCTTCAGTCGTGGAGATAGACCTCCAACAGCACATGACCACAAAACAGGACAAAGGTCATAGCATCAATAAACAGACGGAAGTGTGCACAAAACCAAATGCATGTGCACAAACAGCGCAAACTTGTTGCTTCTGTTTTCATCTTAAAATTGGAAGAAGATTTTAAATTGGTTTCCTTTGCTGTGAAAAATGACATCATGGTATCATGTGGGATTTCTTTTTGTTTGGGTCTTTTTCATCTTCTTTTTTCTCTCTCCGTCTCAGGGCTTTTTGTCTGGAAAAATCAGGAGCGATCCATTTCACACGTTTATTGTGTTCCTGCTTTCCCAGTTTTGGAAAGTCCAGTTTTTTTTTTCTTTTTAATCTCTATTTTTGTTGGAGCTACAGCACAGCACCCACAGCACACAGACGACAAGGAGGGGTGGGGGTCCAGAAAGGCTGGATACACTAATATTGTGCCAGAGGAAGAGAAAGAGGAAACCATAAGGATAAAAAGAGGGGAAAAAGAGGGAGAGAAGAGAAAGCAGTATCAACAATTTCATCTCGAGTTTAGCAGGTTTCATCACAAACCGAGTATTGATTGCTTTCCACGACTTCAGCTGAACATTAAAACCACTTTTGAGTAAAAGGAGGAAGGCTGAAATGGACAGGATATAGTACAATTGAGACAGATGACAAGGCGTCTAATGATGAGAAAAGAGGGATGGGAAACAACAGACAGGCTATGGATAGCATACGGTACATTAATCATGGGTATAGGGGGAGTTCTGCCAATCTATTCCTAATATATTAATATGTACATGTACATAATGTACATACTGTATAGTATTGTTTACCTGGAATAGTCATACAATAGGATTATATGAGATTAGATCGTTACTTAAGATTCTGTGATCCCACAGGACTGGCACCTTAAATGGGTCGAGGATTGCAGTGCAGTTCAGAACCAAGGGGTCGACAAAGAAACTGCATATCGGACCTCCACAGGCAAAGTGCATAAGGACAGACAGACATACAGACAGTCAGAAACAGGGGGACCATTGGCAAAGTCGTGAGACACAGAAACTAAGACACAGCTGTATGAAGAGGAGGGAATAGAAGAAGTTAGAAGAGTGGGAGAGGAATAGAGATTTTGAAAGAAAAAGAGTTTAAAGGTTTAAGAGAGCAGATGGCTAATTGTACCCGTGTTTCGCAGCCTGGCAGCAAGTCAGTCTTGTGCATAAGGACAGGTGGGAGGAGGGGGGGGGGGGGGGGTCGGGGGAGTGGGAGACGGAGAGGGGCCGTGGACGAAGCTGGGCGGTGCGATCAGGCCTTGAGAGCGTGCCACTGGGCGACGTTAGTACGCGGCCGAGCGAGCATGTCTTTCCAGTGCTTCACCTCCCCGGGTCCACTCTTCCACGATAGGTAGATCTGAGAGAGGGGAAGGATGATGAAGTAAACTTAGGAATATAACCCTTTTCAGATATGGAGTGCATATTAAATATGGGAACATTAACATTTTAGTCCACATTACTCCTGAAACAAAATACCAGACCAGATTAAAATCAATTAGCTGGATATCTTATTTGATCTTAAACCTCTTATTGTAACAGTTTTGCATAACTTTATTTTATTTTATCTACAAAATATTCTTGCCCAATCAGAACGTTTTAGTTGTTACAACCTGCTGCTTTTAATTGAACTATTCACATCTTAAACTGCACTGTAGCTTTTATCCATGTATTTTTTCTTTTAATGTTTATTTTATTATCTTTTCTTTTTAATGACTGATTTTAAATGCCATTTTCTTAATGTCTTTCATTTTTTGTAAAGCACTTTGAATTGCCGTGTGTTGAAAGGTGCTATATAAATAAACTTGCCTTGCCTTGCCTACAATGGTTTTGTAGGCAAGACCATAATTATGTATAGGTTTTCGCTTTGTGTATCCCTGTTCTTTGTTTTTGTAATTGACAATTGTCATTGCATTTGAAAATGGCCCCTTGATAAAAAAAGGTTAAATTAATAAACATCTCTTTATTTTTAGGTAATGGCATTTTGTCATTTAGACATGTCAATTACATTCATTTTGCCCTCAGTCAGACACGGCAGCACCTTAACGGAAAGAGCCACAATATTTGTGCGATATTTGGCATCAGGTATTTCAGAGGGACTAGTGCTGCGAGCAGGGATGAGTTGAAATGAAAGAAGGAGCGTGGAGTTTTCTCAAGCTGCCTCACATTATGGATTTTGAAACATATTTTAGCCATTGAAACCTCACACCAATTAATCCTTTTTTGTTGTTGCTGTAAGGCCCTGGAGTCTCCACTGGTTGCCTGGCAACTGCTAGAGCAAGTCCCTCTGCTTTCAGTCTTTATGCTAAGCTAACCCGAGTCTCCTGGCTGTAGTTTTAACACATCATTGCAAGGCATAAGAGTGTCTCCCAGAAAGCTAATATGTATGTTTCCTGATGTCAAATAATTACTTTAAAAACAGAGAGAGGGTTAGCCTGATGACAAAATGAAAACAGTAAGTTTTGCTAACACGTACATGTTGTTGTGTAGACCTATAGGTCCAGATTTTTAAACTTTTCTCCAGGAATATTTCTATTCATTGGTCACTTTGGTCAACGCTGGTGAAAAATGTATGTGAGTATAAATAATTCAATTATTAATTACTGGACTGTTCACAATTTGACTGACCTCAGTGGCTATGTAATAGGAGGGCTCTCTGCCAAGGCCATGCCCTATCATACTGAGACTGAGTGAAAAATAATTTGTGTATCCCTCGTGATTGGGATACTTTCCAAAATGTAATGGGTTCTTTCTTGGCCCATGCTACAGCCTTACATGAAACACAGAGTGTTTCCTTAATTCCTGCAGAACAACAGACAAATACACAAACAAAACGGAAAACAAACTCCTTGGAGTTTAAAAGGAGCTGAAGGTGGATATGCGTAACCAAAGGCAACAACACAAAGAGTAATGTGAAGCGTTACCTTTCCGATAACGTCGTTGCGGCTGAGTCTGTCCTTGTCCATGACGGTGATGATGATGGTGGTCTCCCTCAGTACGTGGGCGGCCACTTCAAAGGGGAAGGACTCGTTGAAGATCGGGTTCAGACAGCGCTTCATGGTCACCGTCTTCTTCTTCTCTACACGCTTGTCCTTGTGCATCAGCCACACCTTGACGTATGGATCTGCAATGTAGACGCAGAGCAGTTTACATGATAGCAGGGGCGAACATTTCCATAAAAGGTGCATTTTAGTGTCAGGTTTGCAATTAACCTCTTAATTGTTAAAGTCATGGAAGACAGCAGGGAAGCAGATAGCTAGATAGAGCTCAAGGTCAACTTCTCCCCTGAGCTAGGAAACATACAAATGAGGAAGTATTTATGGAAATAGGGCCTGGGATTTGTACTAGGATTCTGGAGCATTATCATATTCTGTAAATACTAACAGACACTACTGCAGGAAGCAGTCATTTTAAAAAGATAAATGCCACAGAAAGCACAGGGAGACTTGATACTTTAAGAACTAGAACCAGACTGAGCCGACACAGATTTGGCTTGGAGGCTGAAGATCCTCTTAGATATACAGAAAGAGAGCGAGAGCAGGAAAGATAGAGGGCAAGGGAGAGATGCTTGATTTAATGTCACCTTGCTGCCGTAGCTATCTACGGTTCAACTCGGTTTAGGAGCCAGACGGCAACCGTCTCCAGCACGGACAGGTCAGCAAATGTTTGAACACAGAGATGGAGCTTCCAATGTCATGACAAGGGCTTCAGACGGGTGAGCAAGGGTGAGAAAGAGAAAAGATAAAACAAACATACCTGAGGTGCCCCCGATATCCATGGCTTTGAGATTGCGCGCTTTGATGATGTTCACAGTGATGGTGTTGGCAGTGGGATTATAGCAGAGAGACAAAAGCAGGTCTCCCCGTCTCCCCTGAGGAACACAAACAATGAATCACCCAATCAGATTTCATCAGGGAAAATCAAACTCCAGATTACTCACTAGCTGTAATCGTACATCACTGCTCTAACCCTTCATGCCAAACACAGATGGTCCAGTGACCAGGCGGGCTTAGCTGAGCCTGTTGCTCAACCTGACATCTCAAGCTGAGAGCAGTCGACAAATGACATCACACTTTAAATTAAAACTGCAATGAATGAAAACACTGGATTCTTCATCATTTGGGCCTGATGGCCATCTCTCCCTCTCTTACGCTGCCATCACTGCAGGGCTTCAGCTCCTTCCAGAAGGTCTTTATCTGGCCCAGCTCCACCTTGTTGAGGGGGATTGACACCTCTCCGATGGGGTCATTCCTGCTGAAGCGGTCATGGTCCATCACCTGGAGGTACAGAATTCGCTCTCTCACTTTCTCGTAAGGGAAGCCTAAAACAGAGAAAGAAACGGGGAGAGCTAAGTTGCAGAGAGTGAAATAAATATTCTTGACAGTACAGAGAGGGTAATCTGCACTGTGCTAACGGGGAGGAATTTGGCAAAGGCCAAAGTGGATTTTGAAAACTGCAAGACCAGCCAAAAGACTGAGAGGGATCATTATACTCGAGTAATAAGAAATATTTCATTCATGTTTCAAGAGCACTGGCTTCTGTTCTCATTGTGGAGCCTTTTGAACATCATTCTGGCTATTTTACCATTGGGCATTGTCATCCAGGCAGGATGGTTAAAATGAAACAACTTCAGATCATACAGATACTTGTGTGTCTGCTTTTTTCCTCTGCAGTTGCTATGCTCAAAAATATTGCTTTTTTTTAAATAAATGAAAAAAAAAAAAAAAAATCACATTGTTTGTGAATTCTCACACATCTCCCACAGTGCTCCTTGTGGGTTCAGAAATGACTCTTTGTTCATTCAAATGTAATGAAACAATTAAACAAACGTAAGGTTGTCAGTGAGTTCAGAATGGAGTTCCGCAACACTTTGTAATATAAACAATATAATGAGTTTTATTCATGCGAGTCTATCCTAAAGGACAGGATCGATAACACACTCAGAGGTTAGCTACATTAAAACTGTATGCAGGGGGAAACAGTTAGTTGGCCCACAAATGTTTACACATTCATCTTTTAACAGATTAAAGAACATTAATCAGAGCGCATTGACTGATGTTTAGCAAGTTGTTGTGGTTTTTGAAGGGTTGTTCATAAGTGTAAAAATGTTAATAGCACATTTGGAGAAAAAAAACAAACAATACAATTGCAGCATTTCTTCTATAAGCAACTGAATGGAAACAACACAGACCCTCAAACAAGAAGGTTTCGTTCCAGTTCGGGTTGAGGTTCTTCCTTTTGACCTTGGTCTCCAGCTTGTGCTTTTTGTCGGGCAGCAGGTAGATTTTGACGAAGGGATCGGAGGTGCCGGAGAAGTCCTTTGCGGGGAGCTCCTGGCCCCGGAGAACTTTGACGGTGAGGGTCGTGTTTTGGAAACTGTAGCCTATGCTGAACTGGATCCGGCCCAGCTTCTCACTGATGGGCCCTTCACCATCATCATCCTCTGAACCTGGAGACAGCTGCGGGGCCACAAATGTAGGCAAAAAAATATCAAACACATGCAGTAGCAACAGCAGCCACTCACAGGAGAAGTTCAGACCAAGGGCACACACCTCCTCCCACACAGACCGTGACAGAGAGACGCTGTGAGGGGAGGAGATGTTAGAGCATAATTTCTATCAGAGCATACTCAAGCAGCTGCTCTAAGGCAGAGATTGGTCTGACATTAAGAAGACTGAGAGGGTTTAATTTCCTTTCTAATGTTCTTAAGAGGCAGGAGGTGCTCAGATTGTAGATAGGCGAGCTTTAGACCACCCATTCTCCCTTACAGCCACTCTGACTGCTTTATCACTGCTGTGCACTAAAAGGCCACTATCTGATAGACAGCAGCGGACAGAGAGGGGAAAGAGAGAGCGAGAGACAAACAGAAAGAGTGGGAAGGAGAGAGAGAGAGCGTTTCACGAGTGGCACAGAGTGAACGAAAGCACAGCTCAAGGTTGGTGGTCTGCACTCGCAGCTATAGGCTTTGTGGTCACCTCTTTTCTATCCCTGCCTCCTCCTTCTGTCTCTCCTCTTCTTTCTATGCAACAATAGCATTGATTAGAAAGAAGCGTTGGAGGACTTTGAGGGAGATAATACAATCAGTAGCTCACTTTGTGCAAGTTCCTCCATTGATACTTTGGAAGATATCATCTTGGTGGTCTGGTTTGCATGTCACCTCAATCGGAGCATCAACTGAAATAGTTCTTCTCAATGTTTTAGGTCAGAGCTTTAATTTCAAAGAGGAAAAGACTCAGTCACTCAGCTTCTGACAATATGGGTTTTAGAAGTGACAGGCAGCGCAAGTGTGAAATATTCCAAGTCTAATTTATCAAACAGTGTGAGTCACCTTGGATGGCTTGTCTCACTTGATTGCCGCTGTAAGAACTGCCTGTGTTTCTTTTCTGTTCCATTATGGCTCTCTTATTATCACATGCAGCTTTAAATCAACCTGCATGGCTCTAGCATGGAGGATGACTTGTAGTAGGCTACCAAAAATATGCGAATAGTTGCAAAAATCACACACACACGAGTTTACTAAATGTAACTTTAAAACTTCGGGCATCAGTACGTTTCCTTCACTCTTATGGTTTCTGGTTCGGGAGAGAAACTCCCTATGGGAACTTTGGGATTTTATCCCTTTCCGACCATTTAATTGCACACAAAAAAACTATATAACACACTACAGGAAAGGGAACATGTCTGAAAGGGCCTCTTTAAAGCTGTTTTCTGCATTGATTGACATACACAATTATTACAAATAGGATGTACAGTCGTTTTTATGGAAATGAAACAATTTGCCTTTTTCACTTTAATATGTTTAAACTTTTTTTTTATTTTTATAGAAAACTGCTGGAGTGCTCCTTTAAGGTTTTCTTTCACAATTTAGTCTGGCAAATTTCAAAATGTCCCCTACTGTCAACACATCGTATGAAAGGCGAAGAACTGCAAATTGATCCTTCTTACAGTTGTGTTTGTAGCTAAATAAGTCATATATAGTAAGTGATTTCAGGGTGGATAGCATCCTACTTGTAAGACAAATTACCAAAAGTGATGTCCCCTGTTATCCATCTCCAACCCCCTCCATCCCCAACAGTGAGAGTGCAGGGGCAGAGGGGATGTTTATTTAAATGTGTCCAGTCGGCCTGAAACATTGATCATTTATCTGATGTCTAATGTCTGTGCAGCTCAGAATCTATTGCCCTGATCATGTCTCTGAAATATCAGTAGCATAACTGTGCTCTGTATTGACATGGCGCTGCTTGTGGTGCTTTAGTAGCAGTAGACAGATTTGTAATTACAATCAGGGAATTACAAAACGCCTACTGCTCATATTGCTTATTCCTCTGTGCTATACTGTAATCTAAAATCTATTAAATCACGTAAATGAGCCACAATGTTGCACTGGGTGGCATGATCCTCCAATAGATCAGCTGTTTTAGTAAAAACCTTCTTGCAAAGGGAACATTACAGTGTAGAAGTTACATACATTTTTTAGCTTGTCTGCTATTTTATGCTTTTATGCCATCTGTCTGAATATAGTTATTTTCACCCCGTTAAAAAGCTCTGCATTACAACGGTCTCTTTAACCCCAGTTTGCCAAAAAGTACTGTTCTCCAGCTGTTGGTGGATATACCCAGATGGGGGGAAATATATTATAATAAGCCTGCATGTGAGGGGAGCCAAATCTGAATGGTTGAATCCCAAATTTGTTTATCTAGGCAGCCCACAAAAAACTGGCTGGGCTTATTTGACAGTTTGTGGGTTTGGCGAGCAGTCCAGATAGAAAAATACAAAAAAAAGGGTTTTCACAATAGGTACCCTTTGAAGGCTTGGATATTCAGTACATGTAGGTACCAATGTGTATAGCTTGGTGTCACAGATAGAAGCAGAACATATGTCATGTATAGGTGTGGTGGGAGGGTCTTACCATCACCATGTCTCCAGTGAGTGAGTTGGCCAGGTCAGTCACGGACTGGCCGTCGGGGGGTCGGCCCTTGGGGCTGTTAACTGGCTTGTTGCCCCTGAAAGCAAAAACATTGGTTGATCCAGAGGAAACAAAGCAAGGACATGTGCTGAGAAGCTAACTCGTCTCTGGAAAGAGAGAATGTCTGAGCACACAGGGAGTCCAACCTCCACCTGTCTGAAACGACCAATTGAGTCCAAGTTTGCTTTGGATAGATGTCACTTCAAAGTACAGTAGATTATGCTTTCTCTAGCTACCATGAGCGAAGCCAAATAAATCTGCCAAAGATTCCACAGATTAATGGCGGGCACTGTAACTGAGGACATTTGATGCAGTGAATTGTGTTTGATGAAACTTGGAATCTGAGATGACTGTACATATGTCCAGTGTGGCAAACATCCATATCTCTAACAAAAAAGTTACCTCCGACAAGTGCAAACACAGTTTCAGACAGAAAACAAAACCACTTCATTTAATAAATATATTCTCCAATTCCCATAGAGTTTATGATCAACCCATAATTCCCTCTACAGATATTAAGGAGACACACATGTATAAAGACATTTATAGCAACATGACGTCACTTTATGTACAAAAGACAGACATGTATAGCAACGCGTAGAGGATCAGACGTTTCACGGGACAGATGAAGTAGTGTTGATGTGTTTATATCTCAGTTATTAAGAATATGCAACAAAACAAAAAAAATATTAAAAAACTTAAGAGAAAGCAGAGATCTCCCATGGCAAAGCTGGTACTTAGTAAAAAGTTAATAGATGTTAAGTTTAGTTTCCTCACACGAGGATTGTTGAAAAAATAACGTTAAAGTGGGACAAACAGTGTGGGAGAAAAACCTCAAGGTACATACATCATGAAAACAATCACAAAGTGTAAAGAAAGTAAAAGAGAATACATATTATGAGATTAAAGAAAGAATGAAAGAAAGGTAGAACAAGAAAGAGCCCAATGCGAAAGTGTTGGCCAATGTAATGTGACACATTGGACACACAGCACTCCATAGATGACTGGTCAAGGCACATGGAGAGGCTGAACATTGAAACACTGTTAGGCAATAAACGAACAGTAAATAGAGAAATACACACAAATATAGAAATTAGAAGACTCAAAGAGGTTGCAGACACACACAACAGTAGACATAAATCATAAAGACTTTAGATAAGATAGATGCTCAATAAGAAATGTAAGAAATAGAAAAAAGCAAGCGGAAAATTATTAATCTGTATCAGAAGAGATAGAAAGCATTAATAGCATGAACAGTGAGGTTACGGAAACCAAAACCAAACGGAGTGAGATCGTTACAAACACCAGCACATTAGAGAGAAACAGAGCTGCAAGAAAATATATGAAATGAAGGAAGGAAAGCCTGGAAACACAAGAAAGGCTTAGTTTGGTCAGTCTGATAAGTATCAAAGAATAAGAGACGAAAATAAAGGGCTATTCACACACACAATACATCTAACAGAGGCAAAGGGGTGGACATGCTAAAGGGAGAAAAGAGCACAGAGAAGAAATGATCACCAGTTAAAGAGAGCAAGAAACATACATTTTAATGTGGAGAACTCAAAATAAACACAAGATGATATATAGTATGATAGAAAGATAAGGATAAACAGTACAAAAATATAATATCATTGAAAACACAGAAACGGACAAATAGTAAGAACATAGGAGATGCACATTTAGAGTGTCACAAAAGAGGGCGTTGATAGAAATAAAGTAATATAGCTACAAATTATAGAAGTTAACTTTACTTCTAACCTGATTTTCCAATCATTAAGCAACACTCTAAAAGTTTGGACTGGGAACACAGAGGCCAAAGCACAAACTGGCATTGGCTACATGTGCATATATATTATATGCAAGTAGTTGTCACTCCGAGAGTGAAAGCAATGCCTTGGACAGGCCGAAAACAAGGAGCGCATAGAAAGTCTGTCCGTCTGGCCAGCAATCTGCCGAGCGTCTCACTGAGAGAATGTACTTTTTTGTTGGGCTGCGAATTGGGATGACAATTGATGTTGAATGTAATAATGTGTACATTTTTGCTGAAGACAAGGACAGAACTGGGGGGAAATATACTGACAAATAGACAGACAGAAAAAGCAAGCAAGCAAACAAGACAAGCAAACAGACAATCACTGCAACCAGCAAAGGAACCAGAGCGAGACGGGGGGGAAGGAGGGATGTTAACCGTTTCAGGAAGGGAAGGGAATATTCATCAATTGGTGTTAGTTGTATTAGTTGCCAAGGGAGGTAATTACATTTTCAGGGGGCTTGTTAATCCCTTGCACAAACTCTAAACTGCAGGCGAGTTTGAGAGGCGAGGAAGAGGCTGGGTATAATACTAAACCAAGATCTGAGGATCAGCTCGAAAGAGCTCTAAAGCACGGAGAGAGACTTTGGGATTGAAGTAAAGCAAGGCACTTCCCTCCTCCTCCACATCCCCACTATCGATGGGGTAGTGAACGTCTTCAATTATTCATTCTCTTTCATGCTTCATTCAGGGGTTCAGTGCATTCTCAGGTAAGATCTAGTGCAGCCGAGGGATGGCCTTCCTACCAGCCCTGCTCCACAGCACCTGAGCGTCCTCCAGGCTGTTTAGACAAAGCGGCTGGAGCTGCAGATTTGTTGCAGCAAATAAAATACTTCCTCCAGATCATACAGAAGATCATGAATTGGATAAACGAGGATTGGTTTCAGAAAAAGCTAAATTAATTGTGGCAGATGGAGATACTACAACTGCTACATTTCAGTGCCAAGGCTTTTTCAGTCCGACCCTGAGGAGGGTTGATATGGAAATTGACGCTCTAAAGCCTGCAGTTGTCTACAGTATCCAGTGGGAGGCAGAGTGGACTCGAGTTCAGATTCTCCATCAGCTAAGGCACAGAAAGTGGGCTGTTGGCATAGCAACGGCTCTAGAAACACAGACCATACATTTGGGGGTTTGGGGTGTGTGTGACGAGAGGTTGTTGGGCGTCGGGGAAGGGTGTGTTTGGAGGGGTGCAGCAAACAGGCGAACACACAGAACATTAAGGTTTAGGATATATGACAGGTACGGGTGAGAACCTCGCAGACACACACATGGACAGACACATGGAGGCAGGCCGGGCCACTTTGGGTTTCACCGTCCTGTGATACTATCCTTTTTTTGTTACCTGACCGAGGGCCAGCAGCTCGTAGAGAGGGGGAGGGGGGGAAAGACACTCCACTTCTAGGCTGGAGAGAGACGCGAGAAAGAAAGCCCAACCCAGACCCTCTTTTTTTTTTTCACCCCTCTGCAAACATGTCACACCCAAACAAACATGCTCGCCTGGAACCATTAAGTAATGTATTTGCAATGTCTAAGATGCCCACTAGATCTATCATTCTTCAGGGGCCACAGCACACTTCCCAGGATCATACACAGTCAAAACCACAGCAGTGAAGCAGAGCGCTGCTTACATAATCCACATGAAACGCATGTACATTCACACTGGAGTCATTCCTGCTCCTTCACTTCTCAGCCTACGACCAACAATTCTGCTGCGACATAAATATGGATGCTTTCACTGTTAACTAATTACTTCCTGCACGTTGGAACTGGAAATTAGTCTAAAATAGCATCGCTTACTGAAATCCGACTTCACCCAGCAGCAAGGGAGGTGCTAAATGCTGCCTTCTGTGTTTCTGCTCCTTCAAATGGAAATAGAAAAACCACAAGACAATTCAGTGGGTGCCAAAGTTGATCTTTATAAGCGCCGTTATAAGTCTGTTTTCATTTTATTAGAGGTGGTATTTCAGATGCAATGCTTTTGACTTCGGTAGCCGGCAATTGCCCTTTTCACTTTGAAACAGTCCAGCATTGCAAACATGATTACTTTTTAATCCAAAAATGAGCTTAGTGTCTACTCTATCTATACTGTGGCAGTTGAGCCCCAACTCTTTATGGTCTCCCTATAAACTCTGCAGTTAAGCATTCAAGATGTCTCAGAGCTCAATTAAAACAAATAACCCAATCGCACCAGGGAGTTTCCCAACATGAAATCATCAAAACATTTTTTTTAAATCCCATTAAAATAAACAAATCCAAATCAAAGTGTTTTGAATACCGATTAGATCCTCAGATTGCCTGTGATGTGGAGGCTGCTGCTGATGTGCCACCGGTTATGAGGCAGGACACGAGGGTCCCGGGTTAATGCTCCTAATAGATCCCCCTACCCAACCACAATCCATCTATCTGTATGTATGAGATGTGTACCAGCATGTAGTGGCTGCTGGCTAGAGTGCTGCCTTCAGCCCCGCATCACGCATGGATGTGCAGAGTACAATAAGTACTCCCTCGTCCTACTACTCTCTTGGATGGTAGATGGATCTGCTCCCTGAATATTCCCTCATCCTGCCCCGACATATGGACTGATGGATGTTCGAATGCACTCCGCCTCTTTGTAACTTTTCTTTTCCGCCTTAGTGCCATCTACTTTCCCCTTCTCTAAGCACATAAGCAAATGAATCAACATTCCCAGTGTGATGCTAGAATGAGCGGGCGGCCGGAGCCTCGGGGACCGTCTTAAGCAGAGCCCCCTGAAGACTCTGCTGATTAGCCGGGCCGCAAAGCCCCTTTCACAGGAGGGGCAGACTAGCAGAGCATAGCATAATCAATTTACATGTTTATGTACAAACAGATTATATCATCTGGAAGCTTTGTAACAGTCGTTTTTTCTATTATCTGAGAAAACAAAGCTTGAAATTAGCACTTTACACTATAACACTGTACATGTGACCTCAGAATGACTTAACACTTCACTAGCTTAAAGACATATCAACTCCTCCTACTCAGACTAATGCGGTTAGAGCACAAACACATTCAAGACGTTAAATAAACACATTTATATTGATTTATTTAGGTTAAAAGTCACAACCGCCATACGTTATGTTCATTTTTGCCTTTCACGTCAAGTTAAGCAACGTAATAAGCTCATAAATTATGAAGCAATATTATATAGCTCACTTGGCAATTAACAGACACTCAGAAAACCTCGCTGAGTGCATCATGTCTTTGAGGCTGTGATCTATATGTATCGATATCTACAAGATGTATACTGGAATAGGAAGAAAACTCCATTGGCTTACACAAAATTATGTAACATGCATGGGTGAATAATTGAAAGACCACAGGCAAGTGGATTGAATGTTAATGTAGCACGAAGATATGTCCCGCCTCCTCTGTCCTGAACCTCCATCCTCATTGGACCGTTGGCTGTCTGCTCAGAGAGAGATCTAGATTCAAAGCTCTGGGGGATTGAGGCTTCTCTTTATAGCAACACAGGAGGAGAATCTACAGTATACCGTAGGTTCACTGAATCGCAACAGAATTGTATGAGTGAAGACCAATGAGGCATCACGGAGGCACTCGAACATCCTGATACGCTTTCTAAGACGCACAACCTATGGATGATGCCTGGGATATAAACATCTCAGCATGGATCAAAGCAACAATCTTTTGTAATCTAACCTCTGCTATTTTATCATGCGACCTTCACTTCCTCAATCTCCCTTTTAAATGTGAAGCATGGTTTGAAAGTCTCAATCACTATCACTGACGCTAAGGTTGAAACTCTAAGTCAGCTCCTGCCTCACTTCATAAACAAAAGACCACGCAGAACACTTTCATCCAGCCAGCGCACACACAAGGTCAGTGAAGGAGCATCATGAGTATCACGCACTATAGCACCTTCTCATGGCCAGTGGGGAGAACAGTATGTTTGATTGGCTTGCCTTCAACTACTGTATGACCATGCAACAGTGGAGCATTAACACATGGCTGAAGGGCAAAAGAAAGCACCCCCTGTTGTTATTTGTGCATGAAGGACTTCTCATACATGATCCTATTAACCAGATTGTTTGGCCAACTGTCGTTAAAGGTGAGGAGCAAAACTGTTTGAGTGGTGGAGAAAGCATACTCGTTAAAAGTCCAGCGTTTAAACTCCTACTTAACTTAAAATATAAAAGTATTATCAGCATAATATACATAAAGTATCAAATATCAGTAATCATTCTGCAGAAAACTAAATTATATTTGACAATTTTAGATTGCAATTACTGATGCATCAATATGTAAACATCAATTTACTGTTGAAGTCTGGTGTTTACAATATTTACTGTTAATATGTTTTATAAAATACACAAAGTTCTGTTCAAATGCAATTAAATACAGTTTTTGGGTGAAAAGGTTGGAAATCACTGGTTTAATTTTGAACTATGCATTATATTTTAAGGTAACCCATGTTTATTATGTGAAATCTAAATCTGTTCTGTAACTTGACTTTATCTGTTAAATAAATGTAGTTGAAGTTGTAACTTTCACTAATGTAGGGCATCACAGAGCAGCTCTTTGATATTCACGAGCAGTGGAGAGATGTCCCTTTTATGTCAGAATTGATAATGCTAACGCCTGAGAGTCACATCAACTATTCACATTAACTTCAGAGGCTTTTTGTTTGACTGAAATAATTAGCAAGGCACATGCTGTTCAGATGATGCATTTGGTTGAATAAATCCATGAGGTATTACATGTGTGATGCAGGTATGCAGATGAGTGGCAGGCACATAAAGGACATGTTTGATGTGAATACACAGACTGCGTTGATATGAATATACACAGGGAGAGAGAGGGAGACGAATGAAGGCGTAGCTTTGTCTCCGGCTCGAGAGCCCGGTTTGGAATGAGCAATATGCCAAGAGCATGATTGATTAAATCATGGTCAGACATCTGTGAAGTCAGCACTAACACCACAGGGAATGATATACTCCCAGCAAGCTTACACCTTGCATTTTTAATATACTGTGCACTTATGTTTATTTTATATTTAGTATCCAATTAAACGGTGCCTAAATCATTTATAATACATTTGAATTTGTAATCAATGATGAAACAAGCACAATAATGAGTGGCTCCGGTGGAATTAGTTTACTTCTCAGGAGAATTTACTAAAGGGCCGAGACATTTGAAGCTTTCATTATATGCAAATCTACTTTTTTTTTACATCCGAGTTCTTCATTGTTCACAGAGTGTAAGCTGCCAGTCATTCTGTTTTTACTGAAAGAAATTAAATGAACCTCAGGTTAATCTACAAAATGCCACAATGCACTCAATCACCGTTAAATCGAGGCGAGTCCTGCGGGGCCACCGGCTGGACTGAGCGGTTCCCTCCTTCTGTTTAGTCTATTAGTGGATTTCACAAGCCATTGAAGGAGGTTTCCAGGTAAACACCAACTCGGAAAGACAGATGTAATGTGCACAGCAAATTACACAGAAAATTGTACACCTTTGTGGCTCGGCAGGTTTCACACTAATCCTTAGCAATAGAGATAGTTTTGATGTTTTACAAAAGGCGACATTGTTGCTGAAAGAATATTTGACTGCTTGTTTGCAACTCCATGCCGTGTTGACTCAGAAAAGGCCGCAGAAAGCTTCAGGGCAGGAGACAACAATGAGGCAGGCAAACCAAGAGCCAAATATATTTCACAAGTCGTCGTCATAGTGTTACTCTAAAGGCTAACATTTTATCATAAATAAAAAGGTGCTTATTAGTTCAGGGCAGACAGTTTTTGTTATGTGGAGCTTCATACTGCATCTGTGCAGGCCAGATAAGAAAACAGTTACCATCTGTTTTCTAATAGAGCCCTAGTTTAATATCATGTGTCAAATTGATGAAACACTTGTGAATGAGGAATAATTGGTGTGTCGAGTAAATCAGAATTTGTTCGCTCTCCCCTGCCATTTTGTTTTAAGGTGTGTGTCATATTATGTATCTCCAAATTGTCTCCAATTTGTCACAGAATCAAAGTGAGGGTTAAAACGGCCTAATTGGACTGCAGAGGAAATCAAGTGTGTCGCATCTGCCTAAGGCTGGACCAAACGTCGGATTTCACTCTGGCTTTGGTGCTACACACTGATGCAAATAATCAAAAACCACCATCCATTGCCGAAAATTGAACAACACTAGCAAAAGTGCAGTTAAATGTTTTGTTTCACAGGACACGCCCACTGTACTCATTTGTTAGTCTTAAACCGTTCCCACGAAAACATTGTTCCCATTCCTAAAAAGAATGCCAAACTAATTATTGTTGGAGACGCATGCGAGAGTGGTGCATCCTTATAGATGAGTGGAAATATGTTTGGCTTCTAGTGTGTAAGGTGGCTGGCAAGGAAAAGGTTTATTTTTAGCAGCGTGTTTATGTAAGTGACTAAAATGTTCTGGAATAATGAGGAGGCTCTCCGGGCCCCTCGGTGCAGCTACAGAGACGGGACTCTCGGAGCAGCAGAGGGTGATTGTTTGAAGGAAGTTAATGAGCAGGAGGGAAAAAACGAACACAGGAGTAGAAAGGAATTGGATAAAAAAGCATGAAATACAAAAGAAATAATGACAATTACCAATGGGAGGTCTCTGTAAGGCAGGAGTGAAAACACACACAAATAGAGATGAAATGGTGACGGAGAATGTCATTACGATGGGGAGATAATTATCATGGTCAGGAAAAGAAGACCACTGGCATGAGCAAACAATGTTTTATTTGATTCGCAGCCTTTTTTGTATCCCTAAAAGCAGAAAAAAGGATTGGAGTAGCATTAAGAATCTCACTGCTGTGATTTATGAGCTCATTACTGCTTTACAGCTTACATCCAAATTGCTTTATCTCTTTTCTCATCTCATCATTACAGGATTTTTTTTCCTACATTTGGATTCATAGTCAGCTCTTATTTTTATTTCTGTAACAGAGTGTCGATCTCTGGTGCTATTTTAGTAGCAGGGCCGTGGCACAGAGCACTTAAGTGCTGTGACTCACCGAAAACACTACAAAACAAATCTACTCTCCTTAGATTCTGATATCATCTGCCGTTTTTCCTCGATATCATATCCTTCACGTACTTTCATTTGTACACCATCATTCCCGCACACATACAACAGGCACTCTCATAGTTGATCTGGTACCTCTTCTCAGGAGGGGGCTCCTGATTGGCTGGTGGTTGTGCCTGCGCTGTTTCCTGCAGGTCAGGGATATTGGCAAAGTCATCTTGCTCGGCCACACCAATGGCCAAAGCCAGGACCACCAGCTTCCCTTCACTGGCTCCCCATAAACAAATACGATAAAGAGATAGAACGAGAGGCCAGAAAAGTTGCGAAGGAGAGGGAAATCGGTCATAAAGAAGGTTTGGTGCAGGGGGGAGAGAAGAAGAGAGATGTTATTTCAGGTTACAGCAAGAACACAAAGCAGAGAGGCGGCAGGTAAATAGACCGTAGGAGAATAAACAGAAGGAAAAGTTACAGAGAAACGCTCATAAAGGAAAATCTGCAACACCAGCAGTAAGCATTTTGTCCAGGGAAGGATATTAGTAAGAAACCATAAACTAAAAGGTCAGATTATTAATAACGTAATAGTTTTAATGAAGTGGTGCTGACAACAGGTGCAGGCTGTGTTCACATCGTACACACAACAAATAATTAAAGGGAACTGCTGGTGATTATTTAATGATAGTTAATGGATGTGGTATTCAGCAGCGTGCACAGATGTAAAAGGTATGTATTTACAGACCCACACACCACACTCAGAGTAATGATTCTAGTTATTTAACCTGCCTTCTGCTTTCACTACACACTCACCTTTCACATCGAACATGCCTGTCGCCTTTCTCCAGAATTAAGATTGAATTAAGCCTCATTAAGAAGATCTGGACTAATTGTTTCTATTTGAGTGACATAGTATCTTGAGGTGCCCTGTGTGTCACCGTTTTCTGGGTCAGTGCTCTCTCACTCTCCGTGTTGCACTCTTCTCATTTCATATTTTCTATTACGCTACACTCGCTCTCCAAATCCCCTTTCCCCCCCTCATCGCTATCCTCTCCTACCCTTAATTCTCTGTCTCCCTCCCTTCCTCCCGTCACCCACACCCACCGTTCTATAGCTTAAGCCTCTCACTGCGTTACAATACCTCGACTAAGAGCATACAGGGCTGCCAAGCTGTGGAAAGATATCACCCCAAACTTCCCAATTTCATCTTTCTGACATGACGTCAAAAGCTTTTCTTGCTGCACCATAAAGCCTGGTTTAATAATCTCCCTGTTATACTTCTATACTCAAAACTTTTATGTCTGAATGACAGCCACTTTCAGATGAATTTAAAACCCCTACACGGCACCCGTCACAAATGTTCATTTAGAGATTTTATCAATTTTAGCTTTCTATATGAACTGTTTATCCATTACTTTGAACATATGAATTTAACAACTTATTTGAATTGTATATCCATGATCTTTAGCTAATTATCTGTCTGAAGTACTTTTTATTGAGCGAAGGAAGAGCATAGAAAATGTTTTGTGTCACTGTTTATTTCTATTCATAAAAAATAATTATAATAATTATATTATATCATTTTGAAAAATGATAAGAAAAAATAAGCAAATTATTTAGAGAAAGGATTATTCAAAATTAAATTAAACTGACAAGGATTAAATGAATGTTTATTTACTTAACAAAAGAGACCAAATAAATCTAAATCAAAGAATAGGAAGATAACTCAGATAAGGAAGTCTAGGAACATTGATTTAAATCTTATCTTCCTCAGTCTACCTTATCTTCAAGAACTTCTGTAGCTAATTAGCTGAACGCTGTCTTTTTTTTTACTCATTTTAACTTTTTTCATTTATACTATTTTTTATTCTGTTTAACTTCTCTGCTTTATTGCTGACTAGTTTTTACAGCAATAGCAACATGTGGTGTTAATGTGTTACAGCTCACTAAATATTCAGAATGTACCTATAAATTAGATATGGGTTATTTATGAATGGCTATTGGATTGCCCTTCTCCCATCACGTTTTTTTAGTATGAGCATTTACACTCAAGAATATTGGTTAAACACTTCTGTAGATGTGTCTAAAGGTAATGGCGAAGGGGCGAGAGAAGGAATGGACATTAATGACACTAGGTCATTGATTTTTAGCCAAAAAGCTTGAAGACCAATCACCCATGAGATCCATTTGATCAAATGGCTCCAAAGGCAGGATATCTGTGTCAATCACATCAACACACCCACAGAGCAGTGATTCACCCAGATAGGGAATCAGGCCAACATTGAAATTAACTGGCTTGAACAAAGGGTCATGTCTATTACTGGGCCGCTATGCCATCAATCATAAGAGGTGTTGCAGAGAAGCAAATGCATCATAAAGTATGACCTCAACCGCACATTTACGATGATGAGAGGCTAGTTTAGTCGCGTGTGATGGGCAATATTCTCAATGACCTTGGTGGTGGCATGTGCTACGTTACTAATGCTCAGATAGCCAGTGACATTAGCCCAGCTGCGTCATACTGAACTGCCCCGAGAAGCATTAACCCAAATAAAAAAAGAACAAATGGTAAAAAGCTACTGTAAAAGGATTCTGTGCAAAGGGACATGAAACACATGTTGTACCTTGGCAGTGTCCTTCCTCACCCCCTCCCCCCTCCCTCTCTTATCGGCTCTCCCTCCACTCCTGGCCTGGAGTAACAATATGTTGTAGGAGTAATGGTGCTGGTGACATAAGATCAATGCTCCAGGGTTAACACAAACCTACACACAGCTGCTTAACCCTGGTTCTTCCGCTGATGCACCATCACAAGTGGACGGTGTGATACACACACATGCTTACACACATGTCATCAGGCATACAGCCGACACAGCATTAATTTACCATTAGCATAAATGTTTCAGTATCACAGGAGAAAAAAGGTGTTGTTTTAGGAGAAATAACTCATGAACTATGGATTAGGTGTGTCTCCTTTAAGCAGGATATTCAACAGTCATTCCAACGGATGACTATGAAATGGGACGTTTAAGAAACCATCTCATGAATATTGTGAGATGGCACCACAGCTCTGTCCTGTAAAGCCAATTGCAGCGGACAGGCTGACGCCATCCAAACAGATGTTGCTGTTTAGCAGAGCATACAGTGTAAACATTGAACAACATTTCACAGGATAGAAACTGCCCTCAATATCTCACAACTTCCTTGTCATTTTGGAATGCTCATGAAAAATGTGTTTTAGATTGCTCAATAAGAAGCTTTGTAATTCATCTCAACTGATCATTACTACAGCTCTGTAGGTTATAACAAATCATGAAAGCTATCATTGCTCACGATTTATTTATTCATTCAATAAACGCTTTCAGTCGAGATTTGAAAGGATCATAAAGCATATATCAAGTAATATAATCCCCCTATGACAACAACATCTAATAATAAACATAATTTATTATGGATAATATCCCTGTGTGATCTATGACATCGTCATAAATTAGATGTTGATCCATCTCTTATACAACTGAGGGCTTAGAGCAAAAAAAACAAACAGCTTATTTAGATTCATAACTCCATCCTTATTAAAATGTATAATAGATTTCTCATCTCATATGCATAACTTCCTCATTCTGCATTCAAATGATTAGCTGCATGAACTACTGTAAATTGCCTTTCTAACTGTATTCAGAATAACTCCTTGAAAGTGTGACAGTGAAAGCAATGACTTCATCTTGAGCACTTGCACACACACAATCTCAAACATCCGAACTATATATAGAGTTTGTATTTTGAGAAAGAGAGAAGTAATATCCTTCCCTGGATATCAGATACAAAAAAAATTGAAAATAAAACACCCAAAAGATAAGAAACAGAACAGAAAGATAAAAGCAGATCGGTTAGGATTAACAGAGCTACATATTTAACTACTTGATTCTCAGATAAGCTTTATAATAACCTTAAACAAACACATAGAATAGCATAGCAAGTACTTTAAGACACAGATAGACACAGAGGCTTAAGCAGGGGACACCACAAAGACTCCATGAAGACATGAAGTTAGAGCTGAAGAGACTCACAGGAAAGATTTGACGTCCAGGCCACGATTTTTCATCTGGTCCATCGTGTAATCCCAGCTGCCAGGATTCGCTTGTGAGCGCCCTCTTGCTCCACCTCCCCTACAGCGAGAGGCCCCCGCTCCTGATGGGCTGCCCCGAGCACCTCTGGGACCGCCTCTTGTACCTGCACCCCCACCCTCACCACCTCCCTCTCCTCTCCCAGCACCCCCGCCTCCCCCAGGCTGACCAGGTGCTGTGTGTAACTGTCCCAAACTCTGGGATGTTGTGGGGGGGTTGCCGAGGAGAGGGCCCGGCGGGTGGATGAGAGGCTGCTGGAGACTCTGCTGGCGGAGCAGCGTCCGGGGCCGGGTGGGGATGTGCTCCAAAGTGGACGCGTACGATAAGACCGGATCCCCAAAGCTGGGAGGGCAGAGGAGCAGGGAGGAAAGAGAGCGTGAAGAAGGCCACGGCCGGCATAGGATGGGATGATGAGGAGGGAGAGAGGAGTCAGAGGGCACGGAAGAGGAAGAAGAGGATGTAGTAGAGGAGCCGTGGCAACAGGAGGTGAGGTGGTCAGGGGATGAGACGTAGAAGAGAGGGAGAGAATCATCAGATATGAGACATGGTGGCACAGGGCAGAAGGGAGACATGGGAGAAGAGGTCAGGTTGACGTCAGGATAGAAACAGGAAAGTGCATCAAAACAGGAAGTTGGGGGGGAGGAGGAAGCAGGAAGAGTGATGTTGGATGACAAAGGGGGAGGAGCATGGGGAGGTGGAGACAGGAGGAGGAGGAGAGAGAAAGAGAGCACCGTGAGGCAGCAGCAGTAACAGCAGTAGCAGAAATAGCAGTAGAAGGTGCAGCCCGAGTGGTCGCTGTGTGCCGAGTGCTGCTCATGGGCCCGAGTCGGGCAGCAGTGCGCAGTGTGTGAGCGAGCCCTGTGCGTCAGGTGTGTGTGCGTCCTGCGTGTCAGAGCGTGCTGTTTGCGTGAGAGTGTGTTTCGCGTGGGGAGTGGGCGGATGTGCACCGTCCGCACAGGGCCGCGTCGCGCTGTGTGTGTCGAGCGTTTGCAGGTTCCCAGCCTTCTCGTCGAGGGTGTTTTGGTCTGATGAGCGATCCCCATGTCCTCTACTCGTCACTTGACTTGTTCCATCTCTAATAGCCTCTCTTCCTGTCTCTAAGTCTTTTGAATACATGCTGCATCTCTAGAGACATCTCAACAGCCAACCAAGTCCTACAGTACGACTCCCTCCCTCTGTCAGCCTCTCCTTTTCCACTCCTCCCTTCTATTAATGCTGGTTCATTGCCTTTATTACAAATGTTATTGCTTACATGTTGTTTGGATGTCATCACAGTGCACTTACACCAACTTGATTCCTATTTTGTTGGCTCTACAGTATCATGTATCATCTTTGATATATGTATTTCCAAATATATCCTCCTCTCACATCGCTGTGTAACCCAGACTACCAGAATGAGGTCATGAGAGCCACTCACATCAGTTAGATGCAGTTTATTCTGCTCTGCATTACTTCACCTCAGATCATTTAGGCTTTTAGTGTCCATCATACTTAACCGTCACAACTGAAAGGATAAAAAGGGTAATGGAAGGTTTTGCAAAAAGAAAAACAGTTTGTTGGAGAAAACCATAAGAAGAGTGGCTTTTACACAGCGACAGAATGATGGAGGGACCGATGGGACCGATAAGAGCAGAGGGTGACGATGGAGGAGAGACAGAAAAATGGGGTGCGAGACACAAACACAAGAGACATAGACACTTATAGCAGCCTGAAAATAGAATCCAATTATAGACAGGGGGCAAAAAGAAAGATGAGAAGAGAAGGAGGGAATGAGGAGTGAGGTAGTGATGAGCGTAAATGTGTTGTGGAGGAAGAAGTCACAGGCACGAGGTGCGAAAGGAAGGTGCAAAAGCATCACGAAGAACTGAAAATTAACTGTCTCATTCACAACGCGCTGTTTATAGACCCTAACTCATGTCATATGTCTGTGGGAAAGATGCAGTCAGTAACCAGCATGTGGTTCACATTTCAGTCTAAATCTTAATTAAAAGAGCGAGTTCGCACGACATGAGGCATTACTTAAGTCAGTGTGAAAATGAGACTATTTCTGTATCTCGTGTTGGAGAGTACACTTGCAGGCATTGCAGTTCCTCACATAAATAAATCATATTCTCCTGCAGATTCATACATGAGGCTCTATTGTGCAGCAGCTTGCCCACTGTGACAGCTGAAGGCTTGAGCCAGTGTGATACCGCTCCAGAAACTATTGTTATCGTCTCATGATGACGAGGGTTCACCTTTCTTCAGTGCTCAGCTCACACTATGATCTGTGGCCAAAATCTCACCTTGACACCTGAGCTGCTCTTTCCTCCCTGCTGAATGTGACCTGACCCCCCCACTCAGAACTAATCATAGCTGTGGCCGAGGCACAAACCTGTAAGAATATGTCAAATGGAATCATTTAAAGGTGGGGTAGGTAAGTTTCAGAAACCGGCTCGAGTGCACTAAAATTTGAAAGTACACAGCCGAAAAGAATCCGCCCCTTCCTTCAGACTTCCTTACAGAGCATCTCCTCCAACACACATGAACGCGCACATGACGTCAGCAGACTGGTGAAAGTGGCCGCCTGTTGCTGGAGTCATTGAAGTACTGCTGCAATGCACACCCAATGAGGGCACGCCCAATGACGGCACGCCCAATGAGGGCACGAGATACATTTGTGCGTGCACGAGATGGAAGGCTGACCGACAGGGCGGCCCGGCTAAACGGATTGGTTGTACTTTTTACAGTATTACGGCTTCCACAGATGACATTTTTTTATGGATTTTTTGTCAAATCACTTAAGATATTCATTGCTACCGGGATGTTAAGAGCATTCCATGGAATATAACAAAAAGTGTATCTCGAGCCGGTTTCTGAAACTTACCTACCCCACCTTTAATGGATAAATATACAATTTGTATCCTCCTGATACTAATTCCGTTACCTTAACTTGCGTACTGGGTGATACCAGCGCGTTAAAAACATATTTTTAGACTTATTTTTTGGTGTGAAATATTGCCAAATTACTGACTTATTTCTTGCTAACATGTCAGCTGTTTCGGTTCTTTTTCATACTGTATCTGTCGATGGTTACAGATTCACAGTTTTGGATCGGACAGGTTGTGTGGATATGGAGCATGTGTTGTCGTTTTTGTGTAGAGTAATTGAGCAGAAAAATAATATGATAATGAGATATCGGTTCATTGCATACACTCGCATACTTGCTGACACATGATCTTGCATTTTAGGCTATATTGGAGGCCTTTCCAACAGTGGTGTTGGAACAACTCTCGTAATAATGTGTTTTTATTCTGCTGCACAGTCACTGAAACAGTTGTTCTTTCTACCCGGGTTTGAACTCACTCGCTGGGTCTCAATCCTCCAGACTGCATGTGGCCCTGGACGGTCTGCCACCTCCCGGCCTTCACTCCCTCTGACACCATGCTCTTCACGCTGTCACTGCGATAAGGACCCCCCCCATCATCCCCATGCCCAGTTGCTGCCCCCTTCTGACCCCCTGACACTGCCCCACTAAGAGAGAGAGACAGGGTGCGGAGGTCCCACAGCAGACAGAAGGTATAGAAGAGGGACAATAACGACAGGCAGAGGAGAAAAAGACCAAAGAGCGTGAGAAAAACAGACACAAATACTCACACAACCATACATAGGAAAATAGATTGAGCAACCACATGGCTAAGGAGGTGAGACAGATCAGTAGTGTGTGAATGGGCAGGTCTAGTTTTCCAGGCCAACAGAGAGGCAGGAGGATGAAAAGGTCTGTGTGGAGTCCAGTGGGGAGAAAGAGAGGGATTGGGGAGAGGAGAGCAGGGAGGAAGAGGAGGAGGAGATTTACAGGCAGCCTGTGGAGGATGGAAAACCAACAACAAGTCACTCCTTTGGGCCTGGAGGACCAATACTACAGCTGCCAGCATTCACTAGTGGCAACATTGTTCTGACGCCAGTGATTTGGGGCTCATTCTCTCATTCATTTGGGCCTTGAGATGTGCTAGTATACAAGGAAATTGAATAGGAGCAACTTAGAGCAACTCGAGTAAGGCTTGTGCTGAAGTGCCTCACGAGAAAATAACTCATTTTGGAAGTCATCCAAAGGGCCATTTGGTTAAATACAAGTGCATTTGCCCCAAAAAACATCAATTACAGTCTATTTTTCGATCCTAATGTCCAATATTTAATTGTTAAAGATCTGCTTGTCATCTGATCACCACTTAGCATCAATAACAGTAAACAGGAAGTAGTGAAATACCTACACCACACAGTAGAAAGGATCATAAGGGTAATCTAATCATATCGACCTCGCACAAAGGTTCAGAAATTAATCAGTGTTTATACTTACAGTAAGAGCACTTGCCAACTCAGATTTCCTTTAAAAACTGGTTTTAGGTTTTGGGTTTAAAATGTCAAATCTACTGAAAGCAGTGATGATCAAAAATAAAGCACAGTAGTGCCCTCTGGTGACATGACTACATTTCATTAAAATGCATGGTGCTCCTGCTCAGGGAGACATCAAATGTGAGGCACAGAGGACGATGTCGTCTGGTGTGTAAGCGAGGAGGGCGGGGGGGGGGTTGGGCTACACTTACATCATGTCGCTCTGAAGGTCACCTTTCACATTTAATTCTGACCAACTGACCTGACATGGATAAGTTATCAATCACAACAACAGCATGGATGACACTGCTGAAGCAACGGTCAACACAAGAGACATGGGCCTCATCCATCGAGCACAAGGTGAACGGCTTTCTGCTTTAAAAAGATGGGAAGACGTAAATAAATGGGACCATGAATCACTAAGAGTATTTACAGGAATATAGCTTTCAGTTAGCGATCCTGCTCCCGTCTGAACTTCTGACAGTAGAAGTGATTTGTAAAAGAAATATAGCCACAAAGTCTTGACATTTTTTTTCATCACGAAGCTGTCGGATTGATCAACTCAAGTATAATATACTTGATGCATACATTTGAAAAATGGTTTATGTCCATCTGACATTTTTAAGTTTCTGTCTCTTGCTGATACAAGGTTTTTAAAGAGCTCAATATTGAAAAATTACAGTATTGAATGTCCAGTCCAATACATCCTTAAACATGCAGATTGATGGTTTCCTGTGTGATGAATGAGGCCCGATGTCATTAGAAAGATTGAAAGCTGCTGATCTCGAGAGAATCTTAAGCAGGAAATAATTCCCAGCTGTGTGTTGGCTGTATCGGCATATTATTGGTTGGAGTCGAGAGGTCGTCCCATGTCTCTCCTACTTAAAAAATATCTTCATAATGTTTCCTATTTTTAAATGAATTTCCGAAAGTTTGCTGGCTCAAACACTACCGATAAAAACAACTTGTTTTAACACTACTGCAGTGAAGAGTTCATTTTTTACCGCTGCAAAGACAGGACCGGCTGAAAAACAGCTCTATGGACAATAAATGACATCCTTGATTTTATTTTTTTTAAATGAACGTCTCAAACACACGCACTAGGGTATACAGCAGGTTTCCTGAGATCAGCAACCATCATCTGCAGGCAGTTTCCAGACATTAATCCATATATCCACCGCCTTCATAAGCACTGCTGCCTCCCTTCTTCAGGCAATTTAACACATAGTCCTCAACAACTAGGTCTATTAAAGATGACCAGTTATTAGACAGTGAATCAGACACATGCCTGGTAGCAGGATGTCTGGGCTTAGAGCCTCCTTGCGCCCAGAGGGAGATAGGTATGACCTTGCTACTGCTTTATTGGATTCAATTGCCTCGTGAATGAGAAAAGGACTTTTATTGCATCAAGTAAAAAACACTGTTACCTTATCTTCTGATAGACACACAGTTCAAGTGCTACAGCGTAAGTGCAGTACACATCAGATTTTTATGTTGGGATGTATGTAAACCACAGGTGAACACTGGCAACACACTGCAACCTGGTTTAACGGTCAACCCTCCACAACAACAACAACAACAACCGATCACACACGCAAAAGACGGGGAGATACACAGATTACGAAGAAGGTGGGTTAAAGTATACACCTGTCTTTTAAAAAGGAAAGCTACGAGGGTTGTCCGTCTCCATGGTTACAGCCCCATGGGAGAGAGGTGAGGTTAGAGGTCGGGAGTTAGTGGGACCGGCAGGGCTGTAGGGAGTGGGGGGGCAGCTGAACATGCGCCTCTGTGTTTATTAGGAGGTGACGGGGATGTGAGGAGTAGCGGCAGAAATTAGCCCGGGGAGGTTACAGGGCTGTGCTGCTTTGACGCCGCAGTAATGGCCGAATTGCTGTTGTGGGGATGCTGTAATGTGCGTGTGTGACATTTCCTACACTCACATTTCCCAAGCAGACTATGAGTAATCATTAGTAACCATTTGTGCCCTCCAGTGTTCTGACATCGGGTGGGTTGTTATTATTGCTGTGATTACTATTGTTGATGGAAATCGCATTAAACAACAATTTCAAGTCCAGAAATGTGTGGTTTGTGTATATTGCCACACTGTGACATTTATAGCATGGGCTTTTCTTTTTCAAAACGCCCTTGGCCGAACATCCCCGGTTACTCATGAGAACATTTTCACTCAAGGAAAATAAAAAGAATCAAGATTATGAAACTTGGTTGATTTAATTAGCTGTCAGACATTATAACATCCACATTTAATAGTTCAATTTGATGAGTGGCTTGTGGTGATGCACAACTGGAAAATAGGGTGTTGGGGGTGGAGAGGAACAGGAAGGACAGGACTAAAGGAGAGGAACTAAGGAAGGACACTTGCCCCTGCCTCCTTACAGCCCTGCTCAGGGGAAAACTCTTACCAACCTTGGACCAAGACTCACTTGAGTGTGAGGCGTGGATCTCCATATGGGGCATAGGGAGAAATGTTTAGTACGAACTCCTTGGGTGGATAGGAGCTCCACCTCTGCTGCACTGTGCTGCTGTCATTGTTATTCCAAAAGTCTCTGTCTAGATCACTGCGGCCAAAGAGAGAGACAGGTCAGAGCAACACAACTTTGACGGCCTCGGCACCAACCAGCCAATCGCAGCAGGCGTTCCTGCTTTGATGACATGGCTTAGTTTGAGGCAGATGGTTAGTCTCATACAGCTGCACTGAATGGGAGTTTGAAACAAAACAGGCCCAGATTAATGTCTATTTTTCCACCCGCACTTGACAAATGTGTGGTTAGATTTTAAAATAAGAAAGGGGCAGCCTGGGGGAGAAAAGGCATTCACAAAAGCTTTTTCATAAGAGCAATGTGCTGTAGCAAAGACACAGAGAGATAGAGGAAGAGAGCAAGAAAAGAGGAAGTTATAATCTGATGAATACACACAGCATGTGATTACATTCTGTTCATCTAGCACGGCACCACTGATGAAACACATTAGAGTTAACATTAAGAAGTCAGGCCCCCATCCTCGGCATGAGCAGTGAGAACACATAAACGCATGAGACACAAGGCAGAGATATAAATCGCAGACAGTTAAGTAGAGGAGGAAAAGGTGAGCAGAATCACTGATGTCATACAAGTCACACAGCTGCAGCACAGGGACAGAGCCGGAGAGAAGCCAGTGCACACAGAGAAGAAGTTTCAAGCTGAAATGACAAACTGAGCACACCAATGCTGCTGGAGCCAGTGAGAAAGAAAATGCTAAATTAAGATTTAGACCAAGGGAGCTCAAGTCATAATACATTCACATTGTCCATCTTTAGTGCGTCCGTACAGAAAATGAAAAGTAAACAAAAGACATTCAGAAATAGCTGAGACAGCGGCAGGCTATAGAAGAGAAGGAGTGATGAGCAGGTTAATAGGAGACATTTTGTAGAATGAAGTTTTGTGCTTAGCATTACAAAGCTGACATTTTCTGTTGTTGACCTGTAGCTCTCCTTTCCCAAGAACAGAAACCACTTTATTCTTAATTTGAGCCCTGAAAGAAATGTTAAATCAAAAATATTTCCCAAAATGTTTTTCTCTAATGAAAGCACAACACTTTCAGCATTTTAAGCAATGCAGAGGCGCGGCTAAAGGCCTGCACTTAAGAGACACCTATCTCACAGCCCATAAGATAAGTGGGGCAGGCTCATCCAGCCAAAAGCTTCACAGGTAAGATAATGCAAATGTAATCTATACTGATTAAATCACTAACCTTACGGTTAATGTCTACCCGAACATGCTCTTGTAGAGGTTGTGATCTTCAAGATAAAACTACAGGCCTCCTTTTCCGCCTTGTTTGTTTGTGATGTACATCATGGGAGTCGAAGCCGAACCAAAAAGGAGTTCATTATCACCAAATTAATCTACCCCAACCCGTTACCAGGCACTTACTTGATGGCTTTCTTCTCCCCTCGCCCACGTGCCGAGTCTGGAGTGTCTGCTGTCTCCACTCCTGGCTTATTCCTCTTGCCCTGGAGCCAAGTGGAGGGAGGAGATGAGAGAGAAAGCAGAGAAAGAAAAGGTTAGCTTAGATTTGTCCTTGCGGTGTTTTTGCTTTACTAATTTCAAGTGTAAATGCCTCTCCCATTATCTCAGGAACACTGTGCCATCAGTCCTTCGCCCGGTGGTCTCCTGATTACACTCATCAAAGTCAAATCAAATCTGCTTTTGAGAGCCATTTCTGACTACGATTATCATTCGCACCACCCTGAAATTTACATGGCAATTGCCTCTTTAAGGTAATCCGTTGGGTACTGAAGAGAAGCATCTAGAAAGTCCTGCAGCAACCTGATTTCAAACAGCTAGAGTATGACCTGCTGTAACCATGGAAATAATGGCAATTGAAAGGCTTGGGAAAGTGAGGTCTGTTGGACTCATTCTTGTGGAAAAGCTCATTACAGTTAAAGGTGTTTCACATGTGTCACAATGCAAGTAATCTGTATTGACACTTTTGCTACAAGTGGGACAGGGAGGGGATCAGCCTAAAGCCGCCCTGCTCCACCCCGAACACCACGCATGATTCCTTGAAAGTGATGCTCTGATACACATCAAAAATAGGAGAAGATTCTGCGGCCCAGGAAATGAGTGGGAGGAAACCACACTAAGCTGCCACTTTGGCTTGGTGTGGACAATTGGATATTAAGTTGGATGGCAATTTGCTGTGGTAGGCTTGCTTGTTGTGGATTGAGTGTGAAGCCTAAAACCAGTGATCCTGGACAGGCAACCCTGCTACCACTTTGCTTTTGTAATGAGCCTTTGTTATAAGCCTCAGTAGACCCAGGTAGAGTTCTGCTGCATGTCCTTATTCCTAAAGACAGCATTATCAGGTTAGTGTGTTTTGTTATAGAATAAATATGTTGAATCAAAAGTCGGTTTTGCTGTGGTACAATTAGTTTTTCCATATGCTTGTGTTGTTCATGAGCATTGCTTGCATCCAACATATTGTCAATTCAGTCTCTGGTACATAGCTCTAGCTGATTGCCTCTGAGTTTTTTCCCCATCTTTACTGCTTGGCTCAATTGGTTTGTGTTTATGAAGACAGGTTGAATATGGGCTGTTGTAAATGCTGTGCATATGCTGCAGTGGTCAGAAATATATTTGCTGGCCACACTTTCTCTCGGTGCTAAAAGCCACTTGAGTGGAAGACTTCTTCTACCTGCCTGTTCTTCGTTAAGCCTGTTGGTGGCTGTTCTGGGAAAGGAAAACAAAAGAGCAATCAGAGTTAAGTCTGCAGAATTGAGAATGGTAAAATCCTCTTCCTATATAGCCACCTAGCTCCATTTATAATTAAAAGCCACACAAAAAATAGAAAAACTGAAATATGTTGAAGAATCAATAGTTGTTTGTTGTCTTTTGGTTTTAGATGATTTGTTTGGGGCTCTGTTATTATGCAGATGACAGCATAGAGGCAGACTGGAAACTAGGCGAGAGAAAAAGGGTCTGACATGCAACAAAAGTCCCAAGGCCAGAGTCTGACCCGGGAAGTTGCAGTTTAACGGCATGCGCTGTAACAATTTGGCTTTAGGCGCTCCAAGAGTTTATATTTCTGTGAATAGACTTGTACTGCTGCATCAGTCTCATCTACTCTTGTTGACATTTGATGTTACTATTCATTATGAATGTAGCTAGGTGGTTATGTAGGAAGAGGATGTCCCCATTCCCAACTCTGCAAACTAAGCTCTGGTTGCTCAACATTGTTGCTCAACATGGGTTTTCCTTGTCTGAAACAGCCACCAATGGGCAGGAAAAACAACAGGCAGTCTGGAGAAGATATCTCCCCCTCAGGTGGCTTGAAGCATACGAGCAAGAGTGGCTTGCAATCATATTTCTACCACTTGTGCAACATATGCACAGCATTTACAACTGCCCATATTTAACATGTCTTCATAAACACAAAGCCATCAAGCCAAGCAGTAAACATGAAGAGAAACTCAGAGAGGCAATCAGCTAGAGGTTATACCAGAGATCGAATGTACTCAGATTTATGTAGGATGCATGCAATGCTTATTAATAGCACAAGAGTATAATAAAGCAAGTAGTGCTATAGCCTTGATTTATTTCTAATATTTGCTGTTCTCGATTTCTTTTGAAAACGTATCATACTGGTAATCTGAGTTCAATGTAGTGGTAATACTGGTAATCTGAGTTCAATGTAGTGGTAATTTATAACAATTATAAATTACAGTTTTTCTTTAAAGCTTATATACTGAGCAGGCAGAGTAGACTTCATTATGTCCAGCTAACACGGATATAATTTCCAACTGCTGTCCACACATTGTGGCTCTTGATATTATTAAACCTGCTACAAAGCCAGAGTTGACAATAGCCCTGCTGAACAAAAATGATAAAGCCCACAATGGCACTACTGAGCTAAAAAATGATATCCATCACACACAAGACAACAAAACCACTCATCTGTTGTATAATCATCACCAACCAGAAATAGAAAGATCAACAAATGAATAAACATAGCTCTGACCGGAGCGACTAGTTAAACAGCTGCACACAAGAGATGTGTGTTAATCAAACGCATACTTGTAGATTAACAGTGTCTTTATTAACCATCACTGAACAAATCACAAATTGATGGACACAATTAAGGATCTTTTTCGTCTGTTTTCCACTATAATAGCCGTATCGTTGGTCTGAAATCATGGATGAATACATTAAAAGATCCCATTCATGCTTTTCTGGTTATTACCCGTCCCCTTGTGTGTTATGAAGGTTTTTATGCATGTAAACGGTCTGCAAAGTCACAAACCCTCAAAGTACACCCTGTAGCGAGTACAACTCTAACACAGAAAATACCTGTCTATGCTGCCCCAGAACGCCTCGTTGGAGAGTAGAGTGACGTGCCCATACCCAAATGGACCATTCCGTGTAGCTCCTCACACACACACTCTCTCTCTCAGTGGCGAAACTGTGACGTCCTGGGGGGGGGGGGGTGGGTGCTAGTAGAGCCTCGCAGCGGCTAAAACTGTGGTGCGCTTACACTGTAGGTGTGCCGCTTTTGGGGGTACGGGGGGGGGGGGGGGGGGCGGCGGGTGCTAGTGGAGCCTCGCAGATGGGGGTGCCGCAGCCTCCTCAGCATCCCCCCCTTCCCGCGTCCATTCGCGATGTCTCGCAGACCCCAAGCAGCATTCTCATTTCTCATCTGTTTGTCCTTACTGTTGTCAATTTCTGGTTGCTAACGCTATTGTAACACATAATCACTGATGTTCCGCTGTAACAGTGGTGGACCATAGTGGTAGACTCATCAGAACAGAGTGGGCGAGCTGACCAATCAGAGCACAGTGGGCTCATAGGGAGGGGGGGGCAGGAGCTCCAACAAGCCGTTTAGGACAGAGGGTGAATACACATACTATACAGAGATGCTGTATGAGAAACCAATGTGAGTTTGGAAAATTGCACAATGTAAATCTATTCTAGTATACCTCAACAATGGAATTATGATCAGTAGAAATGGCCATGACATGGGACCTTTAAATTGTTTACCCCATTTTGAGTACACAAAGATGCATACAATGCACCACTAAAGCTTCAAAGCATCCACAGGAGGTAGACTTTTCACAATAAATACTGCATTCTTTCTTCAATTATTTCAAGGGATTCAAAACATTCTGGATCTCTGTCATGCGGGAGGAAAGCTATCAAAGGAAACTCATGTATCATTCAATGCTATCGTAACAATTTCAGGAGGGTGGGAAGACAGTGGATGAGCGAGCGTCCAGAGGAGTGAGAGCTGAAAATAGAAATCAACTGTAATGGAAAAAAGAAAAAACAGACGGTCAGAAGGAGAAAAAAACAAGGACAGTGCAGGATGGTGTGAGAGACAAAGAGATGATGGGGAGAGGCAGGTGTGAACTGAGGGAGACAATGAGTGACAGGAAGTCCCCGGTGCATTGGATGTGGAAACCAGAAATGCATGGGCATCGAATCCCATGATCCTCATTTCCATGCACACGAATACACAGCTTCAAACCATATTCTCCACCTTTCCATCAGCTCATTCACAAGAGTAAATGACAAACACTCTGCTTCTATCCTTGGGGGAGGTGTGGAGGCTGCAAGGATCCATGGTGATGAACATAACAAAGCTCTCCATCTCTAAAGATAAGAAGATGCAATAGAGAAGCTCAATACCCCAAATGAGGGTTAAAGCATACCAATGGTGGAGTGAGCAATTTCCCCCTCATCCTCTGCTCAAATACCCTTGAAAATACTTATGTTTAATTTATACCAGACGTCTTTGTTAGGCGTCAACTGGCTTCACATGATTACAGTATTCAGTGCTGTCTGGCTCTGATCCATGAGTTCAAAATAGCTCCAACTGATACAGTGAACCAATTATGAGACAAAGTGCAGCAAGTCTCATTTAGAAGAAAAAAAACAACAACCAACTAACATTTTTTCTTAATCAAACCCCAACAGAGAGTTATAAACGGCATAGAGTCTGAGCAGCAGATGAGCAGGTGTGTCGCAGTGAGAGATTCAACAAAGGGATGGGGCTCAAAAACGCTGGAATTAAGCTTGTATTTATCTGAAAATTTGAAATAATGCTTTATAAAGCTTTCAGCATCAAAAGTAAACTACTACTGTTGGCCAAATAAAAATAGATCGAGCCTCTATTAAAGCCGTTCAGCCTTCAGGAGCACTTTTGTGTTTACTAACATCACTGGTGGAAGTACATCTTTTGCTGCATCAGAGATGTTTAATAATTTAGACTCAGAGTTATTTTAAAAGATTTCCTGTGTTTGCAGTCCAGGTTATAATCTGTATAGTCTTATAATCATTTTCTCACGGTGGCTATTTTTTGCACACTTTATTGTGTTGTCAATGATATTTGAAATTGCCTCCTTTGCCCATTAACAAACCCAAAATGACAAAGTAAAGACATGTTTTTTTAGGAATTTGTGCAAAAAAATCTAAAACTGAAATCGTTCACATTTAAGTATTCAGGTCCTTTGCTGTGGCACTCAACATTTTGGTCAGATGCTTCCTTTTTTAATTATCCTTAAGATCTATTCAACTTGATTAGAGTCCAGATGTAGCAATTGATTAAATTGTTCGGGATGAAAACCAAGCCATGAAGTCCAAGGACCTCCCTGTAGAGCTCTGCCAAACAAGTGTGACGAGGCCTAGATCAAAGCAAGGGTATACAATCAAAAGCTTTGAGTGTTTCCAGGAGCAGGGGGAAAGGTGAAATATGATGGTGACAATATTATGCTTTGGGTAAGCTTCTCAGAGACACTGATCAGAATTCAGGGAAGGCCGAATGCAGCCAAATAGATAGGTCAAACCTGCCTTAGAGCTCACGTGACCTAAGACTAGGGCAACAGTTCCCTTTTCATCACGACAATGACCAAAAGCAAAGTAAGTCAAGTCTTTTCGGGAGAAAACTGACTGTCCTTAAGTGGCCCAGCTCAGAATTTAACATCATAAAACGTCTGTGGAGAGACCCAAAGATTGCATTTCAGACGCTTCCCATCCAATCTGAACAAACTTGAGAGGATCTGCCAGGAAGAATGGGATAAACTTCCCTAATCCAGGTGAGCGAAGCTCATAGAAACTTAACCGAGAACCTGAAGCTGTCACTGCTGCCAAAGGGTCTTCTACTAAGTACTGAAAGAGTCGGAATACTTATGTAAATGAGATATTTTAGTTTTTGATTTTAATAAATTAGCAGACATTTCTAAAAATACGTTTTCACTTTGTTATTATAGGTTATTAAGCATAGATTGATGGGACAATGGCATTTTCTTTTCATTTATAATTACATGTACAAGATAATAAAGTGTGCAAATGTAAAGGGATCTGAGGAACATAGATTGTGCCTGAATCCTTTTCTGAAGTTTTAATATGCTGCGTCTATGTTGTAACAAACTTGTTGAAAACTAAATTGCCTTAAGTATGCAAACAGTGATTCAGTGATCCTTTTCAAGGAGGCTCCAGATTATTATTATCATTATTACAGGAGCAAAGTCGCATGTTATATTGCGACAGTCTGTTTTTGTGCATATGCCAAATATATTATATATAGTAATATACCAGTTTTAAAAGGCAGATACAAATAATCAGAGAATGCCAACATGTAATTCAATAGAACATGAACAAAAAAACATATTTTTGTCTTTTCCCCTTTTTCTTAGGAACAAGGGTTGGTGAAAATGTATTAAAGTTCATTTTTTTTAACTGAATGAAAGCTTCACACGGTAATTCAAGTATGTTGACGAACAGGGCTGAAATATGCTGAGCCTTCAGATTGAGCAGACAATCTTTAATGAGTTATAAACACTTGCTGATTGCCCTAATAACCACCACAGATTTTGGTGTGTAGTTGCTGATTCAGTGATTTGTAAAGAAGTCCCAGTGGATGTATTAAGAGAGGAAGGGGGCCCGCTGAGGCTCCGTTTGAACTGGGCCCAGATTCTTTGCTAGGGGGAGGGCAGATGAGAGAGAAAAGACTTGGACTGCCCAGGGTGATGCTGAGGGTTTTCTTGAAGAATCCAGACATGAGAGGAGACAGAGTGAAACTGAGACAGCGCTCTGTCTCAGTTGGCAGAGCGCTGCCTTCCAACACCCAGCTGTGTTTGTTTGCTGTGAATTAGCAGGCAACGAGAGTCTACATGCTCGCTCAATATTACCCACATCACACCATAATTAGAGAGGAGTGCACTATTAAAATGGTCGTCCGCTGCTAAATCATCAGGCGATCATTCGCTTTCAGCATCTGTCACAACCATTTTTTTTATACCTGTGTTCTCGTGTAGTATTTGCTGACATTGAGAAGCATGTAATCACAGAGACATCAAATTAACATAGCACCAGGAAGACATCACTTAAATGTGACAGGTCGAGGTTTAAGACCCACATTATGTGCTATTACTATAATATTCCCACGGTTGTGACAATTACGTAATTATTGATTAGCACATCTTCTCTCTCCTCTGATAACCATGATACTCTGAACATATGTGAACTCATAACTCCCAGTAAATGCAACCAAAATACTGAAGGTTGTTGATACAAGCCCAACAGGGGATCAAATCAGGCTGTGAATCTGGTCAGGTCCAATATCAACCACAACTATGTCACGGATCAAACAGCACAGGGCTCACATGAGCAGGCAGAGGATTTCTGAATGCCAAACAGCCACTGCTGCTCAAACAGATGTTAGCTGCACCACCTCTGATATCTGAAAATCCCACCCACCACACCACACGAGCCCCTGCTGACAATCATCAGCTCCGCGACACAGCAGCTATACTCACAACGTGACCATTTGTTTGATTTCGCTGTCGTTATGCATTTGCCTCTAATTTCAGAATATGAAACCAAACAAAATAAATCAATTCAGAAGAATACTGGCTGTGAAACCTGAGTAAGAATGTGCTTGTAAAAATGATATTGTCTAACCGGATAATTTAAAAAAATCTCACGCTGATACTTTATAAACATCAATAAGCAAACTTAGCAGGCAGCAGAAAGGGACAATAGCATTGAATGCTTGGTTTTTCCAAAGGGGTTGGATAACAGAAAGGCAAGCAGGAGGGAGGCTTCAGGATGACTGCACATGACGACTTTTAAAATAAAATCCATCGCACTGGTTGCCAAAGTTAAAACACCGAAAGCAACACTCACCCAAAATGTCTTGTCTATTAACCTATGAATCATAACCAAAACTGGCATGGGCCCACTCGCAACTGACACGTGAAGCTTGAGGCAAACATTGGTTCTTATGAAAGCTGACATTGTCAAAGAGTACACTCGGAAGCATAAAAAAATTGCCTTGCTTGTTGTAGCTTTATGTGAAATGAGCATTAGCCACTGTGCATGTTTTTACCTATAAAAAAAGGATTTCTGTGTTGAAAAGAACAACCTTCATAGATTCGAAGTATGCTAGATACAGTATGCATCTATAGGCATCCTATTTGAACATTAACGGGCGTATGCAAATTATTCTGTATACATTCTAATCAAGTGTTCAGGGAATATAGAGCTACCATGGAAAATAACAAAGATCAAGGGAAGTGAGAGAGCGGAGACAGTTTCTGCAACACGAACAGATTGTGTAGCTGCCGCGCCTTCATGGTTGTTAGTTATATATAGAATACATCACACAAATTGTTTTAAACAAGATTAACAGTATTTATGCATTGTCAAATTGTTGCGCATCATCAATAACACGTTTATCATCTTATAAATGACTGCCGTTTATCTCTGTCACACTTTATTATTGTGTACATTAGGCAGCTGTGTTTAATGTGGTTTCACACCAGTGGGCGGCTTACATTTTCCCCAAAGTAAGTCGTCCAAAGAGACTACAAAGAGGCTTAATTAACATCTTAATGCCACTGTGTTACCCCCCGCCACCACACACACTAACGCAAGCACACACCATGAAGTAACCATGCAGGGTAAGATGCACTGATAAGAAATAAAGACATGCAAGAACAGCATCTCCACTTCAATAGAAGCACATCATGTGTGAAGTAGTCCAGTCAAAAAATATAGATTTTTCACTACATATCCAATCTGAATATCTGAAAGGTTTTCAATACCAATTTTCCGCACTATTGTCTCTGACAGCGAGCTAACACTCTCGCTGCAGGGCCCCGCCTCCTCTCACTCAAGCAGTCTGCCTGCTGTCACTCGTCTAATTCACCCGGGTGGATATCATATATTTATATCAGTATTTGTTTTTTTACCAGCACTTTATTACCCAACAAATATGTGACAAAATAAGAGGCTTTTGGACATGTTTACTACCTCAAGAAGAATATTGTTGTGATTAATGCATACAAGTTTTAGATATTGTTAATGTTTACTAAATTCTGCTGTTTTGTGCTACCAGCACGCTAATCTGTTATGTTATTAAAAATCTCTTTTAATTAAAATATGAAATATGTATGCCCTTAATTTTCTGTAAATCTATTTGTGTGCTATTGAAAATACTGTTGAACATGTAATTTGATTGAAATGGAAATTAATTGTCACACATGTACACCGTAGCACACACTGTGAAATAAAGCCTCTGGATTTAACCCACCCTGGTATTTGGTTCAAGGACACCTGCACATTGCCCAGGAGGTGAACTGGCACACTGTGTCAAGTCCCAAAGCACCCGTCCACACTGCATACACGGTCTGATCCAATCTTGATCAGGGAACCCTCAGGGTCCAGAGCAAAGTCTCTGCAGACTGAGCTACGACAACAAGATATTGTATACAATCAAGGAGTCCAGTATTGCAACAACATTGGTGCAAGGAAGTGGTTCACCAAGGCCTTCCCAGGCTCATAAGACCGATATATTGTCATCCTATCCCAGGCCGCCCTGCTCTGAGTCTGCCGCGCGACACTGTCACAGGATGGAAATAAGATCCATTTACAGAAGTGCTCCGGAGAGGACGCAGGGCACTTTCCAAAGTGCTGGCTGCAGAACTACCTTCATCCACAGCTGGAACCCAGGAGTCATTCACTGGTCCATTTACTTCAAAGTGGAATATCAAATATAACAAAAAGACGGTGCTGTAACACTATCCCATTTCTGCACAGATCATTTCCTCCCTGGTTCGTATACGTTCTAACGACATCGAAGAGTAATCTAAGTACAGTCACCTTCTGGGGATTCAAGCAATGCATGTTACTTAAAGTAGAGAGGCATGTGGTGTGAGGAGCCCGCTGCAATGCCAAGTCCTGCCATCTGTGGACCAATAAGTTTCACAGCAGTGTAATGGTGAGCTGAAACAAGTTTCGAGCCAACATCACACTTAAAATATGTGACCTGTGTTCCTGGGTTGTACAAGCACAGGATGATTCAGAAATCAATTAAGTTTAAAGGCATGCAAATCTAAAATAAATCAGTCAAGTGAAGTGGCACTGGGCCGTCCAGCTCTGTCAGACTAATGAGTGGTTGCCTCTCTTTAATCAATCACATTTCATACCACATTATCACAATGACATGCCCTCTATTAGAGGTCAGTGTGCTGGATCTGTGTTCTGTTTCTGCTCACTGAGTGGACTGGTACTGGTCTCGCATCAGTTTACAAATGTTGGAGCTGTGTCTCTGAGCGATTCATTACCTTGAGCCTGAAATGTAGTGGTCATGTACTGTAGACACTGATTCAACTGTTGATGTTTACAGTAAAGTAATGTAGTTGTGAAAATGTAATAGGTACCGTATGGCAGGTAGGCCATCCAGTTATTTTAGCCGGGCCGGCTAAAATGATTGGTCGTGCTTTTTACAGCGCTACGGCTTCTACAGATTACATTTTTATGTATTTATTGTCAAAGCATTTAATGTATTCATTGCTATCGGGATGTTAAGAGCATTCCATGGAATATAACAAAAAGTGTTTCTGAAATAAATTACGTACCCACCTTTAAGTAGAGCTTTTAAGTATCTGTACTTAACAAAGGGTTAAACAGAGTTTTAAATACTATGTTAGTAAAGTCCAGCATTCAAAATCTTATTTAAGTGAGACACAGGGACATAATGTACTATTTTACAACATTCTGTGTTGTGTTAAATTCACGTCTTACAGCCAAAAGAATAGTGCAGATTAAAGTCAAACAAGTAGACTTACATATTATATAAAAAGGAAGGCACACGTTATAATTAATAAAACACTAAGTAAAAACGAATAACAGTATATATCAGTATACCATGGTGAAAAAAACAAAGTAGTAGTATATCTTGGTACCACTTTACAATAAGACTACCCTTATAAAGGGTTTACGAATAGTTTGTAATTCATTTATTAATTAGGTTGTGATATTGGCTACTTAGCTTACTTCGTCTTCTTCTCGCTAAGTAGCCAATACAAGGCTTAGTCATCTTGCCAAATAGTGAGCCTGTGTTGATGTATGAAAACTATGTTAGAACTGGTTTATAAATGGTTCTTAATGATTAATAAAGTGTTTACAACTTCATTCATAACCTAATTATAAACCCTTTATGAATCCTTTATAAGGGTCTTATTGTGAAGTGGTACCATATATTTTTTAAAGAGACCATGTGCAAATATAGAAGTAGCTGGTCATGTTTACAGATTGTAAGTAAATTGAAAGAAAGAAAGCGCACATTGCACATGAGGGTATATTGTACAAAGTTTTATATTTACAGGCAGCATTATTGCATATATTACAAGACTATAACCACCATGAGCCGTGGTGGTTATAGTCTGACTGCTGCAGGGATAATAATAATACTAATAAGTGAATCACTATTGTGAAAGCATCCCTATTGTTGGTTAGCCTTGTATTGTATTTCAACTACCACATTTTCTGCCGGGTACCTATAATAATATATCATATTGTTTAAGTTGATTTAATTATGTGTATTACAAACACTTGACTACATGTTGCTACTACAGTATATACCTACTATAAGACATTTGACTTGAGTATTGAATGCAGGGTATTTTACTTTCTCCAGTGGTTATATGTCTTCATGAATAATGGTGTTTAATTCTCAGTTTAATAATACAGAACACAATATTTGCAGTTATTCATAATATTTGAACACATTGTTGTTTCTACGATGCACCAAAGTGTCTTACTCACAGCAGACAATGTTTATCAAGGTTCTCTGAATATTAAAGCATCTTGAGATGGCAGCTAAGGTGTGTTCGTGTGTGTGTGTGTTCATTTGTGTGTGTGTGTGTGTGTTCATTTGTGTGTGTGTGTGTGTGTGTGTGTGTGTGTGTGTGTGTGTGTGTGTGTGTGTGTGTGTGTGTGTGTGTGTGTGTGTGTGTGTGTGTGTGTGTGTGTGTGTGTGTGTGTGTGTGTGTGTGTGTGTGTGTGTGTGCGTGCGTGCGTGTGTGTGTGTGTGTGTGTAAACTCACCAGCTTGCGTTGACACCAACCACAGACGCCACAAAGAGCCACCAGCCAAACAGTACACACTGTCACTGCGAGGGAGACCAGGAACACACTGAGGGACACTGAGCCTGCACACACAAACACATGAGTAAAAAGTGTTATGTTTTTTTGCTACAGAGTTATTTTTCTTCATCGTGTCTGAAATAAAACATGGGATTTTTTGCTACAGAGCTGATTGCATGCCACAGTAAATCATGTTGTCAGAGGAACAACCTAAAACAAGGCGCTCCCTCATCCACATCTAATTGAATAACAAAGCTGAGCTTCCATTTCTACATTTTATCATAAGAAGCTGAAAAATACAATCTCATCACAACTCCCTCCGAGTCGCGACATTTCAATACCTTTCCAATAAGAGTTGCAGCAAGCCATCACTCAGTTGCACACACATCACTGTCATGGTGTCACAGCTTGTTAACTGACAGGCTGGAAGTGAAGGGGGGGAGAGGGGAGTGGAGGAGGGGAGGAGGGGAGGCTGGGCTGACAGTACCATAGAGCTCATGATTAATGGCTATCAGTAGATGTCGAGTGAGAGAGGTGGCTCTGGAAGATAGTCATAAAAAAACATCATCTAACGTTGAGGAAGTGTGTGAGAGACAGTTCACACCTGTGCGCCTGTGTTTGTTTACACACTGGTTAGGATACTGATACAATAAGTGGATCTAGACTTTGCGATTCACGTTTCACACGTAACAATTCAAAGGCCTTCACTTTGAGGACAAGGATATAAAGCCTCATTGAGCTTTGATATTTGAGAAGCGGGGATGATGCAAATGTATTCAAATTTGTGATTTCCTTCTAACAATTCAGATTCCTAAATATACAGTGATAAACGGGTGTCAGGATGCATTTTCACACCGCTGAGTGACAAACACCCATGCCTTCCTTTCAATAACTGGGTTTGTTTTCTCCTTCCCTTCCTCTGCTTGTCACAACTGGCCTTTTCATCTCACTCCTCCATCAGATCTTTGCTTTATTCTCCAACTCGGCATGTGCTCTGGGAACAGACTCGCTCCAAAAGGAAAGAACAGTGGTGAGTGAAGTTGTTTTGATATGGAAAATAAGAATATGATCAGCACTGTATTGCAGTGTTCAATAGTCCACACATGGAGAAATACACACAGAAAATGTAATGACTTGAAGATAATGATCAACCTTCCACTGTTAGATAGTCCTTAAAATCCCATGAGACCATATTTTCTAGAGTGTGACTGTCAAAAATGAACCATTAGTTTGTGAATTTGCAGAGAAACGTGTATGAAAGTGGCAAAAAAAAAAGAGGGTGAAGTGAGGCTTCTGTAAAACCAAGATACATTTGCCTTGGTATTTTACTCAACTGTGCAATTCTTTAAAAAATATAAACTCTACACTTGTTTATTCTCCCATTTTTTAAATATAATATTCAAGACCTTTTCTATGGACACAAAAGGTTTATTAATCGGCATACACAGTACACACAAATAAAAAGAGTGGCTCTTTAAAGTCAGAAGCCCAGGGTGGACCTGTGAAAGTATCATATACTAAAAGTATAGTATATTTCTTTGTGTATGTGTTACTGGCTATTCAGCTAATTAATACGTTCATATCCCTTTAAGACCCGCCTTTACGTTACCTTCAGTGTTTTCTAAAACCTGCTTTAAATGCATGTTTAATTGCTAGCACGCATCCTCTTCCCTAATTCTCACTGTTGTGTTTCTTTATCTTTTTGACTGCCACCGGTAGATACCTGGAACAGTGTCAAACTATTAGGAGTGTGCATCAACTCCATGCAAACAAAACCGGGACTTGCTCGTAAAATCATTGCTCCATAGCACTACTAGTGGACAATAAACTCCACACGGTACCTTGAGCTGGCACTTAAGGGTATATTGTTGATGATGCATGTTATTGCATATGATAAGAAACAAAAGTCAACTACATTTTCACTCTTGCGTGCATCAAACTACTATCAGAAGTCTCTGTACTGCCTGAGAGATAACAATCCTTAACGTCCTGAACATCGCCCCCTACATGAGTTTATCTCCTGACAACAGCAACTGCTCCAGACTGTGAAACACTCGAGCGGACAGGACTGATCTCGTTCAGATCGTAAAGGTTTCGATATAATTGGCGTAATGCTCATTACCAGTGACCCCCTCCAGTTATTTATCTAAACTCAAAGAGACTGCTAATGGTTAGAAGGCAATGCCCTCCTGGAACTGAGAGGGTCAATGAAACACAGTGAGCTCCTGAATGATGAATATAACTATACATAGATGTTCAGAAATAGACAGAGGCTATATGGTCTGGTACTGTTTATTCATAAAGAGGTCAATAGAGTCCATTAGATACCAGGACATCAGAAGCAATGGGTCTTAAGTAAGGAAGGCTGAACTGCTACAGCTAAGGGCATCTATAGTAGCATCAGTGCTAAGTGTCCCAGTGATGGATGTTGAGATTTCCGAGGGGCTTAGAGAGGCAGGTGGAGCCGCCAGCAGCTGACGTCGAGCCCCACGTCCTGTTTCTGAAGGTCGGGGGGTGGGTTGAAGGGTGGTATGCTTTATGATGTGTGTCAGTCATGACAGGGAGTAAAAAGCCTCCAAATAAAACTGCAGCACCCGTGTCACCGCACTCAGTAAATGGACAGCTGGATTCTCACTTCATGGAAATATAACTTCCTTTTTAAAAGCTATACAAAAAGGCAGTGTGTGCCGGCAGTGCCGAGGAATAAAAGGAAGGAAATCAATGCGTTGAGGTATTCGAAAGCTATGCAAATCTTCAGCAGTGTGGCTGTGGAGAAAAAGAGGCATCATTAGAGAAAGAGACGCTTGCAATACACACAGCTATCGCAGCACTCAGGAAATTCAATTTATCTTTCCCCTTGAACATAACACAACTTTCCGCTTGAAATACTCAAGCAGGTGATGTTTTGGTAAGGTGATATATGAAACAGTGTTTGGATGCTGTTAAAGGAGAAGTACTATCTATCATGTGGTAATATTAACCATACTCTTCTAGGTAAGGGATGAAAATTCTTCCAATAAAGATATACATTTTTGTAAAAACAAACAGACATAGTCAACATGAAGTCACTCATTGTTTGTGGATTATTGTTCGAGTTTTGCATTAAATGATCTCGACATTGTTTTTTTAACAAGAATTGAAACAAGATGGTGGAGCCTAGTACAACTTTATACTGAAAAAGACCCTTTAATGCTACCAAAATTAGTTGTTTGTTTGTCGGTCTGCTGGCTCTAAGAATTTGTATTGCTAAAATGGCGTACTAATTATTTTTTCAGTAAGCCCTTTATAATGGACCAAGAGAGTTCCGGGTACAAAATATTAACAAGCTCTCTTATCCGAGGGGTATGCAAAGGTGGCATTGGAGATTTCCACTTGAGCAATGGGCCGATGAATCACATCTAAAATGGCACCATCCAGTAAAACTGACATGTGAAACCCATTGAACCCTTTGATCAGAAGCCTTTAGAAGTCACACCACTCTTGAACTTGAAAGTCACTTGTTTTAGATTTCAGTGGCTCTCTTTTATATGCACATAAAAGAGAAATAAAAGGCACCATGCTCTGGGGTGAGTGGTGACGATGATGGTCTAAATGAGCTTGCAATAAACCCTCTGACTGAAGAGGATAACAAAGACCAAGTACGCTTAGGTTAAATATGGACGTTTGGGGGTAAAAGAGGGGCAGAAAAGTAGTCTTCAGTATGGACATGGCGTGCTTTTTGTGCATTTAGTCCAACAGGCAGTGCTGTGGTGACACAGACTGACTGCACTGCACATGTAGGTGATATGGCCCACATGCAGCGAGCTAAGCCAAGCAGAAAGGGACCAGTCCTCAGGGGTAAGAAGAAATTGCTAATTGGACAGGCGGAACTGGAGCAGTGTCCAGTCAGCAAAGCTGCCACACCACATCTTTATGCTCCGACTGAGGTGGAGAGGGCAGAGCCTCAGAGGCTCTGGGTGCAAAGCTCACAGCCGTATCGCCACTTCAAAGTGCCCCTCCATGTACTGGAGCTCAGGCTGTGCCCTCTTTGTAACCACTGAGCTGTTGTTGGGGTAATCCTCAGATGTCACTTAGATGTATTTACAGTCTGTCCCCTCTGAGGCCAAATCTGTGTGCAACAGCAAAATGTTTTCTTACTTCCAGTTATATTAGCGTTTTAAATTGCTTCCATCTACCTTCTGGCTCAATAGTACGCTGGAGTTTATTGCTTTAGTTTTGGAGTCATTTCTCCAGGTGTGTGTCTGTAAACAACACATACATTTGAAGGTTTCCAATTTAAATATCCTTGCTCAGTCACACAAAAATAATTTGTGTGGAAAGAGCGTTAAATTGATTCAAGATGGGAAAGTGGATAAAATGAATAATCACAGAGGTTCCATGTATTCAAATGAACTGATGAGGTGACATTTCACACAGTGAGCTCAAAGGATGAGCTTTGGTTTAACATGTTTTAGCTCTTTTACTTTTTGTTGCAAAGCCAGACATGGGCGTTTGCTTGAGACAGCACGTCATTTCCAGTAGGATGTATGACAGATGATTGACAGTCCTCTCAGTCATAGAGACATCATTGTGAAATATTCTCACAGCTATTTAAACAAATGTACCATTGGGCTTTGGTATTTGTTTATGATTTCCAGCCCCTAAAAAACATTGCAGCTCTCTGAAGATAGTCAAAAGATATTCCTAACTATTCTACAGTTTCAAAATTGTGCTTCATTTTCTATAATATATACAGTTTAATTGGTTTAAGATTGTGGGACAATTTAGGAACTGTATTTTTCATCGAATTATAATCACGTTGGTAGGCTCAATAGATTTTCAGTGAAAAGTTTGTGACGGCCGCACATTGATAAGGTGTTTCTAGTGACAGGGGAAAAGGTTTAAGGCATGTTGTTTATCATGAAATGAAATGAACTATGATACATGTATATAGTCCTCGCAACTGCAGTATAGTTAATGTCCACTGTTATGTACGGTTTGAGGGTGTGGGTCTGCAAGCCTCATGTGCATAGTCACCTGTCGCGGCGCGCCCAGAGGCTTTTTAGTGGGCGCGTCACCAGGACGCCAGGGGTTGGTTCTCACGGGAGGAGGAAGTATGTGTGTGGTGAATGCGGGTATTCAACGGGATATTTAAGTTTCCTCAGCATGTATACATATGTTAAAATGCAATGGGGAAGTAACTGAAAGTAACTGAATGTGGATATTGCATCGACCGACCTGGAAGCACGTCTCCGTGGAGAGGACGCGCACATAGAGATTCTCTCCAACACAGGGTGAGATTGCTCCTTTGTGCCAAACCGATAATCTGGTTTTCCTTTTTTGTGGATTATAGCCTAAATAGGCCTACAAAACGGTTTTTTGCTGCCGACGGGCGCAGGAGCAACAGCCTTTTTTTGTCAATGAACTAGTGGCCTGGATTAGGCAGTAAATACAATTTCGGTTTATCGCCGAGCAGACTTTTTGTTGAGTTTTGTTTGTGTTTTGCTTGGCTGGAAAACTGTAAATATAATTGAATAACGTATAAAAACCTGTCTTTTTTTATTTTTGTGAATGTGTTATTATTGTTATTATTATCATCATGCGTCGCTTTCCACCTTCTTCTCCAGTAGGACTCAGATGAGGGTGTTGCACTTTTCTTTTCCTTATACATGTGATGTTTTGGTGTTGTTTTGTTTCTTTCCATTAACCGTCAAGTGGGAAATAAAAAAAAAAATGTGTGTGTTTCTCTTAGTATCCTAAGTTACTGTTATGTTTGGCTGTGAAAAAAAAAAAATATATTATTATGAAGGGCAGACCATCTATTTGTATTTATTTTGTTTTTTTTAGAAAGGAGCAGGTCACATACGATTTTATTCTTCTCCCTGCTCCTTTTCGCTCAATGGTAGAGTCATGTTTTGTGGAAATTATTGTACATTTGGTTTTGCGTACCATGAACGGGACAAATAAAAATGAAATGAAATATAGACAGTAGTAAATACACTTCCGTGGGGACTATTTAACGGAAAGAGTAGATTTTCCGTTTATCAGTTCTATTTTGCCTTTATAATATTATTTCATATCAAGAACCCCTTGTGCGTTTATTTAACACAGCTATTTTTGATAGTTGATCGTTACAAGTTTTCCAATTTGAAACTACAATACACCTCAGATTGATTAATATTGTTTTCTCTATTTTCCAAAAAAGCCATTAGTTTCTATTATATTTAGTATAAAAATGCACCCGATTTGGGTAACGTTCAGTTGTCTTTATTCCTTATTAAACTCACTGTATATAAACGTGTATATATTTGCAATAAAAGCAACTTTTTTTCAGGTTGGTGTTCTTTGAGTTTGGCAAGGAACTCTCAATACTGCTTGGTTTTCAATGCTCGCCACCCCCCTTTAATGCTCCATTACTTTGTAACGTTAATTTTGAGAAACAACATAGACAACTCAATGTTCTCTGTGATGCATTAACTCTCTCAAGCCAGTTGGCAGCCAAGGTCAAAAGCAAATGTATCAAGAAGATATGGCAAACCAATCACTTTATCGAAAAAGCTGCCTTGATACATTGATGGTATTAATATTAAATCTACGCAATCTGCTAAATCGGTAGTCCATTGGTAAGTGACCGACAGCATTTTAGTATGGTTCTTTAACTAGTTTAAAAACCAAGGCCACAATGGACAGTAGAGCCCCATGTGCTGCAAATCACAGAGATGTGTAGAGCAACTAGTGAAATGCTGACAGGTGGAGAGCACCTGTGGTGAGAGTCTCTTGCCCCTGTAGGCAGCAGGCAGTTCTCTGTCCCGGCATGCTCCCCGCGGCTCAGCTGCACTGCTGGGCCGTCACAGAGGCTGTTTCCCAGCAGGAGTAAGAGCACCGCCACCCACGATCTGTCTGCTCTCAGAAGAGGGATAAGTTCCATCTCAGCCCAGTGACAGGCGGGCTGGAGTGGGACCAGCAAGACGTCATGTGACACATGCCTGGTGTCACCTATAATGGTACCGTCATCTTATTAACAACTCTGGCACTGAAGGGGTGAATCACCCATAAAAGCCAACAAGATTTGGGCTCTGGGGTGTAAGTGAACTGAAGCTGTGAATTTTTTTTTATGTAGTACAAATTTAAGGGTGGTATTTTTCCAACTGCCATACAACAGATACATAAATACAGTATACTGTGTTAAAAGTAACCTGAATACAACAGATGCTATTATTTTCCAGCACACTTATATTCCTACTGTATGTGACTTTTGCATACATTTCATGATGTATATTTATGAGACTTAATAGCTTATATATCCTTTGGTGTTTTTTATGTAATTATGTAAGTGTCAACACATATAATGCCCACATTAATAAAACACACTGAAATACCCTTATCAACTATGCAAATGGTATAGATATAATACTCTGGAGTGTATGTGAACAACAACCAGCTTACGGCTGGCAGTGAGACGTTCAGTGAAAAGACTGAATATCTTCACTTCTGTGTTGTAACTGCAGCTGTATAATACTGTCAACGTGACATTCTGCATTTAGAATAATTAATGTGTTATAACGGTTATAACTGAGTATCTTTCATTTTATCACATTAAAGAGGGACTCTGAGACTTCTCTAAAACACCTATTGTTCTTCAAATGATCCTTTTCATAAAATAACTTCAGCCTACTAAAAAAGTGTGATATTAAAAGGTTTCTGTATACAATGTGCAGCCCTAGTTTCCAGAAAAATAAAATCAGCAAATTCATTTTGAACTAACTTTCTGGAGTGTGGTGATCTCAGTGGAAGATGTATAAATATCATCTCCTTTTATTCAATGTTTATTCAAGATAACATTTTGGCTACATCTCACTCTCCTGATGTATGTGATCAGGACATCATACAGTATGCATGGTCTTGACATATCTCCTAATCTATCAGTGTCTCTGCTATAGTTTTCTCCCCGAGCTCTGCCTCAGAAAGACTGAATTAAATAGCCAGATTGAAATGGATGACTTTCATATGCAAGCCACAAGAAGGACTCAACACATTACCAAGGACACTCTCCCCCTGCCGCCACCCAGTCATACTTGTTTTCCAATATTTATTTAAGTGCTCCTGCCAAACACACATTAATAATGGATTACAGTCATATATCAATAGATGAGTATATTTTCTCCGACCCAGATCTTAAATAATTCAAAACTCTACATTCTTGGATATTATTTTAATATATTAGTGCTGCTCACCAGCTTATTACATTTAAGTAAACTGTGCCGGATCCCTCATGATTAATAAAAAGATTCCGAAAAATAATCACTGATTATTGTCTCTTAGAGTTGTAGCTCATGGCTTCACTTTCTCTACTTTAACTCCAGTATTCGTCTTCCCACTTTAACCTGCGGTCCTCCTGGGTGTCACACTGGGACAAATGGCTGTTATATATTCCAGAAACCTGATCAGGCTAAATGAGCTCCTCCCGTTTAGTAGCCCCAGAGCTCCAAGACGTTATGGCTTCCTCTCACAGTTAAAAACAACCCATTACTCACCGGTCCCACCGATGCCCTTGACTTTATTGACTTGAGTCCACATGGTGGCTGTTGATACTCCAGAGGTAGACTAGTGTCTATCTCAGTAATGAGCTCCAGAGCCGTAAACCAAGTCAACCATGACTAACATTATTCCAGGTTGAGGGGCATTCAATTGCCCATGTAGTCTTTTTTTATTTGTTGTGAGCAAGGTTAGGGTATGCAATAAAACAGCTCCTCACAAAAAATACTCTTTTTCCTGGAGTCTCCTACTTTCCCACACATTATTGATCATCCACTGAGCCCTATCCCCCTTAACTACTATTGTTATGCATCTCAAGATTTTAAGGAACATTTGTGGGATTCTTATTTTTTCAAATTATTTTTTCTTTTTAACATAAGACCAAGAAATGTAATTTTAATAGTGTTCATTTATTTAAAACCAGCCTACCTCCGTGATATATGTAATCACTATTATATCCGACAGGGCCAGTAAACGTGAAGGGTCTATGCCCGTCTAAATGGGAGAAAATAATTCCTGCGGGGGGATGGAGATGATTTACGAGTACAAAAGATTTGGATGATGTCAGAGCCAATCGAAGCCTTTTAACTTGTAAGAAATGCTCACATCTGTAGTCTACATTACAGCACATAAACACACCGTCAAATCCATTCTTTATACTGTTTACTTTTTGAATTGAAGTGGTTGGGAACAACCGAATTGTAAGACCTTCAAAGATCCCAATTCTTTCACTTTGTTTTTCAGCCAGCCGCCCGCAACCCTCAAGCGTATGAAAAGCTACAGCTAAAGGATGGTTATCTATCGAGGTCCAAAATGATGATGCAAGTCTTGTGAGCTGTGCTAAAAAATGTGCTTGGCTCCTCTGTCATCCTACACCTCCTCGATGTTCACTTTCCATCACTTTCTCCTCCTCTGTGCACCAATGTACAGATTCATTGTTGCTTCACGTTTACCATCTGCATTGTGAGATATCTTTTAGCCTTTTTTTAAAGGAAAATGGTACAATCTCATGTGCTCAACATTACAAACACTAATACACACATACTCTTCCACTTGACACAGCTTAGTGACATGAGTGGGAACACATGCGCTTTTAGGATGTTAAGAAACCAAGAAAGTGGAGAGAGAGAGAGAGAGAGAGAGAGAGAGAGAGAGAGAGAGAGAGAGAGAGAGAGAGAGAGAGAGAGAGAGAGAGAGAGGTGCAGAAAAAAGGCAGAGTGGGAGTGAGGGAAGAGGGACTCAACTGTAATGCTATTGAGGAGCAATTTGTGAAGCTTGTGCATATGCATTCAGGCCTACAGTTCCCCTCTGCCCACCACATCAGCTCACTGCTGGTGACATCAACTAAGACAAAGAGGTCTCTGCTGCTCCAGATGTATTATGTGGGTGGCATTATAAAATCTAATCCAAGTCAAAGTCAATTGTATTTGCCTAAGGATACAGGGCTGAGTCGCATGCATTCATGGTATGGGTGTTTGTGTGTGGAGAGACTGGTGCAATTTGTATCCATATCCAATTTCCAGTGCCTGTCATCACATGAAGATATCAGCCTCAATATTCTCGCTCCACCAAAAATGGGAAAACAATTATTAAGGGTGTAATTAAAGTATTGGTAGGACAAGTGCAACTTTAATTGAATGACAGCTAAATGACAGTGAAGCAACCTACTCCTAGCATCTCTGTTATGGCTTAATAAAGTCTCATTAAACACAACGCAACTACACAATGGGCTTAGCTTAAGGAGTTAACGTGATTATTTACAACCAAAACACACGCACATCTGTCGAGCAAGGTTCATGTGCCAGACAGACTCCTTTTGTCATAAATGAATAATGAGATTTATGGCTACCTGGAGGCCTTTTCATTCAATTAAAGACTGCTTGTAAAAAGCAGTTTATTACCCGTCAGACCAGCAGGCAGTAAAAACCCAGGACATGGCAGACCCTCCCCTCCAGCTTGAGGTTACAGTATTGACTTGGCCGTGAACCCAGTCAAAGTCGCGTCTCTTAAGACTCCATGAAAAAGCCACTAAAAGACCAATCCCTCATGACCTGGTGCTAAGTGTCTCTGCATCTGTACGTCTATTTCTTTGTCTTTCTGCAAGTGGCACTCACTTTCCCTGGAGTCAAAACCTCACACTGACTAATTTGTACCCTCGGCTGGAGTGATGACTGATCACTCCTCCGACCTCAAACATCTGGTGTCAGGAGTGCTGACGTCGGGAAGATGTACAAATGTGTGACGGCTAAGTGAGGAACGCCGAAAGGTTGCTTTGGAAGAAATAATGGGTCTGTTGACGTTTGTGTACGTGCAACAGGCTGCCGGACTGTTATTTAAACTGTCATGGGAGTACCTCCTCGACAGGGTGCGTTATATTTGTTCAGTGGCTGCGGCTCTCATCAGATGGAGGAGAGAATCCCATCTCCCCAGCGACCACCTTCCTCCCCAGGTGACCTTTCTCATCAGCTTCTGTGCATTAACAGTAAAGCTCCGCTGTGGTTGGAGAGATCCTGTCCTCTTCACTCCTGTAGATAGAGCAGAGACCTCAGGGGAGACACTACATTGGCTCAGTGTCAGGAAGAGATTTAAATACCCCTCTGCTTTTAGACTCCAGCTGGACAGACACCACAGAAAATAACTCTTATTAGCATCAGCCAATGTCAATCGAAGGACAAATTAAAGTAATGAAACACTAACATCTACTGTAGGTTTTAATGTATCTTCTTCCTCTGACTCGTAAGTGGGTTTCTTCCAAAAAACACATTTAATAATTGCTGAGAACATTTAATATGCGTGATGTTTGCCAGAATGAAGTTTTACTTTTTGCAGACAGCCAGCTCTGTACAAACATAATTGTTCTCTTATTAAGAACAGGGTCATTCAGCTGCTGTCTGCCGCCTCACTGCCCACTGATGTGTTTGCTTGTATATCTGTCAACAATTTACAGCTGTGTAGCACCCAGCATCCTGAGACATATTGACAACGCCATGCAGCTGCTTGCTCACGGGAACTACAGTTTTCCACAACTACCGGTCCTTTTGGCCTTCACTTCTGCTGGGAGCGGCCTGTAATTTTCCTTCCACATTAACTCAATTACACAGCACCTGAGGACATTTTAGCCTCGCTCCATACTGTTAATAGCTTGTCTTAATTTTTACTCACGAGCCTATTAATGGTATAGCTGTTGGGGAGATATGAGCTGCTGTTGCTGCAGTCGATATCAACTCAGAGTTCAGGAGTGGCCGTATCACCTGCAGCACTGTGCAGGATGTCAAGCTTTGTCACGTCCACCAAAACTGCGATGCATTCAACTGGCTGGCAGGGCAATAGAGAATAAATGGCAGACTTGGCTGCTGCCATTAAGCAGAGTGACACAGAGTGACACACACATACAGCTCTCAACACCTACTTGACATTATCACCCTTACATCATGAGAAGAATGTCATTTGGCTAACTGTTGCAGGCGTAGCTGAGGGGGGAAATAATAGAGGCAGAGTGAGTTCAGGCGAGACAGAAGAGTTTTGAGTTATTACGGGAAAGTGTCTCTTTGGCAGGGTAATAATAAGCATCCGAGTATTTCTACTACAAATATATGACTAATTGTGGAAAGCGTTGTTTTCCATCTATCTCAATTTACTCTGTGCCCTCTAGAGAGTTTAGAGTGCCGTTTTCACTGGGCCCCGCCTGACCCAGGCACATGGAAACTAAGTTGTCACAAACAATCTAAATGGCATTACGAGCATTATTTATTATGATTAGGACAAAAACAAAGAGGCAGAGCTAACCTGATCCGTGGCTGATTTATTAGCATTCTTCAAGAGGGCTATAACTCTCTTCATTTGTAATAGGGTTGGCGGAGGCCGCCTCTCAGCCCCGTGTCTTATGAGGTTTGTTAAAGGCCTCGAAGGACAAACAGGGTGATTGTGTGATTTGTATGCAACCTGACCTTTAAGCGGATTGAGGGGCTCTTGAGAACACAAAGCTGTCCAGAAACAAACAGCAGCTCCTTTTTAGATTGGTGCAGGAGATTTAGTTATTTTGATCATCTTGACTTGCTCTTTTTTCCTCATTTCATAGGTTTGGTTAAGTTCAGTTTGATATATTATGGCCAAAATGTAGTTTTGGAACTTTAACCAGTCATTTTGGATTAAACTGATATGTCGATTTTAAACTATTAAATGGATTGCCATGAAATGTGGTACATGGATGAATTTTAGCTTGTTTCACCATTAACCCTTGTATGGTATTCGGGACTGTGGGATCCGTTTTCATTATTAGCTAAAGAACAATTATGTGATTATTTATTTTTTCAAACCCACACTCAATGGCCTTGGCTCATTTTCTGTGAAGAACATATATCAGAACACATTTTCAATGACCACCCACTGTACCCCCCCCCCCCCTAACACTTACATTACATACAGTCAGTGGGGCAAAAAAGTATTTAGTCAGCCACCAATTGTGCAAGTTCTCTCACTTAAAAAGATGAGAGGCCTGTAATTTTCATCCTAGGTACACTTCAACTATGAGAGACAGCATGGGGGGGAAAGAATCCAGGAAATCACATTGTAGGATTTTTAATGAATGAATTGGTAAATTCCTCGGTAAAATAAGTATTTGGTCACCTACAAACAAACAAGATTTCTGGCTCTCACAGACCTGTAACTTCTTCTTTAAGAGCCTCCTCTGTCCTCCACTTGTTAACTGTATTAATGGCACCTGTTTGAACTCGTTATCAGTATAAAAGACACCTGTCCACAACCTCAAACAGTCACACTCCAAACTCCACTATGGCCAAGACCAAAGAGCTGTCAAAGGACACCAGAAACAAAATTGTAGACCTGCACCAGGCTGGGAAGACTGAATCCGCAATAGGTAAGCAGCTTGGTGTGAAGAAATCAACTGTGGGAGCAATTATTAGAAAATGGAAGACATACAAGACCACTGATAATCTCCCTCGATCTGGGGCTCCACGCAAGATCTCACCCCGTGGGGTCAAAATTATCACTAGAATGGTGAGCAAAAATCCCAGAACCACACGGGGGGACCTAGTCAATGACCTGCAGAGAGCTGGGACCAAAGTAACAAAGGCTACCATCAGTAACACACTACGCCGCCAGGGACTCAAATCCTGCAGTGCCAGACGTGTCCCCCTGCTTAAGCCAGTACATGTCCAGGCCCGTCTGAAGTTTGCTAGAGAGCATTTAGATGATCCAGAAGAGGATTGGGAGAATGTCATATGGTCAGATTAAACCAAAATAGAACTTTTTGGTAAAAACTCAACTAGACGTGTTTGGAGGAGAAAGAATGCTGAGTTGCATCCAAAGAACACCATACCTACTGTGAAACATGGGGGTGGAAACATCATGCTTTGGGGCTGTTTTTCTGCAAAGGGACCAGGACGACTGATCCGTGTAAAGGAAAGAATGAATGGGGCCATGCATCGTGAGATTTTGAGTGACAACCTCCTTCCATCAGCAAGGGCATTGAAGATGAAACGTGGCTGGGTCTTTCAGCATGACAATGATCCCAAACACACCGCCCGGGCAACGAAGGAGTGGCTTCGTAAGAAGCATTTCAAGGTCCTGGAGTGGCCTAGCCAGTCTCCAGATCTCAACCCCATAGAACATCTTTGGAGGGAGTTGAAAGTCCGTGTTTCCCAGCGACAGCCCCAAAACATCACTGCTCTAGAGGAGATCTGCATGGAGGAATGGGCCAAAATACCAGCAACAGTGTGTGAAAACCTTGTGAAGACTTACAGAAAACGTTTGACCTCTGTCATTGCCAACAAAGGGTATATAACAAAGTATTGAGATGAACTTTTGTTATTGACCAAATACTTATTTTCCACCATCATTTGCAAATAAATTCTTTAAAAATCAGACAATTTGATTTTCTGGATTTTTTTTTAGGTATACCTAGGATGACAATTACAGGCCTCTCTCATCTTTTTAAGTGGGAGAACTTGCACAATTGGTGGCTGACTAAATACTTTTTTGCCCCACTGTACATACATACATACATACATACATACATACATACATACATACATACATACATACATACATACATACATACATACATACATACATACATACATACATACATACATACATACATACATACATACATACATACATACATACATACATACATACATACAGGGTGTTCGGAAATGATGGTCCACGCATGTGTGTGTGTGTTTCTGCCCCTGCCATTCCCGCACAATGTTGATAAATTCAAGCACCGAAACTTGTCTGCTCTCACATTCCCGCATTATGTTTTGCGGGAACCAATCTTTATTTGGGGCAATAAATAAAGCTTTGCCAGTTTGCGTCCTTATCACAACTGATCAAGATGGCCAAAAGGTTCTCTGCTCAGAGGGCCTTGCAAATGATTTTGGAAGAGAGATAACCATTTGATGATGATGTAGAGGAAGAGGTTTCAGAATGTGAGGATGTCTGACAGTGACTTTGAAGAAGAGGATGAGATTGAGCATCAGCTAGTTACAAAAGAAAGACGAGCCACAGGACAAGCAGGCAAAAAAACAAGTAGTACTTTAATTAATTAATGTGATCTAACAAATGTAAAAGGGCAAATATTAACCATGCTGTTTATATTGCTTGTGATTGAGATGAAGTAAACATCTGTTGAGTATTTGAACATAAAATAGTTTGATTGTGTTGAATTGAAGCCCAAAAAGGCAGCGGGTCCACCAGACCCACGAACACTGGCTGAGTAACAAAAATATGAACACCACACAAGGGTTAAAATGCAGTGCATGACCCTCCTGTTATATTCGTTTTTTGTAACAGCAATAATATTCGTGGGTCAATTTGACCCAGTGCATGTTTAATTATCTAAAAATGGTCAGAAGCCCCAAAATCCAGATTTTTTTTTTTTACATAGTTTGTACCTTTTATTACTATCAATGAAATCAATATTTAGTACAATTGTGTTATTCACCCCTCACAGATCATGAGTCCATTAGAATAAGTCACTCGTTTTTCTCAAAACATATACATTCAAACACATTTTTCTATTTTCTTTTTTACATTGGAAAAACCTTGATATAAAATACATTAGTTTTGCATAACATAACATGTTTTAAATTAATTTAAAAATTTTCCAACTTGTTTTACAATTGGTTGATGTTGATAAATAGAGACGAGACACCTCTTCTGTTCAGGGTCAAATTGACCCGTTCACTTAGAATCAAGCCAAATGAGTCATAAGGATTTGTATTGAAAGTATTTTATTGTAACAGCAATTAAGAGTGTGTGTTCCAAGAACTTCCAACCATTGTTAGCTTTCTCTTCAGGAGCCCCTGACCCAGGTTGTAGGACGTGAAGAAATTGTCACAAGTTATGTTGTGACCCCTGAGACCCAGTGCCATGTCGAGCACAACCCTCATGCCCTGATTCCTCTCTGGGGCTCCTCCAACTGGCTTTCCAGTGTAAACCTGCAGGTTTAGTGCATAGCTGGAGTTTGCATCACATGCTGCCCATATTTTCAAGCCATATTTTGCCGGTTTCGAAGGCATGTATTGCTTGAACGGGCAATGACCTCTGAATGCCACCAGCCTTTCATCCACTGTGACATTAGGTCCTGGGTTGTAGAGAAGTGGAAGCCGCTCTACCCACTTGTCCCACACTGTCCTTATAGCTGCCAGCTTGTCTCTCTCACGTCTGCCAGCTCTTGTGTCACGATTATCAAATCGGATCACTCTTGAGAAAATGTGGAAAGTCCCCAGAGACATTGTGGCTCAAAATATATTCCTGCCTGTGTCTGCGTCCCACAGGCTGGCTGTCGATTCATCCTTGGATTTGTAGACCCCAGCCAGGATGAGGAGACCCAAATACACATGTAAATGCATTTCGTCCAGCTCCTTCCACTCTTCCCCATACACGTCTCCCTTCCAGATTGGTCATATCCAGAACGATCTTCAGCACTGTGTTCGAAATTACCAGCTCAAAAGCAGACTTGTCTGTGACACGAGAGACTGCCATCCTGGTGGGCCCTGGCACTGCCTTCATTATGTTTGCTGCCGATAGTGTTGCCTGGCGTCCATTAGGGGACGAGGACCACTGAATTTCACCATTTTTGGACATGAATGTCTCATCTGGGCGAATATCAGTTTCCTCATCGGAATCTTCGTCTTCATCATTTACTTCAAGGTAGTCTTCATCCTCGGAAACGTTCTCCTCCATCTCGCTGTCGTGATCCTCCTCAAGGATGTATTCCATATAGCCCAGAGCTGTCCTCTCTTCACTTGCGTTGCTCATTTTGTCTGATAGTATTGTGAGTATACTGTACGTTAAGTGCAGAGTATAATGTATCCCAGTATCCCATTACACATTTGAGACTTGAACCCTCTGACCCCCACTTTCACTAACAAGTGTAGTGTGTATTTGTGTGTGTATTTGTGTGTTTGTGTGAGAGTAAAAAATAACAATGTATCACTTTTGAACCCTCTGACCCCTTCCAGCCTCCACTTTCACTGCCAGGTGCAGGGTGTCTGTCTGTCTGTCTGTCTTTTTGTGTGTGGAAAATGATGATATATATATATATACTGTATATCGCATTTGAACCCTCTGACCCCTTCAAGCCTCCACTTTCACTGGTGTGTGTGTGTGTGTGTGTATATTTCTGACCCCTTTTAGCATCCACTTTCACTGCCGGGTCAAATTGACCCGAATACCATCTCTGTGATATAGACATGTAGGGGGGGGTTCCAAATGCATGACATGAACCATTTTCATTTTACTTGTTTATTACACTAATTAAGGTAAGTAGAAGAAGTTTCATACAAAAAAAATATTTGAAAGTATTTTTCGTAGATTTTCAAACTTTCAAACGGGTCAATTTGACCCTGAATGTAACAGGAGGGTTAAGGATTTTTGGGAGATGGCCCTGTGGGCCATCTAAGCTAATTTACAGATGGCCCTGAGCCCAATAGAGGTTGCCCTGAAAAATGCGCGCGGACGAAATGAGGGTTTGGGGGGGGCTAGAAAATTTAGATTTTTGCAGGTCTTAGATGCTGTCTGGTGCATTCTCTAGACTGAATTATAAGATGAACCACCACAATATTGTATTGTACAATTTCAATTTTATTCTTCATTTCACTTGTTTGTTTGTTCTTGTTTGTGTTTGCTCGCTTGCATGCCCTGCATAGCTATAATAAATACTTAAGTTGTTGGTCAAGACACTTTCCATCTGATGAAGGCAAATGCCTTCCCAGATGTGAAAAAGTAGAAAACATTACATTCAGTTATAACTGTCAAAACAAGCGCAATACCGCTTCAGTTGCGCCACTTATGTGACAGACAAGAATAGTCAATTCTAATGTCTAACGGTACGTCCACACTGCAGCTTTAGACGAATCTTCCACCGCTTCCAACGCTTCTCTGCCCATTGACTTTGAATGGGGATGACGTCACTTTGCCTCGCTTTTCGCCGAAATGCATTGTGGGGGAGCGAAGCGAAGATTTCAAGGATTTCCAGGATTCAAAAGTTGAGCAATGTTCAACTTTTGAAGCTGAGCTGGAAGCGTCAGCCAATCAAATCCTGTTTATGCAAATCTGACAGTAGAAGCGCTAGCCAATCAAACCGCGTGTAAGCAGGGAGAACCAGACCGCAGTTCATTTCCTCATATTCCAAACGAGAAATTGCGGTAGCAAATCACCCGGTTCTTTACGACCAGAACTATTAACGGGATACAAACCGGAGGAACCAGGCATGGAGGGAGGTGGCAGAGACAGTGGGTGAAACTGGTTGGTTTTCGCCTGTTTGGGGAGTTTATATATATAGCCTATATATATTGCTCGCATAAAATCCCCGGGGTTTTATGCTTTGTATGTCGGGGGCGGGAGATTCATGTGATTGGTTGTTGGTCGCGTTGCTCGCAAAAAATCCCCAAGCTTTCAGACACGCCCAGCTCCAAGCTTTTCAAGATTTTTGAAAAGCTGTTGTGTGGACGTACCGTAACACTTAATGTGGAGAAAGAGATGTCCTGTATGGGTTGATTGTGCGTTGATCTGTTGGTAATGCCTTGGGGTTCCGGTGGGCATGCAACAAATGCATAATGCTGCGCTATACTTTGTGGCCTCACCCAGTTGCATGGCGACACTTATTGTTTAGGTGTCTTTTAATAAGCAGGTAGTCCTATCACTAGCTAGAACTAGCTGGATCTGATCGATATGGACATAAACGCGAGTGAAGTCTAATCTGACGGGAGAGAGAGATCAGCTGCTGCTGACGAGTCGACACGCAGTTCTGCATGATCACATGCAGCGGTGAGCGGAACAAAACACACACTTCAGGTTAGAATATCACACGTAGGGCCTAGCTATTTTTATTACCTCTCAAACTACCTAAACTAGTTATAGATATGTTTAGTTTTACTGTCGGGTCACTCATTACTGGATCCGCGAGCTGCATGATACTGGCATAATAGATTGCCCGATCGGGCAACCAGCAGGTGAGGCTTCATTGCCCGAGCTAAATACTAGATGGCCCCGGGCCATCGGGCAGTCGTTAATGTCGAGCCTTGAAATGATACGTTGTTTCATAGTTCTGCATAAAATAAATGACTTCTCCATCTGCCTCAACTGTACTAAGTGCTCGTTGTGAAACATGGTAAACATATCGGCTAGAATGGAAGTGGGCATATTCACCATGATGTCACCCATTGGTTTGTGGACTGCCGTTTAAAGTCTCAAGTTTGGAATTCTTAGTTAAGGAGCTTTGTAAAACTGTTAACTAACTGTTATGGTCTGGAAAGGGTTGAAACTATAAGACAAAAACAAGGAAAACACAGTGGTAACGGTCTGTCAGATGGTAACAAAGCCCTGAAGCCTACCCTGCTTTATAGTTTGTTTTACTTTAAAAGGGTTCCATTTAGAAAACATATCATTCTCTATTGAAGAAGATTCAAAACCAGAAATTGAGGCCATAAACATGTCATACAAATATTTACTGAGATAATAATTCAAGTGACAAGCAGGGGCGCCGCCAGGGATTTTGGGCCCCATGAAAAGATATCACATTGGGCCCCACCACTAGGCCCAGGCCATGCCAACCAAGCACAATGCTGTAACCACACCTCCAGAACCCAACCGACTCATTTATGCTTTAAATAACTCTACCTGTACAGGCTTGCATCTATCTTGTAGTCCAATACTAACTGCACAATATTTACTGACACTGAGCTGTGAACATATAACACTGTGCAGACTGCAAATTCTACTGCAACATTTTGCTGTAGAATTCACTATTTGATATAACACTAACATTCCTGACAATAGACCTCAATAGTCATCTTTTATGGTGTACATGCCTTTTTAATAAAAAAAATGTAATGGAACATTCAAAAATCAAAATAAATATAACTTAAAGGTGGGGTAGGTAAGTTTCAGAAACCGGCTCGAGTGCACTAAAATTTGAAAGTACACAGCCGAAAAGAATCCGCCCCTTCCTTCAGACTTCCTTACAGAGCACCTCCTCCAACACACATGACGTCAGCAGACTGGTGAAAGTGGCCGCCTGTTGCTGGTGAGTCATTGAAGCAATATGGTCTAGCTGCGGCCCCTGCGGCCGCGGACAGTACACAACACTACACGACACTACACGACACGCCCACCTGACACGACACTACGGTGGCTAGACCCTTCTCCATTGAAGTACTGCTGCAATGCACGCCCCATGACGGCACGCCCAATGAGGGCACGAGATACATTTGTGCGTGCACAAGATGGAAGGCTGACAGACAGGGCAGCAATCCAATCCGTTTAGCCGGGCCGGCTAAAAAAAAAAGTTTTCATTTTGTATAATCATTTTTGCGTAAAGATGGCACTCAAGGGCACACTAGTGGTGGTGTTCCTGGCGGGATTTGAACTCACAGCCTTCCGATCTTCAGCCCACCTCACTATCCATTAGATCAATCACTACCCTCTCAAATGGAAATATGTGTTTACATAAATGGTGACCACACCGTTTGAGACCCACTGAGAACTTAAACTAAGTTAACTATCTAAACACTCAGAGAGTCCTTTACCTCACCTGAGCTGAGGTTATCCCGAGCTTGAATGACACACAGAGACCAATCAAGGGCTTTGATTTATGATCTCTATGACAGTGGCCATGTTGGCAGGCCACATCATGTAGACAGCCAGTCACCCTGTGTGAGGCAGGCCACTTAACGAGGCGAGATCAGAGCAAGGGAGCGAGGGATCATTGTCCACAAGTTAATCGATCGCAGATGGCGTCGTGGTCACGGACGAATACAAAAAAAAAAAATACAAAAAAAACTTATCAAAAAAAATAATAAAAAAATGGGTCGCGAAATATACCTGGGCGGCCCGCCCAAGTATAGTCTATGTGTGGGAAACCCTGTGGTGATGCTAAATCAGAGCTTACCTACCCCACCTTTAATGTCAGCAAAACATTACAATTATTATTTACAATGGACTAAGCTTAGCTAACAGACTAATTTCCACCACTCATGGACCACACCCACCTTTTCTTTTGAAAAACTGGGTGACATACTGTCGCCCTTTAGTCCCTCTCTCTTGTCTTTCTCTCCTTTATTTTCTTTCTCGAAAGCCTGACTTTGTTAGTCGTTGAGACATCGTACACACGTAAGTAGGCCTACTAGCATTCCTCCTCACATGCTCTCACTTTCTGCTAGAAAGGGCCCCGCACAGCGTTTGGAGGCAGGACCAAACCATTACATGTAAATAGAGGGGGGTGTTCGATGCTTTGGATAATTAACTTTTGGAAGAAAAAAAGTTAAATGAATCGTAAGTTTCATGAGTACATTATCAACATTACGTAATATTAATGTTAATTATTGATGATTGATGAAAGGTTACTTAAACATTTTTTCTTAATGTTCTAAAAATGTTTGGGGCCCCTGTCAGTCACGGGCCCTTAGAATCGTCCTAACTTTTCACCCCCTGGTGACAAGTATGGACATTTTATGATATACTTCGATAGAATCTAAATACTTTTTGCAACCAGTGGAGTCATCCCATAGTGGCCACTAGAAAGAAGGCAAGTTTTGCATCTGCTTCACTTTTCAGACCCAAAGATTGCCACTTGGTACTGATATACAAAGCACCATCTCTAACATGGCTGTTGACTCCCAATATATATTTTTTTACATTATTTCACATGATATCATAAATATTGCCTCAAGAACGTAAGCGCTATGTGGACATTTAAACACACCACTTCTATTTGAAAATCAGTGGCTATTCACACGTTAATGGAATGGTTTTAAACAAATCACTGACAGTTATCTGATGGGTATGTGTAAAGTGGTTAGCATTATACCATTTGAAGAAACTAATTGATGCACAGATGTAATGTTCAAGGGGGAGAATGTGTGTGTGGGCATGTGTCCATGCCTATTTGTGTAATTGTTACAACGTGTGCTCACTTAGCCAGTGGATGCAGGGTGATTCACCAGGCTGTTCTGGAGGATTCCTGCGTGGGCTGACAGTCGTGGAGGACAGGTCCTGAGACGAGGGAGAGCCGGGGGAAGAGGAACAGGAGGAGAATGGCACAAACGGTACAAAGATTTCTGCAATGACCCTGCGACCTCTTGTCTCCAGTGACCGATGAAATGACAAGTGTCACTCTCACAGCGTTGATGCACGATGTATGGCTCAGTGGTCATAAATGGATGACATAATAATAAGCGGCGGGAGGGGACTGACGTTTCACTCCATCCTGCATCTGGCCTGGAGAGATTGTGCAAACCTTTGCTCAAAAAGCACCCAAAATAGGATTAGTCCAGAGCATGTTGGGACTGCCAGCATGCCCTACCTCCAGGCTGTGCCAGTTGGGGCTCTGGAGTGGGGGGGGGGGTGGGAGACGACGCGTAAGGCTGGCTATGGCCGTGCAACCGAGCCGGAGGAAGACAGTGAGCAAGCATAGGCACGCAGGCCTAAAGATGCTTTTTCATTAGCCTGCTTTCCACTGCAAAGCCAAAAGTAAAACGAGAGGACTTGCTCATTACTCAAATAACCAATTCCCCCCCTAAAACAACTATAAATCTTCACTCACTGTGGTGCTGACAGTAATATTTGCCAAGTGGGTTATAGATTGATAAGAACTAATCATGTTTTTATATTACATATTATTTCTACCTTTTACAGCTGGCCATGATGCTGACAGATTCTCCTTGGCCTTATTGTTGTGGCTAGTGGGCCATAATCCTGTCAGAGAACGGCCTTCTGCGTGTGTTTCATTCCCTGTTCAGACCCACTGTATCCACAAAGTGTCTCGATTGAGCTGCAAATCACACTTGGCATCTGAATGTGTCATAAAGTGACTACTTTGCTTCCTGGCTCACATTAGATTTTGTTTGTGGTAAACTGCAACCGCTGCCGAACAGAAAAACATTTGTGCTGCTCAGACACAGAGAAAAGACGTGCTGTTTGATACTTTCATGAAGCCACTTCAAAACCCTGCCCATGCACTTTGCCACAAACAAACATTTCGTTGTGCTGTATACATGTCGTACACAGATGGGAATGAACCCCTGACCCTTTCTTTACGTTACATTGAATATGCAGTCACATGCATCGCGGACCCCCCCTGAATGCTGTTTGAGTGATTAAATCACAGGAGAGCCTTAAAGCTGTTTGGATGCAATTGCACCTGTGTTTAGAGCTGCTCACTGGTGATCAGATAAGATGTATTTTGGTTCTAAATGCAAACAGAGCTTCAATAAGGAAGGTCAGTCACGCACATAGACCTGAGGTCTCAGCAATCCCCTGAGCAAAAACCCATTCACTTTTACGAGAATCATTCCTTGCAGAAATCTGTGATTTTGAAAGATTATTCACATTATCATCCAACTGGGGATAGTATTATTGTTAATGTTATTGCAGATTGTGAATGAACATTTCTTTATCTGGAAATCTTGAATATCCTCACAACTTGTACAAACTACTACTACTTGACCCTGAAACTGCCTATCAAGGTAAAGAAATATACTTTCTGCTTATTCATGCAAGGTTGCCCTTTGATTTATGATTTAGGAATGTTTCATTGTTTGTTTTTACTGAGAAATTCTAGCAAGATTCAGTGCGTCCTATGTACAATAAATCGAATGCAATATAAATATTAGTTTCTGACAAAATGTAAGGTTAAGTAAATAAAGTATGTGTTAGTGAAATGTTAAGAGTTTTGAGCATATTTTGACTATTATCAATCAAGGTCAGAACATTTTGCCAGATAGATTGTGAAATGAAATGTTCATATGATCGCATGCCTACATGCAACTGTTTCTGGCCAACAGTGTATAACTGTATAATGCACTATTACCTTAGCTTACAGTCTAGTTGCCAGGCTTAATATGTTGTAGATTAAGAATAACAAAGCAAAGTGCAACATCTGTGAATGAAAACTGGCCAGGTGGTTCAACATGTGGCTTAATCAGATAGGCAGGTCACAGCGTTCAACAGGTGGAGCATCAAGTGCACAAACAGGCCTGATATTACAACTTAACGTCCAGCAGCACCGCCTTAAACCAATAAAACAGCACGACAATGGCTGCATGCAGCGGATGTTCTTTCCCCATCAGTGCACAAAGTAATAACCTCAGGTCAGCACTATAAAGATGATCATACGCTCCAATATAACCACCACACAAGACACATTAAAGCTCATAAGAGGCTTTTCTGAAAACCCAAGCATCAAACGAGCATCAAACATTGTGCATGTTTGGGTTTGTGTTCTTTACAACCTTTAAGATAATTTGTTTCTCTACTGGAATATTACCAATTTAACCTAAAATGAAAACCATGTAATTAAAATTAAACTTGATTATATGATATCAGATTTTAAACACAATTATCATGATAATTTTATCGGGATACATTTGAAAAAAAAACTATAATGATAATATCAGCCAAATGTATCTTTAAAGTTGTTTATTGTGTGTTTTGTTTATTTTCTTGACAATTTATTAGACTCATTTGTGTATGGGCCCTTAAGGGAGAGCAACAAAGTTAAAATAAAAGGGAACTTTTTAGGAGTTGCCAGATTATTTAAATTAACGGATATGTACTATTTACATAAGGATATATTTACTTTTACTTTTGTGATGTCCTCATGAACGGGGTTTTACCTTGCCCTCTTTAAACATCTTTTGTTTCCTCATCTACCTAAACCAGGACATGTTATCTCTTAGATACTGTTTACTTTAAAAGAGGAATTTTATCATGCACATCCAGCCTGTCAAATCGGTCTGATGCACATTACATAAAGTGCTGCAAACAGTGGGTAGTAAACAGAGGGAGAAGAATCTCAAAACACTGTTTAGTACAAGAAGAAGAAAATGAAGAGAAAATTGGAGCAGCCAATAGGCCACAAGAAGCCTTTTTCAGTGAACTTCCCGAAGCTATTCAGCTCACACACACTGCACACCCCCTCCTCTCCCAACCACTCTCATTCTATCAGTCCTGCAAATATTTTAACATTTCAACGGTAATCGTGAGTACTAGGCTGGCCGTTTATGAGATGCAAATATGACAGATACAGAATTATATATTTAACACAAATAGCCTATTACGTTTTATTAATATTTCAGACGAGTGCAGGAGATGGTGTGAACGTGGCTCTGGGAGATCGACTGAAACGGAAGTGAGAGAAAAAATCTGTCTGCACTGAATGATAATATTCCCACTGTTATTAAAAACAGAGCTCATCATTTTTTACCCCTCACACACAAATATGTTACACTACACGAGGGACTGGTGGTATACGACACATGTCACGTGTTTGCAGTTGAGGTAAAGCTTATAAACCACAAAATGCTATGGATTCATGTATAGGCTCGACTATATAGCCTTGGGCGACTCATGATTTATACATGATGGTATGTCTCATGTCAATAGAGCCTGCGTGAACCTTACTTAATGAGGTTTGTCAGGCGCTTTAAGAAAGAGGAAGACTGTCGGAAGAAGCTGGGAGCCACATGCCTGTCAATCCTCAGCCATGTCTGATGTGCAGTCATTCTGCGTTTGCCTCAGAGACAGAGGCTGTTCAGTGGGGCAGCTCAGTGCAGCCATCATCAAATATGAACGGTGATTTTAAGAAATGCTAAAACAATCCTAATTATAAACATTCTCTCTAATCAGCATCAGTTTCTCACAGCTGTTCTCGTGCAAACATTTTACCTCCTCTAGCTCCACGCTCAGCGCTTCCTCCTGCGCATCTGTGGCTTTTGCTCATTTCTCCCACTTTGCCCTCACCTCCTCCCTCTGTTGCTCTCTAATTAAGCAGTGTGTTTTAGAGGGCAATGGACTCACAGACAAGGGAGGAACTGAGATTCCCGAGGGAAAGATGGTGTGAAAGCAGATACTATGACGTCCTATGCAAGCATTAGCCCTCTCTATGATAGCTCAATTAACAAATGAAGACCTCCATCATCTCGTTAAGAGAGTGCTGACCGTCACCAATGGGCAAACAATACGTTGTCATTATCAAGTGGATAATCACATATTAGAAAACATAATTTAGCACAATCAGTCTCATATAGCGGCTCAAAAACATTACCACCCAGAATGGGCATCGCCACAGGCAGGATGCTGTGTAGAGTCAGCACTTTGCATGATATCATGACAATTATTTTATAGTGTTTTTGGCATTCAGGCTTCTTGTTTCGATTATGTAATCAACATGCTTATTTTGGTGGTGAGTGAGCTGAATCACAGTGCATTCTGGGAGCTCTGTGTTTGAGCCGCATGTTTGTTCTTCCAGGCTGTGCAGCAGGACGCTCCATATACCCAAATATCCTGGAACACACCATGGGACTGGAAAGTCAAGATGTGTCTGTTTACTTGTGCAAATGCATGTCTGTGAGCATTTGAACGTGTGCCAACTCAGCGGGCAAATAGACTCCAACAGTGAGTGACCAAATATTGAAATATCACCCAATGTCAAGACTATTGGAGTGCATAATTGTACGCCTTTTATGACTCATTAAGGCTATCAATGGCCACTCCCAAGTATGAGAGCCATAATGACTGAGAAAAGGTCTCAGGGCGCAAGGAATTAATCAATGAATGTTGCCTACATGAAAAATGATCCGAGGATGTTGAAAGGCCCTGCTGTTCATTAGTATGAGTGGGAAAAACAGTGAGAGATATTTCTACACCATATCAGATTGTGGACCAGTGGCACAAAAGGCATATTTGAGCTTTGAGGCCCAGACCAATCAGAAATGTATGCTTGGGCGAGCCAGCCCAATCTGGTGTGTCTCAGCTCTGAGTCTGGGGGTGATCTCTCGGCTCACTCCCATGCATGCACAATTGCTTGCATCCAATTCATTGTGCTCTCCAGCTGCATCAATTCACACCGCTGCCAAGCCTGCATCCGCAAAAAGTTAGATGACTGTTGGGGAATCCGGGGGAGCAACAAAAACAGTAATCCAGATCATTTTGGGAGATGGAGTAGTTGGAGAGAGAACAATAACAAGAGCCTCCCAGCTGCTGGTATTGGTAAATCAAAACTTGTTGTGTTCATAACAGGTACTCAGTTACACTGTTATTGGGGTAGGTAATTGCTTTTCTTAGCTAAACTAAAGCTGATGAATCTTAAAGCCCCTAAGAAAACCCTCCTATAGTTACCCATTTCCTAATCAGTCACATTAACACATATTTGAGTTGGGACTGAGTATTTGTTTTGTCAGCATCAGTTTTTCCCAAATCATCTGTCCCTCCTGCCTGGGCTCATTACTCCCTGTTCTGCCTGCCCCTCCCTCTCATACTCCCTCCATCATGTTCTTTACTAGAAGCAGAGGGATACCAAAAGCACAAAAGACACATTTTAAAATGCCTTATTTGCCCAAATTATTAGAAAGAACTAAAGCAGATATGAAACATGATAACTGTGTAAATGTGTCAACTTGAATATCAAGAGTCCCAAATAAAAAAGATCAAAATGAGGACTTACTGAGAGCTAAAAATCTTTCTATCGTCATCACTACAGGTTTAATTAAAGCATGACTGCAAATAGAGATGTGTGTGGACTCTCACCACATACACATGTGCTGAGAGTCCACACACATCCCTATGTTGAATCATTTTCATGAACCAGCCCTTACAGAACAATAGCTCAATTGTCTTCATCTACTGGCTGGTATCTGTAGGTTTGTACCAACTAGTCCTGATGCAACCACAAAGTGAGAACAGCTCTAACGAAGGGAAGTGATGCAGGGACACAGCAAGCGCTCGCTGGCATTTTAACCTCACCCTGTCAAGCTCTCTCCCTGGCTCAAGCGCAGGGAGACAGACGGCTGATCCATCAGTTATTGTAGCCACAGTTATGGAACAGTGAGTGGACTTAATCCAGGGAGAGGGCCTACCTACAGCTAGGTAGATAAGTCAAATGAAGGAAAAATATGCCTTGCCCCGCTGGTCACCAGTGAAGCAAGGTAATAGGGAGATGAGGAAGGAAAGAGGAAGGAGGAACGAGGGAGAAACGCTCAGGCAGCCAAGCTGAGGAGATGGCACTCATACAGCCCAATCTGTCAGTCTGACTACCTTGCCAGATACAGGGTAGCTCATACAAAATCACACACTTTTTTGCTAAATACCAAGAGACAGTGCTGCTGAACACACAAACACTTGCGCACATACACAAACTCGAGGAACACGCTGTACTGAAGCAAACAGTGTGGTACATCTCCTTAAAAAACATTTACTAGCAAAAATGCATTACTTTTCAGATGTTCACCTGTCTACTCGTTACTCCTGTCCAAATCTACTTCAGCACTGCCTGCAACACCTTGCTTAAAGCCCACCCTTGTCTACTGAGACCTTGTGCCACATTCTCATAAATTCTCCCTTTAGTTCTACAAGATTTAATGTCACAGTCACTATGCACTTTAGTTGGGCTATCTTGCTACTTGTGTTTATAATGCATGTTGTTTATTTGTACCTGCTCCAGTCACTGTTCACCTTTAAGAGTAGTTGCACAACTCCAGAATATATGGTTCGAAATAGGGTTACACAATATATCGTGTCGTGACGATAATCACGTTATGCGCATGCGCGATGTTGACGTCACAGGACGTGCAATAATTTGTTTTTATTTATTTTTGTTTTTAGGACGTGCGATATTAAGTAGGCAAATAAACTCAAACACGTCATGTTACAATTATTTTTGCTGCTTGCTACAAAAGGAAAACTCGCACGGCTCTCATGTCACCCCTCGATTCCACCGGGTCCGTCTGCGCCGCAGTTTTGGTCCGGCGTCATACCCTACCGGGTACGTTTCAGGAGCGTTTCAGAAGCATTTCAGAAGCGGAGCGTCTTGCGTGCCGGCTCGCAGTTTGTCGATTTGGGCATATTTCCTGGACAGGCTACTTTGTACAGACAAAGTTAATAATAATTGTAATATTCCAGTTATAAACAACATGAATCAAAGATGTGTTGGTGTATTTTAGTAGTAAAAAATGCATTCATCAACATAATTATTCTATATATATATATAATTTACACAGTGCCTGTAAACCGGAGGAGAACGCTGGCATTTCTCCTCCTACTTGAAAGACTACGGAGGGATAGGGTCTTCAGATTAGTTTATTTTGGGGATTGACTGGATGCTCTGACCGGTCCACTTCCTGCCCGGCGCTATGCAACGCCGAAAATATACTTGCATCCTATTTTTAGCGGAGCCCAGCGCCGAGACGCTTCTGAGCCGTAACGCGGCGCGTCTGGTGGAATAGCACCCATTGACTAGAGTGGCCGCGATATATGCGAACGCCGCGGCGCAGCCGTAACGCGGCCGTAACAGTGGAATCGAGGTTTCAGGGGTACTTGAGTGAGTGACATGCAGGCTCTGCATGCACAGGAAACCACCAATCACAACCATTCTTGATCAGATCATTAAGAGCAGGATAACCGAGCTAGCTCAGCTTGTTGCTCTGATATTTCGTCCAAACCACAGCACTGAGACTGCTCTTGTAAAGGTCTTCAATGACATCCACTTAAACACAGACAGTGGCAGAACTTCAGTGTTAGTATTATTAGATCTCAGTGCTGCGTTTGACACTGTTGACCACAACATATTACTAGACCGACTGGAAAACCGGGTGGGACTTTCATCAACAGTTCTAAATTGGTTTGAATCCTACTTAAAGGACAGAAAAAACTTTGTTTCTATAGGTAAATACACATCTGAGTTGACAAATATGACATGTGTGGTTCCTCAAGGCTCCATCTTGGGGCCTCTTCTCTTTAACATCTACATGCTACCACTGTCTCAGATAATGAAAAACATCAAAATAAGTTACCATAGCTATGCGGATGACACACACATTTAAATAACCATTTCACCAGGAGTCTATTCTCCAGTTAAAACACTGAGTAAGTGCATTGAACAAATCAATGACTGGATGTGTCAGAACTTTCTCCAATTAAACAAAGACAAAACTGAGGTAATGATTTTTGGAGCCAAGTCAGAACGTAAAAAAGTTAGCACTGAGCTTCAGTGTGCAATGTTCAAAACAACAGATAAAGCCAGAAATATAGGTGTAGTCATGGACTCTGACCTGAGTTTCAACAGTCACATTAAAACAATTACTAAATCAGCCTACTAGGATTAAAAGACTAATGTCACAGCAGGATTTGGAAAAACTTGTCCATGCTTTTATCTTCAGTAGACTGGACTACTGTAATGGTGTCTTTACAGGTCTCACTAAAAAATCTATTAGAAAGCTGCAGCTGATTCAGAACACCGCTGCTCGAGTCCTCACTGACACTAAGAAAGTGGATCACATCACTCCAATTCTGAAGTCTTTACACTGGCTTCCTGTGTGTCAAATAGATTTAAAAAATAATCCTGCTGGTTTATAAAGCACTGAATGGTTTAGGCCCAAAATACATTTCTGATCTACTGCTAAATTATGAACCATCCAGATCTCTCAGGTCTTCAGGGACTGGTCAGCTTTCTGTCCCCAGTCTCAGAACTAAACATGGAGAAGCAGCGTTCAGTTATTATGCTCCAAACATCTGGAACAAACTGCCAGAAACCTGCAGGTCCGCTGCAACTCTTACTACTTTTAAATCCAGGATGAAGACTTATATTTTTGTCGCTACTTTTAATTGAAACTGAGCCGTTGTGTTCATCAGTAAAGTGGAACTTCTGTGTGAACTATACATATATTAAACTGCACTGTAACTTTTTATTCATGTACTTTTTATTCATGTATTTTTTCTTTTATTATCTTTTCTTTTTAATGACTGTTTTTAAATGTCTTTCATTTTTGTAAAGCACCTTGAATTGCCTTGTGTTGAAAGGTGCTATATAACTAAACTTGCCTTGATAACTTAATATCCAGAAGTCCGTGACTAAAATCCTTCATCCGGTTAAATATTGTAAACATAAATACCAATTGTATAGCATTAAAGTTCAAGAAAGGATGGTTTGCGGACAAGAAAAACTGTCTTTTCTTCAATTCCTGTATTTTTTCATATCGCAATATATATTGCAGGGGAAGAAAATATCGCAATGTCAGTTTTTTCCAATATCGTGCAGCCCTAGTTCGAAATAGTGAATATTTATGGTGACCAAATTGAGTGTTATTTCTAAATAAAAGACTGGATAGATATGTTGACTAGTATTAAAATAATTCATGTTTTGCTCAATCAAAGGGTTCCTAATTTCTTGCAATACTCATAAATTGGATTGTGTTTATGACCTCAATGAGATGATTATCTTTTACTGTATGAACTGGCATGCATTTCAATCAGTAAAATGTTTGCATGATTCTTAGGTAAACATCCCTGTGCTTCGTAAAAAAAAAAAATCATATTTAAAAATATGTTGGCACCTTAAGCGCATAACGTTAATGACTTTGGGCAGTTTTGTTTCGATCAAAGCTAAGGGTCGCGATGCTCTTGTGGATGGATGACGGTTATCAAGAAACTGTACAATATATCAGCAACGCCCCTGGTTTGATTCCAGCTGTGGACCTTTGCTGCACATCATACCCCTGCATGAATTTCTCCCCTTGTTTCCTGTCCGTCTCTATTCAATTAGCTGTCCAATATAATAATAGGGTCATTTGAACAGCAGCGTACATTTCAGGTCTGCAGGGTCTGTTTAAGATGAGTATAATTACACTGTATAGCTGTCAAAATGCTTTGAACCAATTATTACAGAAGCTATTACTCTCCATCTATGTAAACTCATGGTGTGGAAACATTAATGACTTCTTAGAAAATAGTAATGATGTCTATACAGTAAACACAATAATTCGACAAGAATTAGCTGGGAGTCTTCAACTGAATGTGATTGTGTGACCACTGGGGGTTCAATGTGAGGATTAGTGGTGGTGAATACGTTTTAGCATGACAGAGAGGAAGAGGGACATTTCTTCTTTTGAAAATATGGTGCACGAACACATTTCTTTTTAGGTTGGGTTTCATGAGGTACTTATCACCACACATTAGCATACAGTGTTTTCATTGCTTTACCAAAATCACACAATAAAACAAACAAACTATCAAAATATACAGTACATTTTATGTGTGGACCCTTGTTTTTATGTGTCTAAAATAAGCTTTGCTGTGGCCCCCGTGGAATGCAGTATATAGCTTATAGACTCCAGTACTTCTGTGTGTTTCTCAAAACGTGCGGGGTGCCCAACAAAATGTCCATGGTTCTCATGCAACCGCACGTCAAACTATCCACACGATCCCTTTAACGGCCCGTCCACACAGCGGCTTTGGAAAAAGCTTCCAACGCCGCTGTGTGGACGGGCCGTAAAACAGAGACTATGAAAAACAATGACAGTAAGAACTGAGAGTGACCTCAAGAGGCCACCTGCAGGGTGAACTCTTGACCTGCTCTTGACCTGCTGCATCATGCAAACACCATGGCTTCGGAGAGATTATGTCACAGAGCACCCATGCCAGCTGAGATCTTTCACGTCAGCACCTTGGTGCTCCAAAACATTATGGAAACTGCTCACACACGTAATCTCTCCTGGGTGTGAGATGTAAACAGGGCTAATGTGTTTGAAGAGACAGCAGTGATCACATTTCCAAGTGACTCCATGCATCCTGCTAGGATAACCGAATAAAGAATGTTCTCAGCAAACCACAATGCCGCTTTCAAAACACTTGATCCTAAGATGACAAGCACCGGGCTATCCATTATGCAATAGCCTCCCTTTCTCCAACACCACTCAAAACTATAGCTCTCTGGAAAGGATTAACAGTTTATTCCTCTTGCCTCCGCTTTCAGAGGACAGGAAGGTGGTAGGATGTACCTGCAGAGCTATTCGCATATACTTAACTAAATGCATTGTGGCATCTTTAAAAGTGGTAGCTGCAACAAGACAGCAGGGGTCATCAAGTGGTGAGTGGGGGGGCAACAGAGAGGATAAGAGAAAAAGACTGCAAAGACAACATGGACCAACACAACGGGAATGCATACATGGAAAGGTCCACTACAAATACAGGCAGATATTCATACATTTGACCCCAAGACTGCCTCTGGTTCAACTATGTTAAAATGTATTAAGCCATTCCTGACATAAATAGAGGGTTGAGGAGACTATTAATTATCAAAAGAGTGTTGTGAAGCTTTATTACAAGCATTTTTCATCTTTCTCTTTCCCTCCTCTGCCTCCTTTATTTTCCCCTCCCCCATAACCAACCCAGACCAAACCAATCCGCCGTCATCAACCCTTCATTCTTTGTAGGCCTCCCATCCCCACTGTTTTTCCCTGAACACACACAGATATCCACGCAGGCCCTCCTCTCCTCTGTATGACCTTGACTGGCTAGCACTCCGGGGCCTGTTCTCTGCTTCTCTCTCTCCCATCTTTCCACACTCGCCTCCACTCTATTGTCTGCCTCTCTACCTCTTGCTTTCCATCACTCTTCCCCCGTCCGGCTGATGTTAACCAGTGCTGTCCTTTCCAGAGGAGAAAGGGACAGAACATGGCAGAGAAAGGAGAAGTAAAAGACCTCCCCCTCCTCCACAATCTGGTCAGCTGAGAGAGAGTCCAGCATAAGAACTATCAACAAGTCACTCATATGCATCCTGTCTTGTTTCTTACACTGTGTATTTTTCAAAAGTGTTCCATCATTCATTTATTATGAGGTCAAATAAGTGTTATCAAATCAAAAACTGATATCCAGCATTACCTAACACTAACTTCAAGCTATCCAAGCTGTATTTAAGCCATTCGGCAGGGTAATCAATAAAAACTCAAACTAAATGTCCCTCTTTACAGCTGTTATTTCTCTGCAGCGCATATTGCTTGATCATTCAAAGTGTGATTAGGCTTTGCTCTAATCAGCGGATACGACTTCCTGTTTCACCAGGGAGATGATGAGCTCTCAGTGTAACAGCAGGTCCACATCCGTGTTTCAATGCAGGTGCTCCTACAAAAGCATCTAATTGCCTCCATCGCTGCATTGTAGCCTGTTCCTCTGACTCCAGTGATCCTTGAGATGTTCCCAAAGGCTTAGCTCACAACATACATCTGTCTAATAAATTGGAGCTATTAGACTATCCATTCAAAAGTTAAATAACTTAAGCTCAAGAGACAGAGTGATCTATTAAATGTCAAACAGGCTTGCTACAACTACGCTGTTACTGTATGTAGCCTACCTTACATATCTAAAGGTCTCGCTGCGACTTTGTTCACCAATCTGATGTTCACAGATTGAATCCAATGCATTTGATTAAGGATTGTAGTAAAATATGACATTATAAAGAACTCTACATTGATATAAATAACGCAGCTATCAGGATTACAGAATAGCTTGCGGCATTATGCTTTACATAATATGGAAAAGATAAAAAGATTCTCTTAAAAAAATATCTCTGATAATATTCCTTTTTTACTTACTTACTTTACTACATAGAAATATTGTTTTGTTGTATGCAGCCACCGTTTAAATCATTTTGCTCTAAGAGGAGTTGACATTACAAGACTGCCACAGCATTGCCCACGGATAATTTCCCATCCTGCATTAGTAAAATAGCTATGAAAGTAGACAGACATCATCAATTTCTACAGGGCAATAATAACAAAGAGAATGGGAACTCCCAGTCTACGGCTGACACTTATACTTCACACCATGTTAGAGACTCAGTTCCACATTTAATTTCCTGAGCAGTTAAAAATGCTTTGATGCTTACAGAGAATTGTCATACATCCCCAAGCTAGTATAGAAAGAACTGCCAAACCAAGGGCATAATGTAGGCATTTTCAATAAGCTGTAAGTACCTACAGTAAATCAAACCTATACAAAGGCACTAACCACACCTTTAAATATGTTATTTAAGAGGTTACTGCTACCACCTGCCATTTTAGGAGAGACTAATCAAATCCAAATTGTATTGTGTAATTTCAACAAGAGTCAATAGCCATGCTAGTAACTCTGTAAGGCTGCACAATGGAGCCTCATAAACATGCTAACATGCTCCCACTGCTAATGCGTTAGATTGTTTACCCCTGGCATGAGATTTAGGGTGTTTCTCAATGTCGAGGAAGGCTCCAGAGCCACTATTTCCAGGATGCTACGTCATCGAGTCCCGACGAAGGACTGTTTCAATGTCCAGGATCCTTGGATTTCTACCGAGGCTGGCGTACTTCGTTGCGGGAAATTTCGAGGCTGCACATTTGTATCCTCCGCGGTCTTAAAATCCCCACAATGCTTTGCGCACGGACCAATTTCCAAAATCTTTGGCGGAAATCGCGCTCCATTTAAGGAGGGGCTTCGCATATGACGCACACCTGCACACCTGTTAGCCTGTTCCACCATTATTCGTTTTCCGAGGCTAGGAAGGATTCTTGCCTGGCTTCTGAAGGACCTGACTCGGAAGACATTTCCTACCAAGGAAGTGTCCCTGACATTGAGAAACACCCTTAGACTCCGGCCCAAATGCAAGAGCAGCAACCCAATCAATAGGGAGCCTGGTGTATGACAATAAATCATATTCAAGTGGTAGGTAGTGTGGGGTGTCAGACAGAGTACAGGACCACACATCAAATAAATGTAGGGCAATTTGTCCCTGATGCACTAACTCTGTCTCATGACTTGGCACTACAAAAAGGAGGGGGATAACAAAATGTCCACACAGAGAAAGAAAACACTTTTTGCTTCAAGGCAAACAAGGGAAGCTACACAGATGTCTTCATTAATATTGTGACTGGGCTATTTAGGACTGGACTGAACAGACTTTGACTTTGCAGCAACACAACACAGGGTAACATTTTCTTAGGCTGAATTACTGATCCAGCTCTTGTTGTCAGTTATACAGATCAGGGTGATTACATGCATAATACATGAAGTCAGTCCACCACACGTCTACCCAAACCCAACCTGTACCTGCACCATTCGTCCTAGAATCAAATCGATCGGCATCAGCTCCTGTCCAACAAATCTACTTCAGTCACTTCATCAAAACGGTCATCAATAGATGGAGTTGGAAAGCTCTTCTTTACTTGTCCCCTGTCGTTTGACAAGATCAAACTGCACAGCGTTTCAGTTTAAAGTAAACCCTTCAGGTTCTGGCTTAAATTCCTGCTGAAGACGTGGGAATAGAAGTAAATCTTTGTAGAGCAGACATTTTACAAGTAGGGACGATCTTATTCTAGTGCACGGGGTGTTGATGCCACCCGCCTGGCAGATTTTTCACACTTGCCTGTGATGGTTAATAGGTTGAAGCACACTCCATCATGTCATGTGTAAAGCCTCAAACCAAGCCAACTTACATTTACTTAATTTACTAATGATGACACATAGCATCATTATCATTAATTAAGATAAAGTTAGAATTTAAATAATTTTGATAATGAAATGGTAAATTGACTGCAGTTATACTGTGCTTTTTTCAGTCTTTGTGACACATAAAAGTGCTTACATATATACAATCACACATTCACATGGAGGCAGAGTCTACCATACAATCACGTTTCAAGCAAAAAACTGCCAACTATTTGCTGTTTATCAAATATGAGGATTTGCTGCATTTCATTCTCCAATGATGTGGACCTGGTCTTTTGAAGGTTGGTGGAACAAAAACGTTTTTTTTTTTGTTTTTTTTCATCTTGGGTACCTTGGACTCAAGGAATTTAAATAGGAATGTTTTGCCATTTACTTGCATTTTAGAAAAAAAAGTAACTATACTATGTTTGTTGGAATAAGTAAAAATGAAAAGAACCATTACTAACCTACATTTAATGAACACACATCAATAAACTGTGGAATGGGCTTTTAATTGTCCTGTCTTTAAAAAGGTCAGTGGTTCTACATCTTCAGCATTTTCATACTGTTAATTTGCCTTTTCACCTGAAACGATTAGTTCCAAAAAGTAAATTCCTCTTTTTCACAAAAGCAACAGTAAAGCACAGCAAGTGATGACTGCTTCGCCAATCTCAAACACTTTGTCTGTCATTTTTTTGTTTCTGTTTCTGCACACATATTCTAAAGGACCCCCTTTAAAGAAGTCAAATACCTTTTTCTAAAATTATTCTCACCATGTTAAAAAAAAGTTGCCTCTAATATGTGGGCTGTTAGGTTTGCACATCCCCAGGTTGCCATTTAATGAACTACAATCAAACCCTTAAGGAGCCCACATGCTGCATTTTGAACATCAGTGAGCAGTCTAAATAGCCAGTGAATGTTTTCCAGTGGGTATAAATAAAGAGCCATTTAACTGTCTGCCTAAGAGACAATGGTAAGCCCAGCATTCATCCCTATTTATTTTGCACAATTTACTTTATTTTTAAGTTTAGTATAGATTGGAGCCCATACCCAGTCGTATTTCCGATGTTCAGTTGACAGTAGCCGGCGGTTGTGTGATTGTCAGGCTCACACATGATCAACCTGTTTGTCCTCAACCCCCTTTAATCCTCTGAGGCCATAATCGATATATCTCTCGTAGACCTTTTCTCCCTCTCCCTGCCACTCCACCTTGAGACGCGGTGTGAATTTAAAGGCCAGATCAGTGCGGCGAGGAAAACACCCGGCGGAAAGGAACACCCACTCACATAAATCAATTAAAAGCGTGCCAATCAGGTATTGTGCTCCTTTCTAAAAAGAATACCCCCAACACATTAGTAGCCAGTCAACTCATAACTTTACTGCTCTATTTGCAGTCCATTAATCGATGGAAGAGGTTATTCCAGCCTGCCGAATAACCACCAAGTCCTACAACAGGTTTAAATTCACTCAACATCTCAATGCTCCTACCTCACCCAACAACTGCCACTAACCAACATGACCTTCTGTATGGTGAAGTTCCATACATCATCTGTTATGCTCCAAACATTTTCCTTTGCATCTCTCTTTGACCTTCAACAAGAAAAAAGATCTAGCCACGCTAGCAGCTCTATAAACATTCTGTACTCAAAGGCTCAATGGTGCTTTGAGCTAAACATTATGTTGAAATGCTAACATGCACACAATGAGAATGCTAGCATGCCTATGTTCAGCATGTAATTGTTAAGTGTGTTGTAAACATAAAGGACATCTAAGGCTGATGGTAATGTCATTAGTTTTGTAAAGCATTGCAGTTTAAATGTTGACCAGATGGCACAAAATGAAAAGTCAGAGGCTCATAAAATGTTAAGGTCCAGAGATGTCAACCTGTTCAACCATGTCAGGGGATCAACAGATATTAGGACTCGTTGTCTGGAGTCTAATAGTTTCCTTGATTGGGGTTGCAGCTGACAGGGGCGTATCCAAAGGGGTGGACCAGATTTTTTAACAGATGACAATTTAAAGTAGATATCTGGAATGTGTCTGCAGTGTATTGGCGAGCAGCGCAGCTCGTGTTTTTCAAGAGTTCACACATTACACAGGAGCGCCGTTTTGCGAGCGCTTAGCTGATGCTGATTTGCCTCTGTCCTACGGATTTTATCTTTATCTGGAAAATCAGGGGTAAAGTAGTGTAGTGTGAACTATGCATAAGATTAAGCTCCTCAATAGGGAGTGGATCTCCATGTTGCTTGCCCAGAACAGACAAACCAAATTCTGCCGTGTTTTACCTCAAGGCCAACATAGGTTAAACTTAAACTCGCTTGGAAAGGGAGGGTTGAGTGGAGGGGTATTCAGTTGGTTGCAAACCTCAACGCATACTTCCCCTAAATCCTGAGTGCTGGAGCTTTTCTTTTCTTTCTTTTTTTTCGTGATGGGACTTATGTGGAGGTCAGTTTAAAGTGACCTTCCTGAGTTTTTTTTTACTGAATAGGACAAACATCTATTTAAATAACTTGTTCTGGACGTCAGTGTCACAATGTATTGCATCCTTTAAATTAAGAATGGATTGGAGCCTCTTTTTCTAAAGGGCTAGGTACATTTGTATTTCTGGCAACACACACAGGAGCTGCTCTCATTGTAAGCCACCTTCCTCTCCCTACCCACGGATGCTGCTGCTCGCACACATCCCCGTACAGTATCATGATGTTGTCCGTGTGTGGTGAGATCACATTTAACTCACATCACAGGGAAATTACAAAAATTGCTCCTCCCACTCCTCCTTTTGCTCCTTACGCTCCCCTCCTCCCCTTCCTCTTCCCCGGTCCTCGGTAGCAGCAGGTGTTATTCTCTCATAACCTGAAGATTTAGCTGGTAATTAGCATTACCTCTTAGCCCCAGAGAGTTATTCATGCTTCATGGTAACAGCAGGAGACACGACTCGAATGTGTTTCTGGGCACCCGAAGAGAGAAGAAATCACGCCTCAAAAACACGTGGGAGAGATTACTCAAATATGCCTCCTTTGTACCCTCTTTACCCCTCTCGCTGCTGCACGGTTATCGCTCCCCGTTAAGCAATCAGACCCATTACGGTACTCTTTTTTTGTGCATGATGTCTGAGGCTGTACAGCACCACAAATAAGCTTTATACTCTTGGGCTTCATTGTAGCTAGAAGCTTTGACCTTGTGTTATGTTGCCCTTAAGTAGGTATTGTAATTGTCTGAAACAATAACAACACAAGGCAATGCAAACCGGGAAAAATATGCATATGATAAAGTGGCTCTGTCCACAGGTTCACAATTAATCGTTCACGGTGCATTGGAATAAATGCACGATTTGGGCTAAATGATAAGCATCCTCCTAGGAGGCAATTAACTGATGTTACATAATGACAGCCCACACTTTACACTAACACAACCGGTGCATGTCAAAGGAGAAGGCTGTTTTTTTATAAGTAATACATGGTGTGGCAGTACATCCCCACCTCTTCATGCCAGTCAGCTCCAAGAGAAACAACGGGTCAGAAATGAAACACCTTGAAACTGTCAGGGTGCTCTCCGCAAAGAGTGGCATTTCTTGACAGGATCTTACCTTTGCTGTTGTGCTCTTCTCTGTTCAGATACATGGCTGTCACTTCACTCCGAGGCGTTGTCTGAATTATTTGTTGGTACTCCTCTGTATCGTGAACTCCGCTGATGTGGTTTGTAGTAGTAGCTGTTTATTGTTTTGTTGCTCCTCAACAGCCTCTCCTCTCCTCCTAGCGGATAGGTGGGCTGGTCTGAGACTCTCTCTCCCTCTATCTCTCTCTCGCACTCTCCCTCTTTCTCTCTTCTAACCACCGGTTCACTGTGGCTCAGAGGACAAAATGGGAAAAAGTGACTTTTTGCAGCTGCTGTTAAGAAGTAGCATATCTTTTCTCTGCTGCCACTTGTGATTATTGATTTGTTTGTGTATCCATGTGTCCGTTTGTATAGCTGTGCGTGTAATAAGGAGCTCAGTTGGATCCACCCATGGGATTTATACAAAGCTTGCACCCGAGTTGCATGGCTTGATTGGGAATCTCATTAGTGCTGGAAGAAGTATTCGGATTTTAATGAAGCAAAAGTGGAAAAGTACTCAATTACTTGCAGAAGTCCTACACTCAACGCCAGGCTTTACTTGCATCCAACATTAGTATGCATCATGCAGAAATGTTATATATTACATATTCAATATGAATGAGTGTAACAAAGATAATGTAGCCAAAGGGTCAAATAATAATAATTGAATAAATAACAATGAAACTAAAGTGAGAAAAAACATATTAGTGAAATAATTAGAGAAAAAGTTGCAATTCATAAAATCTACAAATAATAATTGAATTACCACAGTTTCTTTCTTATGTGTTTTGTTTATTTATACTTACATTCTTAAAAAATCCCATCATTAAACAGCAGTAGAGTCCTTTATTGTGATTCATTAGCGTTTCAATGTTGTACCTGGTCAACATAAAGCTGATTTTAGTTGCTTTATATCATTGTAACCGATTGCCAGCTATTTTAATAATTGATTAGTGATTTATCAAGAACAAATTAAAAAGCTTAGCTTCTCCTATGAGAGGATTTGTTGTGTTAATTAGCTGTATTTAATTTAAGACGTGTGCTGGATAAAACATTACATTTGTCACATCATAATTCCTCCTAAATTATTATTCTTATGAATGTTTGCTATTTGTCTGTGCCAATTTCTTTCAAAAGGCATCGTACTCATGCAAAGTACTAAAGTAAATGTATTGAGATATTATGCACTTTACCTCCTAAACTACAATGACAAACTAAACAAATAAGCAACAACATCCTGTGACAGTAAACGCTGATATAAGGAGAGACAAACCCACCTGGCCCTGTCACTTCAACCATGCTCAACCTGCTGCTTGTCCATATCCTCATCCCTTCACAAATGGTGGTCAGATGTTCCTGCATCATGAAGCTGTGTGTGAGTTTATTGACCACATTATTAGACCGCAGCCAGAGATTAAGAGCTCTTGAGGAGTAATTGTATGCGTCCTCTGCCAGTTTTTGATGCAAGGTGATGTGGCTGCTATGCAAATGCTTCCTAAATGAGATGCAAAAATTAGATGTAGATTATTCTAACACTCAGTATTCAGGCTGTCTTACATCACACATAGGCAGTAAGTGGTGAGGGAACAATGTGTCTGTGACCTTGACTTAGAAAATAAAATCCAGCAAGGAGGCAATTTAAAACAATTTCTTCAATTATTTTTCCTTCTTGTTCTCAGAGTACATTTCCAATTTGCAATGGGACTTCTTGTTACATGAAGCTGGCAGATGAAGGCATGGGACATTATAAAATAAATGGAATAAGTCATGACAGTTATTACAACTACTGCACAAGTCCAGCATTTAAATGTTTTAAACAGAAGTTGTGTAATCATGCTGTTATGAAATATGGGAAAAACGTACAGTGCATGCACATCAACCAATAACCTCTGACCTGAAATCTCTGCATCGCGCTCTGTGATGTTTTTATTGTACTTCCCAGCCTTTCAGTGTCTCTCACTGCGCCTGAGTAATGAGTAAGTTCTCCATATAAGCCTGAAAAATGGAAAGCTAATATTCCATTCAATCTTGTGGCTCTATGATATCACAGATTACAATTTAAAAGGATATGAATTGAGTCCTACTGTAGATGCAAATGCTGTGTGAGCAATATCGCAAATAACGGTTTGCCTGCGATTTGTCAATAAAGCTGGGAAGGTCATTTTCTCAAAGCATCCCGCAGTGATTTCCATTTGATTATATTTTGTTTTGAGCTGCGCTCAGTGCTATTTGTTCACAATTGAGAATAATTTGCCATTTATGAGGAGAGTTGTCTGACTAATTTGACCATGAGTCTTTTCCCAGATATCCCCCTCCTGTCCTCCCAGCATCCTTGTGCCTGTCACAGATGCATCTGTCTCCACTGGTATCTATAAATACCCCCTTCATACCCTTCAAAAACCTGATTCCCATTGATTTAGTGACCTATATACACATCAACACCATCCCCTCCCTTCCTCCGGCTCTCTGCTCCTTCTATCGATGGCCCTTCACTGTCTCCACCTCTGATTTCCTCTCCATCAATCTCACCCTTTAAACTCAATTTGAGACTAGCTTTTCCTCCACCTTCTCTCCTCCTCTGGCTAGAAAGCATGGAAGACTAATAATAGTTCATCGTGGAAGCTCAAGTCATGACACATGAAAGGGATGAGCATAAGAACAGTGGCTGGTTCTCATTTCTATATTTCAAAGTCTTCTCATTGTGGTAAACTGAGCCTTTTGCTAATCTCTCGAGTGTGTAAACACTGGCGTACAAAGTCTGATGAAAGGAGTCTCAGAGCCACACAATTCAATATGAAATCTGACTCTGGCTGAAATAAGACATGTGAACAATGAAAGAGAGATATAAAATGACAGCTGTGTGTGTGTGTGTGTGTGTGTGTGTGTGTGTGTGTGTGTGTGTGTGTGTGTGTGTGTGTGTGTGTGTGTGTGTGTGTGTGTGTGTGTGTGTGTGTGTGTGTGTGTGTGTGTGTGTGTGTGTGTGTGTGTGTGTGTGTGTGTGTGTGTGTGTGTGTGTGTGTGTGTGTGTGTGTGCATGTAGGGTTATATCTGAAGTTGCTAAGATTTCATTATACTTTAAAATAGCATTCTAGGTAACTAATGCTATAAACAACTATTTTGAATACATGGCAAACAGCGAGGGATTGACAATGAATAACCACCTGTCATGTCATAGCATCACTTCTGCTGAAATGAGCAGGATATATGGGGGGTGTATACATTTCATCCCCCAGTGAAATCCACATAAAGGCACATGTTCTGTTTATCGAGTGAAACCCCACAGACTACAGAGGCACATATGTGAACATCTAAGCTGCAAGAGATAGAAAGTAGCGTGACTGAGTGACATAGGTGTGCGTGATTTACTGCCACACCACCCAGGTTTAGCATACACCTAGTTCACACAGCACTGCTTACACTCCCACCACAGCAGGACTAACAGCTCTTCTGCGACCCCACACTGACACCTGGTGGCTCCACAAGGCAGAACATCAGAAAACAGTTTTAGCTGCTCATACGCCCCGAGGAACCACAGCGTCATCCTGACTCTCTTCAAAACTTTCACACTGCTGTTTGGTTTTCACACTATTACAGATTAAAACGGCAGACTGTTGTATTCTGGTATGTGCTGCACCCTGAAAGCAGATGTGAGTCAAAACTGTAACCCAAAGCACAGACTACAGCAGGCAATTTTAGGACAGTCAGTTTATTGAACAGCAAATTGTGACAGGGAACACAATATTTATTTTTAATTGCATTGTCAACAATGCCTTGGACAAATGCGTCACTCACCAAACATTTCATAAACACCCTCCACAGAGAGAGACATAGTAGATGGAGAATATGGTGAGGGTCCTTCATATTTTAAAGTGCAATAATGCACAATTCCTCTTGGAGGAAGACAACAGAGGCTGAGAGGAGACCCCAGAAGGCCTTCAAGGTCCCCACATGCATCATACATTGTGTTTTGCTTCGTGTATATATATTTGTTTCAAGTGTGTGTTTGTGTGTTGACTCTACTTATTGCATATCAGTCAGCTGGTTCTTGATTTTTTTCCCGGTGAATGTGTAAAGCACAAATCTTTCGATTAAAATGTAATAAACTCTTCACTATAATTATAATACATCTCATAACATCTACAGAGATATATATATATATAGAAGATACATTCTTATATCTGATTCATTTAGAATATGTAGGCGATATACCTTTTGTGAATAACTGCTGATGGGTGACATAGTGGACCATCACATGGGTCTATTATAATGACCGTCGTCTCAGCCCTATAGATCAAGTTTTACAGACATAAATAAACTTTCTTACAAGACTACAAAGTTCATCTCAATCGACATCTCCACTGAAATAAATCAGACTTTAATCCAGGTCTGCAAAGGCAGCAGATCCAAGGACTTTGTCTGAGTGTCTTTAAAGAGGGCCATGTGGTTTCTTGTGCCTAATATTTCTGTGTGCTTTCCTTTGATTGTTTACACTCTTAGTCATACATTTGGTGTTTTAGAGCTCCTCCACATATACCTGCAGCTGTGGATGCAGCGGAGAGTAGATGGCAGAGGAGTGTGAAAGATAGAAGGAAAGAGGGGAGAGAGCATGGGTCTGACAATCAAAGAGAAAAATACCGCAGTGTCACACTAACAACTACACATCAACTACAGCACTACACAGTCAGACACACACACGCACATACAAAACCAAATGCACAAGGTCAGTGAAAATTCACATCTGAGTAAAAGAAAATAACTTGCACATTAACATTGGGCAGTTAGGAGTTGAGGGAGGTTTCAAAATCATAACAATAATCTCATTCTCAACGACACAAAAAATAGGCATGATTACAATATCAGCATTTATGAGATGAACATGTTGAAAAACTACAACAGTAATTTATAAAGACAAGCTCACATGAGAGGCAGGTCTTTTTGCCGTTTTCCTGTGGATCAGCTGTCATCTGTAAACACGGCTGGAGGCGCCAGTCCATGTCTAACAGATCTGATGTCCCTCCCTGACCTATGGCTTTCAGTAAAGACATTGATAATGCTAGCTAGCATGTGACAGCCTTGGTCGTTGGTGCCATCAATGTCATATTGCAGCTACCGTGTGGAAAAAGCACCATTCACAGATGTTAGATTTACAGTCCTTTGTCAGCAGTTCCCTATTTCCCTTTCAGAACGGTTTAATTAATGCCAGAGGTCATTCACTTAAAACTAACTAAATTTCTATCAACCTTATATGATGCTCCGTTTGGTCCTAGTTGATAAAACTGTAGGAAACTAGACAATCGGTCAAAACACTTATCAATGTGCTGCATTAATGTTGAAATGACGCTTGTTGCATTAAAACATTTTCCTTCATTTGATATGTCCACATCGTCATAAAATAAAATCACCACAATACGGATTGAGGGGGGAATTGGAGAGGGTGTGCAAATAAGCCATCATGTACAAAACAAACAACACATCCTGAAACATAGAGTTCATATCATCTGAATATGTACAATAAAGATAAGGTGGACACTTTGACACAGAAAAAACAACACATACAAATATATAGTGCTATACTGCCTATCGAAAGGAATATTGATAAGCATATCTCACTCCCACAAATGATAATACCTTGTAAAGTTGCATCCCGTTTCTACAGTGCAGTTGATGAGCTGCTTAAACAGTGGGAGTGAGAAAGGAATGTGATTGGATAATTCACATCAAAGTCACCTTGATCTCCGGAGGGATAAACCAATGGCAGGGCTTCAGTGTTGTGATGCATATACAAGATAGGACAGGGCTGCTTCCCATGGCAGCTTAAAGCAAATAAAAACCTCTGAAGCAAATAAGTCGAGATGTTTGGTCAAAATCATAAAACACTGAAAACACATTGGTTTAATTTTCTGATAAATGAACGTTATTCATTAGATCTTTGGGTCCTGACACTGAATTCAAAGAATGTGAATTAAATGTGATGTAATCATCTGTAAACAATATTAATTATGTCTGGCTCTAAGGGGTTTGAACTGCTCTTACTGTAGTAACTGGCTCCACAATGGACGACTGTACTCGGCATGTGATGTCTGACCGTTTGTCAGCATAATTACTAAATGGCCACTAATAATCTGGATATTATTCTACTAAAATGACTCAACCCATTCAGTGTTCACAGCTTTCATTTGAGCCCAACATGAATCACAAAAAACAGCTGTCGCTCAGTTCTCTGTGGACTGAAATCTTAAAAGCGCACAGCAATTTGGCCACAATCCAATCAGTGATATCACAGGAGGTGATTTGTCATCATCCCTCGAAGGCAAAGCCCCCGCTGTGACTTCACTTGTTGAGGTGTGGCAACAAATACAACATGCTGCCTTGACAGTTGACCCATGTAAATAACCATATAGGCAGTTTTTTAACAATATGTACGTGCAGGTTAGTAGTGCATAAAGCCCAAACGCTGTACACTGAGCCTTCAGTCTATGGTTAGACTACAAAACAGGAGATATCTTTTTCACAGAGGCAAAACAGTCAAACCATTGTGGTAGCACTAAATATCAGATGGAACCTGATCTACTTAAAAAGCCAAGGCTATCAAAGCCTGCTCAGAGCTGAATGGCTGAGTTCATTATAACCACTTACAGGAAGGGATGTGGTTCCTCAGGAAAGATCATAGGGGCTGTGCTGGCATCACATCAACGCATTCCCTGGGTCTTTGCCTGAAACAGAGGCCTTTATTTTTCTCGAATTCTATATATATTATTTTTTTAAGACATAAGGTCAGGGGAAATCTTTGAATATTATTTGGTAAATTTGTTGTAATTCTAATGTTTTCAGATATATTTCCAAGTAAAGTACGTGCACTCAAATTAGCTAGGTATGTTCTAGCATTTTCAATGGTTCCCTATTGTTTCTCTACAGACTAGCGCTGTTTTAAATGAGTTGGTGTTGGGCTTGCAGACCTGCAGCAACCTAGGGCAGTACATTGACTATGAAAATTCGACAATCAGTTTAAAAAATGCAATAAAATGCAGTTATTAAAGCAATATTCCATTAAAACCTTAACTGATATGTGTGGCTTCATTTCCAGAGAGCTAGCTTAGCATGCCTACTGGATTTGTGTGTGCCACCACAGGCAGCTTGGCAAACAAAGGCTCCCTCCTTAAACTACTTAGACATTCAAAATAACACATTTAAAACAACATGTACTGATCGGTCATACTTCAACCGATTGAACATTTCTTTCAGAATGAGATGAACCCACACAAAGTTGGCGTGATGCATTGTGGGAGGGAAAGGCAGAAAGAAGGTGCTTCTTATTTGTCTCTTTTAGGCAAATAGCTGAGGATAATTTCACCCACACCCAGGAAGTAGATCACCTGGGCGATGCCAAACAGCGGTGCAATGACCAAGGCTCGACAGTAGGCTCCCTTCAGGAAGGCTGATGAACCCTCATTTTTCCAGATTTTCCTGGAGATCAAATAAAAAGCTCATTAATACATGTGAAACTAGGAGTGGGCATTACATCAAATCAAATTCTGATCAAATAGCTAAATATTGATTTTGGATTGTTATCTTTGGTTGCCTCTACAAAATATATACACGATGAGATATTAGATATATATGATATTAAATAACATCCCTTTAATGTAATATCTAGGCTAATTTTAGGATATCTAAATAATATTGACATTGCCCAGCACTATGCAAAACAGTGAACTCTGAACCAGTGTGTATGATATTGATGGTGTTTTTTCTCTATTTTATATATTTTTTATTTGTGTTTCCTAATAATTTATCAGATTACTGTTTGTTGGTTCTGCTGTTTGTTTTTATAGATTCTCTGTAAAGTGTGGTGAGACACTCTTACAAATACACACAGCGCCACACCTGCTGCAACAGAAGAGACATAATGAGGTCACCTGATACAGTCAATCACTCCACTGTACGTGTCTTCCGTGCTCCCTCGGTTCAGCGACTGCAGTCTAGTCTTTATCACTGCAACACACAGAGCGCAGGTAAATATATAACATCAGCTGACGGATCACACACTGCTTAACATCGCACACAGTCCCACTGCTCACCATCGACAGGGTTGACAACAACAGCCGCTGTGCTCCCTGCAAGGCAGCCTGATATAAACGACACGTAGAAAGGAGCCGGTCCTTCTTTGCCTTGTTTTCCCAGGTCGTTCAGGTTGGCAAAAAGCGGGAAATAGATCATGGAGAAAGGAACATCCCTAGAAAACGATAAATAGAGACACACGATCAGAGCAAGTCATGTGAAGTTCCTTGCAGTCGGTTGGTGAAGCTAGAAGACAGATGTTACCTGAGCAGTGTGGCACCGAGGCCCTTATACAGACCAGCAATGCCCTTTTCCCTAAATAATTCTCTGGTGAGCTGTATGGCTGTTGGGGATTTGGTCTCCAGAGTACCTGCTGCCACCGTCTCTGGCATCAGCTTCCTTTGAGCCTCTGTGGAGCATGAAAACCATAACATTAATAACAGCAACAGCTTTATATAAAGCTACTAGAATCATACAATGCTAAGAATAGGTTTGTGGGCAGACATTTTGAATTCATAGCAGCAAGAAGAAATCAGAATATGGCTGTTGTAATATCTGACATGACCACAAGAGGCCACTATGTTCTAGTTTATTCCCTACACTTCATTCCTGCTTTAATTTCCATCTGGATTCAATTTATTTTTACCAATTCGTCCAGCATCTTGGAGTTGGATTTTCAGCATCTCCATAGGAGTTGTGACAATAACCTGCAACAAAACAAATAAAGGTACAGTGTCAAAATACGTACACATGATTGGTCAGTATTGGTGTCTAAGGCAAAACATGTGTCCATTGTCAATCTGCTGACATCCTTTCACTATGTGTCCACTCTTGTTTTCCTCTGTAATCCACACAGTGGTAACTAACTAACTGGATTAAGGATGAGATGGCTGTGCTCTCAGTGCAATCTTAATCCAAGGTCTTCTGCACTTAATCTAATCACGTTCCTATGGTTTGAAGCCTTTGCCCTCATTGACAAGAGGCATTTCCCTCTGACTCACTCACTCAAGCACATGGCCAAGTACTCTCACAGCATTTGATCTGATCACTCAAATCTAGCTGCCAGTGTATCGCCTGCTAACAGGACAGCATTTCAGTGATTAGAAATCATTCATGAAAACGGACCGTTACAGCTCACATTCAGGTCACAGATAACCGTCATATCTACAGAGACAAACTGCGAGCTAGCTCCTGCGACTAACTCCTCTCCTCCAAATGTGGTCCTTGTTAATTGAAGCTGCAGGCAGAGATAAATGAGGTGATGACTGAAGCCCAGTGGTGTATTTGAGAATTGACATTGGCAGGCCTAAAGGCAGCAGTTCCAGGTGGAGAACAGGAGGATGCAATTAAAGCAGCACCTCACTCACTCACCTGGCATGTCCCCGCTCCGCACCCAGCCAGCATCTCCTTGACCAGAGTGAGTTTTCTGAAAGAAAGACGATAAATAGAAAGATCAGATTAAAGCAAGACTGACAGTGTGAGAGCCAGACAACTTTATTTCCCTGAATAATAAATTGTCACCACCTGCACCGGTGATGCTAATCTTAGTCTTCTATATCAACATGTCAGGCACAAGGGCAGATTAATAATTCACAAGGAGAGCCGCTGGGCCAGACAAGTCAATCATTCATCAGCTTGCATGTTAGTCGCCATAGCGATGGAGATAGAGGCCCCAGAAACCTTCAGGTTTATCTTTGCAAACAGGGCTCCCGGGGGACAATGGGTGGGTGATTGATTTCAGCAACACCAGAAGATGGTTGCTAATGTGATACCATTATATGCTCATTGTACTTGGTAACATGATTTCAGACAGGGCTTCTGCTGACACACGCACAAATTATTCTGTAATTTTAAACCAGACAGTTAACAAACCGTTTTAAAACGCTGGGTGTTCGGGAAGGATACGACAGAACAATAGAGGATTAACCGGAGCCTCGGTGAGAATACTGACAGCTAATGTGTCAGATTACATGTTAGTAAACAAGCTAGTTAATCAGTGCGAATGAGCGGAGTGGTTGTGTGTCAGTCCGCCTGTCAGTACTTTCATGCCTCACCCATCCTTGGAGAGATGTTGCCTGAAGAAGTCGTTGGCAGCCAATTTGATGGCTTTCTCTGGCGTAACTAATGTTAAATTCACCGCCGCTCCTGGGAGAGACAAAGGGCCAGAGAGCAAGAAAGAGGGAGACACAAAGAAGGAAAAGAGAAGTGAGAGAGAGAATCTGAGATAATTGCTAGTACGATATGTGAGACGCAGATCCATGTGTTTGATGTCTGTGGCCTCACGATGAAGCTGAAAACAATCGAAACCATATTCTACCTCACATGCTAGCCTTGTACACTCCAGTCTACACATAAATCACAAGAATCTAAAAATACCTACAGAAGTGCACTCAGTAAAGTGCAGAGCTCCCTCTCCTCTCCTCGCTCCCTCATCGTGAAGGTGATTCATCTCACATATGGCCTACATTTAGTGGATCATTACATATCGGGTATTAATCTGCAGATGCCTCAGTTTAATGATGTCAGTCTTTTTTAGCAATGATTAAGGCCTAACCAAGTTTCTTCAATTTCGAGGTATGTAATCTAAAATGTGTAATCACTGTAACCACAACAAGTCTGTGAGCATACAGGGATTAATGAGCACATTACATATTTGGCTATTGGGTCTAGTAGTTTTCCAGATTAACGGTGGAAGATATACAGACACACAAACAAAGATCATCAGGACACCGAAAACGTACCACGGTACATCCCAAAATACCCCTCTGATCGGATGGTCTTAATAAGGCAATCTGACCTGAAATACAAACATGTGGTGTGTTAGTTACGGAGAAATCTGTTTGGTGACATGCTGATTAATCCTGACTATAGATCAGCAACAATGAGGAATATACAAAAATCTCATACAGGCTGGTGTAAAGGCGAGATCCATTTTGCTGGTTTTGCAAGCGAGTCTTGGCCAGGTCAATGGGAAACACACAGGTCACTCCAATTAGGCCAGCGATCCCCCCATTGATCAATTTGGCAGGCAAACTGGAGAAGAGACAAAAAGATGAGGTATGAAAGGTCAAGAGATGAAAACAAGGCATCAGTGCTGCTGTATTTGTATTAGCTCCACATTTCACCTCACCTGATCTGCTTGTCAGCCATTTATCTGAAGCCCTGTCTGGTCAAAGTGTCAATCTGTCTGTTAGCTGGTCCCACGGTGGTCCGTTTGTTACAGTAGTGTGTTGCTGTCCGAGTGGGATTAGGTAGTCTGATTATGCTTGGTCCACTTGTGTTGCTTGTAGTTGTTGTTAGTTCACGTTAGGGGATACCTGTAAAGAAATAGCAGGTTACATCTGTGAAGGTAAACTTCTGTTGTTGCAATGTTGAGGTAGAATGAAGGAGTCTGGAACCGTTGTTAGCCAAAAGCACCGAGAGTTTATTGATCACAGTACATTAATTACATACGGCCGGGGAGATCACTTAGTTGCACACCGTCCCGTGTTTCACCAGCGTGATCTCTGCCCCAAAAGACACAAAACATCTAACCAACACGAGGAGAGGCGGGCTTCCAGAAAGCCCGCGTATAATCAATAGCCGATGCGAGACAATGGTCTGCTTGTCTCAAAGAGATGCTGCCAGGTCTCAAACCCCCCACGGATATAGGAGAAGCGTTTGACCTGTGACCTCAACCTACAGAGGAGTCTTTGAGTGACTACAAGCAGATGTTTGCAGTATCACAGACTCTAAGGAATAATAAGAGACTCTATAAACAGATCAGATTAAAATATTCTCTTACAACATCAAACATCCTCAAAAAGTAGCTGTTGCAACCAAAAAGAGGATCGATACATTACAAAAGTTTTAATAACGCAATGTTACCTTCACAAACATTATGACAAAGAAGTGCTTTAGTAACAGGCTGTTTCACCACCTGAGATACTCTGCAAAAACTAGTGTTAATGCACAAAACACATTTGTTGTAGCCGCAACTCATGATTGTTTTCATTATCAACCTTTGTTTTTTACATTACATTACATTACATTACATTGCATTTAGCTGACGCTTTTGTCCAAAGCGACTTACAATAAGTACATTCGACCAGGAAGACACAACCTTGAAGAAAACAGAATCATATAAGTATATCAGGTTTCATAGAGCCAAACATTTCAAGTGCTACTCAACTGGCTTTAGGTAATCCAGTCCTTTATTGGTATAAAAGTGCTTCGTTAATCGTTCTAACGCTCGAAGTGGAGTCGAAAGAGATGAGTTTTCAGTTTGCGCCGGAAGATGTGCAAGCTATCTGCCGTCCTGATGTCAATGGGGAGCTCATTCCACCATCTTGGAGCCAGGATAGCAAACCCACGTGTTTTCGCCGATGGGAACTTGGGTCCCCCTCGCAGCGAGGGCGCAACGAGTCGTTTGGCTGATGCAGAGCGTAGTGCACGCGCTGGGGTGTACGGTTTAACCATGTCCTGGATGTAGGAAGGGCCAGATCCATTCGCAGCACGGTAAGCAAGTACCAGTGTCTTGAAGTGGATTCTAGCAGTTACCGGAAGCCAGTGAAGGGAGCGGAGGAGCGGAGTGGTGTGGGAGAATTTAGGAAGGTTGAAGACCAGACGAGCCGCTGCATTCTGGATGAGCTGCAGAGGTCGGATGGCACATGCAGGTAGACCAGCCAGGAGGGAGTTGCAGTAGTCTAGGCGTGAGATGACGAGAGCCTGGACCAGAACCTGAGTCGCTTTCTGAGTCAGCTGGGGACGTATCTTCCTGATGTTGTAAAGCGTGTATCTGCAGCAACGGGTTGTAGCAGCGATGTTTGCAGTGAAGGACAGGTTGTTATCTAGGGTCACACCCAGATTCCTTGCAGTCTGAGTCGGGGAAACAACTGAGGTGCCGATGTTGATTGTCAGGTCAAGAGTTGGACAATCTTTTCCCGGGAGGAAGAGCAGCTCAGTCTTGTCAAGGTTGAGCTTGAGGTGGTGAGCAGACATCCACTGAGAGATGTCAGCTAGACAAGCAGAGATGCGTGCGACGACCTGGGTCTCTGAGCGGGGAAAGGACAGAATTAATTGGGTGTCGTCAGCGTAGCAGTGGTAAGAAAAACCATGCGGGCTAATGACTGATCCGAGCGAGTTTGTGTACAAGGAGAAGAGGAGGGGACCAAGAACAGAGCCCTGAGGGACCCCCGTAGTTAATTGACAAGGGTCGGACTCAGACCCTCTCCAAGTCACCCTGTAGGTACGGTCTTTCAGGTATGAGGTGAGGAGGGAAAGTGCAGAGCCAGAAACTCCAAGTTTTTGGAGAGTGCGAAGGAGGATCTGATGATTCACCGTGTCGAATGCAGCAGACAGGTCCAACAGGATGATGACAGAGGAGAGGGATGCAGTTTTGGCAGTGTGCAGTTCCTCCGTGACAGCAATGAGAGCAGTTTCTGTGGAGTGACCTGCCTTGAAACCAGACTGGTGCGGATCCAGAAGGTTGTTCTGATTGAGATAACAGGAGAGTTGTTTAAAGACAGCGCGTTCAAGTGATTTAGACAGGAACGGGAGGAGAGAGACAGGCCTGTAGTTTATAACATCAGACGGGTTGAGAGTGGGTTTCTTTAGGAGAGGGTTTACTCTTGCCTCCTTGAGACTGTTTGGAAAGTGACCAGAAGTTAGAGAAGTGTTGATGAAATGGGTGAGAAACGGTAGAATATCAGGAGCGATAGTCTGAAGGAGGTTTGAAGGGATAGGGTCCAGAGGACAGGTGGTAGGGCGGGCAGAGGTAATGAGGGTAAGAACCTCACTTGGAGAGAGAGGGGAAAAGGAGGTTAGTGTGTTGGTGGAAGGAAGGTCTGGTGACCCAGTGGTGAGTAAAGGTGAGTCAGAAAAAGAAGAGCGAATATCATTAACCTTTTTTCAAAGTGGGTAACAAAGTCGCTTGACAGAAGTGAGGAGGGGGGAGGAGCTTTTGGAGGGTCCAAGAGGGTGGAGAAGATGGAAAATAGTTTTTTAGGATTGGAATAGGAAGATTGGATCTTATCTTGAAAGAAAGTGCTTTTTGCCTGAGAGATCGAAGCAGAGAAAGAGGAGAGGAGAGCTTGATAGGTTAGGAGGTCGTCACGGTGTTTGGATTTCCACCATTTCCGCTCTGCTGCCCTAAGGACGGTTCTATTAGCACGCAGTGCATCATTTAGCCAGGGAGCCGGAGGGGACTGACGAGCCTGCCGAGATGTCAGAGGACAGAGCGAGTCCAGAGTGGATGAGAGAGTAGAGAGGAGAGTTTCTGCAGCAGAGTTTGGAGGCAGTAGTTGGAACGAATCAGAGGAAGGGAGGGCTGAGAGCACCGACGAGGCAAAGGTAGAGGGAGAGAGGGAGCGAAGGTTACGGCGGACAAGTGTAGGATGGGAAGAGATTAGTTTGTTATGTTTGGAAAGGGATAGAGAGAATGAAATGAAGAAGTGATCGGATGTGTGGAGCGGGTTTACAGAGAGGTTAGAAGTAGCGCAGTTCCTTGAGAATATGAGATCAAGGACATTGCCAGCTTTATGAGTCGGTGGGGACGGAGAGAGTGAGAAAGCAAAGGCGGTTAACAGAGATGTTAGTTCGTCTATCTTCCCCATCTGGAGGTTGAAGTCTCCGAGAAGTACAGCGGGAGGGCCAGTTTCAGGGATGTGTGAGAGGAGATGATCTAATTCCTCCAAGAAGTCCCCCAAGGCGCCTGGTGGACGGTAGAGAACAACAATGGTTAACTGTATAGGATGGGTTACTGTGACGGCATGGAACTCAAAGGTGGAAGGAGTAAAGTTAGGTAGCTTGAAGAGGGAAAAGCTCCATTTGGGAGAGAGCAGGAGACCAGTGCCACCTCCTCTGCCAGTGGGTCTGGGTGTATGGGAGAAGGAATATGCAGTGGAGAGAGCTGCTGGGGTGGATGTGTTGGATGGAGTAATCCAGGTCTCAGTGAGAGCAAGGAAATCCAGAGACTGCAGGGAGGTGTAGCCAGAGATGAAGTCAGCCTTAGGAACAGCTGACTGGCAGTTCCACAGGCCACCTGAAACTAGATGATGGATCTCAGTGGAGCACGTGGGATAGACGAGAGCAGGCCGGTTATATCGATTAGGAGATACACGGGGCCAGTGATAATTGCGAGAAGACACATGAACAGGAATGGAGAAAATACACATGATTATAGCATGAGGGGCTAAACAACAAAAGTAAAAATTAAAAACGCCAACGATACTTAGCTCAATCAAAGTAGGATTTGCCTCCTCTTTGCCTCCCTCGTGACTCCCGTAGGACTCTAATGTCTTTGTCAGTCTTACTCCCACAGGACTCTAATGTCTTTGTCAGTCTTAGCCTGTCTGCCGCTGAAGCTGCCGCTCCAGGAAAGAGCTACCCGAAATGGAAGCCTGATTGCTCAGTTCTCACAGCTGAAGTTAATTAGTTAACTATCTACAGCTGATGGGCGACAATAGACTGGCCCTGCCTATGTTAATAATGCAGGCTTGAGTGCTGAGAGCTGTAAAGCAGGTTTCGCCTGAGCAGATCTGAGATTTAAAATCTCTCAAAAGCGATTTAGCCGTTTTAGCTACAGTAACAATTATACAGAGTCGAATAAATGAAACCGAGAAGTCTAATTAAACAAGAATATAACTTACAGTGGTTGCTGCGTCAATAGGTAATGTTGTCACCGGGTCCAGATGCACGTTGTTTTTAATCCAATTGGACCCCAATCCCTTTTTGTCCAGAGGTCTGATATCTTCTGAAGTTTAAGTGCATCTAAAGCAATGAGAGTTAGAGGTCATCAATAGTTGGAAGTGTTTGAGAGCTGCATCACGTGTTTATTTTGCTATAAGAAGTTAGTGAGATGGAAGGTCAAGTGTGGAGTCTCAAACGTTAGAAGATAAACAGTAACCCACTGTTTAACACCCAAATGACCAAGGAAAGAGCTACGTTCCAAGAAAATCTGAGTGTGTCCACAGATAAATCTGGTTAGATTTAAAAAGGCTTCTTTTACTTTCCATTTGAGCCACTGTACACATAGAAACGCTGGCTTGGTATTTATTGTGTACGTGTAAAACAGGGTTTGGAAAACATTCAAGTAGAGTAAGCCTCCCCAGTGTGGTTCTAGGGCTGCATAGCATTAACAAAAACCTTCTGACTCTACTTCCAGATGTGCTGTGGAACCAATCAAAAACAGCACTCAGTACTGGGTGAAAAGCCAACAACATCTAACCCAAGCAGCCAGCATCTAACAGTTACAACTGCTAAGATCGATTAGTTGCTATTGATATTTTGTCATTCAACTAAATAAATCATCAATACAATTGATTATACAAAACCTTGTATGCCACTTTTTAATCCTTGAATGGGGACTATAGCACAACATAAATAACTATCGTGAGGCACCGTTGTTGACTACTTCAACATTTTAAGCTTTAGTTCAATGTAGAGGGATTACTTTCTGTTAAAACAAATCTCTCATCCCTGTAGCATCTGTGCGTCATGTGCCCTTGAACACTCGTGTTTTATGCATGAATTCTGACATTGTGAGGCTGGAGTCATACTGTATAGTGATCGCTCTATGCTCTGTATGCTCAAACAGTCATTTCTGAGCAAACAGATGAAATATGTGTGATGTGGTCAGGATGCTCCATATTTTAGGTACAGAATGCCCTCAGTGTGAAAAGATGTTTCCTATTTCCCCTTTCATTCCCTCCACCCCCTTCATCCACCAATCACAACCTGCCTCTGCGTGTACAACCCGCCTCCTCCTCTCTCCTCCGCACCGGCCCTCCCCCATCATTTCCCTGGCACGAGTCACGACTCACAAACAGAGATTTTCCGTCTCAGATTTTTGCTGACTTGTGTGGTTTTTTTTGTGAAGTGCATCTGCACTATTATGACTCTAATATCACTAGTTCCTCAGATTGCACAGCATAGTTGTTAGGGTGTCAGATAACTATGGCTGTACATGAATGCAGATGTGGGTGTGTTTGGCTTGGATGGGAACTTGATGCCCCCACTGGCTCCTCCAGAGGTGGAGGAGGGAGGAGGAGAGGGAGTTTTAGAGGAGGTCAGCGCTGCCTCTCCACTCCCTGCAGCTCCTCACAGCTGCTTCACAACCCTCCTCTGTAGCTCATCCAAACTAAGTTCTCATCCAGCTGTGATACAGACCACCATTTCTTTACAAGCTAACTTCCTTTGTGTCCCTATTTCCTTTTCGCTGTCATCCTCCTGGCCTTGACTCCTATAGTCAGCAAACTGTTTTCTTTAAACAATAATTCACAGGAGGCTATACGTTCTGTTAATAAATGGGATGGATAACGTATATAGAGCACTGCAGTCCTACATGAGTCACCCATCAAACCGACATCTCCCTCCTTCTCTCTCATGCTTGCGGCTATACTCGTCGACTTTAGTTAATCTTCACCACACCAGGACATTTCTTTGACCCACAGCCATAGCCTGGCTGCTCTGCCTTGTCATGACAATTGGGGTCTGTATGGAAGCAGCTAGCCTCAGTGTGCACAGACCACAGCACATTGTCATCACTCACCAACAAAATCTCCAAGGAATTCATTTAATGCTCACAGCAGGGGGAAGAAACAACAAACAGCCAGGAAACTGCGGCGTCACTTTAAAGAAAGGAGTTTTAGGTCATGTTTCAATTCACAGACAAAATGATTTAGAGTGACTGAAAACGTCTTCATCGAACACAAGTGAATGAAACATCTCCCTTTTACACACCCATTCACACAGAGGTCATATGTGTAGTTTTCACCTCTAAAGGCAAATAAGCACTGAAGAGTAAACAAAAGACAAGGTGATTGTGAAACTTACCTGCCATGCAAAACTTTGAACTGAACAACTTCACTCAGCCAGCCTTTGGATGCTCTTGATTACAGTTCTAAAGGAGAGTCCAGGCACAGACTGAGATAACAGATCCGTGTTTGACCCTTGTTCATCATTACAGCTTGAACAATGAAGCAATAAACACAGTTACACTGACAAGGATACTGAGAATGTATGTTAAACCTTGTCAGTAAAGCAGTAAAGTTAGGTATTCAAATTCGTAAAAACAAATACTTAATCTTCAAGTTCACAAACCAACACTTTTACTAGGTTAAATGCTTATAGTGTATGTAATGATTCAGCACATGTAATCCCACAAAGTAGGGGCAGAGGGTGTGTCAACACACATCTTTACATAACATTTGAGAACGCCACCAATGTGGAATAATGTAACATAATAATCCAACACTAGGACAAAGATCTTAAATTAGATACTTGAATTATAAAGCTGAGCCTTACATGCTTAAATGTTTCTGGAATAATTGTCGATACATCTTAAGAAGATCAAGCACTTACTGTGTATTTTGTGATAACCAAGACATAAGACCTATACCAGGGGTGCCCAACCTTTTTTGAACCGAGAGCTACTTTTAAAGTTGCCAGTCTGCCGAGATCTACCAATCCAAATAGAGAGGCGTAGCCATTACTGACAGCCTACTACCAGGTAAATACACACTTCTACTTGTATAAAACTGACCTTTGTACGATTAATACTTCATAAAATACTGCAGATCCTTTATCTTACCTCTTTCTAATCTACACACATACAAGTATTTAACTGAAGTTACACAACAGTGTTGTTGATACATAGTTTGAGTTTATTCACACGTCACTACAGTGGGTAATGTTTTCAAGAAACATTGAACAGTGCTGCCACATATGACACAGGACAAAAAGAAAAAACTCTGAACCCTTTCTTTGCCATTATATAAAAAATAGTGTTGCTACAAAAGTATACATTCGGCTTACTAATAAGACAACTCAGATCTGAAGCTACTCAGGAATCTGCTGCCAACGTGCAATAAAAAAGACAAAATTAATAGAATCAAACCATTTTTTTGTTGCATTTTAGTAGAATATAAAATAAATGCCTTTAAAATAGGATGCAAGCAACACTCGTTTCTTAACCTGAATTGATAATAGACTATAATCAATTTAAACAGAACAGATCTTAATGTTTGCATTCTTATACCATTTTGTACAATAATTATAATGAATAAGTTCAAACAAACTAAAACTTACAGCTGATTAATAACGGTATCTAACTTGAGTTTTTATTATATCAAAAACCTGTCCCCAAAACGCGCGTCAGCAGCCTCCAGGAATGCTTCTTTCACAACTTCTCCGTCTTTGAAAGACTTCATGTGTTTCTCAAGAACGTGACTGACACGATAAGATGCTCTGGTAGCAGCAGCCTTGCTCTTGTTGTTGGGCCTGGTGGAAATGGACTGCTGTGCATTTAGCTGTCCTTTCAGGCCCCTCCCCTTTTGGAGCGTAGGAGGAGGGAGTTCCGTCTCGTAGCGTTTGTGTACTGTTTTGAAATGCCGCTCCTAAATTACCCTTCTTCGATAAAGCCACGCTCCCAATGCAGATGAGAGACAGATGGACTTTGAATTGGAATAGATACAAAAATAATCATCCTCCCACTCGGAGTGAAAATTATATATTTTGGGCTTTTTTGCTTCTGCCATAATTGCGGTCTTGTGTGTGTGCGGACTGTCACTCCTGTTGACACGGTCGGACAACAACGTCAGCAAAATAGTGCCCACTGCCCACCAGCCACGCCCCGACACATGGGGTCACGCCGGCCAATCACAAAGCTTTGATGCGTTCAAGTGCATTCTGGCACAGGAACATTATGTTACAGGACATTAACGATAAAACAGAATGTTGTTGTTCTATTTTTAGACACATCTCGCGATCGACTGGGAATCTCCTCGCGATCGACCGGTCGATCGCGATCGACTGGTTGGGCACCCCTGACCTATACTGAGGTGATAGCTGGTAACAGTAACATTTCATGTAAGCTTTATCCACTTTTATTTGATAAGGCTCATACATGTTTAACCATCATAAGCATGGTTAAATAGAAGTGACAGATCAGTGTATCACTCTGTTCATTAAAAAAGATAAGAAGCTTATCTTTCTAAAAATACAAGCAGTATTTGTATTGAAAGTGCATGGAATATACTGAATCAATGCTATATAAATACGACATGATGTGGGTGCAAACTATGCATGTTCTGTAGCTAGCTGCTTAGACTAATCTGCTCCAAGGCATGTCTCAATCACAAAAGACTTGCAAAAAGATAATTATAACAACTGCAGATACTGAAAATCTGTAGATAAATCCACACCAGTTCATTTCCAATGCAAAACTCAAAGCAAATTCGGTTTTCCCATTCAAATCAACCAGAAAACAAATTACCGTATCCATCAACTCCTTGGCCTCCTCTCTGTCTTTGTGTGCCAAACAGCGTAAAGGTCTTGCTGACTTAATGGCAATCGGTTTGTGGAATGATAAGAGGAAGTGACACAGCACAGTGGTCGTCAGCACTCCTATCATGTGACTTTGGCTGGTCCAAAAGACAGTAAAACCCTTCATCATCATCATCATCATCATCATCACCAGTCCATCTGTCTCACATGTACTGGTTTGATTAACACTCTGTGAGCTCTAAGCCATACGTAGAGGAGCTGCTGCACTAAATATCTGTTTCACACATAATGTGTTGCTGTCATCCGCTATCAGATGTCAAGTACTTCTCTGAGCTGAGAGCACATAGGCCAGATCTAATACACAGCTCAATCTGTCCACTTGTACAACCCTTATTGCAACATCTTCTCTAATTGCGCATTAATTAGCAGTTATTATACAAGCCTACTGCACAGCTCATATCGGCTGGTGTTATATGACTTACATCCAGCTTTATATTGTCCTTATATTTATTAAATGTGTCTATTCTGCCTAAAGGGGTGGTCTTTAAATAGTTTTCTGCACATACATCTGCACTGTCGTGTTCTAACCTTGCTTCTTTGGTTTAACTGTTTATGAGATGTGCTCTATGTTTGGACATCTACAGCACTGCGGAAATAAGGGATGAAATGTTTGGTGTCACAGATAAATCAGATTACTATTGCCTCTTCCCCACAGCATCAGGATTATAAACGTAATTCCTATTTATGAAAGCTCTCTCGAAATCTCGCTCTACGACCAGTGGAGTGACGGTTGTGATGCATTTCCACTGAAGGTGCTCTACATATTGCAGCCATTAAACCTGCTCCTTTATGCATTGTTATCACCTGTTTTAGATCAGATATAACAAGCTGGGTTTACATTTCAGGCAGCACAAATGCCCCTTCTGTGACACCACAGGTATCTTTGGTGGCCCACTTATTGAAGTCACATGGGGCTTCTCAAATGTTTTGCTTCCCTCTCATATTTCCTACAGTTTGGATAGGAAAATAATGACACCACTGTGAGTGAACTTTGCTTAGAAAAAGAGCTCAATGCAGCATTGAATCATCTGATTACAGTTTGCCGATTACAGGAAGGCATTGAATAGCCTGAAGGTTTGTAACTTTCACCAAGGAGCTCAGCATCTTCCCACACACAGCTGAATGTCATGTCTATTCAATGGACATAAACCAGTGGCATTTAGTAGTCCTTGCCTTTTGGCATTATTTCTGGAAATGCTATGAGTTGAGTCCTGCATGCAGATTAAACAAGTATTTCATACAATGCTGTTGAATGAGAGAAAATCAATGTTTTCTGCACTAACAGCACGACAACAGTTCCAATGGAAAACACAGGATGTCACCCTACACCAAAGCATGACTGCCTTCATGAATTATTTCAAAGCTGCAGGAGTGCTTTATTACACTGCTCGCCTCATCATAACCTAATAACATTACACTTGCTTCCTTTGAAACCATGCCCAACGTATTGACATTTAGCTCAGCAGTTAGATTATGTGGAGTTCAGCAAAATACGGGGGTAAATCTGTGGTCGACATATTCCGCATTAATTAAAATATCTTCCTTTAATCCTGTCTTCAAGAAGTCACAGTATGTTAATGTGCTACAGTCTCAGAGGAGAGTAGCTTCACTTTTCTATACCAATGAGAAAGGAGGTGGGTACAGAGTAAGTGGGTTTACCCTCCACTACTACCACAGCCAACACACACACACACACACACACACACACACACACACACACACACTGTCAATAGTGAGCGGAAGCCGGCAGAAAGAAACCGCAGCGGCCCCCTTAGGCTACGGGAGAAATTCTGGAATCGGTTCGGTTTCTCTTGACATCTAAAACCAATGAATCCATTCAAACTGATAATGTTAATACATTACCGTTACACCTGTCATTAACGCTTCGACACGTTTATGCGTAAGATATATAACCGACATATCAGAGACCCGAGTAACCATAGGCAATAACCGTAAATCATGACACCCATAACCGTAGTAGTTTATGATTTAACGTCATATAAGAAGCCTGCCGTTACGATAACATATTTAAATCACAAATGTAACGTCAGAAAATATGCCAGGATTGCCACATAACGGGAAATTGAGCTGCCTCTCACATTTAAGCAGTAACAACTATATGGTTAAAATCACATTACAAGTTGGTTTTTCGTTTCCATTCAAAGCTAATAGGACATTTAAATGATTATATCGCCTTTACGTTATTCACAGGAGAGATTTTACCGAGGTACGTTTTTTGAAAAGACACGATTCACAACATCTGCATTCTACATACCACATATAGAGCCGTTTCCGTTATCTCTCTCGGTGTGGTGTATGGAATCAACGCCTTTACTGTCTGGGTCTTTGGCTGGCTGACCGACAATAACTAACCTTACCGGTGTTACTAGCGTTTGAGTCCAGAGGAGGGAGGTGGAGGAGGTGGGAGTGAGAGCAGGGAGGGCTGGCGATGGAGTAGGATAAAAAAAGAAAATAAGGGATTTATAAACGGGGTCCTCTAGTGGTAGGTAGTAGAAGTACAGACACATTGTGTATTTGCAGTAAAGGTGTAGAGAGGATGGGGGATGGTGGCCAGCGTCATCGTGATGAATCATCTCACCCCAATGACCTTGAATACTAAAAATAGAGAAAAAGGCTACAGCTGAAATATTGGGGATGAAGTGCAGCATGCAGCTATAATAAAAGTGTCTGAATCAGCCATCACTCACTGCAGAGCACTGCATGAAGTTTAAAAACAGCTGACACATATCTTTACATAACATTTTTACTCGAGATGAAAATTCAAAGATACATCAAAACTTGTTTCAATATAAAGTACTGATAATTCACTGATATGTGCTTCAGCTAAGCTGGTTTCTAGGTGACAAAAGGCACACAAGGAAGAGATGTAATGACGTAAAAATGGCCTCCTCTTGCATTTTCAGTAAGTGGTCCAGGCCTCCACAGTAATACAGTTCCCAGTGTTTGCTCTGCCTCTTAACTCTGTCCTGGACAGGTAATATTGACTTTTCTGCCAATTAACAAAATAAATTTGATTAAGTCAATATAACAAGACACGGAGTCAAACTCATGAGGCAGCATGAGATACTAAGTCAGTTATGAGATACTGAGTCTGAATGGTGAAGATGATTACTTAAATATTCACAATTATGATGCAAGTCAGTTTTTGTAAAATAGGAAATATTAGAAAATAGGTCAAGAATTGTCACTAAGTATCTCTTACTATGAATATTATTATTAAATTATAGTTTTATATTTTCCTTGGAGAAAATAATCATAAATAGTGTTGTCTTGCATACCCAGGTAGTTTTAAAAAGTGGTAAAAACAAGCCTCAGGTCATCATCTTCATGCAGTCCATCCACTTCCTCTGTCCTCTGCAGGTCTCTTAAAGGTGCCGCCAGCTGTTAACTGGCTATCATGATTGTGTTAAGATAGATTTTTGTACTCCAGGACAGTTGTTTAGACAGCAGGATGAGATGAAGGGGGCACGTTGTAAACAAACAGGTTACTCAAGTGTAAGTCAGCCATCTGCACCCAGCGAGGGGGCTTCTACTGCTGTGCTTCAGCGAGGGAGGAGCTCCCTTCCTCCAGGCCCACTCTCCTCAGTGACTCCGAGTACTTTCTCCTTCCTATACTGACAATGTTCTCGATCTCCTCGGCCAGGTCTGTCCTGCCGCTCTCCATCAGAGCGGCCACCAGCCTGGACGCTGCTCCCGGTCCTGCACTGCTCTGTCCCCTCGCCCAGTGGAACAGCATCTCCAGCACCAGGGCTCCCAGGTTGTCCCTGGTGAGGTCAAACACACACAAAACATCAATACAGTCACTTAGCAATCATTGAAAGATAACTGTTGTAAAACAATTACATATTAGTGGTTCTGCAGAACTATTATGGGTTGTTTTGAATGTATGAATGGATATGCATGTGTCTGTGTGTATAATACAGTAGGTTTGCAGATGTATGGGCATCTACAGTATATGAGTGTTTATGTAAATATGTGTGTAGATTCTGTTCTTCATTTGGGATGGATCCTCTCTTTTTTACTTCTGTTAATCTGTTCTTTGGAAGAAAACCCTATAAATAGTTGACAACAAAAATGTTACTTTTAAATGAATAAGTGGTTTCTCAAATCACCCCAAAATGGTATTCTATAAACTGTATAGCTCTATGGCCATGAGTTTTTTCATTTGTAGGATAAATTCTAGATATTGTACCTTGATGAACATGCTATATGAATATATATGAATATGCAGATTAACACAGGCTGTTCACATGTTAAAAGCTTTATGTAGTTTCAAGATAAACCATAAACTACAAGCTTTTTGTCAACAAAACGAAATCATTCAAATGACATGTGAACACATTTCCATAAAATAACTGTACAACATGTATACATGTATACAACATGTAAGTATGATTTTACATAATGCATTTTTCCTTAATCTCCATGATGCGTCACAAGAGGTTTTCTGAGCACGAGGAGTCGGGGGGGGGGGGGGGGGGGGGGGGACGGGACAGATGAGCATCAGTCTGTGTGTAATCTCCTGCAGCGTCCCAGATGGCTTAGTGATGGCTGACAGTGCAGATTAAAACAATCAACATTCTCTACCATTTCTCTCCCAATGAGGTTTTCCTTCACTCACATTACATCTCTCCAATCCCATCCTGTTCCTCAGAGGCTTTGGCTGCGCTAACACGACTGTGCACGCACTGCTTATGTCATTCACTCATGTGGAGATGGTTTAAAGACTAAACGTACAACCACATCTCAATCTGTCTTGCAGGTTCTTTAGCAAAACTCTAGATGAAACAACACAAGGTGAAATAATGGTTGGATTGCTGCTTTCATATGAATGTGTACCTAACCTTTTAAAGTTCAAACACCGTCTTTATTTAAATCTCTCCTAGATCCAAAAGAAACCAAATATGTCTGAATGTATAGTGTGACAGGTTAACAGCGTTGTGTATGAGAGGCTTGGCACGAAGATAAACACACAACTGGACTGAATTTTGAAAAAAACACAGATTGAGTATTTCATATATTGTAAAACAATTACCACATCACTTAATACTGTGGTCAGAAAAAGAGTTTATGCTAATTCCTACCTGTACTTGAACTGGATGCGGTCCAACTCCTGGTAGCTTAAGCCAAGATTGATACCGATAACACGCCAGTCCTTTGCTATCTGAAGAGAGATGGACAGCAGGTTGGCCTCCGTCAGGTAGCCGCTCTCAGGGTCCCCCAGGTTCAGAGGGGGATACTGGTGCTCTTCCATGATGAAATTATTTTCTGAGTTGAGGGCCTATAATAAAAACAGAGAAAAAAATAGTATGAGCAGTGAAGAAAAAATAGGTAATACGCTTTTAGGATAGGGTAAGCAATGGAGTTACAATACAAAATTGACAGTTCAGCTTACTTTTAAGGGGGTTCCATAATATTGGTTGGTGATCTTAAAGCATCTCAGTGCCTCAGATTAATAATAATAGCTTGGATTTATATAGCGCCTTTCATGAGACCCAAGGTCGCTTTACAAAGAAGAACAGGAGTAGAAACATAACAAAAACAAAAGGCAGTCAGACAGACAAAACAAGTAGATTAGGGGCCAAAGGCCTTAGCAAACAGATGTGACTTGGGGGCCCTTTTGAAGGCGTCAAGCATGGGGATGTTGCGGATCTCCGCAGGGAGAGCGTTCCAGAGGGTTGAGGCTGCCACACTGAAGTCTGTATGTATGTGTGAGTACCCTAGCAGCACAGTTTTGAACATACTGGAGCCTGTTTAATAATTGCATTTATAATTTTTTTGTTTCATGAGGAACACTGTGCTGTTGATGTTTCTAGAGGAGTTTACATTTGAACAACTGGCCTCATTACACTTGATGAAGAGTTGTTGGGTCCAAACACGTAGCCATGATAAAGGATTATGTGCAACATTTCTTGCAGGTTTTAATGGTAGCAGCCAACATTATTTTGTTGCTTTATTTAAAAGAAATAAATCTAGCTTCGATTTTAATAATAGTGTTATCTACAGCTCTGAAAGAAATTAAGAGACAACTCAAACATTTTCTTGAATCTCTATCACGACATGTATGGCAGCCATTCCATTCCAGTGTCCTTTGAATTCTAACACAGAGAAATGTTGTCAGTAGTTTATAAAATAAAATAAAAACAATGTTCATTTTACTCAAACACATAACTATAAATTGTAAGACCAGAGAAACTGATGCAGTGGTCTCTTGATTTTTTTCCAGAGCTGTATATCTAATCCAATATTTTAAGACAAAATGCAATAGAAAAATGTTGTTATTAAACCGTATAAATGTTCCAGAAATATTGAAATATCTACATTATCATATCAAATAGGGAAAGAAAATACAGTCACTCCAACTAACAGGAAGTCTTAGTGGTAAAGTGGAAAGCCACTGGCTGTCAGGTCCTTTCCTCTTCCTCGCCACTTCCTCTGGCAGGTTGCTGGGAATCTCCCCTCTATAAAAAGACACCTGTAGGGAAATACAAAACATATTTTCAATATTTTTTTTTATTTGGACTAACATTGATATTAGCAACACCTAACTATATCATTCAAAACATTACAAAAACAACCCATAAAGCCTAAAGTACACCCCCAAAGTTAACTATGGATTTGAATGAATATGTCTCTGACCGTTTCAGAGGTAGTATTTATTACAGGTGGGTTTTGATCATATAACGGTGTACAGAGGTTACTACTGTCTGGTCACTTAAAGCTCCATTCAGACTGGATTTATTTCCCCAGGGGTAACACTACAGCAATAATTACAACTGCAATTACCTACTATTTTTTCTGCAGACTCCCAGATCCTCCTGTAATTTATATCCCGTACAGAGCAACGTCCTTGTAAGTGGAGCTCTCAGTTTTTTATGCAGGGAGAGCGGCTGCCTTTATTTCATCTTTTAAATCAGCTCTGACTGCTTTAACTTTTGTATAAAAAGGTTTGGTAATCGGATTTATGAAAAGATCCTGGATTACACAAGATATAGGTCTATTTGGGTAAAGCTCCACTATAACAGCACAATTTAAAGCCATCAGAAGGACAAGGGTATGTAAATGGTCTGTTGTCATGTCAGCTACAGGAATTAGTATATTTTCTTTTAATTTTTTTGGCATATATTTATAGATTTTAGACATTTGCATAATTAAAAGTATGCTGCAAAAGCTGATAGCGGTTCCTTTAGAGACATTTACCACTGGGTCATGTTGATGCTAAAGAAAACCCAAACTTTCTATTATTCTCAGGCAAGTTATGAAGCGTCCTTCTCGTTCATCTGCCTATTATCTGACTGATGACAACCTTGTAAAGTGTAAGTCCCTTTGAATGTCATCAATATGTGATTCATTTCTATGTGTAAAGATTTGATTGAATTACGACTCTAACAATGTCCATATCTATTACAGATCATATAATGTAATTTCCCATGAGTAAAATGCCGCCTTTAACAAGGAGTTGAATGACAGAGGAGCACAGTGACCTTTAGAATCCCTTACTCCCATTGTGATCCTATTCAAAAGCGTGCTTAAGTGTATAATGTACTTTTCTCTACATGAGAGATGTGTACAATCCGTTACTGTTATGATTGTTTCTTATAAACAAACAGAAAACACAGCAGAAATCATTGTTTCCAGAGCTTTCTTGTTTGCTGAATTAGATGTCTGTCTTACTTGTCCCCTCACTGGCCCCTTCTGACCCTGATCCGGACAGATGTACACTTCCTTCAGATTCTTCATGCTGGAGTAAAACACAAAACACAGCCTTCCCGCCACACAGTCTGGACTCTCTGGAGAAAACAACAGGAAAACTCTGTCTCAAGATGACTTTTACATCACAATCATACCACAACAGCACATCATAAGACCTTGGACGGAAAGGGAGAAAAAAATGTTTATTTAAGATAGATCCTCAAAGAGGAGTTCAGACCTGTGCTGACATCCAAGCCCTTCTCAAAGCCGGCGAAGAACTGCTCTCCTTCCAGCAGGTCACACAGGTCCGAAGGCTGAGGTCCGTCATATCGCTCCGACAGAGACTGCACTCTGCATTCCACCTGGGCAGGAAGCATCAAAATGACTGCTTAATATACATTAATGTTATGATTGCATTTCTACAGGGGTGTAAATCAAAGTTCGTCACAATACAATACTATATCAGTTTTTGGACATTAACGTGGTAATGAAAGCTTTAGCGCAAGTTCAATAAGGAAGACCTAACTCGAGTCACTCACACGTCACTCTATGGCTCCCTTCCCCCCTCATTAAATACGAGGGCGTCACCCCTCAGCAGCCAATCGCTGCACATGCTAAATGCCTTAAATGCCTGCTCTTCCTCCCTGTCAGTAGTTGTCATTGCAGATGATCACACGCAACCCGCCTCCACCCCTCTCGCCTCCTGTCTCCTTCAGGACAAAGCTAAACCTTCCTCCTTCAGACCGGTCTCACCTACTCATCACCACCACCAGTGTCTAGACCCCGGGGATTTCATCGGAGCGGTGCTTTCCCTCCTGAATGATTATCCTGCAAACCGGGGCCTAATCGCCAAACACCATTACATTCTCCTGTTGTACTATCATGGCAATCATTTCATTCATATGACGTGTAAACAATAAATATGTAATCCTTACATCACGTCTCTCCGGTTTGAACTAGCTGATTTCAGAAACCCATAACATGATTTCTATTCAATTCAGGGGGCTGTGATCAATATGACAACATCATATGCTCGTGTTACACAATCATTTACATGTAGATCTAATCAAAGAAAACATTTCGAAGTGCAAATGTTTTTTGTCAGAAAATAAGGACGTACATTGAAGATGTTATGTATGCCTTTTTTACTTTGATCGCTAAATTGAGATTATATTCCACATCAATGGATCATCACACACCTAATTCACACCCATGATAAAAGATGTTTGACTCACTCCGAAGACTGAGAGAAAAGGGTCTATATACAGACTGTTCTTGGTGTGAGTGGATCTATTAAACCACACGGTGAGAGCAAAGAGAGAAGAACGACAAACCTTGTTGGAAGGTAAACACTGCAGCATCACTTGAGAAGGATCAGTCTTCCTCTGCAGGACGAGGAACTGGACTTTAAACTGTTTCAGCCTCTGATAGACCTTCCTGACCACGCCACCGACACAGCGCTGAGTGGTGTACCACAGCCAGTACCTGTGATGGAACACAAAGCTGTGTTAACACAAAGTTACTATAGAAATCAAGCATAACTGATGAAAATATACAAGAAAAACTTACCAGGAGAAATGTGTGATGTAGAAAATGGCATACAAGTGTGTGACGTCAAGAGACACTTGAGATGTGATGTCAGTCCAGGTTTGGGCGGTGGGGTCTCCGTGTAGCAGATGCAAACAAGAGGTGTCGACTGTATGACCTGCAGAAGACATGTTAAAGGAATACCCAGCCCATGTTGCCTCTGATTCCTAAAGAATACTTTGTTTTTCTCACATGCCTCGATGGTAAAAGAAGAATACAAAAAACGCACAAATCTAAATAAGGGCTGTGTTTAGAAACAGCAAACTAATTTATATCAAACATCGCTTTAACCACATTCACACGACTGGTGCAATGTACTCCAAGTATTTTTTATTCACTACTTCCCAAATACATGCATATTCGCTCAAACTGTACTATTTAGCGCTACTTTGAAATACTAGGGTTTTTGTGAAAATGCATGCTTTTGGGAGGAATGTTTTAAAGGTGGAGGTATGCAGGGGAAAACACATTTTCTTTAAGAATCCTATTTAACAGGGGTATTACAGTAATTGATATAAAATGATTAATGGTAAATTGCTTTAAGATTAAAGTATATTCTGTTTTAAATAGAATGAAGGCATATTGTACCTGTGACTCCAGGTGGCAGAGGGATCTGAACTTTGATTGGCTGCAGGAAATCTATGCTGGGAGTCTGTGAGAGGCAGAGGAGAGGGCTGACTCTGGCCTGAGGGTCTCCACACAGTGCCTGCACCTCCGACACAGACACCTGCAACACCTGCAGAAAGAGAGCCAAACGAAAGCCTTGCAAACTGTATGTGTATTGATTCTGTCGAGTACTTTTTGCAAACCAAACTGGGACATTAAACAACAGACTTCCATATAATGCAGTGTTACCTGTAGGGTTATAGAGCGCGTCTGCAGGGTGGAGTCGGGGGGGAACTGGAGCTTAACTCCAGGGTCAGCGCTGGATACCAGCAGGGCTCCAGCTGGTGTAACAGAGCAACTGTCCTTTACTGGACGGGACACTGCCATGAACCAGGAGAACTGGCTCACTGAGCAGCAGGCCAGCTACGGGTACACCAGCACTAATGTTAATATTTGTACTACAAAGACAACTGTAATAAAAATAGTTTTGTAAAGGTAGATTTGAGACGTTACCCTGGCTGGTCGCCCATCAGGGTGACTGCTGTGTCCCTCGCTTCCTCTCCGCAGAACAGTGGGCAGAGTGCTCCATGACTTTCCGTCAAACTTCTGTACCACCACCTCCCGTCTTTTGGTCCGATGATAGGGCACACACACCTCTACAGGCTGTAAGGGTTTCAAAGTGGAATTTATGACATGCGAGTTCAGGAAGGAACACGCTCACAAGTTGGCTTTAAAAGGTGGTCATCATTTCCTGTAAATCGCCTAATGAAACAGTTGACTCATCGCTGCTGCCTTTGATTCAAGAATGTCTCTTAAACATTTGTCTTGAACTCAAAAGCTTCAGTATTCAATGCAGTCTTTCTTTTATAGCTGTGTCTCCAAGCCCATAATGGGATAGCCCTGATGAGTACACTATGACTTCACCAAGCTTGTTTTTTGGGCTGTAGACTGTAACCGTTTCATCTGTATAAATGTAACTGTGATAGAGAGTAATACCAAAAATGACCATAAACTGATATTCCTGTTTAAAATCAGTGGAGTGTCCCTTTAACAGATTAAGTTGTATACCTTTAGAAATGTAATTCCATGAGGACTGAGTTCCAGTGGATGACTCAGCAAGGTGTCATGCTCCTCCAGCCTCACCCACTTCCTTTCTGGCCTTTTCTCAACCCACTTCAGTCTTGTGGTTGTCACCAGGCACCCCGGGGGGAACAGGAGCTCAGCCCCCCCGGGGAGAAACACATGACACCCAGCAGACGAAACACAGAAACTAAGAAGCAAAAGAAGCATGACATAATTACTATTGACGTAGGAAGAAACGCCTTCATTTACACATTTACAGAAAACAGATTGAGAAACTATTCAGTGGTGCTGTACCTGTGCTGATTAAATCCGAGGTGCAACTCTTGGACTTTTGTTTCTGCTTGATCTGATAAGAAAAAGGTGATGCAAAAGAGTGAATATGCTGACAAACGCCATATCTAATTAGTCAGAAGGATTGAAGCACAAATCAATTGGAAGCCCATTTTCTCTGCTTACTAGGTACAGGAGGGAGAGGGGGAGGGGTTGGGGGTCGTCCCAAAGGATTGTCACGCACATCGATTTTCAGCAGAGGCAGTTTGTTCAGACAATGTGGGATCAGGCGGATGTCATTGCTGTAGATGACAAGCTCCCGGAGAGCAAGAAGGGAGCCTAGTCGACAAGGAAAGACAATGTTTACAACATGTGTTATCGCTGCATTCATGAATGTACCTTACATCAAATGAAATGATTATTCCAGTTTATTACCCATGCTCTCTGGCAGCTGCTTCAGTTTGTTGTGAGACAATTCCAGCTTAACAAGCCCCTCCAGAGAACCAATTTCATCAGGTAACTGCTGAAGGAGGTTATGTGAAATATCCAGTGTCTGTAGTGCTTGCAGCTGACCCAGACTCTGGGGAAGAGAGACCAGCTCATTCCCCAGGAGGGAGAGGTAGGTGAGCGAGGACAGCTGGCCTATATCGGGAGGCAAAGCTGAGAGGCGGTTGTTACAGAGGAGCAAAGAGGACAACACGGGCAGGCTCAGAAGGCAGGATGGCAGACAGGAGAGCCGGTTGAAGGAGAGATCCAGGTGCACCAGATCAGAGAGGGAGGAAACAGATGTCGGCAAGGTGGTGAGGAGGCCAGGCAGCGGGTCACCATGCGAGTCGTAAAAACAGTGTCCTTGAAATAGAAAGAATAGTGCAATTAGAAGAGGGGGGATTGGAATGAAGGCAATACAAATACAAGAATAACACCCATAACATAAGAGCTTACATGGATAGTTTTGATAAATTGAAGTGGGGTAGTATGAGGTACTTATTATAGGTCAGTGTAGATGGTGGAGAAACAGAGAGGACTACCAGTCAGGAAGCATACCAACATACTTTCTGTAAACTAAAATGAATATCAGTTCAAGAGTATGCTATTCTAAGGGCTGTCTAAAAGCAAGGTAAAGAAGTGAAAATATTTCTAAATATAGGGTACACTTAAAATAAAATTCACTTTGTTGTGGGTCTTTCCTTTAGGTGGCTTTTATATGTTTTGCTGTTCTGTATATATGTACATCTCTGCGCTGACAGCCATTTTCTTATACACTGGATATGGATTAGTACCTCATACTGTATCACCCAAATTAAAAATATTCTTCTAACACAGTATCAATGTATTTACTGTTGTATGTATGTAACAGCCAAAAACACAACAAAACAAGCTGAATTATACACTATAACCATCTATGTTAAAAATCAACCGATACCACATGAAATTAATCAGAAAAGTACCCCGAACAGCCAATGATCGGAGCTCTGTCAGATGGGGCAGGACCTCCAGGGCAGCATCCACAGCTGGTTGGTCCTCAGAGCCCAGTCTCAGGTACTGGAGGCCCCTCAGCTGCCCCGGGACGGACCCCCAGAGCAAAGGCAGTGCAGCCGCTCCTCCCTGGTACACATCTAGGGTCAGCTTTGTGTCAGTCAACAGGGCTGACAGCTCCACCGAGGGAGGCAGGGGTGGAGTCAGGGACAACACAGAGGAAGAGGAAGATGAGGATGAAGAGAGATCTAGATGGTGATGTGTTGAGGAGAAGTAAGAGGAGAGGCTTGATGGAGATGGACTACAGGTCTCCACAAGGCTTGAGGAAGACACAGATGGAGCATCCCTCTCTGGCTCAACTACTTCTGTCTGACTCTCAGACATCACACCACTTGTTGGTCCAGTCTCTGATTTCTCTGGATCCTGGTGCACAAGTTCTCTACAGAGCCTTAAAGCCAAAATGTCCATTGAAGGCTCTGGTACTCCACCTGTGAATGGCTTGCATGCAGGTGTCACTTTCACCTCTTCATCCTCCGACCTGCCTGGTGTCCTAATCAAACAGGTGGCCTGGTCTCCATCCTCTTCATCAGTAGGTGCCTCTTCCTCGCTGCTTCTCTCCATTGAAGAGACAGTTTAAAACACTATCTAGCTAACAGCTTCCTGCTAAGTTAGTCCAATACTGATCCGAGGATTTTTCTGCATGATGTCCCTTTAACATTACTGACTACATTGTTGCTTCCTTCCTTTAAAGTAAGATGAAGCTAAATGACTGCCATGGAAAAAGACGAGGAACATTTTACATGACATGTTTGCTATGTGGTGTTACAGTTGCAGTAATGTTAGCAACTAGCTAGCCACTATTTGAGCTAAAAAGTACATATCTGATGCACTCTGTGGCTACTGAAGTGGCCTTTATGTTCCTCTTCTAATGTTACCCTTAATCTAATGTGGTGCTACTAACTAAATCATGTGTTATCTGCCTCCGCGTGAAACGGTTTCTCCCTCTATCCTTCAATGCTTTGTATTTTCTCTGCTTACTTCCTTATGTCCGACAATGTTTTTAAAGTAAAAGCCGTGAGTCACAGCAGTGCGTTTGTTTTCTAGTACATCGTTTACCGACGGGCGACGGGAGGAGTCTAACAATGTATATCGTTCTAAAAGTGAGGAGCCCCGCCTCTCCGGCTGTTGTCGTTTATATAATCGAGCGCCATTGAGCTAGCGCCGCCAAAGTTTCAATTCTGGGCGGGACGCTTGTTTCAACCACGGTGTCAACGTGTGTGCTCCTGACCTGCTCGGCCAGCGGGCGGCGCTGTTGAGTATGCTGCCGCGTTTGGTACAGTGTGTTCTTAAATTATAAATAAAACAGACCATAGTTTCACATAACTCAAGCTAAAAACAATTGTATTATATGTCGTTTAAATGTTTAAAGCATCAACACTGGTAATAGTGCTTGGTAGATGCTTTATTTGCTAACGTATGGGTCTATTTGTCATGAGTAAATGTTAAATTGTATAATAGAAAAACCCAAATATGTCTCTTTTTAATGTTTTTTTTTAGATTTGCTAGCTAGGCAGACACCTTAGTGAACGTATTATCAAATAATAATAATAATAATAATAATAATAGTATAACATCTTTTTTCAAATCATGTTTGCAATTCCTTTTGACGAATAATGACTTATATTTATTTTGGTTTCAGTGTTATAATGACTATTAATACAAGTTAGACTGTAATGGATAGACTACATGTATGTATTTAATTATAGATTGAATATATTTGTACAAACGATCACCCTTCTTCAAAAAGGTTACATCTTGTTTTTATCATACGTGTGGCCCATTTGTACTAACTGCATATTGACAAAGAAATAAGTTCAAAAGTTAAGCACTGTTGTGGAAACCATTTACTTGTGAAAGAATGTGTTCAATACAGAAACACTGTGCCAAAGGGAGACAATGGTTCAAATAACTAATTTGGGTAAAATAACAAATGTATCCTTAGGGAAACCACCCAGTGCAGCTGTCATCATCTGGTAAGGAACAAGTCTTATTTTGAATCACTTTTCTTGGAGTTTAGCCAGAATGTCTTTTTTGGGACACCAAAGGGAGTCTTTACATGTTTTTAGTATAATACAAACGTGTTCACTTTAACATAACACCTTCAAACTTGTCCCAACATGTTGTTTGTTAGGCTCTTGTTGACCACTGCCCACCCTTTTCACCCCCTGTTAACCTGAGATGTTTGGGTCCATTGGAAAGCTTTGACTGTTATTTGTCACACTTGAGAATAGAGAAATGTACTTTTTTTAGACAGTGACCTCTATAGTGGTTTCACAACACCATATTTCCCCTCAGGAACTGTGTACGAAACCGAACTTGGATCAGTGCCACCAAAAATGAACTATTTTTAATTCTGCGAATAGTTTATTCTAGGAAGTGTTCCAGAAAAACATGTCATTGTTATTGTTTGTTGTACTTTAAATGTAAGATATTTGTTATTTCATTACTACTTCTTATGAAACCCTACTACAATTTACTATTTTGTAAAGAATTGTGTTACCACTACCACAACAAAAACAGAAAACCATTAATGCAGGCTACCTTATATGAGTTTCATTGATAACAATAGGTTTGCTTAGCCAATATTGCATTGTGGGAAATCAATAAACATTCATCTTACTAAGAATCACGAAAGAAAGTCCCAATAAAGCCTAATCAGTTGATATCGACTGACACAAATAAAAACACTATCAACGAGAAACATTTAGAAAGGACAAAACGAAACGTGTTGTTCTGCCAGGGGACAACACATTTGACAGCTGTCAAGAGTGCCCGCTCATTGACTTCACTTGTCACAGCGGAGTGGTTTTTTTTTTTTAAATTGTGATTGGTCCCTTGGCTTTGTGGTGTCGATTGTGATTGGACAAGCCGGTTTAGTCCGTGCCCTGCTCCCGAAGAAGAACAACAATGTGAGATACAAACTACTCCCCTTGGCACCTCTCTATGTAGTATTTAACTAACTTAGGGCTGATAATGACATTAACTTACAGGGTTTGGCTGCATCACAAGAGAGTTATTCTGTTGTTAAATTAATTCAATTTAACAACGACAAGTGTCTTGTTAGCTTGAAGCTAAAAACAGTTAGCAGACAAAGTCCATTATCCTCAAGACAGCATGTAAAGAGGCACCACTATTAATTACTTAAGAACGCCGGTCGGCCTGAACTGCGGACTTTTTTTCTCTTCATATTTCAGTTATTAACCATACCAGCAGCGACATTTGCCCCAACTTTGCCCCAGCTGCGGACGGCACCGGCGGCATGTTTCCTCTAGACTCGCCGTGGAACCTCTCGTTTGCAGGCTGCGGCTTCCTGGGTATCTACCACGTCGGAGTGGCCAGCTGTCTGCTGGAGCAGGCGCCCTTTCTGGTGCACAACGCCAGGCACATATACGGGGCTTCAGCCGGAGCTATCACCGCCGGTGCGCTGGTCACTGGAGTGTGTCTTGGTAAGTATTAAGTAACTTTGATTGTTTAACATAGCAGGAGGGGGAAAGATGCTGTTAAAAAAAAACACACACACAACCAAGATGCTATACTATGTAACTTTGAAATGCTTTTGCTGTAAACTGCAAAGAACACATAGCTTTTTGAACATATGTAAAAAAGCCTACTAATCATTGTATAATATACTTACCATTTATCTCATACTATAGTTGAATTGCTATTACTTTTATTATGAATTATATTAACCTATCATATTAGAATATGCTAAACTATACTGTACCATATACTAAATTACATTATATTCTGCTGTTCTCAATTATGTTATTGCATTTAGAGGTAATGGAAGAAGAAGTAAAACATTTCAAAGTAATATTCAATAAAGTGTTTTCTTCACCTAATAATAGGATATACAATATGTGTTGATCACACTTTAAAGAAACTATAGTATTACTAATATTTCTACTATATGGTACCTTTTATTATTTAAAACGTATAGTACCTTTGAACTTGCTGCAGCTGTCGGGTAAAAGTAAAATATTATGATTTTCTTCTGATTTGTGACAGAATGAAATATTAAGTGGCACAAAATAGAAGTATTCAAGTAAGAACCTTAAAACATAGGTTTTGCCTTTCTAAATGTACGGTACACTATCTAACCAAACATCTAAATTTCCTGATTGTGTCATGTAAAGTACAGTTATATAAATAACTTCATCCCCAAACAGGAGAGACTGGTGCAGGGATCATCGATGTGGCCAAGGAGGCGAGGAAGCGATTCCTTGGACCCTTGCATCCTTCCTTTAACCTGGTGAAGATCATGCGTCAGATGTTACTGCGCACCCTGCCAGCTGATTCTCACCATGTGGCCAACGGACGGCTAGGAATCTCTCTGACCCGAGTGACCGATGGAGAAAATGTCCTGGTGTCGCACTTCAACAACAAGGAGGAGGTGGTGCAGGTGGGACTTTATTTGTTGTAGTTTTTTAGTTTATTTTAATCTCAACTCTGATAATATGCGGTAAACCATGGAAGGTTTGCCATGAGATTAGAAGTGAACATCTTTGTGGGTTGTAATGTTAGTTGGACAAAAAAATAATGATCTGTCAGTGACTCTTTATTTGACTCAACTATGTAATAGAATAATAACTTTGAAGCATCGTTTAAGAACAGTACAGCAATTCAGTTACATTGTAATATATAGTTTAACACTGTGATCCAAGTATAATAATAATAATATTATAATAATGTCTTATTGTATCTCTTTCGTTAACCAGGCAGTTGTCTGCAGTGCTTTCATCCCTGTGTATTCTGGCCTTATTCCTCCCACACTGCAAGGAGTGGTGAGTAGATTCAATATTTTTCAACATGCGTGCACCATCTTATTGTCAATATTTAGTCTAAATATTTCCTCTCATTGTGTTTGTCGTTGTTACTTTTGGCACTTATCCTTATCTATAACTGCTCCCATAAGAGGCTTCCCTTCCCCAAGAATGTGTTTGTGTTCAATGACATGTGTATGGAAACAATGATTATACAATTCCTCGGGGAATTGGGGAATGCAGTATTTTCCTTTTTTTTCCGGACATGTCTTTAGTGCAAAGGTTTTCTGAGCAATATCATTGAGCAACAGCAGCGCGCACACCCTCCCTCTGAAGCCTTTGTGACAGGTTTTAAGAGCAGGGCAAACATATCAGAGTGGCAGAGCTAGACGCCCACATTGTAGTTTAAAAGTTCACCAGCTCTGATAAAGACAAGCTGTTATCCATTTATTTTCTCTGAAAACAGGAACATTTCATTTTAAAGTGGCTGCTCAGGGCTGAAGTATACTATTATTCTTAAATTCCTTTGAAGAACAGGGAGTAGTGGTGGACTGTAGTCTCTTAATTACAATCAATAACAACAACAACCATGACTTTGAAAAATGATCCTTTTGAAATAAATGAAAAAAAGTGAATATTTCTTCTCGTAAAGTATTTCTTAAGTCAAAATCACAGGATGCAATTTTTGTTGGGATCAGATTTAGAGAATTATCTACCAGAATATTTGTTTCTCTTGCATCACAAGGCTCTGTATATTTCTGTTGGTTCTCAGTATTTCTCTTTTATCATCCAGCGATATGTAGACGGAGGAATCTCAGACAACCTGCCTCAGTATGAACTGAAAAATACCATCACCGTGTCTCCGTTCTCCGGAGAGAGCGACATCTGCCCCCGAGACACTTCCACCAACATACACGAGCTGAGATTTACCAACACAAGCATCCAGTTCACTCTCACAAACCTCTACAGAGTCTCCAGGGCCCTCTTCCCTCCAGACCCAATGGTATGTCTCGTGTTTAACACCTTCCTGATCCACAAACACAAAGACACACACCTACAGATCAATGGATTGAACCGGAGTAAACTCAGTGGACTTCCTGTGTTTGTTTGTTTTGGGTGCAGGTTATGAAGGCCATGTGTAAGCAGGGATATAAAGATGGTATGCACTTTTTAAAGAGGAATGGTAAGAAACAGTGTTATATATATTTTTTTTCTAACATTCTTAAAATAATGTTATGATCTGTTAAAAGAAATTAGGTCACTGTTGCTCAGAGGCAAACGAGAAGAAAAAAAGGTTATTTATACATCTGAACTGAGACCATACTTTTCTATCAAAGAAAGACATGATGCCAGTAGTGTGAGATGACCTTCAAACATACACTATATTATTATTATTATTATTATTATTATTATTATTATAACATGGGATAGTGGTGCACTTCTGCCTCTTGTGGCCAAAATTATAATGAAAAACTGAAACATAACAGAAAAATAATTTATTTTGATGATTTTAACGATTTTTAGGTCCAAAACACATAAATTAATACAGTTCAGAATAAATAAATAGAATGATCACATTTTTCTTTTCTCACTTGCCTCTCAGTTAGAACAAGCCTGAGTGTTGTTTTTGTCCTCTGGCCAGCAGATACTTGTACTTAGATTTTCTCTTTAGTGTCATTCATTGTTTTCGTTAATGTATTAATGTTTGACAATTTGTAACCACATAATCAAATGATATGATTTCTCAAATGATACGACAGAAATCAATGTTTATGAATAGGGAGATTACTATAAAGCAGTTTAATAGTTGAACTTATTACCTGACCATTGATCACAGAGAAGACAAAGTAATGTTATGACATTTTGCTTCTGTTTGCAGGATTGCTTAATTTCAACGGGCCTCACAGAGACAGACCCCTGCTGGCTAATGCTGAAGCAAATGAGGATTATAATGCTGATAAGGAAGAAAATAAAAGTGACCAAGAGGAGGAAAAGCCTGATGTGGAACAGGGAGCAGTGGCGGTTTATTGCAGTACCTCAGAAGAGGAGCAGTTCATCCAACACCTTCCACCCACCCTGCACAAAGGTAATATAAGAAGTGAACGGAAGTGTCTGTATATGTAGTTCACTATCCGATGATTAAATCCTCAGTGGTTTAGAGTTTTGAAATATATTTTCTTCTTCTTTTCTTACACTTACAACATACTTAAATTAGATAATCCATCACAGTTTATATACAACACAGATTATATACAACAGGATGCTTTTTTGATAATCGGATAAGTACCATAATACAGCATATACTTCATTTGATATATTATATAAAATGAAGTATATGCTGTATTATGGTTAGTTCTAATGTGAAGTATGGTCCTTTGAGGTCATTTGAACATATTAGTATATTATAATAGTACTTTCACAAATATTGTGGGTCATTTCAAATTTCCATGAGGACTGCAAATTACGATTATTTTATTATCAATCTATTTGCTAATTATTTTTGAGATTACAGTAATCCATTGATCATTAACGTAATATCTGAAAATAGAGATAAATGTCCATTCCAGTACTAAAAGTCCAAGGTGATGTCTTTGAATGTGTTGTTTGGTAAGCCCAAAACCTAAAGTTACTCACTTTAATACAACTAAGAAAAGCAAAAGAACCAACATATTTGATAGACTAAAAACAGCTATTTTTGTGTGAAATATGACTTTTTAACAACTGATTGATTATCAAAATATGCCATTTATTAGTAATGATGGACTATTGTCACAGCTGTAGTTTCCATTTAAAAATATTAATTTTTTCAAACATAGTAAGAACTAGAGCACACTGAAATGCTGTATCTGCCTACAAGAAACACTGTTGTGTTCTCTGGTCATATTTCTCCTGTTTATCTCATGAGTGTTAACGTGTGATTCTATGAGTAGTTTGATGTGACCACTGGTCCTCTTTGCCTCCCTCTGCAGCTCTCATCGAGGCCTGCATGGAGAGGAGGAGCCTGAAGCAGTCGCTAAGCAACCTGCTTCCTGTCAGGATGGCCTCCGCCATGATGCTGCCCTACACACTGCCTCTGGAGTCTGCCATGTCCATGACTCTCAGGTACTGAAGGACTTAATTATGTCGGTCCCATTCCCTCGTTATTACATGTGCACTCAGAGTAGTACTACAGTACAGTGCAGTACAGTGTAGTACCGTACAGTACAGTGTAGTACCGTGCAGTACAGTACAGTGTAGTACAGTACAGTGCACTACAGGTCTCCCTTGAAAAAGAGATCTATGATCTCAATGGGACCAATCTGGTTAAATAAAGGTTTGAAATGAAATGAAATGAAAACAGTGTAGCACAGTACAGTGCAGTACCAACTCTGTATATCTTACTGGGGTCTTTTATCAGAAATACTGTGTTGACTCCTGAGGGGAAAAAAATGATATTACAGTTGCTCAAATCCTGCAATAGAAATATATATATAGAGTGAAATTCTAAGAAGAAAAGAAACAAGGAATTAGTATGTAAAAATGTGTTCATTACACTACAATACATAACAATAAATATGTTAAAAAAAAGTAAACTTGTGCGATGATTAGTGTATCCAGAAAACTTAAATGCTCTATTTGAGTGGAATGTGTTGACTGTTTTCATTGATTAGTTACACTGTTGACCATTGTGACATCAACATACTGGAATGGCCTTCTGTGCCATTGGACTAACTTCAACATACCCTGTGTGTAGACTTCTGGAGTGGCTGCCAGATATACAAGATGATGTGGGATGGATGCAAGAGCAGATAATGAAAATCCTACAGCATGTTCTTGGCCAGGCCTCTAAAAGCATTACCGAGCATGTTTCTACCAGGTAGGTGACTGTGCAGTTAGACAGAGACAACTTCAATAATATGAGCAATTTTTTACAAGCACTGAAAAGACATCTATGTAGATTCATCACAACAAGCTCACCTTTGACATTGACTTCTCTTTACCACTTCTTACTGTAGGTTATCCTGGCAGATGGAGCTCCACCACTACCAGTCCCTCCCGTCCCAGTTCAGCTCCACCAGCCTGTTCCCCAGCTGGGTGAATGGGAGCAGTTCTTCAGTCCTGGATGTGTTCATGCGTCTCAACCAGTACAAGAACCAGCTGCTGTCTGGAGTGCTGTGTATCAACATGGACCTGCAAGGCTCCTTCAAAGCTGGAGCAGAAGATCAGAGTCCTCCCCCCACCCTCTCCGCTGAAGGCCTCACAATGGACAGATGTTGCCTTGAAATTCTTCCTGCTGCTGACTCTGAAGAAACCATCAGCAGCTCCTAAGATCTTCTGAAAGCTTTCCGCTGCAGCACTGAGCTTTAAACTGACTTATTCCAGATCAAGAAACATTTCAAAATGATCTGAACCCAACTTCAGATATTCTATCAGAAAGAAATGTGTGAACCCAATCAGCCACTTTGTATAGTGGTTGGACATTTTAATCATTTACCAAATGTACACACAATGTGTATTAAATATATTTGTTTAATTATACATGACAATTAAATAAGTCTTTAACTACAATGAAATCAAGCAAACCCATAGACAGTGTGTCTGTAACTCAATGTGCTCAAACATGAACAGACTAAGATTACAGGGCACTACAAACAAAAATGCACACTTTAAGTAGCATTGTTAAAATAAGCGAGTGTTTATTTGTTTGTGGAATGTAGTCAGACCAACAGCGTTCCTCCCATAGATGTAAAACAACTGTTTTCTATCTATGGTTCCTCATGCATCTGCATCAGCTCTGAAACACTACTGCCCAACAGTGGAAGCACCAGTCTGTTGTTGCAAGTTCCACTTAGTGATGCTTTAGTGTCAATGCAGTGTTGTTTTTACTTTTGTTCTTTAAACTTATTTATAAAAGACTGCTCTGCTCTGTTTTTACCAATCATAGAAGTGTGTTTCATTATCTTTTTACTTAGATGTGAGTAAAAACTATTTAATTTTAAATCTATATTGTATTGACTTTTGGCTTAAGAATCACATTCTTATTTGCATTCAAATGCAAACAATTACATATTTATTATATTTTCATAATCAAATAATCAGTTTAATCTGAATTGCACTTTCCGTGTTAATTAGGTAAGCTACCTGTTGAATACTTGATTCTTGTTTGTGTACTATAAGAAATAACTGACTGTTGTGCCTTATGCATTGAAATAATTGCCAAGTAAATGTACCATATTGCCTAAATGTTGGAGGGAATAATATTTATGTGATCATTAAATACAATTGATTTATTTAACATTGACTGCAGCCCATGAGTGTTTTGTGGTGTGAGTGAGTACTTAGTTAGACAATGATCCTCACATTACCTAGAAAAAGCAGCGACTGACGGTGAAAAGTGTGCGCAGAGCAGGGAACATTACACATTAAACAAACAGTGAATCAGGGACCTGAAGGAGTTTTGGGAGGTTTCCAGATGATCCCTGCAAAATTATAAATAATAGATAGATCGTGACTGTAAAGCACAGGAATACTGTAGCTCTTTGATCCACAGGACACAGTTAAACAATAACTATAGGGTGGAACTATATGGTGGAAAACTGACAGGTTGAATTCATTACATTTATTTTGTGTTATTTGAATCATAAAAAACTCCTTAGAAAAACCAGAAGCTCTGAAGAAAAAATAAACCAATAATCCCATACAATTATTTTGGTTTTGTGAATATAGAAATAGATATTTGAAATAAGATGAGATAAGCCTTTATGGAAATGCAAGTGTTTCAGCAGCACACGCACATGATTACAGATAAACAGAAAAAATAAATTAAATGCTATGTATTCAAACTGAAATAAGAATACAAATACAACTGGAAAAATGCACACAACGAGCACACAGGTATGGAGGACAGAACATGACATGATATAGTATTTAGTTGAAAAAACTATATAAGGATATTTAATATGAAAAAATAAAGGGATCAAAATAAAACTTAAAAAATTACTTTTTAAAAATATTTTAATATAAAACTACAAAAAAAAAAGTACAATGTAAAGGAGACGCAGATGAAGTCTATGCTTGATGCTACGTTACTTTAAAATCTATTAACTTAATACATCTCAATAATAAGTCAAATGTTAGCAAATTCTGCCATTATAAAGAAGGATTTACTATAGACAGTCAGAGTACCGTACTGTCTAAACTAGAGGCGCATATCGGGAATCCCCTGGTGTAGTCATCTCATAAACCATAACAACACTCATCACAGCGTTATCAGCGGTGGTTTGTTGCGAAGGATGTTTGCCCTTGATAAAGACGAAATATTTGTTTAAGTGTTTTTAGGAACATTTACTTTTTATGTTCGTCATTGCCCATCGTTGTTGCGTAGATACGTCACACTGCCTTCAAGTGATGTCGGGAAAAGTGACTCTCAAACCTGTTTCCTAATCTTGTTTTACATGTGAGACAGCTTCTGAAGTTTTAAGGTGGAGTGCATGTCGTACAATCTGTGTTACATTGGCCTCAATGACTCACAAAGTAAGATTATGTGAAAACAGAGACTTCATTGCTATCCATATTTAATACTGTAGGCTACAGTACATAGAGACACATTATTGTATACCCTAGCCTAGTAGTCCCCCTTTAAACAAACGAACCAACAGATGACCATAAGGTGCAAACAATTGTACAAAAACAGGTACAGGACAAGATACAAGTAACAAGCACGTCTTGCAATAATAAAAAGGATAAACACAAGTAGTGTTAAGAAACCAATGTAAATACATGTCTCCTGAGGACTTTTAGAGATAATTATTAGTATAGAAAAGTGTTTGTAATAAATCCCTCAAACAAACATGATCTGTCTAAGTATTATGCAGCACTATTAAAAACCAATAATATTATGCATAATTAAAAGAAACCCTGAATGAAATAGCATACACACTTTACATTAATATTATGCAGTTCAAATATGAGTACAATCTTACATCTCAATATATCTCGAATACGGTTCCTGAAACGGTTTAATTATAAAATACAGTTTACCCCACCAATGGAAAAAGGGCACATTTTTTTGTTTCCTTTAAAAAAAATAAAACATCTATCAGGGTTATTTGTCTGCATTATATTTTGTTCAGAGTTTTGATTATGTTTTGTTAAAATCCATCTTTGTTATTATGATATATATTTATTTACTGAACACTAACTATGTTAATGCATAAACGTACATTAATCTCAAAAAGTGAAGAAATGCTATATGCCGGATCATAGGCAAATCTAATTTCCAGTTGAAGTCCCTGGGCAAGTACACACATAACAATCATACAACGTTAACACATTTCCTAGTGCCTATCACACTTATAACAAATCCATATCAAAATACAGATGTATAAAATATAAATACTTTTTAAATATATTTGTCAATACAAATATAATTGTACATGTAGGCAATACAGTACAGCACAGTCAGAATCAGAATCAGAATACCTTTATTAGTTCCACAGAGGGGAAATGTACGTAGTTACAGCAGAAAAAGAGCCACAGACAGCTTAATGTTACATATGTTACATGCATTAAAAAGTACTAAGTTATGATATAATAAAAAATGTAAAAAATATAATAATAAATAAAAAATAAAAAAAGTTATATAATTTTCAAAATACACATCCTGTAACAGTTCTTAGGATTTAGCAGCCAGGCATATATAGCACCGTTTTAACAGCATATATATAGGCCTAAAATATATATTGCACATGTAGCACATTGGATCTTGGATGGTATTTAACAGCAGCAAGTTACACAATTTACAAAATACACATCTTGTAACAGTTCTAAGGATTTAGCAGTCAGGTATTTACACAGTTATTAACGGCATATATTGCACATATAGCACATATTGTACATAGTTTGTTGGTGTTTAACAGAAAGGGGTGTTATAGTCTGTGTTGTGGTGTGTGTGTCGGGTGGGGGTCTACTAGGGGCTCTTCTGGTTGTATAGTCTGACCGCTGCAGGAAGGAAGGACCAGCGGTATCTCTCCGTGAGACAGCGGAGAGAAGGAGCCTGCCTGTCGCTGAAGGAGCTGCACAGTGAGGACAGGGTGTCAGAGCATTTTAGTGAAAAAACACTGTCCCTCCCATCGAGTTAGGACTTTCCGAGTGGCCCTTGAAGGCAGCATAGGACTGCCACTCTGTCAGAAGTTCGCAGTGAAGTTCCAGGTTCCTCTGAGTCTCCACCAGGGGGCACAGCCCAGGGCAGGCAGGCTCACTCCAAACACTCCGCTCCTTCTCCTCGTACCATGAGCTGAATCTGTCCGGGACAGACCAGGGAAGATGGCGGCCACTGACCATTCCCGGTCCGAAGCTGCCAAACAGCGACGGCAGGATCAGCTGCAGCGATGGCTGGGCTCGGAGACGGATCGGACGCTATCGGAGAACCGGGAAACTTCGAGCGGTTCCGGGACGCGGCGGCCGAGAGTCCGGTTCGCCCAGGGAGCCGTGTTTATGGCCGCCTGCTCCGCCGGAGACCGGGAGGAGGTGGCGGTGCTACTCCGGCAGGGAGCTGACATCAACCACGCCAACATAGACGGGCTGACAGCGCTTCATCAGGTAGGAGCCTTAACGTTACTATATAATCGTTAACGACCGTTTAGATGTAGCTTCGTGTCTAAGAGTTAACCGTTAACGACCGTTTAGATTCAGCTGTTTATGAGTTTAACGTTTGAGTTTGAGCTAACTGTTGCTCGCATAGCAACAACGTGTATCCGTTAATGATCCTCACAGCGAAGAAGCATTAACTTAACTTTAACTTTAGCTTAATTTATCGTGGAGTTAAGTTGGTTACAGGTAAGGCCGAACAGTTAATCTCAGGTATGTCTGTTCATTTTAACAGCTGTTATTATGGTGGCTTAAACTGAGCCCATCACTTTACCCTCTCTAGACTTGTTTTTAAATCCTAGCAGCAGCAGCAGCACTTCTGGCCTGTGTGTCAGTGTGTGAGCCTGTTGGTAATATGCTGGGCCATACACACTGTTGTACCTAGTCATTTATAGGCTTCTTTTTTCGAGCATACATAGTTGAGATGTAAGGATATCAGTGAGCAGCATTAAACTAAAGAAGACTCTATGATCTTTCTTAGAAATGAAGGGCCCTGGTGGAGTCTCGTTTAAAATGGTAGGTCATATCCATCATCTGATCAACAGCTTTGTATTGTTTTTTTAAAGGAAGAAGTCGAAATGGAAGACTCCCAATATGAAAGTAGAATCTAAGGCAGGATCAAAGAGGGAATGTAAACTCAGTTTTTAATCCGAGTGTGAGGATTGTTGCATGTCCCAAATTGGCTGCACTTCTCCTGAGCATGTTCTAGTCTTAAAGCAGCTCAGCCTTTAATGTCCCTCCCTCCCCTTCACTTCAGTAATAACACAGAGGAGCCGTCTGGACAACATCACTGTCACACAAGCCTTCGTTAATGCAGTATTCCCTCTGCTTTTATGATGCCGCGTGTCATAAACGCAATGCTTGTCTCTTCACATTGATTTCACAGTCACATGGGTTTATGTGTGATATCCAAGCAACATGAAAGATGTTGTGCTTTTAATTTTCCTGCCCACTGGAGCTGAATTGTGGTTCAGCGGTGTGCTCGCAGTTACATCATTCTTACAGATGATTGGTGTTTTCCCCCTGATTTAATCCAACTATGTGTATTTGATGAAGTAGCCTTCCCATGACCGGTTCAGATGAGTATGTGAGCATGTTTCTTCCTGGATGTTGGGTGAACATGCCCACTTTTGGTCGATCCACGTGTCTTGCAGTGTGGTCCCTCCATCTCTCTCTCCCCTGTTGCTCATCGGTTGCCTGGCAATCAGGATTAAATATAGGCCAACACTCTCCAAACTTTCCATCCTCTCCATCCAAAGCCTTTCTGTCTTCTCCACTATGCTTTCACTCTCTCTTGCCCCCAATCCTCCTCCTCCCCCTCCTCTTTCTCCTCTCTCTCTCTCTTTCTCCTTCCCCTTGCCAATTCCCCTTGGTGGGGACTTTAGGGATTTCGGATGAAGAAATGGAAAACATTCCTCAAACTGCTGTTGTCAAAGGCGATTTCCACAATGAGTCACTTGATGACCCAGTGAAGGAGTCTGCTGGGAGGCAGTGTGTGCACCCTCGGAGGGCGCGAGAAGTGCCCTCTGTTCATTCAGCTTGGAGCACCCACTTGTTCAGAGGGACCCCCCGCCCCCTGCTGCCACTGAACACTGCTTTTTGGCTCGTGAGCTTCTGGCTCTGCGTTGTATTACGAGCCCCAGCTGGAGCTCTTAAAATGACCACTTTACATTTTCTTTTACAACCCAACCCAGCTACCTGAGTAATTATCTTATATTATGAAGGAGGCTGGAGACTTGTAGCAGCTTTGTGATAAGTTGATTTAGCCCAAAAGCAAAGCCTCTTAGGTGGCTTAAGGTGGCCTGATGGACACGGTCTTGTGTGACTACAGACACTTGCTGCTGTGAGGTCCTGCAGAGTGACGGAGGATCATGAATGTCTTCAAACGCTGTCAGGTTAGCGGGTGCAGTCTTGTTCTGAGCAGATGTCATCTCATCAGCTGTTAATGATATCTGACACAAACACACAGTACTTCTTTAGGTAATATTCCAGTGGGAAATGCAAAAAGGTTTGCTTGATTTAGATAATAGTGGTGGCGAAGTCGATAGGGAGTTAGCTTGGCAACTGGAAGGTCACCAGTTCAAGTCCCGGCAAGACCAGGTGCTACCGAGGTGTCCCTGAGCAAGGCACCGTTCACTACACTGCTCCCCGGGCGCCGTTCAAAATGGCAGCCCACTGCTCCTAACACTAGGATGGGTCAAATGCAGAGAAACAATTTCCCCATTTTTTTTTTTAATAAAAGTCCATCTTTAAGTGGTGTGCCTGCCTTTTTGTTTTACCATGAGTCCAGATCAATTTTTAGCATCCCTATTTCTCCTGGTACTAGGATGGGTTAAATGCAGAGGCCAAATGTGTGCTGTGTGTTCTGCATGTGTGACCATTAAAGAGGGTTTCATCCCTCCCATTCTATTCTATTCTATTGTAAGTTACACTCAGTTCATGCTGATTTATATCTGTTTTAGAGTGAGTGGTTTTTACTGCAAAATCCTCTTAGGTACTTTTAGCCTTGTTGGCAGCAGGACTCTAGGGATGGCAATGTTGGTGTCTCGCTGCACAAGATTGGTCAAGACTGAAATATCTCCACTAACATTTATTGGACTGTCATGACATTTTGTATGGACGTTTATGGTTCTTAGATGACCCTATTGATTTTGGCGAACCCAGGATGTTTCCTCTAGTGCCAACGTGAGGTTGAACTATGTGGTACTGAGTGAGTGAAATATCTGTTGTGTTATATAACAACTATTGGATGAATCGCAATGACATTTGGAGCAGATATCCATGGGGGGATTGGAGGATTTAAATGAATGGTGATCCAAACTTTTTGTTTCGTTTGTCCAATACTTTGGTTTATTAACAAATACCTGCAAAAATAATAAAATTCCATCAATCTCAGCTACACTTTGTATTAAATACTTATTAGTAAATATTAGCATGATAAGCTAAAATTAGGGATGCACCGAATATTCGGCCACCGAAAATTATCGGCCGAAAATGGTTAAAAAGGCCCTTTCGGCCGAAAGCCGTTTTAGCACCGAAAAAATATCACCGAATGTCAGAACAGGCTTACGTTGGTAACCTAACGTGTTGTTGTGATGACGTAATAAAGACGCGGCGACCATGCTCGCGGCTGGCTCACAGGGGGGGGAGACATTGACCTTTGTCATCGAGATTGCCCTGAGCCTTTAACAAATCGTATTAAATAATGTGATGACAGACTGTAAACAGAATAGCTGAAATTTTAACAAACTAAATAACTCAGTTACCTCTAATCATTAACCCATGTTTGTATAATGTAGTTAACTCCGTGTGTTGCTGCTAGCATACATAACACCTGACGTGGAAACGTTACTCGTGATGGAGCTACATAGCTGCTAGAAAGACAGTCGAACCCGGTACATTCCTCCGTCTGCATGCGGTGCACTTTTGCTAAATGTTTAGACAAATTGCTCGTGCTTACATGCTAAACTCTTATTGCACTTATGGTAACAAGTATTCTCCACATCGAGACGGGTAAAGTTTAACCACACCTCGGAGCGCGTTCTCTCCGCCATCTCCGCAGTGTGCTCCGCTGCATGTAGCAGCTGCGTGTGTGTAAACTGCCCCGCCCCCTCGCACACAGACGGGGGAGAGAGATCTCGTCTGATCGAAAATACATCATAGACGCATTTGTTGTCTTTGCATATTAGAAACGAGTTGGCGACACTAAGACTGCGATATCATGTTTTTTAGCAATAATACATGACATATATAAATGTACTGTATGCATTCAAAAGTGCTGAATAAATGTTTTATAGACCCATAATAGTGATTATTATTTAAGTTAAGTTTTGCCATAATCATGTCTATTTCCATAATCAGGTAGCTGAACAACATTGGTAAAAAATGTATACATTATATATATATATATATATTTCTATTAATAATTTTCGGCATTCGGTTTTTGGCCAACTGTTTCCTATTTTCGGTATCGGTTTCGGCCAAGAATTTCCCATTCGGTGCACCCCTAGCTAAAATGGCGAACATTGTTAACATTATAGCTGCTTAACATCAGCATTGTCTCTGGGAACATGTTGGCAATGTAAGCATTTAGCTCAGAGGGAAAATATTTACCACTGTTTGAATGTTTTCCTAGTACAGTTGACTTTGATTCTGAGGCAGGGATCTACCTTGCTTCTTGTTTCAAGGTTCTCTCTTAGTTTTGAGAAATTCTTGTAATCTGTTTGTATTTAAAAAGAGAAATAATCTTACCCCGCTGGCAGGTTTTATTACTTTTGTAAATAATGAGTTTAATAACCAGAGCTTTGCAGTATAAAAACGGTTCACTTGAAAAAGAGGCCTACACAGATTCCACCCTCAGATTAATTTTTTTCATTTAAAAAATAAATAAATAAAAAGATATATTGTATCATAATACCATGAGATCCTCATGAGATTCATCTTGGGACCTTTGTCACATTGGGATCTGAGCTCGACTTAGCTTCAGGAAAATCAGCTAAATAGATTCGCTGTTTAACTCAGGCCACAAAATGACTGTTTTGGCAGGTACTTGAGGGCTTTTAGCAGCCCACTTAACAATAAGTCAATACAAGTAGACACAGTAGGCATTGTTTTAGCCCCAGTGCTTAAGATGATTTTAAAAGATTTTAAAGTGTGGGAAGTTTTGACTTTTTCAACTAACCAAAATAAACCGGGTCTAAGAGTACTGAACCTGGACTCTGACTGACATTCTGTGTGTAGCGGGGATTGTCACAATAACCAACTAACAATAAACACTAGGTTATCAATTCATCATGTGGTTGTGTGTCCTCTGGCAGGCCTGCATTGATGAAAATGCTGAGATGGTACAGTTTCTGGTGGAGAGCGGGAGTGATGTCAACAGAGGGGACAATGAGGGCTGGACTCCTCTGCACGCTGCCGCCTCCTGCGGATTCATCCAGATCACCAAGTGAGTGTCCATGCAGCACCATTCAACCTAAATCTGTGGGTTCAAATGTTATAGTTTTCATGGTTAATTAAAATACTGGAGGATAATGTATTAACAATGCTGATGATTTATTGAAATGTAATGTCAAATAATATGAATCATTTGTTTAACTTATAGTTAAAACTGGAACTGCTACCCCCCGCGACCCGACCACGGATAAGCGGGAGAAGATGGTATAGTTTAACTTTTTCATCTCGACAATTTCTGTCTTTCTGTTTTTGAAGATACCTAATAGAGCACGGTGCTCAAGTCGGGGCGGTGAACAGTGAAGGAGAGCTTCCTCTGGACGTGGCCACGGAAGACGCCATGGAGAGACTTCTCAAAGGGGAAATCAAAAAGCAAGGTGAGGAATTGCTCACACATTAAAACGTCTACTAAAGCTTGGGTGAGCCTTTTCTTTCCCTAAGTTCTGGCATTTCAGACTAACATTTAGATGACTTTCAGTGACAACTAAATATGTTGGGATGTTGTCATTATCCCAATACATAGAGCCATTACATTTTGGAACCAATAATTCACTATCTTGAGTAATTAAACCAATGAAACTGATGCGTTTTTGGAAAGTTAGTTGTACTGATTGGCAGAGGCTTTCTTTACTGTACTCTAAGTCTTTATATGATTATCAGATCATAATGTACACATTTCCGCGTAAGGCAAGCTGCCTTGCAGATGATTAGGGGCTTATTTGGAATATTAGTCTTGATGGGAAAGAGGACAGTGTAAAAATAGCAGTGTGCAACATGCAAAAATGAAATGCATAAAAGGTCCCTAGGCCAGAATTGAACTTGTGATGTTGTGGGTTTATGGCATGTGCTGTAACCACTCAGCTACCAAGGCCCTGCAGTGATGATGAGGTGCTTTTAGGTACTTAGCTGTGTAGTCCATGTGTCTTGGGCGGTTCTCAATAGCTTTGGCATTAGTAAAAGAAAAATATGAGCAGAATAAATTAGGAACTTGAACAAGGCTCAGTCTACTTGGAGTGAAAACTATTCAAAACTCTTCTCATAAATGGCCAAACCAAGCCCTGCTTTGCATTTTTGTCCTGATTTACTAGCTGTCACCGTAAAAGCATACGTCTCGTAAGAGAAGACAAAAATAGGCATATAAATGAGGACAGAGTCAGTGTGTACTGGGTAAATGTTCTGTGACCTTCATAGCACTGAAGTGTACTGAGGCTCCAGGCGTATACACACATTGCTGAGATCATTTCACGGATGACAAATCTAATATAACATTTAGTCTTTTTTCTGCAGTTTAGAGTTTTCAAAGGTCTAATTCTGATTTGTCTTTTTGTTGTGGCTGTACCTAATCAATCAGACATCAACATGTCTACTGGCATTATTATTACCTCATTGCCATACGTTTAAAAAATATAAAAAACATTGTGACTCATCAATAACACTCATCAGTGCGTACCTCCCTTTGTGTGCGTCAAGCATTACATTTCCTCGTTCTGGAGTAATGTCAAATGTTTGGTTCACATGTGGCAGAAACAATTCTACGCAACTACCACTGTATTCATATTCTACAAATAGTACAACTTACTAATAATAATAGTGTAGCCTGATCTTTATCTGCAAATATACAGACATACTGAGTTCTGACAGAATGAATAGAAATGCAAATGCATGTAATGAATGAAGCTTTTGAACTACTGAGGAGTGCTAGTGTGTGTATTCAAGTGCCACTGTTTTCCATGTGCCTATCACAGCAATAGACGTGGACCAGGCCAGAAAAGAGGAGGAGAGGGTCATGCTTCAGGACGCCATGGCCGTGCAGGCAGGAAGCGGGACCCTTACACCTCACCCCAACACCAAAGCGACCGCTCTGCACGTTGCTGCTGCCAAAGGCTACATCGAAGTCCTGAAGTAAGTCTACTGAGAGCAATGACCGCTTGTTAGCTTTTGTCTTGATTTGGTATCACAGCTCTAGCCTCCTAGATATACCTCATCTCCTTCCATCTTATCTGTTTCCTCCCTTCCTCAGGGTGCTGTTAAAGTGTGATGTGGACGTGGACAGCAGGGACATCGACGGGTGGACGCCCCTGCATGCAGGATCTCACTGGGGGAAGGAGGAGGTGTGCTCCCTGCTGGCTGACAACATGTGCGATATGGGTGCCGTCAACAATGTGGTAAGACAAACAACCTTTCTTCCGTTCTATGACATGAAGCCTTTATTAGCGCCATGACTGATGAAGCTCTGTGAATGTCCTTGTAGGGCCAAACACCTCTAGATGTTGCGCATGAGAACCTAGCGGACACTCTGGAGGAGCTGCAGAAGAAGCAGAATGCCGTGAGTCTGCCTTCACAACTATCTCACTCAGTTAGATAAACCTGATATGATTGATAGTTTTACAGCGGTGGATGTTCTCTGTGTTTATGTGTGTTTATATTCCTCTTCAGTTACGCAGCGAGAAAGAGAAACAGACTCCTGTTATTGAGACCAGCCAGCAAATCTCCATGGTACCACTCCGCACACGCAGGTCAGTGCCAGTCAGTGTGTTGGTGTGTGGGCATGTGTTTGTGTGTGTATGTGGGCACACGCTACGCTGTTCCTCAGCTGAATCCCAGTCATCCCAGTACCAGTAGTTTGCATGCAGATCTGATGTTAACAGTCCCAGCATTCCTCTGAAACGGGCTGCTTCTATCCACTGACATTAACACTGGATAGATGTAGCAGGCAGCGACTTTCTGTGTCCCAGTTCCATACTGAATACTAAATGTTACAGTTTTTTAAGATGGTGTGAACTCTTTCGAAAAATAAGTTTGAATGTATACTTTAGTCCCTACAATGCAATGAGGGAGAACAGTAATCGACTAAGTGATTACAACTAACAATTATAAACAATAATGAAAGGAAATTAAAGAATACAATTAAAATAAAACACAGTATAGTTAAGAAAAAATCAAAGGATAAAAAATACACATGTCGTTTAAAGGAGCTCTTATTGTTCTGAAATATATATATATATATATATAACGTCCTTTATCGCAATATGTAATCTATCATTATTCAGTGATGTCTGTCAGTTTTGTGGCAAATCCAGAAAGCTGTGTGGTTAAAATGATAAGAATTGAATAGCTTCCATTGGTCCCTACCATTGAGTTTTGGAAATTGCATACTGGCGGCAGTTAGAACTTAAATCTCATTACGAGGGATTTTCATGTGTACTGAAAGCCAGAATTGCACACTTTACATAAGTACAAAACAAATACTTTAGTATAAAGTATGTGGTTGGGACACACATTTGTGTAGATGCTGTAGCTTGCCGTCTTACATATTAAAGAACGATTATACAATTGATTAGATAAAAATGTTTTAGTTTGAAGTTACCTCCTGCTAAATTGTGATCTAGCAATAATACGGCATAGCTACTCATAGCCTCACAGAAAGTGACCCACTGGTCCACCCACCGATGTGTTGATCGGCGCATGCTCGCTCTAATTGGCTGCACGTGGAATGACTGCCCTCACTGATCAGCTCCCTGCATGCCACCTGTTGTTCCACCCCACCTTGGCCCCGCCCCTGCAGGACTTCTATCTCTCGTATGAGCAGTAAGGAGAAGATCTATCTCCACGAGCGGGAGAAGCACCCCCCTCCGGCCCTGCAGAGCAGCCCAGCTGAGGACGAGGAGGAGGAAGGGCAGACGAGACAGAGCCAGCCTCAGAGCCAGCCTCAGAGCCAGCCTCAGAGCCAGGGGAAGGCCTCGAGCAGCTCCAGTTCGGAGGAGGAGAGCGAGTCGGAGAGCGACGCGGAGTCGGGTAGGAGAAGCTGCCGAGAAGTTGTCTTTCACAACAGATGTGTTTTTTTATCTGGTGGGTTTTTATGGTTCTGCTAGTGAGTTAATTATTTCCGACCTTTGCACGGTTGTAGAGAAAGCGAAGAACCGAGAGATCATAAACAACTTGAACAACAAACGCATTGCTTCCAGCAACCTGCTTCCTACCTCCGTACCAACAAGTACTGCTCCAAGCCAAGTGAAAAAGGTAATATACAAAGACATTACATGGCCAACATCAAAGCAAATGTTTTAGCTGCATGACAGCAATACAGATGTTGACTTCTGCTGGCTGTATAGCAGGACCCAGGAAAGCCCCCCGCCCCCGAGGTCCCGGGCTCCTGGAGAACGTCTCTGAGGAAGGCAGGTAGCTCGATGACTCTGGGCTCGGCTGGTCTGTCTGACACCAGCCAGGACCCCATCAGACCTGCAGAGAGCGTGCTGGGCATGACCCGCTCCGCCTCTAGCCCCCGCCTCAGCTCTGAGGCCGACACCAAGGTACGCACCACAGCCGGCGCTCACATGATTCAGACTTTAAACTCTAATGAAACCAGTTGTTGTCAAACAAATCTAACGGGACTCCAAATAAAGGCTTCTTTTACAGCTTCTGAGTCACATAACCTGATGAGCTATTATCTTCCCCTCGTTCTCAGGAGCCTAGGCTGGCTCGGGTGCCGCCCATCCCAACCCGGAGACTCTTCAGTATCCCAGACGCCAGCCCTGACAACTCCAACAGGTGAGCCGCTGCTCTCAAATGCTCCTTCTGCGCTTGTGAAAGCAGATTGTGTTTTTCTGAGTCACTGGTTGTGTGCCCCTGTCACCCTGTCTCCCTCTCAGCTGGCTAAGTCGTAGCTCCTCTTACACCCGGCGCCTTCATAGTCAATCAGGGAATGACCTCACTAGTTCCACCCCCTCTTTGCTTCACAGGTCAGTCATGCTGCTCAATGCTCCGTATTTGTTTGTTGTCATGTGTGTGTGGGATTTTGTTATTGCTGTGTCACCGCTTATAACATTCCCCCTGCAGTGACTAAACGTGTAATTTGTGTGTGTGGCTGTGAAAAACGCCTTTCTGTTTTTAAGCGGTTTGTTTTGCTTCTAGCTCATCTTATGGAAAGAGACTGGATGACCCCACCATGACCTCAGCTAGCACAGGAACGAGCTCTGCTGGACTCGGCCGCCTCAATAGTGTCTTGACCCAGAGGTACTCCATTTGCTTTTTCAATTTTCCTATTCATTTTTCTTTCTCTTGTGAAAGATCTAATAGTCACCTCTTATCTTTCCCCGTAAGACTTCCTCAGGAACAGACAGAAAAGAAGGACCAGTCTGCCGTCACCACCTCCAATTCTCGAAGCACGACCACGGGCGAACAGGAGGCCAAGCAGAGGCGCAAGTGAGTCAGGGTGAAGAGTCCGTTGATGCGAGTGTGTGCCACCATCTTAACAATAGCGGAGCATCTGTGTTTACCGGTTGTCCATCCCTAAATCCCATACTAGTAATTATGATATCTCAAGAGCACTTTGTACCAAATCTCTTCAGATTTGGCACAAACGTCCACTTGGAATCAAGAATGAATGTATTAGAAGTGGGTGCTAAATGGTTGCGGTCATTGAGACATCACAACTACATTTTTGGCCATAACTCAATAATTAATTAGATAACTATGACGACTTTACACAGAAATTAGTCCTAAAACCCGGATATGAGTTAGCCCTTTTGCTAGCATTTTCGCTCTTCAGATTCAAGTCAAAAGGGTCTTTAGAGTGCATCTTTGTTTAGAAACCTGACTATCTTTGGTTAACACAAATTAAGGAGATTTGATATGTTACGTAATACCCAATTGTGCATTTCTGGAAAGATCTCATTGGGATCATGTGATGCTAACTTTCAGTCTTTGCCCACACACATTTGTAATCCCTCCAGCACTTTAGGGCTAGTTTAAGTGATGACATTTTGGATAAACAGTGGATGTAAACTGCAAATTGAGTGTTCAGGGGGGGGGGGGCCACAACCACCAGGCAATAATTGTAGTTGTGGGCCTGAAGGTGCTGTGTTAAATCTAAAAGTGCTCTACCTGTGTAGATCATATCTGACGCCGGTGCGGGACGAGGAGGCCGAGGCCCAGAGGAAGGCTCGCTCCAGACACGCCCGGCAGTCCCGCCGCTCCACTCAGGTACAAACAGTCTCCGCTCACATGTTCACTGCATGTTCCCAAAGTGCTGTGTGTATGTAAGACAGTGATTTTGTTTACATCAAGGGGGTGACGCTAACAGACCTGCAGGAGGCAGAGAAGACAATGAAGACAGACAACAAAGGGAGAGAAAAGAAGGAGGAGGAAGAGAAGGAGAAAGAGAAGGACGCCAAAGCAAAGAAGGCAGAGGAGGGGGTGAGAGCCATATATCAGAGTTATGGGTCTGTGTTGGCTGCTCTTATATAATGTAATGTGACATCATATAGCGGGGGATGCTGTGTTTACAGGAAGTGAGCTGGAGGTCTCGTATTGCCAGTCTGCAGAAGTCTGACCTGCTGGGCCTCACTCAGCCCGCCGGCACTCCGCGGCCTCAGACGGCCGACAGGAGAGGTACACATCACCACCTCTCTCTTCTCACAAAACACAGAGCTTGAAAATGTGGTTTGTTTGTTAGAACATTTCATTTGCTCCTCAACAACTGCTGTTTGGCTCTGTTCCAGATGTTGAGGCCAGCACAGGGGAGAGCGAGACAGAGCGATGGGCCAGGGAGCGCAGGGAGAGGAGGCAGGCTCGGGCCAGGAGGAAGGCGCAGAGGACCGGGGAGGTAAACACCACTCACATCTTTTTATCTGGATTATTCATGCAGGAATTTAAAAAAAAAACACTAGCAATGTTGTAACTAGATGTGAGTGTTTTATGAGAACACCATGCGTTATCTGTTTCATCTGCAGAGTGACGACAATGATCCCAGTGGGGAGGAAGAGTTCTCAGGCAGTGGGCTGGATCCACAGGTGTGTGTGTGTGTGTGTGTGTGTGTGTGTGTGTGTGTGTGTGTGTGTGTGTGTGTGTGTGTGTGTGTGTGTGTGTGTGTGTGTGTGTGTGTGTGTGTGTGTGTGTGTGTGTGTGTGTGTGTGTGTGTGTGTGTGTGTGTGTGTGTGTGTGTGTGTGTGTGTGTGTGTGTGTGTGTGTGTGTGTGTGTGTGTGTGTGTGTGTGTGTGTGTGTGTGTGTGTGTGTGTGTGTGTGTGTGTGTGTGTGTGTGTGTGTGTGTGTGTGTGTGTGTGTGTGTGTGTGTGTGTGTGTGTGTGTGTGTGTGTGTGTTAAATATGTTCGTCAATTACCATGACTAAGGCGAGACTAACGAGACAGCACTGACGTCACGTTTCTGTGACAATATTGACACTCAATACTGAAAGTGAGCTACAATGTTAAGTCAACTTAGCGATAAGTCGATTGACAGAAAAACAAGCCAGTTTTTTTTATAAACAAATCACTGTTAAGTGCATTTTCCTGCAAACATGGCAAAAAAACGCTCTCAAATATGGAGTTTTATTGATACTGAAATTATTCGTAACTTGCAGCCCTAGTTCAAATGTTGTTTAAAAAAACAAGACCTTTGCTTGAATCTCTCTTTATTTTACTTTTAAAGAAGAGATGAAATAGACTGTTTTACAGTTAGAGCACAACATGAGCTCATTCAAAAGGATTTGGAGTAAATGACTTAATCGAATGACATCAGTGGCTGAGAGAAAATAACAAGGGGATATTTTGACTAGACAAGGTTGACTGAAATTACATTTGACATAAATTCAACTTAAATAGTTTTTTGGACAAAGTTTAGACTGACGTTGACCCTGAACTGAACAATTATAACAATGACCTTGGACACAGGACTAAGAATGATAAAACTAACACTGCCTTCTCTGTTCACAGACAGACCAACACTTGAGTTCCAGGTATGAATGTAGCCTTCGACCTGTTTGATTTGATTTCTTTCTTCATTCTGTCAGCACAGTCTCAGTGATAGCAGTGTCTCTGACCTCTGCCCGTCTCCCCAGGTTTAATGACTGCACCCAGGGAGGAAGCTCTGACGGAAAGGATTTCAAGAAGGTCAGCAGACAGCACTCATATCGAAGTCAGGAACATTTGTTTTCCACGTTTCAACCCGTTATTTACTGCTGCGTGTGTTTGTGTGCGTCAGCTGTTTGAGGAGGTTTCCAGAGAAAACAGTCAGCTCCAGTCTCAGCTGCAGGACACCCAGAGGACCATCAGTCAGACCAGGTTGGACCTGGAGAAAGCCACGCAGGTGACCACCCCCCAACAAGCACATACACTAACACACACACTCAGTTCAGGTGTCTGTCACTTGTATTGCTGTCTTTTAGTCCCAAAACATCTATGTTTTTCAAAGAAATAATACATAAAATACAGATTTTTTAAAGTTTCCCCCCTCCAAGTCCAAACATTTTATTCTTTCTTTCCAGATATGGACCAAGCGTACCGAGTACATGAAACCGATAGTCAGACTATTGCTGGCTTGATAGAATAAATGATTGAGAATATGATTTATCATCCATCATCTTTCTCAATATTCCTTTTTTTAAATATACGTAAGGCAAAGGTTTCCCATGTTCAATTGTAATCAAAGCCTCTCGAAGAGTCATGCTGTACAATTATTTAAATGCGCATAGTGCTATGTGAATCAACTTGAAGTAATAGTAATGCTACGTATATAGATAAAATTAACAAAAAAAGCAAACGAGACATTCACATCAAAATGTTGCAGGTTGTAACCTATCATTTCGCAGGCTATCAAGTGATATTGTTGTGGTGATGGTGTTAATGTGATTGATTTGTTGAACCCCACAGAGACAGGAGCGTCTGAGCGACTGTTCAGCCATGCTGGACCTGGAGAGAAAGGTAACGCATCCCTGCTGATGGTGTTCCTGTTGTTTTAGCTTCATCTGCCTCACTACGGCCACCACTGCTGTCTGTTGACGCTCTCTCCTCTCTCCTCTTCACTCCTTCACCTCTTTTCACTCACCTTCTTCCTCTCTACATCACTTCCTCTCTGGGCTCCCCCACTCTCCGTCACGTTGCCGTGGCGTCAGGACCGGAGGATGTTGGAGCGACGAATGGCCGAGCTGGAGGAGGAGCTAAAGGTGAGCAGACGAGTGTTATCATGGCCGAACTCACTTTGCATGCTTCTGCTTGATCAGCCTGGCTGCAGTGTGCAGGCAGCAGTGATGTGGAGGTGGTGCACAGTTGTTGAATACACTCCTCCCTCCACCTGTTTTCAGGGAGGAGGGTAACTGTTTTCTGTTACATGTGATAAATGTGGTTGATTTTCACATTAATGGTTGTTTCTGTTTGTCTACCAAACTACCTGAAACCCATCTGATCTCTGCGCTCTCATAATTTCATCTCATAATTGTCTGATGTCTTCAGTAATAACGAATGAATAGGTAAAGTCTTTCTATTTGAGGAAGAGTTCAACATTTTGGGAAATATGCTTATTTGTTGTCTTGATGAGAGTTAGATAAGACATGAGATTGATGTTGATCTTCTCATCTAACTCCCAGCAACAAAAGCAAATACAAGTATTTCACAAAATGTCCAACTGTTTCTTTCTTATTTCATTACTTTCTCTCATTCTAGGATGCAAAAAAAACAATGAATACAATACTCTTTTTCTTAAATGTGACTGAAAATGTTAACTGTGATGTTACTTATAGTTCTCTAGGCTTCACACAAGACGTGTTTGCATTACACCGAACACAAAATGAAAAAAGATCACTGCCTTTAGGCCCCAGTCACACCGAGATGCGTCACTAGAAATGCGTCAAACAGCGAAAGCAGTGTTTTCCAATGGTACACCCCCCCCCCCCATCTCCTGCACCGTGGGTCCTGTTTTTGAAGTGATTTTTTGACCCAAATTAAAGTTTAAATATTCTAGGTATGACACAGAGTCTTAGATGCGAGACAATTCTGTTTCTATGGCTACCTACCCTGCTTGCCTATCGCAGCCAATCAAATTAGGCGAAAAAAAAGCTTTATTACTTTACCACTTCCTTCTCTTTTGATGTTGGGAGATGTAGAATGAACAGTGGGACAATGGCAGATGCAGCCAAAAGATTGATATTAGAAGTTTTTGAATAAATGTTACTTTATAATTTTTACAAGGTTGTGTTTCCTCCTTATCTGGTTGCACAGCAACGGCAAGAAGTCGCTCATAAATCTCTCCCGGTTGCTCCACAGGCGCATCACGCTGTTTTTCCGATGCGTTTTTGAAGCGGACTCGCTCGTAGCAATGCATCTCGTGTCATTAGAGCCTTATTGTATAGAGTTTGATGTCCTGCTATCTTTTAAGTGTAGTAACAACAACTCGGTTAGAAACATGTATTGCTTTGATATGAATTTCTGTGAAAACTACCTATGATATTTAATCTTGAAATCCAATGTCTCATAAAGTCAAACCAAGCGGATCATTTCTCAGACTGTTTTAATGGAAACTTATTTTTTTACCTCCAGGTTCTGGTCGACTTGAGAGCAGACAACCAGCGTCTTAAAGATGAAAATGGAGCACTGATCCGTGTCATCAGCAAACTCTCCAAATAAACGAAAAGAGAGAGACACGAAGAGCAGGGATCCCCCCCTCCATCCATCCCTCCCTCCCTGCTTCCACACATTCCTCCCAGTGCCAAAGAGTGAGAGAAAGAGAGAGGGGGAGAGAAGCAGCAGAATGTCCTACGTACACGAACACCACAGCTTGACTTGGATTGTGAACAGCTGGAGTGGCTTTGGTTTTGCCTTAGCGCCCGTTTGTCACAGGAAGACCTTTGGCATGAAGGCCTGTGGCCGAGCTCCCCCAGCAGCAACATGAGACCCACAGCACACAGAACATCTACCACCACTGTGCATCAGGGGAACATTAACGTGCACACACATTCCTATGCGTGCATCACATACTTCCTCCATGCACATTCCACGAGCGCGAAAGGCAGCTTGGTCCTTAAAGCTCCCACTGAGTATTTATTTTTTTGTGAACACACTCACGTCACACATTCACAAATTTACCCCAATCACAGTTCAAATCTGACGTGTTGTCAAGCAATGAAGGTTTTGAAGTTCTTTATAAAAAAAATTAAAAAACTTGGCTTGTCTTTGCATTCGGCACCGTCCTGACGACAAGGGGAAGTCCACAAAGCTCTGTTGGGTTGTTTTGTTTCCACATGCAAGTGTTTGAACCCACCTACCTCTCCACCTATGCACTTCCCCACATAGTTTTTTATTTTTGTGACCACAGACACACTCCATGCTCTTAAATAATGACCAGGTCAGTTGACCACAGCACTTTACACCCTGCGGAGCAATACAAGATTTGCCATGCTTTGCCCGTCCTCCAGACAGACAAACGTATGTCACAGCAGCACCCTCCCACTCAGTAAGTGGAGGGAGAAGTTACCGATAGCTGAAGGTCAAAGGTCATTGCACAATTATAAAGAATTGCTGTTCTGTCAATGCCTATTATGCTATGAATGGTTTTAATTATTACCATTGATAAAGATATTATTTTCATTGTCAATTCCTCTCTTGCCAGGGAGCATGATTATGTATATTGTATGTGTATAAATATTAGTCTTGAATAATACCCCCCTTTGAAGTAAAATTCCATGTAGCCTTTCTTCACATGTTGGTTTTCTAATATATTGAATGGATGTCCGCACCCCAATAAAAAAAAAAAGTGTTTGTAGCTACTGTCTGGTTATTATGTACATCGTGAGAATTTGTATCCATATTAGTATGAAGTATGAATGCTAGTTGGATTCCACACTTAGTGACATGTTGTGAATGATGGAGTCATCAAATATCTCACTTTTGAGATTAGTTTTCACCTGTTCTTTTGTTTTGTTTCTACCCAATTGTATCACTACTGCCTACAGGTGTTCTGTTTTCTAGAAGCCAGATGTTTTTCATCACTGGATACAAAAAAAGGAACGGTACAGCTGCAACACAGTGAGGAAACAGGGCAGCACGATGTATATACAGCATGTTTGGACTGTTCCATTAATCTATTGCTGCTCCCAGGTGGATACTACATCAGGAGTTGCTTGACTGACATGATAGATATGAGAGTGATTGCATGTGCTGTGGTAGACGTCTGGGTAGGAGCTGTGAAGGACCAGTTGTCCATTTGGACTGAAGTGTAGTTAAGATCCATCTGTTTGTCTCATCTGAGAGCAGGGAGATGGACCACTGTCCTGCAGGGTGGAAGAAATACTGACAACAGGCTGCGCTCCTAATAAGGAAGGGCAGGCTGGCCGAGGCTCTCTGTAAATATCCCTCAGGTCTGAGAAAGACAGAGGAAGGGAGCTGGGGAGGAAGAGGGAAGCGGATGGATTGCAGCCTTATATGGACAAAGCTCTGCTTTTCCCAGGGTTTGTGGCTCTGACCCCCGGCACGATGCCAGATGCCACACAAACAGCTCCTCAGCGCCACCAAGTGGTGCAACTCATGCAGTGCTGAGGGTGAGCTAAGGCTGAAAGGAGATGTATATTGTTTGTTAGTTAGTAACAAGATACTAAAAATAAGCAGGAATACACTTACTACACCTTATACCACTACCTTTAAAAAAAATTATTTTCAATTTCAGAACACTTCAATACAAAAAATAAATCGTCTTAATTTAAGTAATAATTGTGATGTGTATGAGTCAGTTTTTTTAAAATATCTTTACCTTATTCGCTTAAAACATGTGGAATAAAAAAACACAGGCTATAAAGGACGCTTTTACCCATTTACCTCAATGAGTAATCTTGGTTGAGTGTCGCAAATTTGTATTTGAATATTACAGACAAACTGACTCTGAAACCTGTAGTTTTCATCTAGAAATACTGGTTGCTTGTGGGGCTCTCTTCAAAATGTGTTGTTAGTGTGTCTGTTAGGGGCCTTGGCAGGTTAACTTGGGCCCCACATCTCTTAAAGTGTTAACTTGGCTTTTATCCTGTTTTTTTTTTTCAAAGTATTACTTTGACATGTTTTGCCTTTATTTGATAGCTAAAGCAGAGAAATGACAGGAAATGAGGGGAAAGAGATAAATAACATGAATAAAAGGCCCCCAGCTGGATGAAAACTCCGGATGTTGCATTCTGTGGTCGGCAACTTGACCTCTAAATGAACTATGTTGAAGAAAAAACACTCGTTTTAACTCTTGTTGTGGTGGTCGTGGGGCTGCGTAAATAACTTCCACCAAATGCCCCCATATGGACAGGGGCAGCACTGACTGCAACCCCAATGATAGAGATAAAAATAGATCATTAATAATATTTATTTGTACAGCACTTAAGATAAAACAAGGTAAAAGCAAAACCAGATTTCAGTTATTTAAACTCTGAACAAGATTCCAAATTGTCCCAAATTATCATGAGGCTTGTTGGGACTGGAGTAAAATAAGAGATAACAGCAAAAAAGGTAAAAAGGGAGTTTATAGAGCCTGGTGAGCAGAGTGGATGTGACATGATTTAGTTAGGAGAGAGTGACGTGGTGTTCTTGGAAGAGATAGGATAGAAATGTAAACACACTCAATGTGACCTGCAGAGTATTTTTACAGCCTCAGCCAAGCGGCCCTGCATGGTGTTTTAATTGTGAATATGTACGAATAAGGTGGCAGCCATTAAAGCCTTAACCCCAAGACTAACACTGTACACCTGTAAGTAAAGTTTATTATTTACTCTGTTTAGACCTTTTAGTTTAATTCATACACAGAGTGATACGTGCACTTGAGGTTTCATTTAAATCTAATGAGCCTGTTTATTAAGTGGTGATTACCAGTGCTGGAAAGTAACTACATTTACTCAAGTATTGTACTCAAGTACTATTTTGACATATTTGTACTTTACTTGAGTATTTCCATTGAATGCTACTTTATACTTATACCATACTTTTTACTCCACTAGATTTATTTTAACACTCACAGTTAGTTGTACATAAACACATATATGCTTTTATGGTGTATAATATAATGCAGTACTGTACTACTAATCTGCACAGTATTTCAATTATCTAAACTGCTCCATATTGACTAATAGTAAAATAAAATATTACAAACATAATAATATAATACTGTAAAAACATATATTCTGCAACATTTACTTTTACTTTTGATACTTGAAGTACACTCAGTTGATAATACTTCTGTAATCTATATTATTCTGAAATGGGACATTGTACAGAATGAGTGCTTTTTGTGCTTTATATATTGTAATTCTAATGCTAGGCTACTGTACTTTTTTAAGTAACATTTTGAAAACATGACTTTAACTACTATTAGAGCATCTTAGTATTTAAGACCATAGTATTTGTACTTCCACTTGAGAAGGATCTGAGTACTTCCTCCAACACTGGTGATTTATTCAATGGATCCAGTGTAAACTGCACAGCTGGATCACACACACTCTGCCTCATCCTCCACATTAAATCCATGCCGTGTTTTCCATCAGATCCATAATCCAGTCCAGGCTTTATTTGCAGCACAGAGGGCTTTACGCCGGTGTTGTGCCGTAGATTGAAGCCCTGTTCGCGGGGACGCGCAAACGTGACGTCATCGCCTGTATTGAGCGTTCGTCTAGTTTAATAAGCTTTTCTCTCTCTTTTGAATGATATATTTCCCATCGGATTAAACAGCAAACGGCTGAATAAATAATGTGCATACAATTGCGAGGAGGCTCGTTTTAAGGACACTTTTCAGATAGTCACAATTGTCGTATTGGAACAAACTTCCGTTTTTGAGTGCAGTCCCACTCCTTCCTACAGAACAGACAATGACAGGATAATATGTCATTTGTCAGTATAGTCCTATTTCTTAAACCCTTCTCTGTTGTTTAAGTGTCTGATAACCACGAATAGTAAGCAATTATATGACAGTAATGATATAACATATGTCAGACACTGTTATTTTCAAGCAAGCCTAAAAGACAATGTGTTCAAACTGGCTTCACTCGCTTTAATTGCTCCTTTGAATGTAATTTTCCTCTGTGGTTTCCTACTCAACACATGTTTGTATTGTAATGCCACTCATATTTTATTTGTTATTGTATTTTAAGGTGACATTTAATGCTTTGAAAGGTGCCCTAAAATAAAGTGTATTATTGATCTTATATCTGTGCCTATATATCACACTATTAATGTTCCTTATTTTAGATCTGCACTCTTCTCTATAACATGTTCAGCAGAGCAGGTATTTCTCCTGCCAGATATGGCACCCCCCCCCCCCTACAACTTTGTCCAGGACAGTCACAACTTCACCACAATCACACTGGTGTTGCATGTTCCCCTCTAGTTTATGCTCACCAAAGCATTTTACTCTGGGCCCAGCAAGTCAAAAACTAAAGAGGGGCTTCAAAATCCGGCAGCACCAACACCTGATCTGCCGGATTTTGAAGCCCCTCTTTAGTTTTTCAACTGCAGGGCCCAGAGTAAAATGCTTTTGTGAGCACAAACTAGAGGGGGACAGCAAGCACCAGTGTGATTTTGGTGAAGTTGTGACTATCCTGGACAAAGATATAGGGGGGGTTCCAAATCCGGCAGGAGAAATACCTGCTCTGAACATGTTATGTAGAGAACAGTGCAGATCTTCCCTATTGACACCATGGATTAACCTAGTCTAAAATAAGGAACATTAATAGTGTGATAGAAAATGAAATGTAATGTAATAGAGGCACAGATATAAGATCAATAATACACTTTATTTTAGGGCACCTTTCAAAGCATTCAATGTCACTTTAAAATACAATTAAAAAAAGATATGAGTGGCATTACAATACAAACATGTGTTGAATAGGAATATATAAAAGTGATATTCAAAGGAGCAATTCAAGTGAGTGAAGCCAGTTTGAACACATTATCTTTTCGGCTTGATTGAAAATAACACAGTGTCTGACATGATCATATATGTGATCATTACTGTTATATCATTGCTTACTATTCGTGGTTATCAGACACTTAAACAACAGAGAAGGTTTTAAGAAATAGGACTATACTGACAAATCACATATTATCCTGTCATTGTCTGTTCTGTAGGAAGGAGGAATATAACAGATCATCACATCTGAAAAACGTGTCCTTAAAACGAGCCTCCTCGCAATTGTATGCACATTATTTATTCAGCCGTTTAATCTGATATATCATTCAAAAGAGAGAAAAAAGCGTAGAAAACGGCGAACGCTCAATACAGGCGATGACGTCACCTTTGCGCGTCCCCGCGAACAGGGCTTCAATCCACGGCAAGGCTTCAACCTACGGCATAACACCGGCCTCTTCCTACAGTTAGGATACTCGACACTACAAATTTGGACCATCTTTCTCAAAAACATTTGAGTTTCTCGCTTTTATTAGGCGTGAATTATAGTATGAAGTACAGCACATAAGCTGTTTTATGTAGGTTTAACTTTACAGAACAAGCGCTTTGGATCTCCTGCTGGTTTTTTCTTCATTTTGTTTTTTTCCCCAGCATTCCTTTTTTCTTGCAGAAACAGATGCGTCTGCCTTTTCATGCGAGAGTGAAACACTACTAGTCTGGTAGGAGTGCGCAGAAAGAAATTATGCAGGATGTTTATGCAGACTGTTGACTCCAACTCTGCTAACTTTTAAAGAGTGGCTTAGCTTGATTTCATATTGGATGTTTATTTTTTGCATATGAATGTCTTAGTAATTAATACTTTTAGATATGTTCAATAACTGAGTACTTTGTGTCCTGGGATCATTTGAAATCTTTCTGATCTTCTATTTGATTTATTATGTCTTTGGATGACACATGCCTTGTGACACAAAAGTGACAAAGTACACAATCTACAAATAGACTTTACTGGCAGTAACCTGTGAAAACTGTGTGTTTGGTTCCACTAAAAGTTTCCAGCAATGGTCAAATGTCTCATCATGCAACTGGAGATATTTTTGTGTCATCCAGTTATATTGTATACAGACATTTAACTATTATAATCACGTTTAATGTGTATAATTTTGCAAAAAGAGAACTGATGTAAACATATAAATATTTTCTACCATAGGTGAAATCATTGTTCACTGTTGAAGAGCTGTGACACTCCCAACTATCCCTGACTACAAAGTAAGGACCATCTCGTCGCCATGTCCTTTGAGGAAGTCGAAGACCCCTACATCTTCTCCACCGACACTCTACCCAGCGACCGCCGCTTCCTCCCTCCTCTGGCCAATGGGCTGCTGGGATGGAGGGTGTACAACAACATCATGCACATGGGTGGCATGTATAACGGGGAGGGGGGACGATGTCACAGAGCAGACGTCCCCTGTCCCCTCGCCGTGAGGGTCGAGTCAGAAGAACCAGGCCAGAACACATACAGCATGAACACACACACAGGTAGAGTCTGCAGGGGGGGGGGGGGTCACATGACTTGAAATAGACTCAAGTTACATTTGATGACTTTAGAATAAAATAAAAATGCAGCTCCACATGGACTTCAGCACCAGTCACTTGGCTTGAGCCTTTTGACTTGAACCGTTTTTAGCTTCTCCCAAGCTAACCCACTCCCCTTGATCATATCATGCAAGCATTCATCCACTGAGACTTCTATAGACGTAGCCGGCCCTGGGGCGGGCCTACCTGAATGCGCGGGCATCTCACCGCATAAAAGGAGGCCTCGCTTCCTGACTGTCATCCTACACTTCTCTTCAGCAAGCAGCATAGGACAGACAGGGCCCCCGAGTAGAGGGCTTCGCCTGTGCTTATATAACAAGGGTTACCATACGTAACCCCTCGTTATATCTCTCACAGCCCCGACACTCGCTGTCGTCCAACAACAACACTGTTCCATCTCACTGTCCCTGACCGGCTTTCTGGTTAGCAGCCGCTGGGCCTCACTCACCTCTCCCTCGGTCGTAACCGTGGAGAATTCGGGGCTGCGGCTGACAGAGCACACTCTGACGCACTTACCTCGCGAAAGTGTGCTCGGAAAACAGCGCTGAGGGCTCTCACAGTAGGTTTACTCGACATTGAGAAACGGCCAGCCACAGCCCGTGTAGAGTGTGCACGGACCCCCGTGGGGAAGGCTCTCCCCGTCCGTAGGCATGTGCAATGCACTCGCAGAGCCAGCCTGCCAGGCGTTTCTTGGACAGGGCTTCCTCGGTCACCCCGCCCCCGAAGCACACAAACAGCTGTTCAGTGCGTCTAAGGGCAGCCGTGCGCTCCACATAACATGCTAGCAAGTTATAGGAGAAAACCATGAATAACTGAAGTTACATTAATGAGAGCCATTGGGAGAATACATTACCAAATGTTATTTTGTTTTTACAAAGACTATGGTGATGAAGAAAACACAGTTATAGTATTTAACACATGCAGGTCAAAATTGGTCAAGAACGCATTATGACTAAAACTCGAAACTCAACCTTTAGGACTTGATCTGGGATTTAATTGCAAAGACTTGTGACTTGAAGACAATGACTTGGTACCATCTCTGTTTCTGCAGTGAATGTCTGTTTGCGGGAATCTGTAAAAAAAATGATCGCTGCTAATTGTCTCGTCTTCTCCTGCAGGCATTTTTACCCACACTCTGAGCTCGGCAAGTGTATCGGTGACACAGTCTCTGTACTCTCACAGACATTACCCCAACATGATGGTGATGGAGGTCCTGATGGTGCGCCAGGTGACTTCAGAGGAGCCGATCACTGTCAATCTGGTCGGTTCATTCACACCTCAGAGCAAAGACATTGTTTTCGAGTCTGGTCCTGATTACAAAGGAGGAAGGTGAGGTATAAACCATGTACATTTCTGACTATATGTTACAAGTCTGATATCTTAAATAGTCTACATTCCTCTTTCCCTTAGTTACATCAATGGAAAGGTGTCCACAGCTGAGTACCCAGGAGGTTCCTGTCCAGCAGTGCACCTTATCTGGACCCCCATCCCCCCCACCCTGATGCTGAATGCAGACCAGAGCCAGGGTCGATGGGGCTTCGTCCTGGTTGTGGCCAACAATTTAGAGTCTGCCAAGGCCAAATACGATGAGAGCCTGGATCTGATGGCGACTGGTGACCTGCGTCTGTCTCACGAGAAGGCCTGGAAAGAGCTGTGGCTGCAGAGCACGGTGGAGGTGACGGGGTCAGACAGCCTCTGCAAGGCTCTGATTGGCAGCATGTTTTACCTCCTCAGTGCTTTCCCCTCCATCAACGACACCTCCAGCTCCTTTGGGGGAGTCAGTCCCGGCGGGCTGTCTAATGGAGGGGATGGTCAGGACTACTGGGGACACATTTTCTGGGACCAGGTAATTCTAGTGGCTGTTTAGGACTAGTTTAGGTATTTGTTTGTTGTTTGTATTACACAAAAACCCTAACTTCCTGTGACAGGACATTTGGATGTATCCTGGCATAGCCCTCTTCTACCCCAAGCTAGCCCGATCTGTGCTGGAGTACAGGGTGGGGACTGTGGAAGGGGCAAGAGACAACGCCCAAAAGCAGGGCTTCAAGGTAAAAGAGCAACTTTCCCACACTTTGTTCGCTCCCCTAGTGTCTTTGAATGCATCTGGGTCAGCGCTCGAACATCTCTGAACCCACGGATATCTTTTGTCATTTTTAGTTTACATGTGTTACTATGTTTCTTCTTACACAAACAAATGTTTCTTCTAACAAGGGTTGATATCAAAGAAGACAAATATAATACTTACAAAAAGAACTAAATGTGCTGTCAGTCATTGTTCTCAAAAACTTAAAAAGGAATACATATATATTTCTTACCATATTTGAGCATATTACCTCAAAATATATAGGCTATAGTTTTATGTTATTCCAAGTCAAACCAAAAAGTGACAGTTTGCAGACCATTTACATGCACAAAAACCTATACAACTCACTACAGGAAAAGGAAACCCCAAAAAGCATAATAGGATAGCATAATTTCAGTTTTTGATTTCAGAGCAAACCCTGTGCTTTTGTTAGTGACTCATTGGGAACCATTTTAGACACAGCCTAAGTAGACACACACAATGTGTGCTGGCCAGGAGGAGTGTCGGTGGCGGCAGCAGGAAACCAAAACCAACTGCTGGTGGCAGAATAACAGCGGTGCTTGGTTTATTTTTGGGTTAATATTAGTTTTATTTAGGGTTAATATTAGTTTTATGTTTTTTATCTTTGTAGTCTTGTTTTGTATTTTAACAATAACCATGAAACCATATCTGAGTCTTCTGAGTGAAAGATGTTATCTCTGCAGGGACTGAAGTTCCCGTGGGAGAGTGCAGTGTCAGGCCGGGAGGTGTGTCCCGAGGACATTTATGGACAACAAGAGATTCACATAAATGGAGACGTCACCCTGGCCTTCCAACACTATCTCTACCTCACTGAGGTACGCTCTTTAATCCCCACTCATTGTCATAGTGTCTCTTTCTCACTTCTGTACAAAAACACCCTGTGTGATGATCTCTTTGTTGCAGGATCTGTCCATGTTCACAGAGGGCAAGGGCAAGGAGGTGATATACGGGGTGGCTGATTACTGGGTTTCAAGGGTATCATGGAACCCCGAGGACAAGAAGTATCATCTCTTAGGTACAAATCATTTTTAGAAAGAGGTTCCATTTAGCTTAGCATGATTATCAGGCTAATAATTTAATAAAAGCTACATTTCAAATGATACAAATGTCTGACTTTATTTATTTTATCTATATATAGAAAAACTTGTGATTTAAAAAAAAAAACGATTTGTAATAAAGTAGAATTTGTTTCTTGTGTTAAAACTATTTTATACATGTTTTCTTAGCACTGACAATACACAGAACATTTATTGTACCAGCCTAAAGCCACTTTTCATTTGTGGTCCCTTATTTACTTTTTTTTAAATATTGATTTTGTAATGTCAGATTTAATAATAAATGTTTTATATTTAGACATGTTAGATACCTACAAATATGACATTAATCAAAGCATACTGTATGATTGTAATGTTTTAGTTATTGAATAACAGCCAGGATATTTCTATTAAGATGTCAATTTAGCTTCACATAATTATCAGAATATATATATTTATTAACTAAATTAAGGACATGTTACTTATCTACACTGGACAACATTCACTAAATTGTTGATTGTTAGAACTCTTTTAATGTATTTTTTACATGTATACATTTTAGATATGATGCATGTTTTTTATTGAAATATTATGAAGCATTTCCCCTTTGTGCCATTCAGGTGTCATGCCACCTGATGAGTATTATTACAATGTCAACAACTCAGTGTACACAAACACAGTGGCCAAATTCAGGTACTAGTATTCAAATATTTCCCCGATCCCTGCATATTGACTCATCATCACTAATAAAACTAAAAGCTTCACACTTTTCAGTCTCCAGTTCGCTGTAGAGTTGGCTGAACTCCTCCAAGACCCTGCACCGAAGGAATGGAAAGAGGTGGCGGATCAACTCAAAATACCTTTTGACGAAGAATCCCAGTACCATCCAGAGTACGACGGCTACATCAAAGGTGTTTGTTTTGTCCATTTTAATACTGACATAAAGAAGAAATGTCCACAACATGATGAGAATGTCTTGTGTACGTCTCACAGGTCATCCAGTGAAGCAGGCAGACACTGTGATGCTGGGATACCCTCTTGGTTTGGAAATGTCCCCAGAGATCAGGAGAAATGACCTGGAGGCGTACGAGCCAGTGACAGACCCTGATGGTCCGGCCATGACATGGGTGAGACACAGTATGCTGTACGGGACTGTGTGTGAGATTTAGTGCCGACTCGAGTGCCCTTTCCTTGTGATTACACTTTAATTACGAATAAAATATAAAGCAGTGCCAAAGGGAGTGTTCAAACATAAATCAAATCCTCAATTAAAGCAAAAATAACATTTAAAAAATACTTCAATGAGTAAAAAGTAGGTAGAAAGTCTCGTTTCTTAAAGCTTCTGAAATCAGCATGGTACAAAACATTAAGGGTTGATTAATATTAACCCACCATTTTTCATCCTATTTATTTGCATATGTATTGTTTTGGTTTAACATAAAAAGCAGATGTTATGGATAGAAGTGGAGCTCACTTTTTTATGTACGTTTAATATATAATAATTACATTTATTGTAATAGTTCAACAAAGGTTTAGTAAAATAAAACACATTTTAGAAATTGGTACATATATTTTTTATGTTTAACAGTGTCCACTTGCATTGAAAGTAAAAGCCTGTGGTTGACGTTCCTTCTTAATCAAGTGTGTGTTTGTAACAATGCTTTTGCTTTCCGTTACCAGGGTATGTTTGCAATCGGCTGGCTGGAGCTGGGGGAGGCTGAGAAAGCTCAACATTTACTTGAGAAGTGCTTCAAAAACATCCAGAAACCGTTCCAGGTGTCTTTCTGACTCAGACAACAACACAATGCTAATAAATGCCTTTCTGCTGGATATCTAGTGAATGTGTGGTTACCTCTCCTCACAGGTATGGAGTGAATCATCCGATGGCTCTGGCGCAGTTAACTTCCTCACAGGGATGGGGGGGTTCCTGCAAGCTGTGCTCTTTGGTTATACTGGCTTCAGGTCAGTTAATGAAAAAACACTTCAATATGTAGACAGCAGGAAGGCAGTAAAACAAAGATTAAAATGCTGTTTTCCCCCTAGAGTTCAGAAGGAATGCCTGGCCTTTTCCCCGCATCTTCCCAAGAAAATATCGGAGCTCTGTGTCCGCGGTGTGAGCTACCTGGGCAGTCAGATGGACTGGCTGCTGAGGAAAGACGAGGTTTGTATCATACTGAGGGAACAGGGACAAACAGCTGGCAGCACTAAGCCCTGCGATCTGCAGGTGGTCCTGAAGGCATCAGGAACTAAAATCCCTCTCACACCAGGTAAACAATTTTGTCTTAAGAACAAGGTCTATTTTACACTTAAAGTGGAAATGGACAACTTTTTAACCCCTGCCCCACCTCACTCGTGATTCCTCTTGGTTTTATTGTTGGTGCCTTTGTCACAAAGACAACAGGTTCCCTTCAATAAGACATAAGACATGTTATGGTTTTGGTAGTCATACAACTAAATGACAATCAAAACAATAAGATAAGATAATAAAAAAGGATACAAATATAAAATGCTTTTTGCAAAAAGTTATATGTTTAGTTTTTAAACTGTCTGTCATTCCTGCTGCTGGGGTTAGTAACTGAAAATACATATATAATTCATACAATACATATATAGAGGCAGATAGAATGCATAGTGAAAACTATGCTTATAGGGAAACAATCCAAACGACAGTGGTGTATTTATACTATAGCCATGCCATCTTGCAATTAAGATGTACTTCACAATGAGGCTAAAAACGGTTCTGTCGCCTCTATATGTTTGTTATAATGAAGAACACACTTAAACCTCCAAACTACAGCCCAAGAAAAAGACAAGCAGATAATCTGTACATTACAATGATAAATTACAGAGAAACACTAAGTATACAATCATAGTATTTGAGTGACAAAGTAAGATGATGAAGAATCTCAAACTACAAGCATAAAATATTTGACAAATCCAGAAATTGCCCCACCTGTCTTACCCATGGAGAAAATAATGAAATAAAAAGAATGAAGAGCACGTACTCTCTTTATATTGAAAAAATAATTGGCTCTTCAGACAAGTGACAGCTAGGCTTTTAATACCATAATAATTGCTATCAAGTCTCATAATATAAGAAAAATTGCTCAAATGTTTCTAGGGACCTTAGGGAGTGTCATACCCTTTGCCAGAATACTAGGGGTGATATACCATTTGTCAAAACACATAGGAGTACATCTGGGCAATCGGTGCTGCAATCATTTGAATAAAGGATACCAAGATGCTACTAATAAAACAATACTATTACACAAAGAATCATGTGTATCTATTATCTGTACATTGTCCTGTTGGACCAAGTTTGATATGATTTTATTCAGTACTCAGTAAAGTGTTATTGTTACTTTGCTCCTTAATTACACTTTTCATATTTATTTTTTGCATTGACGCAGTAAGAGATTATTAATTGTATACATCTATATTTTCAGGGAAGCCGGTAACTTTTCCTCTGGAGCCCGGGTGTGTTTGTAAACTGGTTTCGATGTCTTTCTGTTGGCCTCTCTGAAACAGCAACCATCATCATCATTTCATTTATACACAATACAAAATATCTTCATATCTTCATATCAATGCTACTGTTAAGTTGTATGCTGCCATTAACTTCAGCAATAATGGACAAAATGTATGAAATTCCTATAGTACTATCATAATAATATGCCATGTTACAAAGTCATGTATCAATGATATTGTATTGTAAATTATATATATTCAAATAAAACTCATTACACACTGTGCAAAGCTTATTCTTCACATTTGATTTGTTTGTGGGTTTGTTATAAGTAAAACCAGAGCCAGTAAAACTATATTAAACAATGCAGTCAAGCCTTAGTTGTGTTGTGTGACTTATCCTCTAGCTTTGTTTACTGGAGGGAGGCAGCACCAACTGCTGGAGAGGAGACATTTATCTTCCCTTGTATTATTAAAAACACTGTTCCCCGGAAATAGTCCCTTACTTTATGCTAATGATTTCTTAAAAATATTTAAACGTTTTTTGACATTATTACATAATTAAAAGTACAGGAAACATTAAGTGTCAAACATGTGTTTAAATCATAGACTGTATAAAGGTTTAAATCATGGTTTAAATTCAGTGGGCGGGGCGGAGAATATTCTGGAAATCATTGGTTGATTCAAAAATCTGCGCTGGCGCTGTAACTACGCCTACATTGATTCGCTCGATTTGTTCACCCGTGACATTCCTCGCTATTGTTCTGAACGCACAGTCCGCCCTCCCGGACAAGTTGAGGACAAATCGAACAACCCCTCTACACGTCACTGAGCCTCGCATTTTAATTGGCTGGTGGTGGAGTTTTGAACAATTTAAACGGTTTCAGCGGATTTGCGGGGAGCAGTGTGTAGTTACCTTCCTGTTGAGAGTTGACACACGATACGCAAAAGAATGGGAAGATTTTAAGACTTTTATATTCACGTCAATATGCAATTGATTTAGTTTTTAAAGCAGACAAACGAGTATCGGTTTTACTTTTTTAAGAGACTTGGACATCTAAGGTAAGGATATGTATATTTGACATATATTTGATGTCGCTAGGGAAAAGAAAGTTTGGGGCTCTCTGCTGGAACTGCTACCCTCGGATAAGCGGGAGAAGATGGATGGATGGAAAATACCTTTAGCTATTTGTACGTTAGCTTAACCGCCTTACGTCGTAACGTTAGCATTTTAAACCATTACAAAGCACTTGTATGAACAATAATGTCATCAACTTAAATAACATATTGGAGTCTGTTGCCACACTATTGGTTTAACTTGATTTGAATGTAGGTGTTGCAGCCTCGATGGTAGCAGATCAGTGTTTCATGCTAGCTAAGCTAACGTGTTACCTGGAAAACGTTACCGTTGTTCACAAATTCAAACGTTTCCGTTTATATGAGGCGTATATTAAAGACTTACTAATGTCAAATAACTGCAAGCGTTATGTTGTTGTCGACCATCCTGATAACTAACAGTTTTAACCTGTGCTAATGCGTCCGCGAAAATAGAAGACATGAGCATGCACGGATTACATACAAAGACAACATGGATCTAAAAAACAAAGCAAACTAAAATTACGTAGATTGATGCCAACAATTTCCTGAAATGAGTCGTTGATATGTTTCTGATTATTCATTTAGGAAATCAAAGTTCTTATGTGACAGAATGTGTGAGTGTTGACCATAGACTGTATGGTGTTGACAAATAAAACTAAAAGCCAACTGTTTAAAGCTGTTAACTTTGAAATTGAGCTTTATATTTGTTTTGTTTTTTGTCTTCGAGGACAATTGATCAAACAGACAATGTCGTTTTGCATTGTTGCTATAATGGAAGATACAATATTTAAAGCATCATTAGTCAATTCACATTCAAATAAAAAGGCCCTTTTTTAGATTTCCATGTTTTCTGTATATAATGGCGGCAGCATTTGTTGGTTAGTAATTGGTGCATTACAAAATATAAGTGGATTGTGTTGGATAGATTAGGCCAGGGTGCCATTGAAGGAGATTATAACGAGTGTCTTCAAATAGGCATGCTAAAAGGAAAACAAAGACTGCCAAAAATCACATTTAAGCAACCAGTATGTTCTCTCATGATGTTTCTTGTATCAGTTTATACTTGCCATCTGAGGTGTGTACCAACTTGTGCTTATTTAATGGTGCAGTCTTTCCCTCAGGCTGTCAACATGAACTCCGTACTAACATCAGTACGATCCCTCATGCACACGTTTGATGGCAAAGCAAAGGAATTCACCGATGAAATTGAAAATGTCCACATGGTCTGGCTCGAGGAGATCCAACAAGAAGCCAACCGCATGTTCTCAAGGTGAACTAAATATACATTTCCAGAACTTTATTCTTCCCTAGAATTGTCTTTTTAAGGGTTTACAAGTGAAACGATTTCTTTTCATTTCAGGGATTTTAATGCAGAACCAGAATTGATGCCAAAAACACCCTCACAGAAAAAGAGTCGCAAGAAGCGTCTATCTTCAGGGCATCAGGAAGAGAATCCAGCCAGGCGAAGGTTTGTTGCATTCAATACTGTCTGAGCAATGGGTACAAGTTTCACATTTAAAGGTGCCCAGTGTGAGAAAAAGTTTTTAGAGAGTACTTGTCCATGGACAAGTGAGTTTGGCAATTTACTTGTCCGAATACATTTTTCAAATGTGGGCCACTGGAATCTTCTTCTTCGCCATCGTATTTTACATTTTTCCCACGGTTTTTACGACACCGCTAACGTAAGTGAGCGGTAAGAGTTTACTGCATCACACATAGAGTTGGGTATTGTTTGGATTTGAACGATTCTGGTTCTGCTTTTCGATTCCGGTTATTTTCGGTTCTCGATTCCGGTTCTTTGAGAGGGTAAAAATAAGTCCCATGACAAACTGGGAGAAAAATATATATACAAATAAAAAATGTAATACAATAATAAAAAAAAAGATAATTTTTTTTTTAAAAACACCTTGAATTTCAGGGGGGGGCGCAGGGCTCCATTGGCAGGGGGTAGCACCCCTCCAAGACAATGGTAGGGGAAACACTGATATTTATAGCCTAAGGCCTAGCGCTTTTCTACAACTCAAAGAGGCTTGCACGCTTACACATGTCCAGCAATACACATGTTGCTGCTGCTCACTGTTTGTAAAAGTAAATAAATAGTATTTTCATTTCAATGATGTACTTTCTATACCCTGCTTCATAAACAATACTGACATCCCTGTGCTCCTCCGAGTCTGGGGATCCGGGGATGTGAGGACAGCGCGAGGACACAGACAGGGAGGCTGCTTTACTTCATAAAGGAAATGGCGGTCAATATTAACAACATAGGAGCTAAAACGATAAATAATCTTCATTACGTGTTAGAGAAAGAACATAAGAAAGTCCGTCCGTCCGACTGACGGACAACTTCTCACTTCAAAAAAGAAGAAGAAGAAATCTAGACCGCAAAATAATGAAACAAGCGAGTGCCTGTTTTTCCTGGCCAAGGACGGGTTCAATGAACACAACACGAGCGTAACGTTTCTTCACGTGGTATATGTCTCGTCTGAAAGGAGTGTAGACTAGAGTGCTGACGAAGAGCACCGGAACGCCGCTCCAGCTCTTCAAATATTGCAGTACCCATAAGGAGCCGTACACATGCCGCAGTTTTTGCGTGGCTGTGTCTTTAGTTGTAAGCACAGTGGCGATCTGTTGTTATTCAAATCAAATCAAGTTTTATTTATATAGCACATTTATAAACGATTTTTGGTCGAGCCAAAGTGCTGTACATATAATAAAAATCGCCTACAGCAAATACAACAGCAGATTGTTCAGAATATCAGTATGAGAAAAACGACACCCTCTGTCCGTAGACCCTCACATCGTACAAGGAAAAACTTCCAGAGAAAACTCTCAGTTTATGGCGAAAAAATGGGAGAAACCTCAGGGAGAGCAACAGAGGAGGGATCCCTCTCCCAGGACGGACAGACGTGCAATAGATGCCGTGTGTAAATCGAAGAGATAATACATTTTACAGCATATAGACCGAATGTTAGGAAATGCATGTGTCTGTAATAAGAAGATGAATCCACGAGGATGTCAGCTACAATCCTGTGGAAGCCATCAGGGAAGCAGCATGACGAGACCCAAGGCAGGACCGCAGAGACAGGTTCAGCCACGACCCGAAGTCCACGACTTATTAGCAGTTATTAGCATCTGGTTAGCTAGCTATGGCTAACGAATTTAAAGAGCTTTTCTACAACCAGGTGGAAGAGAGCTCTCTCCTGAGAGGCTCAAATAACCTCAGCTCAGTGAGGTTAAGGCACACCTTCATATGATCATTATAGTTATTAATGAGACTAAATGAAAAACAGGTATAAAACACTATATGACAGTAACAAAAAAGTTGTTAAAAATAACAAGAATACAGTTTAAAAGGGGAGTGATTTATAAAATATCCAAAAAGAAAAATCTGCTTACAGTTCTGTTTCATATGGGTGTTGAAAGATGTATCCATAGATCTCCTCATGTTGCTCTCAAAGTGCACCAGATTGATGCATTTAACTTCAATATTTAAAAAATCTTCCTGGGGGAGCATGCCCCCCCGGACCCCCCTAGAGGAGGTTAGGTCCCCCCCTCTTAAATCATGTTCACATGGATAGGATACTAAATACATTTGCACACATCTTGTGTCCATATCTTTCGGTTTTGTTGGTCATGCCACAACCGTGCACATGCATGCATGTGCGAGTCATGGTATGATATTTGCTTTTTCTTTGCACAACATGAAAGAAAGGCCAAATGAATGGGCTGTGATTTTAGTTTTTTTAAGCAGAGTTTGAGTTCAATAATTTGTACGGCCCTCGGAGGATGTTGTAAACATTGAAAGGAAAAAGGTTCCCCACCCCTGCTGTAAATAATAATAAAAACCCTTGAGTTATAACTTAACATCTCTGTCTCCTATTGATCTGAGTATATTATAAAGAACAGCCAGTTAATTTAAGCATTATAGCGCAGGCCTTTGTCAGATGGTATATTACGCTGTTTTTTTTCTGCTTCGAATAGTCCTCTTTTTTTTTTTTCACCATACCTGTGTTTGCATCACTATATAAGGAGTTTTTTCAACAACAAAGTGGAGGAGAGTCCTCTCCTGTCAGACTGAGAGACTCAGTGAACTAAAGGACTCTCTTAGTGTTATCTCGGTGGGTCTCAAATGTTTTGGTCACCATTAATGTAAACAATTATTTCCGAGGCACACGTTTATATGATCATTATAGTTATACAAAAATAAGAGAATAAATGAAAAACAGGTATGAAATACTATATGACAGTAAAAAAATAATAAAGTTGAAAAGGGTGATTTGTAAAATATCCATAAAGAAAAAGTAAATCTGTTTACAGTTCTGTTTCAAATGGGTGTTGAGAGATGTATCCATAGATCTCTTCATGTTGCTCTCAAAGTGCACCAGATTGATGCATTTAATTTCAATATTTAAAAATAAATCTTCCCGGGGGAGCATGCCCCCGGACCCCCCTATGTGAGGTCCACACACCACCTGTAAAAATAGCACTTTACCCCTGCTTACACCTATATGCCGTGAGCTGATTATCGAGCCTTCATTGTAACAGTCGCGGGTACACTGTGTGTATGCGTGGGGATTGTTGCAGTAGAAAATTCCACTGTAGCGACTGGTACATTTATGGGGAACCCTAAATGTTTGATCACCCTCTATGAAACGTCAAGCTACCCCACAGCACCCCCAAAATAAATCTCTGGTGCCGCCACTGAGCCTGACTTGTGTTGGGGGGCCCGACTTTTTTTTTTTTCTCCAAAGGGGGGGCCTGACAGAAAAAGTTTGAGAACCACTGGTGTAGAGAGAGACGCTGAGCTGCACCATGCAGCGATCAGCTGATACGGAGCATAGAGAGAGAGAGCTGCGGGGCTCGGCCTCGCCTCCTGTCCTCACAACTCTTATTAATCCCGGTACCGGACAATTGTTGTTTGTTCCTACTCGGAACCGAGTTTGAACCCTGTCGCTGTGCTACACTTCCCGACCCGCCCCCGTCTACAGTACAGAAAGTAGCGCGATGCATTTCCTGAATCAACAAGCAGAACCGAAACTAACATTTCTAAACGAACAATGGCGGACGAGTTCTGCCTTTTGTAAACTGAATTTATCTATAAATGAGGGCGAAAAACGTCACTTGTCTGCCGGACAAGTCAATTGAAAGATCTACTTGTCTGATATTGTAAATAACACGTCCCGGACGGTGGGACGTGTGCTTTTTTGCACACTGGTGCCCTAGTTTTAAAAAATTTCACATCTAACTTTTCCTTTTCAGATTTTCAAAGGGAAAGCGCAGTAACCTTCGTGGTTCCGTTGTCAAATCACTGAACTTGATTACTGAAGAAGAGATCATTCCTGAGGCTTCCACCTCTCAGACCGACCCCCCCTGGCAGCCTAAACGCACCACCCGCAAAAACAACAATAAACTACAAACACAGTCTGAGGAGGCAGAGGATGTGAGCTTAAAACCTGAGGAGGTTCAGAACAAGAAGCCAGAGCTGGTAGAAGTGGACAAGCCAGAGCTGGTAGAAGTGGACAAGCCAGAGCTGGTAGAAGTGGACAAGCCAGAGCTGGTAGAAGTGGACAAGCCAGAGCTGGTAGAAGTGGACAAGCCAGAGCTGGTAGAAGTGGACAAGCCAGATTACATTTGTGGTGACGCCCAGTCCCCACCATCACCCGAGGTTACTGTCAGCATCTCTGCCTCAGACCGATTGTCTGCAGAGAGTGTTAAAGATGTGCAGGTCTCTGCATGTCATTCAGCTGCCAAGATTGCAATAGCGGGCGCAGCTCGGAGCTCACGGCAGAGCTCACGACGGAGCTCTGTGCGCTGCTCCCTCAAAGTACGCCACTCTCTGGCCGGTCTGCGGCACAGTATGACCCTGGAGTCTGTTCGTCGCGCCTCACGTCGCTCCATACTGAAGAGGCAGGTGTCTCGTATGGGCAATTCCATATGTAGCAGCAACATTGATGGTGAGAAATTAGCTTAATTTGGTTTATAATTACATAAAACGTAACAAAAATAGAAACTGGATGGTGATTAATGTGTATATTATTGTTTGGTGATTTCAGAGCACTCTTCTGTGGACTCGGTAGAGGGAATGGAGGCGTGAGTAGTGACTAACATTTTTCTGAATGTATTGGCTTATTAATAATAAGAATCAGTTTCTGACCCCTATGGTTGTATTCACTGCTATAGAATGCCAGAAGCTGTAAGTACAGACTCAGATGAAAATCCTGCTGCTGAAGAATGTATTGGAACTCTGGAGGTATGAATATGTACTTTTCTTTTAAAATGTCAAAGTGAAAAGTACTTTGTTTTTTGGTTATTGATCAGCAAAAAATGTTGTCAAACAATTGTAGAGCCAGATCATCCAGATCCCGCAACCGTCTTTCGGACGCATAACTCGATCAGCGGCCGCAAACTCTGCGGCGGCATTATCACCGTTTACATCTGAACTCTCAGTGTTCACTCCCAAAAAGAAAACAGGTATGAGAACTTCCCATTTTTCCAATTGATCAGTTCCATTTTAGATCTGGTTGAACGTAAATCTATATTTGTATATTATAGTTTTCTAACTAAATGCAACTCATACAAGTATGTATTTGTGTTTCAATTCCAGAGACACATCTGATGGCAGTTCGCATGTGAGTGGTGTGTGTGTGTGTGTGTGTGTGTGTAGCACAAAATGACTGCACTGTTAGTTGATTACAATAACATTAAAGATAATATCAACTTGTTGGGACTGTTAAATACATTTTGTGTTGTGTCTTTATATGAAAAATGTATTTGTGTCTCCAGGTCACGTCTTAGTCAAAAACGCAAAGCACCAGATGCTTCAGAGGAAAGTTCCACAAAGAAGTACTCTCCTCCAAAGAAAAGCGCAAGTGTAAGAACATTTATGTTTTGCAGAGTGTTATGGTTAAGAAATTATAAATAATGAGGGCATATGTATCGAATGGTAATATTTTAAAACATAATTTAGTTTGTTATTAATCCATAGGCAATGAGACCCCACATGAAGTCTTTCCTCCACACTGTGCAGAAGAATCAGCTGCTCATGATGACTCCAAATTCCCTCGGCCGCCCTGCTGTTTTTAAATCCTTCATCAAACAAAACACTCCTCTGAAAATGGATCCAAAGGTAAGTTGAAAGCACTTCACTATATGCAAAGAAACATTATCATGCAGTAGAGTCCTCACACTTTGGAGCACAACTGTAAAACTAGTGGCAAAACACAGTAGAGTTCAGTTCAGTGAGGACCAGATGGTTCTCTGCTTATTTCACTGATGACGCGATTGAACTGTGCCGCGTCAAACGCGAGAGTTACATTTTTTTTTAAACTCGAGCGTCAAATTCACGTTATGCGTTCTCGCGGAAGCCAATCAGCGGTCTAATGGCGAATACAGTCGCTGGTTTATTTATGTCTGTAGGCCGTTGTTATGAGTGTGGAATGAGCATATACAACGTTAGCTTAGCCTGGTCGACCCAATCTCCATTCAGAAAACAAGCATTTTAAAAGGGTTTTTCGCCTGCCGTCTTGTCTGCAGACTTGTCAAGCATTAATTTGTGGTTTTTACTAACCGGTATCAGTATGTTGTTACTTCGGCATCATTTAGAAACGTGTATTACAATTTAATCACGGTAAAATATGTTCATTTTGTTGTAGTTGTAGCTCCCGAGCCAGCACGTCTTGTTTGAATGATGCGAGTAAACACAGCTGGCAGCCGCGGTGAAACTCGAGCTTTTTAGAGCGAAGCGAATATTCGCATCTCGTCCGGTGTGAACATACCATTAGACTAGAGCGGAGCGATTAGAGCAAAGCGAATATTCACATCGCGTCCGGTGTGAACGCAGCATTACAGGGCGGGGCTAAGAAGCAAGTGAGGGAAATGAGGAGGCCAACAAAGCAATTGGCATGAACCTACTAACTCCACTGCCTTACAGCAGTATTGCAGTGAATTGAACATTTGAAATTAAATCGTACTGTAACTACAACAAAAAAAAGTTACACATTTCAATTGACAGTTTTATTAGAAATGAGTGCTTCTCAATATATTGTGACTTGTGTTTTTCTTGAGCTATTAAATTTAGTGTTTATCTTATTTGGATGTTTTTTTTTTTTCTCCCCAGTTGAGTTCTCGTATAGTGGTAAGTGTAATGTGGAGGCACTGTATGTTGTCTGTGAGCACTTTAGGGTGGAAGCTGCAGTAATCACAGATTCAAAAAGTGGAATTTTGTGAAGTACTAGACTTGTTGCATACATGCATGAAAACGGTCAATAATCACAATAATGGAGTCCGGCATATTTGCAGAATACATTTGTGAAAGAGGCTACTGTATTGCAACAAAACCCTTAAACCACGTGTTAGTTGATGGTGTCTCTGGTTTCATGAGCCACTAATGCTCATTCTTTGTACTCTAACAATCATTCTAACCACCTAAAACATCTTCGATAACATCACTGTTGGTTGATTTAGAAACATAGGTTTATCAGAAGTAGAAATTGAAGTAAAACTCCATCTGAACCAGAAACTGTCAATATTCGGGAGGTTCATAAAACTGGTCTCTGTTCAGTGGATTACGATTTACTGTTGAAGGAGATCCCACTGGAGACAACCCCTTTTTGGTGTCTGGTTTGTATTTTATAGGTAATATATTATAGTTTCTTGTCCAAGTGGGTTTTATGTTGTCAGAAACTGTTAGCTTAAATACGGCAGACATGACGATACTTGAGTTTTTCTCTAGCTTGTTTAGAGTCACAGGTTCTATTTTGATTTTTTTTGAGGATTTAAAGTTAGCTGTTTTTTCTTTCTTTTAAAGTTACTCATCAATGTCCATTTTTTTTTTTGTACACATAGTCTATTGAAATGTTCCAGTAGTATGAGTCTAATGATGAAAGGAAAGGAAGATCCCTCTGAGATTCAGCAGTGTGAGCACATACTTTATTTAGCTTAAAGGTGGAGTAGGTAATTCACTTCAGATACACTTTTTGTTATACTCCATGGATTGCTCTTAACATCCCGATAGCAATGAATACATTAAATGCTTTGACAATAAATACATTAAAAAAACGTCATCTGTGGAAGCCGTGGCGCTGTAAAAAGCACGACCAATCATCTGAGCCGGCCCGGCTAAAATAACTGGATGGCCTACCTGCCTGTCAGCCTTCCATCTGTGCACAAACTTACCTCGTGCCGTCATTGGTCATGTGCGCGTTCGTGTGTGTTGGAGGACGGGCTCTGTAAGGAAGTCTGAAGGAAGGGGCAGATTTTTTTCCGGCTGCGTACTTTCAAATTCTAGCGCACTCGAGCTGGTTTCTCCATTCTTACCTACCCTACCTTTTTAACTAACCATTATAATAACACCACTCTGCTTTGTTTGTTTCCTCACTCCACCTGCTACTTTGGGTTCTTCTGATATTTTACCGTCTTTATCAATCGAATTTCGAATTGGCGCGTTTCCTAAATCTTTGTTTTCTGTGTTCACAGACAAAAGAGCGTTACAAACTGGAAGCACTTCAGAAGAAGCACGAGCAAGAGGAGGAAAGGATGAAGAAGATGGAGGAAGAGAAGAAAAAGAAACATGACGAATTTAAAAGGTTAAAACTCTACCTCTTATCACCCCCTGAACAATTTAGTAATTTCTTCACTTCGTTTGATTTAACATTGACATGTTGTGTTCTAGGAAGAGGGACGAGAGACTGAAGAGAGTGCTGGAGGCTAAAGTCAAAGAAGAGCAGAGGGAAGTAGAAAAGAAGAAGAAAACCGAGCAAAAAATGATTCAGATTGATGAGAGAAATGATAAGGTATGAAACACATCTTCTGACTCTGAATATGTATTTCCCCCTCAAAGCATATCAAACCGATTTGTTTAATCTTTTGGTATTGTGCAGCGCCAGGTCGAGGAGAACAAGAAGAAGAAGTTGGCTGTTAAACGTCAAGAGGACCTGGAGCAGAGGAAGAAGCAGGAAGAGGAGGCTAAAACGAAGATTCAGCAAGCCGTAAGACAGCTCTATTTTGTGTTCTAATGTATAGCCTGTTCTGATTGGTCCGTATAGCACTCAATCCAAGAGCCTCTTAGCGTTTTAGTCTATTAACTTTTAAAATGAACGCTGTCAAGACGTTAAATACTCACACAATGTTCCTTTGTTGAATCCAAAGTATGTCTCTCGTCAGGTTTTTCTTTTTTGCAATCAAGCTTATCTTATGGTGTGTGCTTTTTTTTTTCAGGAGGAAGAGAAGAAGCAGCAGGAATTACTGGCCAAGAAGAAGGCCGAGGAAGAGGAACAGCGAACTCGCAAACTGGCTGAAGCTCGCCGAGCGCTGGAGCTGAAGAGAGAGCAAGAGAGAGAGAGGCTAGCTGCTACTGAAAGGTTATCTATTGTCTAATATTATATACATTACAATTGGTGTAATTGTTGAATATTTGCTTTCAATGATTTGCCCTAGACTTTTGCTTTCAGACGTACTTAATTATGAAGTTATTACAGGAATTTTTAATAATCCAATGCAGAGCCAATAATGTAATATAATACATTATTTAATATATATTTATATAGAGAAGCCAAGCGTGTACAAAGCTGTCATCAAGGCAAAAGGGGGCGAATTTGAAGAATCAAAAATATAAATGAATATTCTGGATTATTTTTTTTTACACTTTTTTTGTTTACTAGATAATTCCATGTGTTCTTTTATAGTTTTGATGTCTTTTGATTAGTATTAATCTACAATGTAGAAAATTATTAAAATAAATAACTTTTGATTGGTACTGTATATTTATAAAGATACAACCGGCCCTTTGAGTTTAACCATAATGCTGATGTGGCCCGCGATGAAATTGAGACAGCCTGATCTATACGTAACCTGATCCCTTCTGATTAATGTGTGTTGAACTGAAACTTGCTCTAGTGAAGACAGGGAAAGAGATTTGTTAGATTTGACTCACAAGTTTGTCTCGACTTGTATTGTTTTTCAGGGAGCGGGAGGAAAAAGAAAAAGCTCTCGTTCTGCAACGGGAACTGGAGAGAGCTGCGAGAGAGAAGGAGAAAAGAATGGCGCTTGAGGAAAACCGAAGACTGGTAAGAAATTATATTTTGGAACCAAGATGTCTAAAACATGTTTCTGAACAGTGATTTAGTAGTCAATAGGAAATGGGTTTTTATAATGCAAAGACGTAAAGCAACAATGAAATCATTGATTCTTTAGATCTGCCTGGGCAAAGGGCAACAGTAATATACTAAGCTAAGTAGTAAATCATTTAGAATATAGAACTGTATGTGGGCCTGTCACGATAATTAATTTTGTTGGACGATACATTTTCCCCGAAATTATTGCGATAAACGATAATATTGTCGGCAAAGTTTTATAGACCATTTTAGACCACTGACATAATGATAATGTATAATAATAATAATTCAAGTACATCCTTTCAAACAGAACTTTGTATTGAACATTCAACATTGCAAATGAAATGTGAAATAATATATAAATGATATAATAAATACATTTAATTAGAGCAAATTGATATATATAAATATGAGCACACATTGTCTCACAAGCAAAAAACCCTCCTTAAAACAACAGTCAAGTGTACAGTCCACTGTCCATACAAAGACCCAGATGCCTCAACAGGCCATATCCAAATCTGTATTTCGAGCAAGGGACAACAACATGTTTGCATTGTCGGGCAAATGCATCTTTAATTGCAAACTGTAGGGAAGTTCGGGGCTCTCCAGCTGCCGTGTTTGCTCCCAGCTGGGAAAACGGAATGGGTAGGTTGTGTTTCAGGTGCAGTTTAAGGTTGGTCGTGTTGCTAGCTTTTGTTGCTACCTTTTTTAAACAAATGCGACACACCGCCCGGCTCATTCAAGTCCGTAGGTTCGCCTCGTTGATGTGGCTTGAATCCAAAATATTCCCACACCGGAGATGGAGGTAGGTTTTGCAACCACTTCCATTTAACTCTAAATTCCCCTCGAGTAAGTCACACGTTGTCTCCTGCTTGTCTCTATATTATTAATTTGGCTGCGGCACGCAGAGTTTCCTGACCTGCCTGTGTCGTGGGCTGTGTGTGAGCCCCGCCCCTCACAATGCGCCGGGCTAAAATGCTGGTCACATCCTTATGTAAACAAACACGCATGTAAACGGCAATTTATCGAGCTCAGAAAAGTGATCAAGTCCATTTTTATTTATCGTACGATAAGTACATTTATTGATTATTGCGACAGGCCTAACTGTATGGTTGCATCACCTCTAGGTATTAGAACCGTAGAATATACAGCCTGTATCAGAATGTTGTTGTTTTTTTGACGATGTAACACCACTACAAGCTTTAAGTGAGATTGTGCGTGCAGTAGGGCTGCGCGATTTGGGGAAATAATCTAATTGCGATTTTTCTGACAGATATTGCGATTCGATTTGCGATATTTGTTTTTAAGCGACCCAACGGAAGTTTATTGTAAAATGCGGCCATATCTCCGGCTAGGAAGGTCGTATCAACGTGCTCCCGTCTCTAGCAGCCCGAGCTACGAGTGAAAGAACAAAAATGACATGAAACTTCCGTTGGGTTGCTTTAAAGTCAAGCTTCAGTTTAAGACTCATCCTGTAATAGATGTAAAACATGTGATGGAGCATTACTAACCTGACTCGGATGGTTTGTTTCACCAAACCATCTAGGAGTGCTCCATTGGAAGCCATTTGGAAAAGTATTTCAAAAATCCTTGGCAGGTGATTGGATCAATCTGTCTATCACCTACTATCATGGGCTACTTCTGATTGGTTAACAATGACTGGTACATGTGGAGCACAGCACTTCTGATTGGTGTGGAGGACTGACACACAAGAACACAAAAACAAACAAAAATCGCAGGCTTTGTGATTTGATAATCGCATCATTTCAAATCGATTAATCGTTCAGCCCTAGCGTGCAGAAGTCTGTACAATGGCGTCTTCTTTTTTGGTGATTTTAACTTTCTCTGTCACGACTGCTGGTACAGAACCCAGGAAGCATTTTGTGCAAGTTATGTTTTTAGGGAAAACTTTCTTCAAAAGTTAATGATACATTTTCCCATTAGTTCATCTTATGTAACTTAGTGAATCCTGCAAAACGCTTATTAATGTATCGTAGGCTTTCATTAGGACCTTCATGTTATGCTGACGTCCATGGAATAACTCTGTTGAAAAGTAGTCCACTCTTACTTTCAAAAGTGAATTCTATACTCTGGGTTTGTTATTCTGGCTGCTCAGCTGTCTGGTTGTTAATGTGCTTTTTGTTCCACTAGGAGGAGGAGCAGCTGAGATTAGCTGCTGTAGAGGTGGCTGCGAAAGAGAGAGAGGCTGCTGCTAAAAAGGCTGCTGAAGCACAGGTAAACCTGCAAAAGGAAATTAAGCTGTAGTGCAGATAAGAAGCAATACGTACATAAATATCCTCAGTTAACTATTTCAACATTTCTTTATTAGTATCTAATGGTAGATTTGTTGTACAGACAGGCGATTCAGCATTTAAGAGTTTACATCACCGTAATTTTTTGATTTTATCACATCAAAACAAACGCATTAAGACAAGCATCATATTTACATTTCAAGGACTAATGAGGAGCTAAATGTACTTTTTTTCTCTCCTCTGTATAGAAGGCTACTGCTAGCTTGAATGTGACTGTGGAAATTGAGGTAAGAATGTTAACATCAAATCAGAAAATCTGTTTTAAAATCACCCGATAAACATGGAAAGCCTAAAACCTCTCGGGGAAAGCTGTAAGCTGTGTAAAATATACATTTACCACTTTCTTCTTGCTCCCTGCAGCGCTCTGTATTGAGCACTCCTGTAGGAAAAGGGGCTGGCTTAAATGTGACCGTGGATTTGGAGGTACATATAAATAATAATTGTGTTTCTACATAATGGAAATCATTTCTAATCAGAGCAAAGTCTTATAAAGTGTTTTTTTGTTTTTTTAACCCTCTGCAGAAATCCCCACAATCATACTCCCTCACTCCAAAGGGGCGAAACAAACCTACTACGTCCAAAACGGCAGAGGATTATGGGATGGACCAAAACAGTGACGACTCAACTGATGATGAGTCTGCGCCCAGGAAACCTATCCCATCATGGGCAGAAGGTAGGCATGATGTAAAATAATTATGAGCCAATAGTCAATTGTAATTTTTTGACCTATTCCTAAATTTGGTTATCATTATTAACATAACTGAAGACCTATTTATGTATTCCCAATGTCACAGTGTGATGTGGGTCTCAAGTTCTGTCTTAAATGTTGTATTTAAATGTTTCCCCTCCCAGGTCACATGCTGCAGCAGATCATTGTGAAACAGTACTTCAACCCTCCTAATTTTGAAAGCTTTTTGGGAATAATTGAACCACCAAAACTGGAAGCCATCTTTAACAAGAAAAAGCCTCGCTATTTTAAACGCACCAGCTCTGCTGTGTGGCACTCTCCTCCACATGGAAGGAAGTAATGTCTGTACACTGACACCCTTCACCTTGGACTTGAACATTGCTGTGTATTATAAATGTGATGTGAATGTTGAAAGTTTCGGCCAAGTGCAAGCTTTGATTTTTATAATCTGTTCTGATTGTAAATGATGGTAGATTGTTATGTTTGGGATTTATTAAAAATGTAATCCAGGTTTCAGCTTTTGATTGTATTTTATAATAATGTTTCTGTATTGTTGCTCAGTGCTAAAATACCTGTGTTCAGGTAATTGTACTATATTTACCAGGTGCCAATAATAAATGTGTTTTTATTATGCGTCTTTAACCCTTCTCTTGCGTGAAGTCATGCATCATAGTCCCATGCTATTTTCGGTCAAAATTGACCGGTGTGTTTTGGACAGTGATATCTCTGGAACCCCTTATCCAATTTTGATGGTTGACATCTCATTTGAACAGTCACAGCAAGTAGAATCAAGGGATGACAGACAAAATGACACCAGGGGTGAATTTCATATTATTTTTGGCAGTAAGTTCAAAGATAGTGCTTATTTTACATTACTGTATATTACAAAAATACTTGCTGTGTTTACTGGAGATGGAAATGCTTTAGTTAGTGTTGTAGCAGAGATGCTTCCCATTCCAATGATGTATGGGGTGTATTGATTTGATACAAGCAAGCCAGTGTTTCATGTCATGGTCCGGGCCCATCAAGTTCAGCATTCACTGTGATGAATATAAAATAAGACACTGATACTGTTTTCTTCAACGAACATTTATTGAAAGAGAAATATAACAGAACGTGTGTGTGTTCATGCACATGGTTGGCTATGCAAAATGGTGGAATGTCACCTCAGGGGCCTCTTCCTGGTCTGTTGTAGGCTCTAGTCTGGATCGCTGTTGTCTTCAATTTCTGAGACATCTTCCTCCTCTTCATCTGGTTCAAAAAATGTGTCCAGAGCCTCTCGTACAGAAAATGGCCTAATCGGTCGCCTGCTCATTGTGTCAATGAGTCAAATGTGAGCAAGGCACAAATATAACTGCTTGAGAGTAAGGGAGGCGCATTTAGCGCGAGAAAGTGAGAGGTTTGTGTTTCTCGAGTGGCACAGAGCTAGCACCTGTGAGAAGGTATGATACATTGTATCATACAGCGCGAGAAAGGGAGAGGTAACCTTAACGTGTGTGTATATAGATATTTTCCATCTACAGGATGAACATAATACACTCACATACCCATTCATTTTCTATGGCGGTCAAATCTGACCGAAAACATCAAGGGTGTTTCACTGTTAAATAAATCATTCAAAATTCAATGCAAGTGGTGATCAAGTGTATATGTTCAGAGGCCTAGTGTGGAGGATAACATAAGGTATTGAGGCAATTGGATGAAAAACACAATATTTATGATTAAAATAAGTCATTTTGACCCAAAACGCAAGAGAAGGGTTACATAAAACGGTGATTTATTTTTAACACACTTGTGTGGTTAAAGTTCGTTTTGAAAAGAGACTTCATCACATTTAAATCCTACTAGGATTTTTTTTTTTTATGTCACACACTTTGACTAGCTTTAGCTGCAAACCATGACAGTGAGTAGCATATCCTTTAAAGTTTAACAACTGATGGGGTTATGGCCATAAGTATAAAATACACGTCGTGGCACGTTATCCCTGCAATGGCATGTCAATCTTTCCAGCAGCCGTTTGCAATATGGCCCTACTTTATTAACCGTTCAAAAATAAAAGGACTTGCCAGACATTGGTCATTTTATAGCATGACCAGAAAGTCCCTGAGTGCTCAGAAAAAGGATATTTGAACTTCTTAAATAGTTCATTTAAATGTAGCAGTTTCAATGTGCACATGTCTAATTAATAACATGACCCATCCCTTTAACCGCCATCATCAGAGGAGCCACGTCCCCACGTTATGACGGCAGTGCGTGGATAACTTAACGTCAGCCAGTCTTAAAACTTCTGTCTACAAATTGAACTGCTTCAGAACCTGCAACGAGTGTGAAACGTCCGAGATCTACAAACCAGGTACGTTTTAGCAGGCATGTAAATTGTCACCCGCCTGTCGGAGTGTCTGAGATTGAGATGATGGAGATCTAGCTAGCAATGCCTAGCAACGGTAACCATGGATCTATGGTAGAGTAATTTGTGGTTAGCATAGCTCGTTAGCCACCTTGTGTAATAGAGTAACTAACGCTGCTAACTCCATCAATAATTAACATTTTAATAGCTTTTTGTGCTTTGTTGTCAATGGTGTCACACTTAAAAGTACATTATATCAGTTTCCCAGCATGCCATTAAGTTATTGTGAGATGAAGGTCAGTGGGGTGTGGATCAATATCAATGCAGGGGGTGATGCAATCAAATCAGCACAATCCACAGACCTGGAAAGGGCACTTTATTCATTTGGTCATACTAGTTCCACTAAACTGGTGAGGTGCATTAACTTGGAAAGGTGTTGCATGTCAACAATTATAATATTAAAATGTAAATTATTTTTGAAATCATATGTGCCTCAATTGAGGGCATAACATTAACCAGTCAAATGCTGTTAAAATGTGTAAGTGGATATTAGATTTGCATCATTCACAATTCAAAACTAATGGTAATCCATCGAGTGGATAGTCAAATGTTATTATTCTCTACCCATGTGCCAGTGAACAATAAAGATAATTCTGCACCCTGCCTCCATTGTGGGTGTCAAGACAGACTTTTCAAGGTCATCTCAACACTTGGACAAATTAATCCAACATTTTACTTATAAAATCCTTTCATTTAGCAGGAGTCGCAGTGACACAAACAATTGAACATTTAATAAAAGAATAATGTATCGGGATGTCTGCAGTGATATTAGATGGTGTGGTTTTATGTCTTATGTCACTTGTATAATGTGTTTATAACATACTGAATCACATTTCTCCTTTATTTATTGTTGTGATTTATGCAGAAATGAGTTCACAAATCCGACAAAACTTCCACCAGGACTGTGAGGCTGCCATTAACAGGCAAATAAACCTGGAGCTATATGCCTCCTATGTTTATCTCTCTATGGTAAGAAATGCACTAAAATCAATTCAATGTGCATCTTTTCTGCTCAAAGCTCACTGCTCACTGTTGTTGGGGTCTTTTTTTTATGTCTTGTAGGCATACTATTTTGATAGGGATGATAAATCCCTTCCAAATTTTGTAAAGTTTTTCCACACACAGTCCAAAGAGGAGCGTAAACATGCTGAGAAGCTGATGAGTCTGCAGAACCAGCGTGGAGGCAACATTTTTCTGCAGGACATTATGGTGTGTACTGATACAAAGTCCTGTTTTTGATGAAGATTTGCAATTCATTGTTTTTCCATTATTGCATTTTGATGATACGTTTTAGTTTGTCAGTTAGTGTCCAAGTACCAATTTAGTATATAATTATTAATATATTTGTTGGGTATTTTTGTAAAATTATGCCAGTGTTGAATTGCTGAATTTCTTGTGTGCATCTCAGAAACCTGATAGAGATGAGTGGGGGAGTAGCCTGGAGGCTCTGGATTGTTCCTTGCAGCTGGAAAAAAATGTAAACCAATCCCTGCTGGACCTGCAGAAACTGGCAGCTGAACACAATGATCCTCATGTAAGCAGCAGAAATATTAACCGCTGTTTTAGCGCTGTGTGTGTTCACTCTGTCACACACACAGCAAAACGATGCTTTACACACCAGGCTTTATAACTTGTAACCTCATATGCTCTCCAGCTTAGAGATTTGGTGTACTTTAAAACTGAACAATTAAAGGTGGGGTAGGTAGGCCTACGTTTGAGAAACCGGCTCGAGATACACTTTTTGTTATATTCCATGGAATGTTCTTAAAGGTGGGGTAGGTAAGTTTCAGAAACCGGCTCGAGATACACTTTTTGTTATATTCCATGGAATGCTCTTAACATCCCGATAGCAATGAATATCTTAAGTGCTTTCTTTGACAAAAAATCCATTAAAAAAAATGTGATCTGTGGAAGCCGTAGTACTGTAAAAAGCATGACCAATCCGTTTAGCCGGGCCGTCTAAACGGATTGGATTGCAGCCCTGTCTGTCAGCCTTCCATCTCGTGCATGCACAAATGTATCTCGTGCCCTCATTGGGCGTGCCGTCATTGGGCGTGCATTGCAGCAGTACTTTCACCAGTCTGCTGACGTCATGTGCGTGTTTTTGTGTGTTGGAGGAGGTGCTCTGTAAGGAAGTCTGAAGGAAGGGGCGGATTCTTTTCGGCTGTGTACTTTCAAATGTTAGTGCACTCGAGCCGGTTTCTGAAACTTACCTACCCCACCTTTAACATCCCGATAGCAATGAATATCTTAAGTGCTTTGACAAAAAATCCATTAAAAAATGTCATCTGTGGAAGCCGTAGTACTGTAAAAAGCACGACCAATCATTTTAGCCGGCCCGGCTAAAGTAACTGGATGGCCTACCCAGGGGCGGATCTACGGGGGGGCAGCTTCCCCCCCACTGTATAGCCTTGCCCCCCCAGCTGCCCCCCTAACTTTTGTTTCCCTAAAATTGTACTAAAACAAACCTACACTATTTCCACAAGCTTCTCAAGCAACGAAACAAGCATTACATTAGTTAAAAGTGAATCATTTTAAATATAATTTTAGGACCGTTAAAAACGCAGCTACGGCCCTGCATTAAACTGCGGAGCGGCGTTCACACAGCCCGCGGCTCACACCGCTGCAGAGAGGGAGCGAGCGAGCTGTCCCAGCACCTATGGATCAGCTTCCCCTGGGAGCATTTCCCTTTCCACTAGTTTTGTTTTTACTAAGGATGAGAGCTTGAAACTAAATATTAATAAAACGCTGCCGTTTGAATCGATAGCGTTTAACAGACGGGCGCTGTTTGGGGCGTTACGTTACAAAATACTACGCAGACAGCGTTAGCTGGGAGATCGATCACTTTGCTAAACTACGCGGTAGCCTACTATTAAATCCACGTAAACTACACATCACAGCAATGAGGCCAGATCAATGAAACCAGGATACATCCTTTACCGTAAAAACTGGATCTAAACACAGCTGCCTGTGTGCGCTTGATCAATACTTTCTGATGTTATATGATATGCTACATATTAGCTAGGCTACATGGCCCGCCTAACGCGTAAAGTTATACAAGCATTTGTACCAGTGCTTTTCACAAGTAGACTCTTGCAGGCCAGAGTATAGGAGTGATTCAACAACAACACAAAGACATATGAGAAGTGATCAGGACGAACAGAAAGAGGAAAAGGAAAAGAGAGATGAAGAGACCAGGAGGGTCAGAGCAGGAGGAAGAGGAGGAGATGAAGAGACCAGGAGGGTCAGAGCAGGAGGAGGAGATGAAGACATTAGTGAAGAAGAAGAAATGTATGTGAGGAATAAAGATGAAGTGTCAGAAAGAGGGCCAGAGGCAGGGATCAGGAGGCAGATGAAACTCCAGCTGGACCACATGGTATGTTCTTATTCTCCTTACATATTCCATCACAGCAGCACAATCTAGCAGCTCTTAGTATTGACAAATATTGATTGAAATGTGTTGCTGCACAGGTCACCTTCAGCTCTCTGAAGAGATGGGTGATGTCATTTGTGTACTTAATTATACATTAAAATGTTGAGCTTGTCAATCTTAATCTGAAAATACAAAAACTGAAATATAGGTAAGAGAAGAAACTGACACTTTTGTGATGTAATTCCCTCAATGCAGATCACACATGGACTGATCCATTATTTTAATAGGAGGGTAAATGCCAATGGTATGGCGTGACGGGGTTGAAACAAACTGAGGGACAATATTGCAATTTCATAAATAATTCAAGTATTTTTTCAGAATTGATTTTTGATCAGTTAAAGTCGACAAGCATATTATTATATTAGCAGCAACATTTTGGGATAATTGGCCATTTTGATTTGTTTGATATTAAATTAATATGTAATACTTAGTGAGGACATGCAAATATGTCTGTCTAATACTAAGACAACCAATTTTTTAAAAACAAAATACATATTTAGTTTTACATTGTAATGCAAAAAAACCTGTTCCATTAATTCATTGCTTTAAAATACATTTTGTAGTTTCCTTTCATTTAAAATGGTTGAGGTAAGCTTGGGGGACTCAAAGGGCACCCGATTGTTTGTCTGAACACCTTGTTTCTCTTGTGCATTAAGAACACTTGTGTTAGGGCATGAATTAACAATAAATAGGTTATATACAGTATAAAATACCACGTACTGTCCGCCCTCCCATGCCACCCTGGCATGACCTCTTGCCCCCCCCTTTGCCCCCCCATGTAACATGTTCTAGAACCGCCACTGGGCCTACCTGCCTGTCAGCCTTCCATCTGTGCACAAACTTATCTCGTGCCCTCATTGGTCATGTGCGCGTTCGTGTGTGTTGGAGGAGGGGCTCTGTAAGGAAGTGGCAGATTTTTTCCGGCTGTGTATTTTCAAATTCTAGCACACTCGAGCTGGTTTCTCCAAAATTACCTACCCCACCTTTAATGGATAACATAACAAATGTAAAGCTTACAGACTGTATCTGGGAGCTGTTCCAAACGAGTCAGCAGGACCTAAGACAATTGTGTACAGTAAAATGAGTTAATTTTGTGGAATAGATTTTAACAATAAATTAAATATTGTTATTCACTTATTACAATTTTTTTGACGGAAATGATTAACAAAGACACATCTCAGGGTTTTTAATGTTTATATATTTTTTACCTATATTATATTTTGATTATTTGTTTTTATTCAGTTTATACATTTAACGAGGGTTGTACGAAATAATTAATATAAAAGGGTAGGTGTTTATGTTCAGTATACATATCCTGTGCTTTGTCACTATTTCAAAAGTAGTGATTTATTTAGTTTTTTTATAAGCATACTTACGTTGAATAAGTAGATAATGATGAAAATAAACTAACCTAAGAGAACAGAAAATATTTTAACTTTTGGAGGATCAGTAAAATAAGATTAAACTGTCTTTTCCTTTTTTCCACAGTTGTGTGACTTCATAGAAACACATTTTCTGGACGAGCAGGTGAAATCCATCAAGCAACTGGGAGACTGGATATCCAACCTGCGCCTTATGGGAGCGCCTCAGAGCGGCATGGCTGAGTATCTCTTTGACAAACACACCATAGCTGCCGAGGAAAGCTAGACTAAACCAGTGGCGGCGCTAGGGGGTGGCTACTTGGGCTCAAGCCCCGGATGTTTTCTGAAAAGCCCCGGATGTTTCACTTAAAAAAAAAAAAAAAAGAATTTTTAAATTTTTTTTTTTTTTTTAAACGTCTCGGGAGTAATGTGCAGTACTGGAGTCCACCAGAGAGGCAGCCACTGTGGGACATTAGCCTGCGTACTGCGTAGCCTGCCCTGAAGAAGAAGTGATCCTTCCTAGTGCCTGACGAGTTTTAAACATATACAGTTATGGATATTAGAAAGTTATTGTCATCGAAGCAGGCGCCACAAGCTGCAGCAGCAGCAGTATCAGCAGCAGCAGTATCAGCAGCTGACAACAATGTCATCACCAGCAGTCAAGAAATGGATGATGTTTCAGGTTTTGTTAATCTAATGGTGATATCTGCACTCTGGCTGACTGAGTAAGAAGTGAAAAAGAGTGATGTAACGTTAATGTTATAGCTAATAAACATGGAGTAACCACACTAAGTATACCCTTATATGTTAGTATGTATACAGAACATGACTAACAATTATCCTAAGATGTAACGTTAACCCTTCATAACTCAGTCTACTTTTAAGACACTAAAATAACGTATTCCAATTTTTATTTTGTTTTCACACGTGGAATTATACCGGCTCTCGTTTCAGTACACATAACAACAGAACTGACAGGCAACCCTCTGAATCAGACTCCGATTGGCTGTGACTGCATCCACTCAGAGTGTCCGATTCAGAAACGTGACTCTTACGGCCCGTCCACACAGCGGCGTGCGTTGAAGCTTCCAACGCTTCTGCCCATTCACTTTGAATGGGGTGACGTCACTTTTAGCCGAACTGCATCGTGGGAAGCGACGCGGAGCGTTGCTGGCGTGGCTCGCTGCAAAAGTTGAGCAATGCTCAACTTTTGACGCCTCGGCAGAAGCGTCAGCCAATCGAATCATATGCCAGTACAAGCTCTAGCCAATCAAACCGCTGCTTGTGTGTCAGGGGCGGGAGATTCATGTGATTGGTTGTTGGTCGAGTGTCAGACACGCCCGCCGGCAAGCGTCAACGCACGCCGCTGTGTGGACGGGCCGTTACACTCTTTACGTCACAAACAAAGATGGTGGATGAGAATAGATCCATAAAACGATAAGCAATGCGCCAGAATCAAGGTGAGACTATCCGCATCCTTTAAAACTCTACGCACATTCGTTTCACCTTAATAAGTAAACGACTATTTGAGTGAGTTAAGGCATTAGTTTGCTTCATTAAAGGGTGTTAATGAGTGTTCTCCAGTGCCTTTTGTCCGCTTTAAGGTGTTATTAAGGTAGGGTTAATGTTGCTCTCAAAGTGCACCAGATTGATGCTTTCAACTTCAATATTTAAAAAAATATATTCCCGGGGGAGCATGCCCCCGGACCCCCCGAGAGGAGGCGACAACCCCCCTAAAGGATGTTCGGTCCACCCCCCACTTATAAAAAATAGCAATGTACCCCTGCACCCACCCCCCCAACCCAACGACTCCTGGGCTAAGCCCCGGATCTCCTACAATCCTAAATCCTCCTCTGGACTACACTGAGTTTTTTATGGTCAGCGCTGAATGTCAGTCCACCCTTTCTCTCTGAAATTTCTTTACAGAACATAATTTATATATACTTGGAGTTGTGAATTTAAGAGGACATCCTTGTATACAGTGATGCGAATTAGTTGCTTTTCGGCGCCTCCCGCTTTTTTACCGCTGATTTGGGTGACTTGTGTAATTCGTGGAGAACCGAAGAGTTTTCTTTTTTTGGGGGGGGTGGGGGGGGGGGGGGGGGGGTTAGAGTTTAAAAGGAGAGTGATTTGTAAAATATCCAAAAAGAAGAATCTGCTTACAGTTCTGTTTCATATTGGTGTTGAAAGATGTATCCATAGATATCTTAATTTTGCTTTCAAAGTGCACCAGATTGATGCTTTTAACTTCAATATTTAAAAAAACATTTCCCGGGGAGCCCCGGACCCCCTAGAGGAGGTTAGGTCCCCCCCCCACTTAAATCATGTTCACATGGATAGGATACTAAATACATTTGCACACATCTTGTGTCCATATGTTTCTGCCACAACCGTGCACATGCATGCATGCGCGAGTCATGGTAATATATCTGGATTAAGAGGTTGCTTTTTCTTTGCACAACATGAAAGAAAGGCCAAATGAATGGGCTGTGATTTTAGTTTTTTTAAGCAGAGGTTGAGTTCAATCATTTGTACGGCCCTCGGAGGATGTTGTAAAAATTGAAAGGAAAAAGGTTCCCCACCCCTGCTGTAAATAATAATAAAAACCCTTGAGTTATAACTTAACATCTATGTCTCCTCTTGATCTGAGTATATTATAAAGAATAGCCAGATAATTGAAGCATTATAGCGCAGGCCTTTGTCAGATGGTATATATAATATTACGCTGTTTTTTTCTGCTTCGAATAGTTCTCTCTTTTTTCACCATACGTGTGTTTGCATCACTGAGTATAACAACATACAAAAGTAAAAGGTCATTTCAAGTTTCATTTTTTAATTGAAAAACAAAGGAAACATAACATGATATGTAATATTTATTAAAGAGTACACTGATGGACACAATGCCAATGAGACTAGTTTCTGTACGGATATACAAAATTGACTTCTTGTCCTTGAGCTGCAGAAGAAACTAGAAAGTGTTTCTTATTTTTCCTTCAAATGTTGGCGGTAAGATCTCATAATCTGCTTTTTAACTTATAAGTAGGTTAATTGTTCGATAAGAGCTTAACAGAAAGTACAGATTAACTCAGTGTGTGCAACAAATACTTCTAATGTTTGTGTCGGCCTCCGGAAGACTGTAATGCAGTTCAGATGTAACATAGAGCCTGTTTGTGTGAAATATTTTGCATGCCAAATGTGATGCAAAGCAGTATGGCACACCTTGTTTTCTCAGTCCTCTCTCGCTCCTGCCGCTTTGTTCACGCCACTGTCCACCAGAACGCCCAGCAGGTCCCCTTCGGCCAATGAGATTCCTGAATCATTGGGTGAGTGTTGCTGATTGGTTTCCTGCTGCGCTGACGCCGAAGTGGAAACTGCGTTCATGTTGTTGCTCGGCCCGCCGTTGATGCCCCCATTGCTGCCCCTCATGCTGCTGCTGAAGTTCCCTTGGTTGCTAAAATTAGTCTGACTCGTACCGTTGCAGAGACTTCCTGTTGTGCCAGCGCTGTTGGTGCTTGTTGCGTTAATGCTGCCAGAGCTGCTGGTGGGATTACTGGGATTTGCTGCTGCTGTGCGAGAGGGAGGAGTGAACGAGAACACCCTTTCTGCTCCACTTCCTGCCGCCCGAGCACTTTGGGGTCCGGGATGGCTGTCAGCTGAGTGGATGGTGTCCAGAGTCAAGCGTGGAGGGCGGCGAGACAGTAGGCCTTGTCCGGGTCTGATTTTAGATATGGGGCAGAGTTGAGGTGGGGGGTCTGGGAAGGAAAAGGTAGGGGCATTCGGCACCTCACCATCCCCACTGAGCCAGGGGAAAGCAGAGGAGGGTGGTTGGGGGACGTGGTTGGGAGAGTCCGGAGGCAGCATCTGTGAGCCCACCATTGGAGGAGCGAGGGAGCTGCAGCTGTGGTTCCACTCGTTCTGATTTCGCCGGGCGGGTCGAGGGCGCTGCGGTGTTGGGGGCACGCAGTGAATGGGAGTTTGTGGGCAGCTGTAGAACCCTGGTCGCTCATACAAGGGCATGGTGGAGAAGGCATAGTCTGGATCTCCCTCACGATTGAAAGGATGGCGGCTCTGACTCAGAGGCTCCTGGTGCAGGTACAGAGGGAAGCGGCTCTGTGGAGCTCCGGGGCGGCGGCGCAGCAGAGAGACCCGGGAGGAGCGAGGGAAGTTAAGAGACTGGACACCAAGGAGACGACCCAGCCCTCCGAGCAGCGGGGTGGAGTAGTTGGCTTCCTCGTGTTCTTTAATTTGCTCCAGATTGGACTGAAACTCCATATCCTCCTTAGGAACACTAGTTTAGATTACAAAGGGGGTTTGATGGTTAGGGAAGTCATTTCTATAAGTGTTTAAGAATTGTCCCCCAAAAAATAGAAGCATTACTGAACCTGATGTCCAGGGCCGAGCCCATAAAGGAGGGTTTGCGATGTTCAGCACTGGCAGCAGTGTAGGGAGGCTGAGGTTCAGACTCATTCCAGTACATATCCCTCTCAACCAGCGGCAGGCTGTCGTACATCTCATCCACAGACAGCAAGGACACCTGAGAGAATACAGAAACCACAGCTAGTGCAAGAACAGGACCGCCTTAATATGTGGCTCATGAAAGAGTGTGAAATAATTGGAATCCTAACCTGTAAATTGCGATCAACGAGCCAGTTGGTTTCAAAGTCGTCATCGTCTTCACCAAAAGGATTTATGAGTTGCTCAGCCACCTGACACAATGAAAAGAAGAGACCATAATGCATCTCAGAAGGATTAAGAATAAATAAAATGCCTTGTGTTGCATCAGTGTGACTTAATCTTTACCTTCAGCCAACCAACATAGAAGAAAAACTGCAGCAGGGTGAAGACAGGCAGGTAGAAGTCCAGATCGTGACCTGAGTAACCCTGAGCCGGATCCAAGAACTGACGGCCAATCAGACAAGCCAGGAAGAAACTGTACACCGCCACTGTCACCACCTAGTCAGGGGTTATATGGGTTTGCATTGATTTGTTTTATTTCTGATTGTTGTCAGATTGCTATGATCAAACCAAGTTAATCGTTTCAGGTAAAGGATTATTAGTTGTTTTTAACACTTAATGATTCATAACACTGTAAAAACTGTAAAATCTGTTCTACCAAAAAGGTATCTACTTTATTTCAGTTACAGCTCAACAAACCTGAGTATAGACAAGAGGCAGGCTGATCCAGTCGTAGCCGTACAGCTTCATGCACTTTGCCCGTAAACTATTCAACTCCTGAAAAGAGAAGTAAAAGCAATATTATAAAATGTTTCAGAGCAACAAGGTGAAGATGTTCAGGTTCCTTTGATCAGCAAAAATATAAAGACCTACAGTAAGAAGGGCTGTGAGTGCAACGTCGTTGTTGATGCGACCCTCAGTCCGAGCCCTCAGAGCCAGGCTGACAAACCACATGCAGGGAACCCAGAACTTGTTGTGAGGAGAGCGCAGTTCCTCCAGATGCCTGAGCTCCTCCGACGTCATCAACCCTGAGAGGCACAAACACAACGAGTGAAGGAATGAAGCAAATAGAGAAAGCACTTAAGAAGTTTGTTTTTGTGACTCTGAACAGTATCTAAGTTCCAAGCAGGGTTAGAAACAATCTTCCGATTATTAACTTAAGTAAAAGTAGCAATTCCATTGTGTAAAAGTAATTAGTAGTACGTAGTAGCCTATAAAGTAAAAGTGCTTGAGGTACCTAAGGTAAAAATACTCGCAGATTGGTCCACAGAATATTGTGTGATATATTATTGGAATAAAGTAATTGATAGATTAATGTACGCATTACATAAGTGTTGCAGCTTGTAAATGTTGGGGCACATTGCTGCAATGTGTTATACTGCTGTGGTGCATAATCTATGATGATATATCATACTTTATTTGTTGATAATAATTTCAGAATCTGTTAAGTATCTAGGTAATCTAATCATCAAATGATTTTGCTGGAGTACACCTTCCTTTAAAGATTAGTGGAGTAGAAGTGTATAGTATCAGAAAATGTAAATACTCAGGCACCATGAGTACTTAGTTACTTTCCTCCACTGCTAAGTGGTGAATATGTTTTAAACATTATTCATAACCTGTGACATGCCGGTCCACTTCCCACGGTTTCTTATTTTTAACAGTGCAAACATATCCTATAGATATGGGCATGGTTGTGCTGCCATTAAACTGGCCAGACCAACAACATCGAGTTTAGTCGACTTCACCTCCCCCTACCTGCCTGCACCAGGTGCTCCATGGTGGGGAACCTCTTGTAGACGGCTGTGCTAACAGAGCGGTAGATCAGCACACCGGAGAGGTTGGCATATCGCATCAGAGTTCGTCGGGTCAGCCTTGAGGCCTCGTCGTCTCCACGAACATGGCCGCCCACTAATGCTGCCAGGCGGTCCGGCCAGGGGACGTTCTCAAACTGGCCCCACCAACGGGACACGACCAGGGTGACATAGAAACCTGACAACAAAATGTAAGATAGGTATTTCGAGCCCACCTTCTGTAAAGGTTTCCAGCAACACTGTGTTGACATTCAGATTTATGCAGAAGAAACAATGAGCCTCAACTCACCGAGCACAAAGGACACAGGGATGAGCTCTGCGTAGCGGTCACAGTATATTGAGAACTTCTCGAACAGCCTCCTCTGGTCATCCTTTAACACAAACCTGGTGATGGAAACACTTTTTGAGTTCATTACAACTTTTAACTTCAGGTCACTCTTTATGAAGACAGGAGGACATGAATGTGTACTACTGATATCTCCTATAAGAGTACCTATAAACAATACTGAAGAAGTAGTAGAGGAGAGTGAAGATGATGAGCTCTCTGTAGAGCAGTTTGTAGATGCTGCCTTTCCATCGCAGGAGCAGGTGAAAGAAGGTCCCCAGACCTGCATCAGCAACCCTGCGCGAGTATGTGACGGTCATCGCTGCTGCTTTCTGCCCAACTTTCCGGCTGACTGTGTCGTGACATGAAGGAAACCAGTGGTGTTGTTCTTGTTGCTTCGCCTGAGCTCAATGTCAGCGGTCAACCTAGATCTCATAAGGCCTATTTAGTCAGATCTAAAAATAATAATAAAGTAAAACAGCAGCATTAGATATGTTAAGTTCTCCACTTACTCTTCAATCCAACTGTTTGCACTCACCACATCAACTGAAACTGGTTACCGTTTTATACACCCTTAAATAACCATTTCACTTAATACTTTCCTTAATTTTAGAGATCTTAATTAAGCCAATTCTTCTGAAGAGATGTTGACAGTGCTACAACAGGCAAAATACAATATCCAACAGTCTAAAACACAAAGCTGTGAATTTTTACTCACCGAACAATTTGAAATTGTCTGGCCATCGTTCTCACTGCGGCCCGAGATGTGTTGTGTCGGTTGGAATGATGTTGATGAAAGGTAAGCAGGAAAGAAAAACAGAGCAAGGGACTCCTGCACCTCCGGTCACTTGACGTGTTAATCTGTTTGAGCAACAAAGCTGCATTGTGAGGCCGGGTATTGTTAATCTGAACAAATCTGAGGAAAGCACCCACACTGCCACAAATAGGGTGGTTAAAACATGACAAGGTTGTGATCAGATTAAGGAAATATATCTCTAAAACAATGTATTCATAGCGTAGCTGTTATTTATCTCTGTTTTGCTGAACACATTTTAATATCAGCAAACACCAAGAGGGTTTGTTTGAAGCCTCATTAAGTATGCACTCATGGAAAACTCCTGATCAGGTGGGGTTGTGTCCTCCCCCTCTGCTGGAAGAAATGTGCACCGCTTGGCTCTGACTGAGCAGAAGGTGTTAGTGATTAACCCTTCCTGTCTAACCAGGAGACCAACAGCAGGGCGAAGTACGGACTCAATTTGATCCTTTTGTTCTTAAAGATGTATTTCTTTTCAGTTTTGACAGTTTTTTGATGCTCTATAACACTTTGAGATCAGTGTTGAACACTTTGGTGAGTATATTGTGTATTTCTCTGTCCTTATATCATCTTGGATTAAGTCTCCACATGTGCGTGATACTTGCACGCTACAGTTCTTAACAAAGGCTGGTATGTTTACAATGGGTTTTTAAGAATGAAATAAAGTCCTTATGAGAACCTGCAAATATAAGAGCTTTTCTGGCTCTGCAGTACTGCAAGTGAGGGAGGTGTGTAAGTTATTCAAACACTGTAGAGGTCATGACTTGTCCACTGATTACTGCAGGACTTTGAGTGAAGGTTTGTTTAGTGAAACTTATTTAGTTTTTAGGAGAATTAAAGCTGCATTCTTTAACTCTTTCTTTTCTCCATTGAAGTGAAAAATATAATAACAGACTTAAAGTAAATCCAGAGCAGACGTCTAGAGGTTTCTGATGAGTTTCTGCACTGCCTGAGAGAGAGAGACATGGATCATTTTGAGGGAATTCACAGCGTCCAGATTTCCTCTTCTCCACCACCTTCAACAACAGCCAGCCCAGGATATGAAATCATCAAAGGGAAATCTGGAATATCAGTGTATTCCTCAACCGTGTTTTTCGGGAAACCTGATATCCTGGGACAGCCAGCCGCCAGACACAAGTGCAACAGGGACGCTGAGGAGATAGGATGTGTTGTTGGACGGTGAGTGACAAAGATGATGAATTTGATCTCACCAATATACTTAAATATTATGGAAGCCCTGTAAGATGAGAAAGAAATTATGTTGACCCTTGTTCTGAGTCTGATCCTTAATGGTCTATCCCCTCTGTTTATGATTTAAAAATGGCTAAACAAAAGGTATTTCCAGGAGAGTTTTTCTAAGTTCCTTACATATTTCAGCTCTGCCAGGTTAAAAACAAAAGTATTTTTATTTTGTCAGGATCATTTGTCTGTTATTCTAATTTTGTAGAACATCAATGCTTTTAGTCTTATTTAGATCAGGAGGGCTTCTTGGTCCAAATGACTATCCGAACAACAAACACTTAGAATAATGATCCCGACCAAAAAAAGCTGCTAAAACTTCATTGTTCATTTCATTTTAAGTCATAATCACAGGAGACAAGACTTTTAAAAAAAAGATTCAGTGCTAGATCATGAAGTGTTAGATTTGGCTCCCTACAGGTTAGCACAATGGCAGTAATGCCATTTGATAACTAAGCTTTGCATGTAAAGCCTTATTCTGCATTAAAGGCTTTAGGCAAATGTAGTGAAAGGAAAGAAAGAAAGTGAAATCTATGCACCATATTTAGAGTGAGTGCATTAATGCAGGTTTGAGGTCTGTGCGGGGTCTGATCAGGACTTGTTTTGATGTTGTTGTTTGCCTTTATTAGAGAGTACAGGAGAGAGCTGACAGGAAATTAGGGGAAATAAAGGTTATACCTCTGTTTATATTTAGGGTAAAAAACACCCCTTCTTTAAAAACTAGACTAAACATTTATATTTAAAACAACAATTGTACAATACTGGCAGTGCACTTTGTTTGACAATCAATGTCACGAAGACACTATAGGCTATCTGAAGAACATAATGTTGGCCGAATGTTTGAATGCCTTTGAAATAATGTGAAACTCTGTCAGGACTTTTTCAAAAATTGGTTTACCAATCTCGAATTTGATAGTATCGTTAAATAAGGATAAACCTTCTTGAAATAATGAGTTAGAATTTCAAAATCATGAGTTGTCTTAAATTATTGACTGTCTTGAACCTACATTATTTCTAGACTCACATTTACTATTTGGAGATTGTTATTTAGTTGGCTATTTTGAGAAATGAATTCATAATTTTGAGAAAGCTAATCATATCCTATTTTTATATATAAGAGCATAAAAGCCCACGTCTTCTTTATATGTAGCTGTAAGAGCCTCTCATATTTCCACTAAGAGACAAACGGCTAACATAATGATGAGGTGTCAGTATAACTCATGGAAGTAACTGAGTTTATGGTATAAGTGCTGATGTTAGCTTGGATCTGGGAGTGGATGCTCTGTCATGTGACCGCTGAGAAAGAGGCAGAAACTGGGAGCAGAGACAATCGTTTTTCTTGACTGGAAATTAGAAGAGACACAACAGAGAAGGACAAAGCTGCAAAAGTGATAACAAAGTCGGTGTTACACTTTTAGATATTTATTGTTGTTCCCTGAGCGGCTGCTGCTGCTGTTGTTGTTATTGTCTACGTCAGCGTCCGCATTCCTGCGCTGATTTAAAGCGGCTGAGATTACTTTCACTAAAACCAGCTATCGTTAGCTCCGTTAACGTCAATTATTTGTTCATTTAACACGAGAACAACCCTTGAAGGACCCTGGAGGGGACACACTTCAGAAAGGACGGGTGGGTTATATCTGCTCGCCGGACACTGACAGGGTAAGGGCGGATACTGAGGGGAAACCTCTCCCTGGTCAAAAGTTGTACCCGGGAGCTAACGAGCAGCTAGCTGCAAGGTCGGGCTAATGTGTTGTAGTTTGTGAGCTTTGAGCATGAGTTTAATGGAAAAACTACACAACATTAAATCTAAATGTTGGGATTTCTAATGCAGATTTCACCACCAGCTGAAGTGACAGAAGTACTTAGATGTTGTGCCTAGGTAAAAGTACCAGAGTGTAGGAATACTCTGTTTCAAGTAAAAGTCCTGCAATCAAAATGTTGCTCAAGTAAAATAACTACAGTTTTGGCATCAACATACTTAAAGTACCGAAAGTAAAACTACTCATTATGCACATTGGCCAATTTCAGAATAGTAGCTATATCATGTTTTGATTCTAATTGGCCTACCGTGTAGGCTATGCTGTAGGGTAGATTGTGAATTTACTCCAGGTGTAACTAAAGTCTGATTTAAGAGTTGATTATATTTCACATTAATGATTTATTATTATTAATCCAAATCGGCAAAGTAACTGAAGATATTAAATATATGTAGTGGAGTAAAATTACACGCTTTACCTCCAAATTGTGTTGGGTAGAAGTACCTCAAAATGGTACTGTACTTGGGTAAATGTACCTAGTTACTATAAACCACTGCTGAGAGGTCTTTAACATTGTTAATGATAACACTTCCAGCTATAACTCAGTGAGAGAGTCACTAAGGAGAAAGATATTTTTGATGTGGTCAGCTTCCATTCTGCTCTCTAAACTGAGCATTATTTGAAAACTAAAGTAGCAAAACATTTTGAACGATTTATATGAATGTTTAGCTAAATGTTTTTAACTATCAACTGAATGTATATTGGTATTAGTTATCAATATTTGTATGATGATCTCACTATGTGATCCGTACTACCTACTCATATGAAAATGATGCTAATGATACTGAAAAATGTTTTTATTTGTAAACGACAATGAACAGTATTTCACATTGATGCTGCAGTTCAATGTTTTGCAGCAGAGTTATCTCAGAAGTTGACTTACATATGCAGCCCTTTGCAGTCACAATGAAAGCATATATAGAAAGCAAACGGGACAATCAAATTGAAGTGTAATCAGTCCTAATTTATCATCACACCAACCCCTTTATTCCATACTGTCTTTATAGCAATCCAGGAGTGGATATGAAAAATGATTGTTCACTCAATAACAATGATTATATATCTGTTTGTGTGAAGGTTGGTAGATCTGGATCCAGATCCGAAGTCCAGAGTGGAGGGAGGAGGCTCGGCTGGGCCCCCCTCATCCAGAGCCCATGGCGTCCTCTCCCGGCATCGCAGCTCGTCGCTGGAGATCAAAGAAAAAGAAATCAGAGAAAAGGGCTCTGAGATCCTCACGGAACAGCTGGACGCTGCAAAGAAGGTGTTGTAACCTATTTTCTAGTATCGCACACACATGAAGCATTGTGTAACCTGAAAAAAAGTTGACAATGCAAATGTCCTTCCTTGTTAAATGTGGTTGTGACATTTTCTCTTTCACATTCAGGAACTGAAACTAAAGGACAAGGAGTGTGAGCGTCTGTCGCGGGTCAGGAATCAGCTGGAGCAGGAGCTGGAGGAGCTGACTGCCAGTCTGTTCGAGGTAACGACAACAGATGCTCTCTGCTGACTGCAAAAACCTCAAACTGCAGTTCATCATAAGGCCACTAGAAGCAGGACCCAAAAGACCTCAGTATTAAATTGCCCAACTGATTGGAGATTCCCGACTTCTTAAAAACCACAGCATAGATGGACAACACTTGTGTAACTATGACCATTTCCATCCTTACAGGAAGCTCATAAGATGGTGAATGAAGCTAACGTCAAACAAGCAGGAGCGGAGAAACAACTGAAGGAGGCTCAGGGAAAGGTGTGTGATGTTTTTGTAACATTAGAATTCCCTCCCTTATTGATTTTCTTCCCATCATCAGACTTTTGTCTCTTTAACTTTTTGTTTCTCTGTATATTTTCTGTCTCCCAGATTGATGTTCTTCAGGCAGAGGTGACAGCGCTCAAGACTCTTGTGTTGACATCAACACCTTCTTCCCCAAACCGCCAGCTGCATCCTCAGCTACAGGCGTCGGGAGCGAGGGTGGGGTACAGACACGTCGGGAGCCACATCCGCAACAAAAGCGCAAGCGGGGCCTTTCCATCTGTACCTGGAAAACAAGAAAACACCTCGCTTTCCATTCAGCCTGCGGCCAAAGAGGACAGAGAGGTAACCGCAATGAGGTTGTAAATGTCCCTCTTGTCTCCTTTGGCATTTCTCTGTTTCTACCTTCCTGTTTCCAGTCACTTGTATCTTGAGTTCTCTTATTTTCCTTTCCCTCAGTACTAACCTCTCCCTGACTTGCTCTTCCTCTCTGTCTCTGATGTCTCTTCGTCTCTCAGCCTGCTGTTCCTGCTCTCCTTTCTCTGATTCTCTGCCTGGTTCCTGGCCAGTCTGTCAATGTGACCTTTGACCGGTACTGGCAGGAGCGGGGGGAGGGGCTGTGCACTGACAGCAGACAGGTAACTGCCCTACCTCAACCAGCTGCATGACGTATTTTCTATAACTGTGCTTTTATGGGACAATGAGCGTGTTATTCCTTCCTTATTGTTAAAGTGACAAAAATACGCTGTATCTCTTCGGTAAAATCTTTATCAGTCTGAGAGCATCAGTCTAAAGTTGTCCAGAAAGACATACAAAATGAAATGTGTTGCTTCTAAATCCAATTTTTCTGAAGGATATGGACCCTTATATTTTAAAGCATAGTTTTCTAGCTAAGTGTAATGTTATTATTTGAATTTGTTAGCCATTTGCCCATTTCCTTTTTAAAGTACAAGTGCAACTAATGATTTATTCACAAAACAATGTCTGTCTGGTTGTGGAAAAAGCTGACATTTGTATTTCGAGAGTAACAATTTTAGGACATATTCCCTTTTTTAAAAATAATTTTCACATAAGTAATTGGATGACACATTCGGCTGTGAAAAATAGGTTGTGAAAGTACGCAGCAAGAACAAAAGCGTCATAAGATTAATGGATTTGCTGGTAGAAAAAGTGAATTCTTAGCACCTTTCGTCTCTTTCACTTCTTTAAAATCTTTACCCAGCTTTCTGTGTTTTCTCCTGATTCTTAACCATGGTTTGCTCTAGTGATCGCCACATTTAATTCCAATGAATGCAATAGTTGTTGAGATGTTTCAGATATTTACGGTTTTGCTAACTTTTCCTCTGGTGCTACCATCAGGTAAATGTTTTCACTTATCCTGTAAATATAGTTCCACATCTTCTTAATGGTTTGTCTTCGTTAATCTCTTCATTTCTGACTGAGGACATTCCCATTAACCACAGCTTTACTTATGTTTGGTGCTTATTAGCAAATATAACCAATGTATCATGCTAGGCTCTAAACCTGGTTAACATTATGAATGATCAACTTTAGCAAGACTTAATTAGCATTTATCTCAAAGCACCTATAGCCTCAGTACATCCTGTATATATATATACTGTCTTGTTGTTGCTCTTATGTCTTTTTAGAGTTGTGTTGACTGACTTTCCTTAATGGTGTTGTTTTTTATTTATTTTTTGGTGAAGCCCAAAACGTTTTTGGACAATCCATTTTCCAGGTTTTTCTAATGTTTATCGATCAAAAATAGTTATTGAATGATATTTGGAAATGTGCTGGGATGTCTTGCTCTGTTGTCATTTCTAGACTTTCCAAATCACCTCTTTAGTGTTTTTGCACAATATTATATGTATTGTAATAGCAAGCCAGTTTGCTTGTATCTGTTTAGAATGTGTTGTCATCTTGTGCATCGCAACGCTCCCTAATTAAACTGGGTTATGTAGGGTTGGAAGAAAGGAAGTATCACTTCCTATAGTTGACAGTTTAATAAGTGATGGATTCTTCTTGCAGATGGACTCCGTTCTGTATGCAGAGTTTTTGATGTGGAAGGAGAACCTGAGTGTGGAGCGTTCCTCTGCCTTCTTGAGTCGAGTCTACAGAGAAGACATCGGACCCTGCCTCTCCTTCACAAAGTCTGAGGTCAGCATCTCATTGCTTCTTTACATGAACACTTCGCTGTGTGTGCTGTATTTTAGTGTCTGAAGTTATTGATAATGATTCCTGTTGTCCACAGCTGTCACAGCTGGTGCAGAGCGCAGTGGAAAACAACTCTTTGACCATAGAGCCGGTGGCCATGTCAGCGTTACCCATGGTTAAAGCCTCTGCTGTCGAGTGTGGCGGCCCAAAGTGAGTTCAGTCTGTTCTTATCATCTATCATCTCATCTCACCATTCACTGCTAAACAAGTCAACACTGATAATCCATCCTTCTTTGGTTTTGTAATCTCCTCTGATGATTAGAGGTCATAGCTGAAGGTATTTTAGGAGGGGTTTCTAATCACTGTCTGATTAAAAAAATCTTTAATTTTTTTCTTCCAGTGGCTTTAGAGCAGCAATAGAGACGTAAGTCCTCTCAGGAACAATCAGCTGTTCAGCTTTTCACTAACACAAAGAACTGAAGCATGAAATGAATTCTGTCTTTCCAGACTTTGGGAAAGTTGTAAAGAAATCTGTAACTTAACCAGTTCTGCATGTCTCTTGTTTCTCTTCCAGCGACTAACTTTCTCTGAGTGTGCACTTGCCATCCACTACTAAATCATTTTGCACCTGGACTGTGTTCTCACATTGAATTGTTGATAATACCTGATGAGATGTATCTTACGTTTGCTGTGATAAAACATGACTGTGTATCCAGGTCTCTTTCATTTTCTGACAGCCTGTGTTTCTGTCTGTAGAAAATGTGCATTGAGCGGCATGTCGCGCCTCTGCAGACATCGCATTCAACTTGGTGACAAAGGGAGCTACTATTGCATCTCTCCCTCCAGCCGAGCACGGGTAACTATCCCTTATCTCTGTAGCCTTCATCAGACACAAGTGTTGCTACATGTGACCTCGTCTTTATTTTGTCCTTATTTCCCCCTTCTAGATCACGGCTGTTTGCAATTTCTTTACTTATATCCGCTACATCCAGCAGGGCCTGGTGAGACATGATGGTAAGTTAACACTAAAGTGAATTTAATATATTGTTTAATGTAGTTAGTAAGAGTCAGTTTTTATACTTAGATTCTTACTAGGCCAACAGTGATTGGTAGTAATGCATTATATTGTATTTTGTACATGTTCTTTGTTTCATAGACTAATCTTTCTCAATATATTGTGCTTTTTAAGAATAGTTGTTACGCAGACTACTCTATTATTGGCCAAGTACATTTGCAATAGCATATTATGTACTTGTACATTACATTGGGCTACACACTCCATGCTATTTTTACAGATACATTTAGCTTAATATTTTTAGCTGAGTGCACATGTATCATAGCGATTGTCTGACAGAAAGAAATAAGATTATCACCTTAAATACATCAATATTATAAATTGCATTTAATGAAGTAGCTCACTACTTGAGATACTTTTGTACTTGCGTCAACATAATCATAACGTAACAATCACTTATCTTGACTGTTATTTTTGTCCATGCTATCCACCACTGTTTGCAAACCGAGTTCCTCCAGGCAGCTGACATGTTGTATCTTTTGTTGTCTCTTTGCCTCGGTCCAGCGGAGCAGATGTTCTGGGAGGTGATGCGTCTCCGCAGAGAGATGACCGTGGCTAAGTTAGGTTTCTACCTCACTGACCAGGGCTAGAGACCTCCGTCATCTTTAAGATCAGGGTTAAACTGTGGTAACAATCAGGTCTTTAGCTTGTGTAGCAGAGGTTGTACAGCATCAGTGCTGCAGCAGGCGTCCACCAACAAGGGAAGCAGAGAAAGTTCATGTGCCTCTTTTATTCAATATTACAAAGAGTTAAACCAGCACAGCAAGAAGGAAACATGACATTAAAAAAAGCATTATTCCCAGATATGTAAAATATATTTCTGTTATACTGCAGGCCTCCAGTAATTCTCCCCGGTGGAGTAAACTTCTCATGTTGATCCTAATAGACTTTATGTATCATGTAAAGGTGAGCACAACGCATGACAGCAGTGTAGAGAGTTTAGTTGGTCTCTTACCTCAAGTATTACATATTTGTATGTAATGTTATAGTTCTACTGTGAGATAAGCAATATCTGTGGTTTTTTCACAACAAGTATTTTTACATAAATATAATTCACACTAGTTCTCGGCTATCGGCTCAAACACAACAGACTTTCTCTCAGCATGGCCTTACATGTGTTGATGCCCTCCTGCACTACCTGTCCTCGATGCCTTTCAAATTCACACAATAGAAACAGCTTCATGTCAGCCTGACCTGCACTTCATTATATAAATATTGTTAATGATTTAGTTATGACATCCCCACGCTCAAAATGGTGACAGTTTCACAATGTAGTCCGAAAATGAACAAGCTTTAATACAAGTGATTGCAATATGAAATGTTTTTTATGCAATGAAGAGGATGTAAAGACAATTAAAAGTCATACATAACATTGCATGAATGTAGCCATATTATACAATGTGTATTGGTTGTGCTTTACAGTATAGATTAGTTATTATGAATGAACAATTTTAAAATAATGAATATTGTTTCAGAAAGTGCAATAATAACTGCTTCTTAGCCTTTTTTAGGCTTGTAAGGCGCCTAACCTCAGTGTACTGATAATCAAAACACTCCATTAAAGACAACACATTGAAGCCTCACTACATCTCCTTTGTACTGTGTGTGATTTATAGGTCTCGCTTGAATAAAATCTGATAGCAGATAAATGAAGCAGCTGGTTTGTCTTTGATTTAGGCCCTTTGCGATGTTTAGTGTGGGAACGTCACAGGGATTCATTTGATCAGAACCAGATGACACAGAAACATTTGTATAATTTGTCAAATTGTAGGTTATCAAAAAACAAGTGGCTGATATTCAGAGAAAAAACTCCTTGTTTGCATTTGAGATGAAACTGAACCAGCCAATGTGTTTCCTTGACACAAAAAACTCAAGTTCTTTAGACTTTATTTTAAAGTTTTTGAGAATTTCTTGTAAAATGTTCCACTTTAATATCTAATCATATCTGAGTTTTTATGGCAGGAGGTATTTATGTTTTCTTGTCTGTTTGTCTAAGACTCATTTAAGGAATGCCTTGAGGACATTTCTTCAAATTTGGAGGTCACTGACCTCACAAAACATCTTTGTGGCCATAACTCAAGAAATCGTGAAATAATTGTAATTCTAGTTTTTCATACATTTAGTTTTAGAGGTTTTTCTCTAAATATAGCCCCCTGCCCCAGCTCAGAATGGCCATAAACTGCCATCTGTACTTCCTTAAGGGCATGGCGCTGATCTGGCTTTCGATTAAGGTCGTGGGCAGGAACAGCCGGGTAACCCCCGGTAATAAACGCTCTGTTATTTAACAGATTTGTAAGCAGGATTCAGGCACAGGGAGCCGCTCAGAGGGGCTTTGAGGTATGAAAATCTGTTTTTGGAGCTGACATTCCTGTAAGATTTCAGCATCCGGATTTAAAAGGTCTTTGGTAAGCTTGTTGTTCTGTTTTCATGACCTAATCACACAGATTACAACCTTAATTAATAAGTAGTTTGACTTGCAAATGAATGAGTATAATCAGCGATACAAACTGTTGAAAAATGATTATCACACCTTATATGGTTATTATAAATTGAAACGAGAAAACATTCTACCTCTACACAGATCAATATACACTGTTTGCAACTTGAAATAATGAATACTGTAAGTTAGTTTTTATATAACATACTGATGGAGAACGAACATACATTTACCAAACTCTTTTTTTAACTTTTCCCCTGGCAACATCCAGCATTGACCAACTCTTCTTTCTTGGGGAAATATCTAGAAGAAAGAGATTTAGTTATTCATTTTTCACTTTAAAACTTCCTTTTATATTATTTTGTTTCAGGGACAAATAAACTATGTATAATTGCATTTATTTCACTTTATAGTTTTTAAATATGTATTTTTACACTTGCGTTAGTGCTGCACTTGATTACACATTTAGTATTTCCATTTAATGCTACTCTATACTTCTACATTTGTCTAACAGCTTTAGTAACAATTGTTGTTTTTGTTTACATCATCAAGAAAATACTTGTGTTAGATGTTGTGATTTACTGTATTCAATAGAAACTTGTCTTTTCGTTTTCGTTTTTTTTTTTAACTTTAAAGGGGACCTATCATGCAAAATGCACTTTTGTACGTCTTTTATACGTGCATATGTGTCCCTGGTGTGTCAGGGAACTCACCAAGTGTCAAAAAACACAACCCTCTCTCTTTTCCTCCATACCCAAATCTCAAAAAACGGGGCTGCAATGGATCTGATACAGACTGATACAGATTTGAAATTGTTCTGACGTCAGAAACGGGGTGCTCCGCCTATATGGGCAACTCCCCACCTATCAGGGGAATGAGAGGGGCCTTTGCAGGGGGGCGTGGTCAGCTGCAGCTCATTTGCCACAGAATCAGCCCTTGCAAAAACAGGGCTGGAATACAGCAAATAGAGCGAAATGAGGCATGGCTAAAATGCATGATCTGTTTGGTATTTTGAAAAAAAAACTTCACAGACATGTTTTATATAGGTATAAGGCCCTACAATATATTATTCAAATATAGCATGATAGATCCACTTTAAGTATTTATTCTTTAAGATTTGATTTTCTGTTTCACAGGGATTTAGTTACTGTTAAGTGTTTCGACACTTGGATTTGGGAATATGTAGCTGTCCTATTTGTATAAAATAGCTAAATCTGGAGCCATAACATTGATTTGTATCTTACCTTGGATAAAAGATCATGATAACTATCAGTGCGGCCACACTACCGATCACCACTATCACTGCAGCGACGACAGAGACGACAGAGACGACCGACAGCGAGGAGGGTTCTGGATCAGAGCACACAAACATGAAGGGACATTAAGAAGATGGTAAATAAAATATGCTTTTATGTTGTGCATGTCAAATCAACAATGTAAGTATGGAGGGATTTGTCACTTCATATGGAACAGGCAGACAATGAGCTTGAAAGAAGAGCATAATGAAGTGATCTGAACCAACCTGAGCAGATAAAGGAGCCTGGCGTGTTGAGACACTCCAAGTTTTGTGGGCAGACAGAAGTTTGCTCTTCACATTCGTTTATATCTGCAACAATCAGGAAGAAACACTTGAATCAGTGTTGCATGCTTTTTCTCTTTAATGGCCAGTTATTCACAATTATTGCTAATTGAATGGACCTTAACGGTAGGTTGTTTTACTGATTTTGCTGAGGCTTTCAAGATCTAAAATGAATTGAAAAGTTGTGGTTCACATCTGAATCTTGACAACACCCTCAAACTATTTTGTTAGATATGATTTGGAACCAATAAACCAGCCCAATCTCAATCTCTCGCCTAACATATTTATAGGTCACCAGTTCAGTCTCGGTACCTTGACATGTTGGGGGTGTGGGGCTCCACTGCTGGCTGTTTGGATCACAGCTGATGGATGAAGATCCCAGCAGCTTGAAGCCAGAGTGACACTGAAACAGAATCACAGAGCCACAGAGAAGAGAGTAGCCAGACTGAATCCTGGGTATGGGACCACAGCTGGGATCTGAAAGAGAGAGGAAAGATCCATGTAAAAAAACAACAACACAAACCTGACACAACACTGTTTTATTTTCCTCTTCCTCACTTGTGTCTGGTTCTTTCCACGGGCTGAGGTCGAGGTGGGTGATGAGTGGGTGAGAACAGGGCAGCATGTCCTCTGGCCTCTCGGTGCGTGAGAAGGGGTCAACGGGGACGTGAGTGATGCGGCTGTTGTCACATATGATGCGGGACAGAGAGACGGCGTGGAGGTGTCTCCTCTGGGAGCTGCTGAACACTCCCTCCACCTCCCACCAGAACCTAGGGAGAGAAAAGACAGTTTCTGGTTTCTCTTTTTGCATCAAAATCAGAGGTGCAACACACAAAAATGGCACAAATGCTGTTTTCAGCCTGTTATATGTGGAGATGTTTCTGTTTGTATCTGCTAGTTCTTATATTTAAGTTCATATCTTTGGGCTTTGGATTAAGAAAAACTGACATCTAAAGAGATCAACTTGGATTTGGAGAACCTGGGATGGATATTTTTGACGTGTTCTTGTCTTGTAAACATTGACTAATTAGTCTACAAAGTAATTGTAAGATGCAGCCCTAATTTGAATGGTAAGTAGTTGGTTTCACCTGTCCCCGTCCCTCAGCGCTCTGAACTGTCTTGCCAGCAGGCAGGACAGCAGTGGTCCGACTCTTCCTCCGGGCAGAGCGGGCTCAGAGATCGCCCCCACCCACATATCGATGTTCTGCGGCGTCCCATACAGGAGCTGCAGTTTGTGAGCCAACGTGAAGTTTCCCAGGAGTTCTGCCAGGTCTGATGTGGTGTTAGGAACAGAGAGGCTGCAGGACTTCCTCCACGAGCCGTATCCTGGTGGGACAGGAAGTGAGGGGAGAGCTTTAAGTACAGGGGTTCAGGCTGTGACTAAGACCACCTGGACTAAAAGTCAGAATAACTTAATAAACTTCAGATATTAACTTTTGGGGCTAAAGACTAAACATTGTTCTATAGCAAAGAACATATATTTAAATGGACGGTTTACCCAAAGATTTAAAAAATACAGAATATTTCCTCTTCCTTTTGATTTATTTATCAATCTAGATTGTTTGGGTGTGAGTTGCCTAATGCAAATGTCTGCTTTTACTCCAATATAATTGGACTAGATGATCATCTAATTAAAGGGCAATCAAAAAAAAAGCCGGTGCTCAAAGCATCAAAAGAATACAAATTAATAAAAAATCAACCACAATATATCTTTCAGGATATCATGGATATCAAGACCTTGTTGTGAGCAGTTTCATGTAGGAACTCCTTTCTCTCTACCGAACTACACCCTTTGTTGAAATGTCTCTTAACCAGTCAGCAGGTGACATCGGTATGTTAAAGTAACACTATACTGTGGCTGAAGTCATAAAGCTGGTACCAGGCAGGCCGTGATCCCGGCCCCTCTGCAGGTTAAGGGCCCCGAGGTCCAGAGGCATCCCCCCCTGAGCCTGAAACAGCCTCTCCGTCAGCTCCTCCACCATCATCTGCCCGGGGGTCTGCAGCTTGGCCGGAGACAGCAACAGACCACGCAGCACAGGGTCTATACCACCTGACACCAGGAGAAAAGATAGAAACAGACATAGTTAGTAAATAGTTTTTGGAGTTGAATAATAATAATAATACATTATTATATAATTACTTATATAGCGCTTTTCTAAAAACTCAAAGACGCTTTGACAGAGAATAAAAACAAGAGATAAACAAAAACAGCTTTGTATGACAGCTTTGTATTTTTACCTTCCTGCACGACCCTCCAAGAGGCAAACAGTGAATGATGCAGTGGCAGCGGAGGATGCTGAGAGTTAGGGGTGTATCCCGGACCCAGCCTGGTCACCACTGGATGTACGGTGACGTGGGCGAAACGGAAAGCGGCAGCAGCGAAGGCGTTAGCGATGCTGGGATCCACCTCAGGGTCGTAACCCTCGTAGGGAGGCATTAGGCGAGACATGGTGCTCTTACCGAGGACCCGCGGGAGATAGTGCTCCCATGTGAGGATCTGGGAGAGAAAGGAAGTAGGTCAGAGGACTGGAAAATCCTGTAGTCTGAGGGGAACGGGTGGAGGTGGATACCTGGTGGATGGCTCCCATGATCTTGCGGGCCTCCTGGTAGAGTGTGTCCGGGCTCCAGTGAGGGTTGAGCAGGTGCAGCTCTCTGACCAGCCTGTTGTGCTCTCTCAGAAAGAGTGTGTGCAGAGCGATCATACCCAGGTGCTCATTCGCTCTGGAATCACCTGTGAAACATTCATCATAAACAACAGCTCCAGTGAAGCCAGCAGAGAACAGATTGCTCACTACTCAGTGGTCAAATGTAACAGTACGTTTACTCTAGTAGCCTAACTTATTTTCAATAGCTTCCATGTCATATGACCTAATTACTCCAAATCAATGCAGCACAATATTAATACACTTGACAACCTGTTTTTAATGGATTTTAGTCCACGTTTTATATTATATATATTTTTTACTTGCTTTCCATGTCATGTGACCCAGTGACTCCAAATCCATACAGTATATTATTATCTAAATTAACAAAAATGTTTTATATAAATATTTTAAATAATAAAAAAATCTTGCCTTTACGTATGTTTCCAGTGTTCTTCTAATACAATGTGTTTGTACAATTAAGTCATGACACATCAGTTATCAAAAAGATTTGTCAAATAAGACAAATTAATTATATACTTTCAAGCTAAACTTTTGATAACATGAGCAAGTTATCACAGAGGATCTTTAAAATAATAACATTGGTTTTGTGTTATTTAAACGGTAATTTATCGATGGCCCCTAATTCAACCCAGTGGTTAAGAGTGAGGGCTTGGATCTTCTGACTGCGCAGTCTGTACAACTGAGAAAGAAAGAATCTAAAACTAACTTCACCTCGGGTACATTCACTCGCTCACCAGCTTGAAAGCAGGATGTGGTGTTCCCCTGGTGGCTGGATCTGTCCGATGCCCGAGAGCTGGAGGAGTTTCGGGGGCCGCAGGGGTCCAGATGAGCCTGCAGGCGCGGCAGGAAAGGCATGTAGGCCAGGTCCTGGTCTGAGTGCTGGGAGTTGAGGGTCATGGAGCCCAGACGACAGGAGCTGTTCCTCAGGGCCGAGGCCAGGCTGCTGGAGCTGCCGTACACCATGCTGGCGTCCACGAAGGAGGTGATGGCGTTGAGCTGCTCTCGGTGGCGGTAAGACGGGACACAGCTGGGAGCAGAGCGGAAGAAGGGCATGCAACTCTGGACCCCGTGGCGAGGATCTGACAGAGGGATCTGAGGAGAGAGGTTAACATTAGTTATAGTTTATGAGGGGAAATCTAAAATGATTTTAAACCAAAGAAATATTCCTTTCATAGTAATAGAGTACTTGTAACCTCCGCTAAAGAGCATGTGTTCCTGGTTTGGTTAGTGTGTTTGTCAGCAGGATTACAGAAAAAGTACAGGCCCGAATTTCATGGAAATTGGTGGAAGGGTTGGGCATGGGCCAATGAAGAACCAATGTAACACATGTAAGTTGTTTATTATTGTAAAGCACCTTCATTTGCACTTTGCTCTTATTTTAATTTTTTACTTTTAAGCAATTCATACTTTTTTTTCGTATAGGCATCCTTTTAGTATTTATATTGTATGTATACTTTGTATTGTATACGAGGAACATTGAAATAATTAAAATACTTATTTCAGTATGTCTACCGAGAATATTAGGCACACACATTTCTGTCACGATCAATAAAAGTAATATTTTAAAATTAAAGACACTTCAGGAACATTGAAATAAATTAAATACTTACTGTATCTCAGTGTGTGTATAAACAATATTACGTTCCACATTTCTATAAAAGTTGTATCTTACAAATACAATTAAAGATGTGTGACCATCAAGCCAAAGAACAAGAACACTAAGCAGCAGCTGTGGAGGGGCACCTGTATGGGGAAGCAGGGTGCGTCCCGGCTGCAGGTGCGTGTGCAGTCCGCTCCGGTCCTGAAGGCGGCAGTGCTGGGGCTTTGAGGGGTCAGCACCACGTCGTGGTCGATCCACTGACCCCACTCCACCAGCAGGTGGGACAGGGCCGAGTCCAGAGAGATGTTGTCGTTGTGAGTGAACAGAACCTCCTGAGACACCCTCCGCACCTGAAACAGAGACAGGAGTCAGAGCGGCTAACGGACAGAGGACGGCTGAGAGCAGCTGCAGGACTCTTACTGGAGGCAGAGTGGCGTTATTGTAGGTGTGCTGAGGATCCCAGCCTCTGGGTACCCCCCACACATCCTCATACTCTGCAGGCAGCCAGCGGGAATATGGGATGTTTGCAGCCCCCCATCTGGGATTCTGTCTGAACAAGAACACGACAAACACAAAGTCAGTGATGGAAGAAGTATTCAGTACTGCACTGTGAGAATACTCCAATACAAGTAAAATTCCTGCCCTCAAAACATTTCCTAAGTAGAAAATAGTATTATCACCATAGATAAAATACACTTGAAAGTACAGTCTTCATTGTGCAGTACCATATTTCCTCTTTGTGTTTAAGAATGAAACATAATGATTTTGGATAGTTCAATGCACAGGGATGCATCTTTTTGGTTGGTAGTGTTGATGCCCTGCTCCAAACACCATGGTAAACTGCTATGGTTTTTATTTTTTGGAATCCTGAAACTCTTTAGAAGACTTTTGGAAAACTCAATCCTTATCCAGACATAGACCTTGCTAAAAATCATATTCCATACTTTCCAACAGTATTTAAAACCTCTAAGCGGTACTTTTTTATTTACGCTTGATGCTACCTTTTGATTCTACTCTACTAAATGTTGAGAAAGTTAGATAATAGGTTCCTAGTTATTTGGCAGATTTAGAAACATAGCAACCTATTCATGACAGCACTGCTCTGTGACTATGTATTTCTTAAGCACTGACCTGTTGTTGCACTCTCCCGTGACGGACCTGTAGCGCTCGGACAGACAGTCGGACTCACAGCTGGGTCTCTGCAGCTCAGTGGAGCAGCCGGTCACCAGCAGCAGCTCCTCCATGTCCATGTCACTCAGAAGCTCTTTGGGAACATACAGTAAACACAACGCCCACGTCATAGACAGTATAACTTCAATATTTAAAAGGAATATCAAAAAAGAAGAAGCTGGTTTGAACTTGTTTGGAGTGGTTGATCAGATCATTTACCTTTGCCTTATTGACCTGAGTGAGAAATACAGCAAGTAGATCCTCGATACAAACAAATACTGGCCTACATTTACACAAACTGGGGGCACTAAGGAACAAATGACCTCAACATCTATTCAAATAGTCAGAGATATTTCTACGTGTAGTGTTGCTGCTCGGTACCCTTTGGGTCGGGCTGCACCATGGTGTGGGTGTACACCATCTCTCTGATCAGCTCCACCGTGTTGTCCAGCAGCTCGGCCGCTCGGATCTGAGTCCTGGTTCTGGCTTCAGTCTGTTTGAACTGGGCCAGCAGGTCACTGGGTCTCAAAGCGCCTTCGGACAGAGACTTCTTCAGCCTGGAAACATTTTTTATACTTGATATTGGTGCCAACACAATGACTTATAATAACCATAAAATGTGATTTTTCCTAGGAAGTATTCAGATCCTTTACTGAGTTAAAAGTACTAATATCACAATGTGAAATTAATCCACCATAAATTAAGTCCTGCAGTCAAACTTTACATAGGTAATAGTATGTAAGTATTATCAGTATTTATAGTAGGACACATATTGCAGAAATATGTTCCCTGGCAGTTTTTACTATTTTATGTTGTTTTTTGATTTATATTACTGCTGTATCAATGTGTATTCTGATTTGTACTGCTGTAGATGTTTAGGTTTGAGCTAATTTAAGTCCTTTATATACTTTTGGGAAGTTTCACCTAGAGGTACTGTATGCATCATGTTTTATGAATTCATCATACATTTGCAGCATCACTAACTTTGACAATCACCAATCACCTTTACATGAGCTTCTCAAAAAATACAGCCCTGTTTTGGGGCTTTATGACGATGCATTTAACATTTGCCCCTTAGCTGTAGTGTAATTAGAATATTAAGTAGCATTAAAAGTAAATACAAAAGTAAAGTATTTTGATTGTGTCCATAGAGTCATTTCTACCTTTCACTTGTGCGGGAGTAAGCAGCATCAGTCAGCTCGATGGCCCTCTGAAGAGCCTCCTTCACAAAGACAGATCCTGGATACACAGATCCTGACGCACCACAGAGGAAAACAAAGATTCGGTTAGAAAAAGCTCCTTAATATGTGGACGCATCAGAAACAATCAAGCAGAAATCCTACCTGAGGTGTTGTCAAATACTCTGCTCAGTGAAGCACGCTCAGGGAAGGAGAGCAGGACAAGAGCCAGTCCAAGCAGAGAGACAGACACCTGAAACCAAAACACAACTGACTGAATAACTCGAGAAACATCCTTTTTTGTTTAATAAACTTAAGAAGGAAATACAAATGAACTTACCATGAGTGCTGCGTCCATCTAAAACTGTTCAATCAGTGCAGAAGAGATTCAAGAAATTAACCACTGCGCTGATTGTGACTCATATTGAGAGCCCACATTTGTGTGTGTGTGTGTGTGTGTGTGTGTGTTTGGGGGCTTCGAGGATGCCCTTTATACACTGGCAGCAGGGCCAACAGGTATGTGCAGAATCCCCTTATCTGTCCTCCTGGTGACAGGAAGGCAACATCAAACACTCGACTCACTGCCTCTACCTAATAACATTCAAATCAAATGTACCGCCTGATGAAAACCTCTTGTCATTATTTGAATCATTTCAATGAAATTACACAATTCTACCCATCCCTCGAGAGAATACATAGTTGTAGCAGAGGACACAAACAAAAACTGGCGGTGGAAATATTGAATGTTGAAGCAAACTTAGAAGCACATTGTAAAGACTAAATTGTTATTATGAAGCAGCAACACATTTAAATGTCACAATGACATTCAGTACTTTTTTGTATGGATGATTTTCCTTGCAATCTGATCGTCCCTATGCCAGTGACACAGGACAGGTGGGTGAGCATCAGTGGTGGAATTTAACCAAGTACATTTACTCAAGTAACTCAAGTTTACTCTTCTTTATTTCAGGGCTAATATTGTACTTTTACATTACATTACATTTAGCTGACACTTTTATCCAAAGCGACTTACAATAAGTGCGTTCGACCAACAAGATACAAACTTGAAGAAAACAGAATCATATAAGTACATCAGGTTTCAAGAGCCAAACAATGTCAAGTGTTACTCAACTGGCTTTAGATAAGCCAATCCTTTACTTGTTATTGCATTACATTTATTTCATTGGATTAGTTACTATAGAGATTAACACTGACATATAGAACATATGAAAAGCTTCTTTACTATGACACTGTTGTAAAAATAACACTACTGTACCTGACCCTGTATACAATACAAGATGAGCTCATTCATTCATTAGTTTTTTTATATAAATTGAATGCCAGCTTCTATTCTCAAAAGTGAGGATTTAATAAAAATATGAATACAAATCCATAAAATAATAACAAGGAAAACCTTGTTATTATTTTATGGATTTGTATTCATATTTTTCAAGTTTGGATTATTAAATGGAGAAATGTTATCAAACAAGCAACTGAATTGATTCAACATTGAGGCCGTTGATCCATAATGAAAATAATTAGTTGCAATCCTGTACAAAATAAATAGAAATTAGCTTCACCTCACAACTACAACAGTAAAATCCTGCTTATACATTAATACATGAGTAAGTAAAGTATTAGTACAGTCAGGTGTCATTTTTCTGCATTGATTACTTTCAATATGTTCCTAAATATACACTCGTACTTTTTTTAATACAACACATAACTTATAACAAGGTATTTAACGGAGTGGTAATAGTACTTTTATCAAAGGACAGGAACTGAATACTTCCTCCATCACCGTTTAGACAAGGATTCGGGGAAATAAATGAAGAAACATTGATAAAGAAGAACATAAGAAAGTATGTCAGAAATAAAGGTCAGTTAACTGGGTGCAGAGGATGTGACTCAGAGCGCAGTTGTGTCCACTGAAAGCCTTAAAATGTCAACAGTGACGCACCAGGCCGCCCCGTCCTGCCTTTGATGCTCCAGGTGTGAGATACCATCAACCGAGTCATCAGTCCCATTTCGTTACCAAGTTATTAAAATGATCTCCACATTATCCATAATCTACTGTATGTGACGTTCAACATCTGAAATGTAGAAAATACTTCGTGTCCCGTTGAAGAAAACATAAGCACGGACGTAAAGGTAGATAAAGAGTCAGATCACATTCTTTTATACCCGTTTGATAACTTAAATGGTGCAGTAAAACTAAAGTAAGGAGCAGAAACATGCATTTTATATGACTTTAAAGACAAAAAATAAAAATAAATAAACAGTAAAAAAAAGAATATATATATATTATTGTTTTACATTTTTATTGCTGTTTGCGGAAAATAAACAAAATTAATTAATTAAGACATCTGCTGTTAAAATTGTGTTTGTTTTCTGCTCTTTACGGGGACTTAGTCGTGCATATTAATGACAAATATTTTGTTCTTAAAACATAAAAAATTATAATAATCTTATAGACAGTTTTTATTCACATGTGTTACCTGTTTAGTTCATTTTTATATATAAAAAAAGTATCCGTGATCCAGCAAGTTCCGTGCCAATGTTCAAGCTAATAATACTGTGGAGAGTATTGGGAAGACACGTTCCTTCATTGAACTTGAAAGCTTTGACATTAATTACAGCGCATACATTGGGTTGCAGCTTCACAGCAGGTACATTTCAGTGTTAGTTATGTTGTTTATGTAGAGAAGCTGCAGCTGGTCTTCAGTTAGGCGTGCTGAGACCACAGGAACCGATCGCAGCGCTCCAGCATCGTCTGGATCATCGCTCTGTAACAAAAACTAAATATTTAGAAATGCAATACCTCAAGATGAAGAACAGCCAAATGAAACTGATTCTCTTTAATTATAGAAGAAGCAGTTCCCGAGCTGTCATCTCATACTTCATTCACACATTTTGGTTCAAAATCTAAATATCACAAGGTGATTTTTAGACTCAATTGATTACTGTCAAACACATTACATTACATTACATTTGATTTAGCAGTCAGTTTTATCCAAAGCAACTTACAATAAGTGCATTTAACCATGAAAAAGCAGGATTCCTTCAAGTATTAGCTTCCAATGAGCCAAGCATTGAAAGTGCTACTGCATTGGCTTCAAATAAGCCTTGAGTGCTTCCTAGCGAACAGATCATTAAAAAAATTAAATTCTATATATTTGCCAAGGAACAGTCAAAATAGGTGGGTTTTCAGTCTGCCACAGAAGATGTGTAGGCTTTCTGCTGTCCTGATATCAGTATATTCCACCATTTTGAATTCAGGATAGCCAACGTGACATTTTGATGTGGTACCTGGGTCACACTCATGGTGAATGAGTAGCGAGGTGATTGGTCAATGCAGAGAGATGAGCAAATGAACACATTTCCCCCTCCTACGCACGCCGAACCACTGAACCTTTTTAACCCTGCTCTCTTCAAGAGGTGCATTTAATAATATTGCTAATGAATGAAAATAATAATCAGTAATTCCTGACCTCTGCCTCTTCTCAGTCACTCTCAGCAGCTCACAGACCAGTTTGGAGTGGGGTGAAAGGTCGAGCTGCACCCCGCACTCCTCCAGGACAGCCATGGCGCGGTCGGGCCCGGCGCAGCGAGCCAGCATCAGGGTCAGGGTCTCCGGGCTCATCTTCCCTCCACAGTCCTCTGAGCCGTTGGACCAGCCGCTCCCATTCACACCGGTCAGCTGATCTGAGTCTGTGGCCCCGCTGCAGCGCTGAGACAACCGGATCAACAGCTTCCACTCCTCCAGGGTCTGAGGCTCCACTCCTGGACAATAACAGAGGGACAGGACAGACATTAGACTATCATGGGGTTTTATGTTTCAAACTTGTCAGAGGGTTGTTTCTTTGGGGGATGAGTGCCAATAGGGTCATTAATAAAAAGGATTTCTACTGATGTATGACTAGATCCTTAGTGTAAAAAAGGATGACCATTGTTTGGAGCAAGCAACAGCAGGGCTTAAGAGAAAGAAACTACGTTATATTTTGGTAGACTAGGTTATCTAGAATGTTTATTATACTGTAGTATGATAAGTAATAGTATTGAATCGTTTTCATTGAATAAACTATACGATAACGTTTACAGTTTTGTGTGACTAAAATGTCCAGACATTTAGTCAACTCAAAAAGATGGATGACTAAATATAATAAAACTAACAAGGACATTTGACAGGACTGAGACTACATGAACGATTGTTGACTAGATGTATGCTGCTGTTATGAACTCTCCTTTCAGCCAATTGGAAATAATAATTGTGATTCTGTGTGAAGGTTTTACCACCAGCTTCCTGCAGCAGACTGATGTCATCCAGCCGACAGATGGCGGAGAACGCCTCGGTGCGGCGCTGCAGCTCACAGCAGAGCGAGATGTAGCCCGTCCAGTATCTGCACACACACATTATGCATGATGTCAAAAAGTAAACTTCAAAACAAAAACCAGCAAAAAATGACTTTGGAAAGTTAGAAGTACCCGTGACTGCGGCACGTCTCGGCCATCTTCTGCTTGGAGGACAGATCTGCAGGAAGACGGATTAGGAGAGACAGGAGGCGTCCGTAACCCCAGCTGAAACAGTGAGAGTGCCACCTGCAGCAGGAGTCACATATTTATTAATAAACTTCACTTTATTTTTGTACCTTCGTGTGGCATAAATAGAATCCAGAAGTGAAATGTACCCATGATATTAACTAGGTCCATCTCACACTGGAAACTTGCTCTTTAAGTGAATGTTACAAATGAATAATCTTAAACCTATTTTGACATCATTTTCCACACACAAACAGGACCAACCTGGGCTCTCCATCGGGGTTCAGCGTGTCACAGCGTTGAGGTGCATCGTGGGTAAGTGCCAGCTCCAGCCAATCCTGTCTGAGTGATTCTGGTTCAAGAAGGGACTGCAAAAAGGATAACCTAAGGAAGAAATGTCAAATTCAGCAACAAGGGGAGTTCAAAGTCTTTAACAAATAGATAAAACTAAATGTGTACCTGTCCTCTTCAGTTCGAGATTGGACCAGATTATCCAGGTATGCCAGGAAGTGGCTTTGCTGAGCCATGGTCATGATATCAGCAGGAGTTACCGTGGGGTAAAACTGCGTAAACGAGCGCACAGCCGCCTCCCCGTGCTTCTCATACAGCCTGGATGACAACAGAGATAACTTGCTTAACAAGACGTCCATCACTGTGATATAAGTACGAGTTGATCAAAAATAAATGTGTGTACTGACCTGTGTAAGTGAGCGAGGAGAGGGGGGGCACTGCAGGGCTGTAGCTCTCTCAGACTGCGCAGAGACCTCAGCAGATCTCCTCTCTGAATCACCTCCACCACCTTACTGTGCTGAGTGACATCTACAGAGAAAGACAAACATTTCTCAAATACATTTTAGATTGCAGATACAAGTGAATACAGTATTCTCTCGCTACCTCAGAATCAAACAGAGAAATATCACTATTAGAATATTCACCGGGTGTAGAATGTGAAAATTGAGAGACCCAGCCATGTCTGTGAAAAGCAATACCTGGCTATTCCAAAGCAAAGAGTTTTCATAAGTGGTAATAATGTTGGACATAGAAACATAAAAACACATTCACAATCATAGACTGGATTCTCTGTTTTAAAAATGGCTGAATGAATGTTTATTATTGCTCAACTGATTTGACTCTGAAACTTGAAAAGCATTTCTGACATTGAAGGACGATCTTTGAATAATGAGGATAATTTTTTTTAAATAACATATTACTTGTACTTTTCGCTAAATCAACTTTGTATCCCCCGACTATAGAAATTGTTCAAATGTTACGAGCCGCTCAAAGGATAAACATTGTGTTTGTTGGGCGGGTGGTTGGTGCAAAGCTACGAGACACTTGCATATCAAATCAGGATTTGGTCACTAAAATACAAATGATTTTCAAAAGCAGAAGCCCACTATGTTGTTGCTTGTTGAAGTGTGTTCTCTTTATATTATCTACGTTTTCTTTCTTTATGCGTGACATTTGAATTGTTAAAACGAGATACAGAAAAATGAGTTAAAACCACAGATTTAAAGGAGAAGCTTCTGACCTAGCATGGCCTCGGTGAAGGAGCGCTGCGCCTCGGGCTGCTCCTGATGACACAGCAGACACATCCTCCTCACACGCTCCTGGTCCAGCAGAAAGAAGTAGCGGCGCAGGAAAGCTATGCATCCCAAAGCTCGTTCATTCTCCTCCTTCCTGAAGCAGCTCAGCTCCGTGTAGAGCGTGGCCAGCTGGTTGAGATCGGCCAGGAGATCCATTGGTACAGCTTTAGGAGACGCCACTCGGACCGGATCTGGACGAGTCTCATTTGAAACTTCATGCTCTTTCTCAGAGGAGTCACACTGGTCCTCTTTTTCTCCGAGCTCAGGAGACTCCTCTGTCTTCTCCTCTGTCATACTCTCTCTTGGTTCACCTGACGACAACGACGACTCCTCTTGTTGCTCTGAGCAGGCGTTTAGATAATCCCAACGCTCTTCTCCGAGACCATCCGTTATTGAATCACCTGCAGCGGCTGACCCGTGATCAGCAGGTCCGAGGATTCGCTCCAGCACCACCAGCCACTTCAGCAGAGTTTCCCCCAGGCAGTCTGGGTCCAGCAGCACCAAAGGATCTTGAATCTGGGAGCTTATTTAAAACATTTTTATTTTATTTTTTAAATGTAAGTTAAAAAGAGGCTGTGAAATAATGCAATCTGGATTCTATCAAAAAGCTGGGCCGCACTTACATAGCTCGCTCTGTCGCTGACCGAAGTTCCTGCATGTCGGACTCTATGGTCGGCATTTCATCATAAACTCTGTGATGGCATATATAATTCACTTTACTTGATATAGTGTATTCAAAACAAGTTAATACTCCACAGCTTGTCCTAAAGACAAATAAAGTAGAAACATTTGAGAGGACTTATTTCTCATAGTCTCAGAAAAGTGCTTATAGTCCACGTGTTCAGGTCTTTACTCACTCATTGTCCATTTCCTCTGAGAACGAAGTTGTGGCTGAGATTTCTGCCTGTCCGCCCTCTCTGAATTCAGTCCGCTGCCAGAGCTCAGAGTTCATCTGGAGGATGTTGATCTTCTCCGTTGTCTTCTTAACAAAGCTAGAAACACTGAAAACAACAATGACTGAATATTAAAAACAACCCTTCATAATATTACATTAGATGAGCTAACACTCAGAAAGGAAAACAGAACTACAAACGTTTTCACATGTCTAATGAACAATGGGTGTGATGCTTGGAAATGAAACCTGCCACACGCATCTCCACAGATAAACAATGTTCATTTAAAAATAACTAGGAGGTGCATGTTCACTGGAAAGGGGAAGTAAGACGCCTTCAAGCACAGCTGCACTTACAATTATAGTGATTGTAGGCGTTTCAATCCTCATTACGAAAAAGACATATTTTATCATTTAGTGTTGAATACAAATCTAAGATATCTAATGTCTTGCAGCTCCATGTCTGTATTGCTGCTGTGATACGTGACATAAGAACATTTAAGAAAACCTCATTAAACTATTGAGTAATACAAATGAAAAAGTGCATAGGAAACATTAATACCTAAAAGAATAACACTCAAAGGAGATACATTTAGTTAAATAAGCAGCATAAAATAATAAAACTAACCACCTTAATCTTAAAATGCACACTTGTCTATGTTTTTATGTCACCATTAAAAAGCAATCTGATTAATTATTACACGTGTTTGAACTTCCAAGCACTCTGGATGCGCATGATGTTAAAGTACATATGATAAGGGGAAAGTAACAAAAAGTAACAATGCATATGATCTGAAAGGTAGTCTGTGAGTATGTCTGCCCTTTACGTCTCTGCATGTTACCTGTCTTTGACGGCCTGCAGTGCGATGCGGGGGGGTTTGGGGCGAAATGAGAGGGGGAGGTGGAACTGCAGGCCTGAATCGGATCGCTCGGCCTCCACTCGCTCAGCGCTCTGAGGATCTGAAGGAAGATGTGGGCAAGAGCCAGAGGACAAACACAGATGGATGGATACTGCAGGGGAACGATGGAAGGCAGAGGACATAACGCAAGCAGATGGAGCCAGACACCACTCAAGAGCAAACGTAAATTAAATGCTGCACAATGTAAAACAAACAAAATGGTGATTTATGTGTGATGCAATGGAACAGACAGGAAACGTGATGTTATTAACAGCGTGCCAAAGTAAAGGTTTTATTGGCAAAGCACATCAGCCGGAAGAGTGATCGTTTAGCTCTCAGCAGATTCAGAAACAGCAACACTTTGATTCAATTATTGTGTGTTTGAAAAATGAAAAGCATTGTCATCTCAGTGGCAAACATACAAGACCGTTTTTGAATTATTATAGATGTATTATTATGGCAATAGAGATAAAGTCAAAGAGTAAAATTCATTTCAAATGTTTTTAATAATACATGTTTTAGCAACGACAGATGCTCAAAATTACAAATATCTAATTTGGCTTTATATTGAGGTGTTTTAATAGAGTAGTAGATATGAATCTGAAAGTAACTTCACTCTTTTTCTAATTAAAGTAAGAAGAGGCAGAAAAGAAGTTTGTTCCTGTGCAGATTAAAGAAAAAGTAGAGGTAAACAAGAAAGTGTCAAAAACTGGTTTCCATGATTTTCATTGTTACAAGAGTTTGTTAGCATGTCCAACAAACTCATACTGGTAATTATAATAATACAATTATTATAAATAGTATTTATAATCAGTTATAACAACATTTGAAAACGACCTGTTCATTCATAAAATGTGTCAGCTCTTAAGGTGGCAGTATCGAAAAGCACTCTGAATTGAAATAAGGCCTTTCTATAGCGAGCACACTGTATGTTTAACAGGCAGCTGCCGTTCTCTTACCATGATCCACCTGATCCTCCTCCTGCACAAAACTGAACTCTTTGAGGCGCTCCTCCTCGGACGCTGACTGGTTGATGAGGGAGCTCGTCTCCTCGTCCGACTGGCTTCCTCTGCGGCTGATCACACGATAGATCCCACAGTCCAGGACGTTGAAGCTCTCCTGGATAATGATGATATCAGCAAACCCATTGATTACAGACAAATAAGCAGAGGCTGCATGCTTGAGTCGTAATGAGCTAATAGAAAATACATGTATTGAAGGAAAGTATATAAAACGTGGTGTTAGTTTGATGTGGAATTATTCTGGATGCAAAGACTGAAAGCTGGTTCTAACCAAAAGTGTGTCGTTTAGAAAGTTGGATGCTTATCTTTAAATGTTCAAGATCACAGTTAATCATCTGCAGGGAGTAAATGTAACTTACGTGTGAGGAGATGCTGCTCCTGCGGCTGCTGGAGGCCGAGTCCAGAGGCTCCAGTTTGGAGATGACTTCCTCCAGCTGGACACACAGCTCGGGGTGTGTGCTGGAGCTGAGCTGAGACCTGAGGTGCTCCAGACGGTCGATGGGAATTGATTTCCTGGCCTGAATTAAAACAGGAATCATGATGAGCAAGGCTTCCTAATGCTTTATCATCACATAGGGAGATCTTACTCCGTTTATAATACATCTAGGTAAGATACAACATTTCTAAAATGCTTGATTTACTTTCAACTGAAATGATGGTGCCTCACACAAAAGTGTTTTGATGTGCTCAGAAGACAACAATGTCCAAAAATTCAAAAGAAATCAGTCCTGATCATGAGTACCACAAATGTGTTTCATTTTCATGATGTTTAACCTTTTAAATTAAAATGTTTTATGAAACTACGCCACACACTAATATAATTATTCTATGTATGCTAGTGCTAGGGGTATTTTATTCTCAGTCTGGAAAATGATTAGCAACAACATTATTTTTTTTACATTACATGTCACTTGTTAGACGCTTTTATCCAAAGCGACTTACACACTCAATACTGTGGGCAATCCCCACAGGAGCAATTTGGGGTGAAGTGTCTCAGGGACACAACGACATGCTGACTGCAGTGGGGTTTGAACCTGTGCCCCACTGATCCTAACACCAACACACACGCCTAAATACATTACGATTTTTTAATGGGTCAATTACCACGATTTTCCCTTCTTAAAGATGTATTACAAGTGTAATAATGCTAGCAGGAGCCATATCTAGCACATGGCAAGTGTTGATTCTTCTTTTAGTCAGGCCATGTTAGGTGAGACAGTTTTACAGTATATTCTGCTTTATCCTTGTAAACACAGGAAGTAATAAGAACATTAGCCAGATAAGACCTTGAATCTAGGTTTCTCTGTACACAGAGAGCGGGGGTCTCACCCTGCTGCTGGTGACTGTGTGCTGGAACATACAGCAGACCCCAGCCGCCAGAGGCCAGGACTCCCTGCGCAGCAGACGCTCCACACAGCGCTCAGCAGACAGCAGCGAGAGGTGGGACAGACGCCCGCTGCCATGGAGACAGAAGAGCTCGTTGCGGTAGACTGCAATATTAACCAAGTCTGCAAAATAAAAAAACAGGATGGATCAATTCACACTAAAGTAAAGACAGGAACAAAAGGTCAGTATAATCAATGTTTAAATTGTTAAAAATGTTCAACCTTTACTTTTTTTTATATATACCTTTATTGAACAAGGACCATGCATAAAAATACATTAATCTAAAAAAGAGAAGAGATACTATATGCCAGATTAAAGCTAAAAGCTAATTTCCATCTGCAGTCACTGGGCAAGTACACGCATAACAATCAACCAACGTTAAAAATATCTCATAATGCTGATCACACTAACAAATAAAACAGATCAAATACAGATCTAATAATGACTTTTGGTCCTACTTCCACACAACACAACAGTTCATGAATTCAACATTTGCTTCACCACTACAAAGGATTGTTGGTGGTATTTGAGGAGGAAGCAGGATAAGCACACCTTTGACTTCAGTCCACAGAAGCACTTGTCCGTTCTGAGGTGTGAAGATATAAATTGCCGAGTCAGTCCAGGTCAGCAAGTTCTGGTCTCTATAAATAAAAAGTAAAGTGTACAGTTTGTCGAGTGAGTGAATAAACAATAATGGGAGGGTTTTATTTTTGATGTCGTCTAGTATAATCAACGCACTTGCTTAATCAATAATGTGCATGTGGTAAAACAAGTGATCGACAAGCCTAAAAACTAAGATAGGAAATATATAAATAATATTACCCAAAGTAAAGCAGTTTAGTGAAGGCGATTGACTGCGGGCTCTTCTGTGCTGGGTTGTAATGTGGCTCATCTCTGCAGGAATGTAAGACAGTTAGTTGTTTGGCCAATCAAAGAAGAACATTATAAAGCAGGAACAATCATTACCTGTAGGTGATGAGAGGGAGAGGAGGACAGGCCAGGGGCTGTTTGAACTGATGGGTGCTCAGAACCTCTCCATTGAAGCTGGCCTCCCATATTCGAGACCCCGGCCGGGCGGAGTACAGCAGAGGGGGCTGTCCAACCAATAAGCCCCTGTTCTGAGGGTAGAAACACGCTCCATACTCTCCATCACGCTCCTTATATCCAACACGCCAAAACTTCTCCCTGAAAGCAAGAGATAATAGAAAAAGAACACAGGAATTCCTTTCAGGAGTTAACAAAATGATCAACATTGGCAACATGTTGCCAGAGCCCAATCTTAAGCCTGCCACTAATATTTGATATAAAATACATTACAAATACATTTTAGAAAATAGTACTAATGTCTATCCCAATATCTTACTTATATTTTAATATGTATTGTTTTCCCCGAAATCCAGATATATTTAGTTTAATATGATATAATACTGAAAAAAGCAGACGTCTCCATATTTGAGAGCCTGAAAAAGCAGTTTTTGCTATTTTTGCATAAAAGGAAAACCTTGGCTGAGGGTCTTTTGCACTAAAGAGACGCAGCTGTGGTGGTCCTCACCTATCTGTGTCACAGAGGTAGCAGCGGCTCAAGGAAGACACCAGCAGGCGGCCATCTTGGTAGCCGAGCTGAACCACTCTGGAGTCCACAGTGGTGACGGTCTGAACAGGGAAGATAACGAATGTTGACCCCTAGACACAAAGAAAACAATATCAAACATTTATGGTATCTGTATAAATCAGAACACAAATTCATTTTGACTTTACAACACAATATTACAGAACAACCACTAGAATAGTATAATACTAATAAGGACCTTATCGTTTTCTGGAACTGTGCAGAAATACTGACTTTATTAGAAGAAAGGTTCAATGTTTTGAAATGTTGATTTAGAATCATAATCAGAAAAAGGTTTATTACCAGGTAGGTTTATTACACGTACGAGGAATTTGACTTTAGGAATTTCACACACAAACAGTTGTTGTGAATCAGCAGCCACTAATACCTTGCCCAGCTTGGAGGATCCCGCACGCAGAAGGGACACCTTGCCTCCTGTGTCCCCGACGAACACTCTGAGTGTGCTTGTGTCCCAGCAGAGGGACGTGATGGTCTGGCCTCTGTGCTCCCAGGAGACACTCACTCTCTCCGGACGACCCCTCCGCTCCAGCTGCAGCTCCCACACCACCACCAGACCCTGACTGCAGCCGAGACACACAATGAGAACAATACAGGCGACACCAGACACAGAGATACAGTACTGTATGTGAGAGATATCTTTATTTCATGGATAGACTCTCACCTTGTTGCAATCGCGATAAAGTCTTCATCATGAGGGCAACACGCCACCTGAGTAATAGATCCCTCCTGAAGAAGAATGCACCAAGGGTTAGGAGTTAAAAGAAATACAAATAAACTAACATTGTATTTTCTTTTTGTGTAGCTGTGACAGAAAAAGAGTGAACCCTGCATTTTTGCACAAAGCCCCTGGGTCACATATTACCTTGTGGGTGAGGATGAGCCTTTGTTTCCAGCCCTCCTTCTGGATCAGGTGCAACCCTCCTGCTGATGTTCCTAATGCGAGCCACTTCCTTGAGACTGCCAAACAGGTACACTGAAACAAAGAGTACATAGAGTTTAATGTTCTACATTGACGAATGTGCAAGTTATTGGCGATAAGTCGTTGTCATTTGCATCATTAGTGTAGTCACTTCTCAAAAGCCAATCTGACGTTTTCAATCCTCTAAATATTCTTCTTCCCTCAAGGTCTGTTAAGGGATGTTGGGTTTTTAATGTATGATGATGAATAATAAACCACTATAAATCAATTATAAAAAGGTAAACCCAGAAAAGTGTATCCCTACAAAATACATTAAGAACTCCATACTTGTTTAGGAGAAGGAAAGAGAAAGTTTCAGATGCCATTCAGTATTGGCAGATACTCAAGGTTGTATAAGAGCCGTTAATATTGATTATGTGTGATTTTACCATAAAACTCAGACATGTGATGGTAAAACCTACCTTTAGCCTGCCAGAGTCTAAACGGAGAGCAGACAGAAGCGGATCGAGGCAGTCAAACTCTGCCAGGACATGACTGTGGTTCTCTGGCACAACTGGTATCAGAGGCATCTTCACTGCTGATCCTTTACAACTGGGAGACAAAAAGAAGTATGACAAATGTGAGCTGCTCCAGAAGTCACTGCTCTGCTCCCTTGCATACCTCGGCCCTCAGCTGCGTCGCATCATATGACTTTTAGCGGTGCACCTACTTTCTCAAATTGACCAGTCATGACTTCACTTTACACCGTCTCCATTCTGGTAAAAACATGTTATCATCTCTAGTGCAGCAAAACTGTTGTTCAAATATCTGCTGTCCTGGAAGTCTCAGTTAGTTTTGAAAGAATAGTTTTTTACCGGGGCGCCATTCAGCTCAAAATCCAACACAATGTAGTTTGGCTTTGATTGACTTTTAAATCCAACATATGAGGAAGCAGAACAAAAACTGCAGATCATTTGAATAACTGTAAAAAACCATCAGTGTGTTTTCTACATTTAAAAAAACACTTAATTGCTCCAGAGCATTTAAGTGGACAAATATTTCAAAAGAAGGTGAGAAGAAACAGTCACCTCTGAACTCTGTCTCTGTTAACACTCTAATGTCTGCTACAGGAAGGTATTTAGGGTTAAAGATGTGCTGATCAGACCTAAGGAAAATGTACACTCATACCGGCTCAGTCCTTGACTCAAAATGACTATACGAAAGAGAAAAGTAGCAGATACAACACGAACCGTCTCCATGTAAATAGTGTCTTAATCAGAGACAGAGATGTTGTTAACTGTATTGCTTCTTCTGCTCGTTATTAGGGATTTGATTACCTAATCCAACACTGATTAGAAGTAGCCTACAAATCAAATTCTATAGTAAAAACCCAAGGAAAGTACCTTTAATGTGTTAACTATAACGGTTAACAAATGTTTACTTACTTAGAACTACCAGAGTGTAGAAATACTCTTTTACAAGTCAAAGTCCTGCAATCAAATCGTTAAAGTACAAAAGTATTGGTATCAAAATATATTTAAAGTTCCAAAAGTAAAAGTACTCATAGTGCAGACCAGCCCATTTCAGAATAACATAATATAATAATATATATTATATGTTTTGATTATAAATATTGATGCATTAAAGTGTTATTAAAGGTGCAGACAGTTTTAATGACTTTGTATACAGCAGGGTAACTTGTGAATTTTGCTCCAGATGTAACTAAAGTCTTATTTAAGGGTTGATTATTTTTCACATATTTAATACAAATCAGCAAAGTAATTACATTTTATTAAATGAATGTAGTGGAGTAAAAGTACACAATTTACCTCTGAGTGGGGTAGAGGTAGAAAGTAGCAAAACATTGAAATACTCAAGTAAAGTCCAAGTCCCTCAAAAGTGTACTTAAGTAAAGTACTTGAGTACATCTACTTTCTATTAACCCTTACTTTAATCCTTAGTGTTAGTGAGTGAAACTAACTAAGTCAATCACTGTCGGGCTCCTTATGGTTAGTTGTTAATAAAATGTCTACAATTCATTCAGTTGCTTCCGAAACTAAAAAGGGGCGTCTGTCTGCCATGCATCACGAGACATGTCTGCTGACACTGATGCTAACGTTACCATCAAACTAATGGACCCAGAAAGACATAACACAATATTATAAGAACAACATGGCTTTGTTAGGTATAAATAAAGGTTTATTCAAAGTAAGATACATCTGAAGACTGTTCAGTGCGCTAACTCGCCTCTGTATTTACAATAACAAGTGAGCAAACATGCTAGCTGGCTAAGATAGTGATGTAGGGAGCACTCATTAAAAACTCACCAAATGTCAGAAGAAACAGCAGTGTTTCCGTCAACAGATCCACAAAATAAACCCCGTCACATCGCTGGGTTTCTTCACTTTTTCTGTGGAAAGACAGCGGTGAGTCTCACGCCTGTGTGTCCGCAGCCAGGCGACCTGTCCCGGCTCAGCTGGTGACTTCCTGCTGGAGGCTTTATCACAACCAGTGTTGGGAGAAGTACCCCTTAATAAAAAAAGTACAAATCTTAAAATACTCCATTAAAAGTGAAAGTAATATTATTATTTTTTACTAAAATAAGCAGTATTTTACCCCTTTCAGTATTTGTACGGGTATATATATAGTTCATGTAAATATAGTTATAATCGTTTTATTTTGTTGGTACTTTTCTTACAATGTATCTTTCTTTACATAAACATTTCCATGTTAAAGTATGCACCATGTACACCAAGGCAAATTCCTGTGTAAACCTACTTGGCAATAGACCTGTTTCTGATTTAATTTTACATTCTGTTTTTAGCTCATATTATTATTTTTACTCATATATTTCTTTATTGAACAAGGACCATGCATACAAATCCATTCATCTCAAAAAGATCTCCTTATGCACAATGTCCCGTTGCTTTATACCATATCAGCATATTTGTGTTTTTGATGTACAAAGTAACTACTAACCGTGAGTGTTAAAATAAATCTAGAGTAAAACATTGAATGGAAATACTCAAGTACAAATATGTCAAAAAAACACGACTTAAGTAAATGTACTGAGTTACTGGTCACAATGAAACAATCTCCATACTATCTAAAAGCAGCTAAAGCTACACATTTAGAAAAATAAACCTCTATCTCTTCTGTAGTTTAGAAAATAACTGAGGCAGACTGATAAATGAAATACTGTAGTTTCAAAAGACAGTCGAATGATCACATTCTCACTTTATTTCAGTGACATTTTCGTCTTCAGTGCAGACATTACAAACCAGCGACAATGTGATTAGAGCCACAAACAAGCACACACACTAATGCACCCAGTGTGAAATGTCATCACATTATTGCTATACTCACTTCAGATTATCTGGAACTTTGTTCCACAAGTTAAACCAGTGCTCAGATTTGCTCCTTGTTTGTCTCTTTCTCTGCTCTGTGCACAGATGAAACTCATGTTGGCAGTCGTCTGCTTGCATTTCACACATCAGCCTGTCGTCCTGAGTTCCTTTACGATTCTCCATTTGAAATTTGGTCACATTACACCACTACTAAAGTCCCATTTAACCGATACCGGCACCAATCTCTCAACCATTGAGAGAACAAAAAAAAGAGAAAGAAACTAATTTGTGACAGAGCGGCAGTTAGTCTCTGAAGAACTGTCTGGGATGTAGCAGCATCCATGTATATCCTCATGTAGCCCCTGTGGATCTCGTCCAATCAGGCTGTGATCTGCGGTCTTCGCAGCAGTCGCGAGAACCTTCCTCGTCATTTGTCCATATTCTATTATGTCTTTAATGTCCTCTCTTTGACAAATCATCAGACCTCAGGTTTTCCTCAGCATGCGACGGGTTTGCCAGACGTGGAACTTGCTATAGGCTGTCTGCAACATCTGCTCCAAATGTCCTGTGAGCTGTGGGGACGTCAAAGCCATTTAATACAAGTGTCACCCGGTATATAAGACATTGTGTTATCATTAATAGTTTAGAGACTTACATTTGCACTTAAGTACTGACGCTGAACCTTCTCCTGAAAAGGACAAAGCTTGGACACCTGAAATCTCTCCAGGTTTGACTTCATTTTCGTCACCTATATAAAGAGTGAGACGTGATGAGAACAAATCTGAAGGAAAGAAACTCATTTTCTGTTTGCTCGCGGACAGACAAATTAACAGAACCGAAAAAGCAAAACCTTCATGTAGGAGTGTGATATAAAATGTCCAAGTAAAAACAAATGTCTATAAATACCATTATAATAAGTATATATATATACATGACATGAAGGATATTGTCAGAAAGCTTGAGTGTTGTAAAACACTAAAACATGAATAAGTTTAAGGAGTAGAATACATTCATTAGCATTATATGGCTTCACTGTTATGGGCAAGTGTATTTTTTTAAAACCGTGAAGCAATGCATATACTTATTTCTATGCACTTTCACTCCATGCACAAAACTGTATAACACCTTCATTTTACGAACAGATGTAATGTTTCTCCCCCACCTCTCCCTTGTCATACTTCCTTAAAGTTATTATTATTATTAGTCACCTTTTCCTCTAAAAACGGTGTGTTTACAGGAAAACAGGACCAGAAGTGTCTCAGCAACTCTCCAGCAGCTGCATAAAGATGCTTCAGCTCTCCTTGAACATCAGTGGGTACCATCTCTGAAAAATAAATGATAAAGATGTAAATGAGAAGACAAAACCAAGTACTCCAAGCTTAAAATAAACGTTTGTCAGGATGGATTCAGGTGTCAGCAGTAGTGACAAATCTATGGATAATCAAAGAACCATCCTGAAACACAGATGCAGTGGGGCAAAAAAGTATTTAGTCAGCCACCAATTGTGCAAGTTATCCCACTTAAAAAGATGAGAGAGGCCTGTAATTTTCATCCTAGGTACACTTCAACTATGAGAGACAGAATGGGGGGAAAGAATCCAGGAAATCACATTGTCTGATTTTTAATGAATTAATTGGTAAACTCCTCGGTAAAATAAGTATTTGGTCACCTACAAACAAACAAGATTTCTGGCTCTCACAGACCTGTAACTTCTTCTTTAAGAGCCTCCTCTGTTCTCCACTTGTTAACTGTATTAATGGCACCTGTTTGAACTCGTTATCAGTATAAAAGACACCTGTCCACAACCTCAAACAGTCACACTCCAAACTCCACTATGGCCAAGACCAAAGAGCTGTCAAAGGACACCAGAAACAAAATTGTAGACCTGCACCAGGCTGGGAAGACTGAATCTGCAATAGTAAGCAGCTTGGTGTGAAGAAATCAACTGTGGGAGCAATTATTAGAAAATGGAAGACATACAAGACCACTGATAATCTCCCTCGATCTGGGGCTCCACGCAAGATCTCACCCCGTGGGGTCAAAATGATCACTAAGAATGGTGAGCAAAAATCCCAGAACCACACAGGGGGGACCTAGTCAATGACCTGCAGAGAGCTGGGACCAAAGTAACAAAGGCTACCATCAGTAACACACTACGCCGCCAGGGACTCAAATCCTGCAGTGCCAGACGTGTCCCCCTGCTTAAGCCAGTACATGTCCAGGCCCAGTCTGAAGTTTGCTAGAGAGCATTTAGATGATCCAGAAGAGGATTGGGAGAATGTCATATGGTCAGATGAAACCAAAATAGAACTTTTTGGTAAAAACTCAACTAGACGTGTTTGGAGGAGAAAGAAACATGGGGGTGGAAACATCATGCTTTCGGGGCTGTTTTTCTGCAAAGGGACCAGGACGACTGATCCGTGTAAAGGAAAGAATGAATGGGGCCATGTATCGTGAGATTTTGAGTGACAACCTCCTTCCATCAGCAAGGGCATTGAAGATAAAACGTGGCTGGGTCTTTCAGCATGACAATGATCCCAAACACACCACCCGGGCAACGAAGGAGTGGCTTCGTAAGAAGCATTTCAAGGTCCTGGAGTGGCCTAGCCAGTCTCCAGATATCAACCCCATAGAAAATCTTTGGAGGGAGTTGAAAGTCCGTGTTGCCCAGCGACAGCCCCAAAACATCACTGCTCTAGAGGAGATCTGCATGGAGGAATGGACCAAAATACCAGCAACAGTGTGTGAAAACCTTGTGAAGACTTACAGAAAACGTTTGACCTCTGTCATTGCCAACAAAGGGTATATAACAAAGTATTGAGATGAACTTTTGTTATTGACCAAATACTTATTTTCCACCATAATTTGCAAATAAATTCTTTAAAAATCAGACAATGTGATTCTCTGGATTTTTTTTCTTTTCTCATTCTGTCTCTCATAGTTGAGGTATACCTAGGAATAAAATTACAGGCCTCTCATCTTTTTAAGTGGGAGAACTTGCACAATTGGTGGCTGACTAAATACTTTTTTGCCCCACTGTATTTAAATCCCTCACTTTATCTCTGCAGATGCGTTGAAGGCTTATTGAAGCTACCTGACAGATGTGCTACAACTTTCACAATAAATAGTTATAATGTACTGTTATCGTACAACACACTTACGATTGATGGCCTGCTGTGTTGCTGCCTGCATGAGCACGCCACCTGGAGAAAGTGCAGCAATGGCAGAACTAGCCGTTGTGCTGCACAACACCTGCAGAAAGTATCAGTGTTAAAGACTTTAAAGGCATCACTTAAAGTTACATATCCCTGTCTGTTCAGGAAAAAAACTGAATTATTTCTGAAAACACTTGGAAATATTGGAACCCAATCAGGAGTTCATGACCCTAAAATTACCTTTTTTATTTGAATAAAAGCGTTATCATAATATTCGTTACATTTTTAAGGACAATTACTTGTCACAATTGAAATATTCCAACTTGACTAAGAATACATTCAAATACATATTTAATCGTTTATTTTACATATTGTGCAAGTTACATATAAGGACTAGACTTGTACCTAGAAATAACCAATATTTAGATACATTTCATTTAGGAACTACCACTTCAAATGTAGTTTACAATTTGTATCTATTTTAGTGTTTTGGAAGCTGTTTTCTTTCAGTATGTGAATATACATCGGTAAAACATACACAGAAACACACCAATGCTTGACTTGAGGTCTGCAAGGTTTTTGTCAGTATTGACAAGGCTCTCTTCTTAAACTGAGAACGTGTTATGTAATTAGACTTCTGATCTGAACGGATCAAACTACAAACATGATGATTAATCTTTGTCCAAAGGTCGATGAGTGTTGAATCACAACAGAGGCTCTGAGCTGGTGAGTAAGTGGAAATAGTGTTAACACACCTGAGTGAGGTTGGGTTTATAATTGACCATCTCATGCCGGATGTAGTTGAGAGAGTTGATGATATCCTGGCTTGTCGAATAGTGTTGGGACTGAAGTGGCACAGGACCGTGAGCATACCTTAAGAATACAGAGAGGGAGCGAGAAACATTATATTAGAACAATTCAACATTAAATCAAGCAATAATATAACCCCTGTTATTTAAGTTAATAAATAAAGTTTAGAGGCTTTCCTAGAGCTAACACAAATAATCCTTGTTTATCATCCCAGTTGTAAGAAAAGGAATAACTGGAAAACTTAAATTCTTTAGTGAAAACACAACATATATTCAGAAAAAAAACATACTTTTCTAAACTTAAGTTTTATAAATGGAATAATTAGTACTGATAGTGACATATTTGTCAAAAAAAGAGTTTGAAACTCCCCCCCACCTGTTATTGTGTAATCAAATAATATTAATAACAAAATAAAAATAAAAGGTGGGCAGACTTTACCTGTCAGACTTTTTGAGGTTTAATGCAATTGTTTTTGGCTTCTTTTCCTTTTTAAGATCTTCATATTCTATGGCCTCCTGCAATTTAACCTAAAAAAGTTTGCCAACAGAAAAAGTGACAGGCTGTTACAGAGCAATATTCATATTTAGATAAAAACCTCTGCTACAGCTGCAGAGGCATCACCTTCTTTACAGGAGGCTGGAAGAGGTCAGAGTCCCTTGAGTTTCCGTCTGTGCAGCTCGTCTCACTAGCTGGGTCACCTGCTGTTTCCCTTTAAAAATATGAAACCGTTAGCAAATAATTAATAAGAATGAGAAAGGTTTAAAACAAATAAAGAAGTTGTTTCCTCACCCCTTGCCTAAGCCTGCTGCCAGCACCATGGCACTGTGATGGTTGAACCGCTTTATAATGGCAGAGTTGCTGCTGTCCTTCACCGTCCTGTTGGAAGTTGAGGGCATTGTTGTGCAAACTCCGTAACCCTGTGTCACAGAAAATACCAAATCTTCAGGTCAAGGGAGGAAGGAGGAAAGGAAAGCTATAAAAGCAAATGATTTCTGAGTAGTATGATGTGGCTGTGATTGGCGAATCATAATACATCACCTCATCTAATGTTTTATCTTCTAACGACAGGAGGTCCACTAAAGGATTCTTCACTCCTTGAACCACCATGGACTTTAACCCTGTGTGAGGCATAAGAACAGATTTGTAGCATAGCCGTTTCATTTGCAAGTGTTTAGGTAAAACATGTACTGACATCTGTAGAGAATACTTGCATTTATGTGAGATTTGCACCTGGAAACACTTTAAAACTCCTACCTATTTCATCCTGCTTGCCACACTCTGAGAAGATGTCCTGTGTTCCTGTGTTGATGCGGTCTCTGTGAAAATAATGGGACTGGAAAAAGCGGGTCCAGAACTCCTTCTCCGTCAGCTCGTGAGGCACATTTTCATTATACTTCTGCTTCACTGCAAGTACAACGCAAATACATATTAAAATATTTAGTCCAGTTGCAGTGCCTAGGCACACAAGCTGCACATTTACAGGAAAACTTCACAGCTGAAATGATCATTTGTTTATCGGCTCCTGAACCCATTTTCTGGCATGCCTCAATGATGACTGTGACGGGGTTCTATTTGTCCGTTGAAAACATAGGCTTAGTCGGATGATTTAAGCTCCAAAAGTTTATTTATAACAGCAACAAAAGAATATATACTGTTTGATAAAAGTGAAACAGTATAACTTAAATAACCAAAATCAAAGTTACCAAATTTGGTTGTCTATTACTCATGGAGTAAACACATTCTAGCTGTTGCCTTCACTGCAACAATCTCCCGAATGATTCTTCCAGGGCCAACACCGTCCCTTTTGTACCCATAGCCCCTCCCCACAGGCTTACCGTCAACCGGTTACACAATTCTCTCCAAACCACATTGTCAACATAAATGTAATTTCCTCAAACATGAGGAAACTACCTGCACCAAACATACACAGGTTAACTACCTCTTAACAGTCATTCCCCATAATTAATAAACACAAAATAAATAATAAATTGCATCCTATTTAAATCACGGAAGTGATGCGCCTCCGTCTTTTCCACCTTCCCTTTGCTGGGGAGACGGCGGTGAAACTCCGCCCGCCGCTCCCCACGTAAGTATGGTGTAATATAGTTAAATGTATGTTGAAATAATTGTAGACTCACAAGCGTGCACTTGTGGTCACGCTACAGAAAGGAAGGGGAAAAGGTGGACGTTTTAGTGATGATTTAACCTGATTTATTGATGAACGGAAGAGAGCAGGAAATGTTTGGTGTGTATGTGTGTGTGTGTGTGTGTGTGTGTGTGTGTGTGTGTGTGTGTGTGTGTCGCCGCTACGGCTGTCAGTGGCGGAGTCAGTCACTCTGTGATCCGCTCCGTCACAATGACACAAGAAGAAAAGGAAACTTCTGGATGAATAGAAGTACACTGGGGCCGGTCAAAACTATTTCTCTCAGAACTAATGCAGAATATTTCAAGTCTCATTTATCCAGTCGTATGCTCACTATTTCCGAAACACAAGCATTTGTGCTAAACCCCTACAATCTAAACCACTTTCTCACAGTCCACTCCTCACACAATATAGTAACGCACCTGTGCAGACGTGAGATTTTAACATGGATGAGTCATTGATATACAAATTATCATTTTGGGGGTGAAATATAACTTAAATATCAGTCCCTTATATATGAGCTGGTAGAAGCCATGAATGAAAGCAGCTAACTAACTCTAGAGTTGAGATGATTTACCTGCAGGGTATGTTCTGAAGATAGATTCAATAATGTCAGCAGTCAAATTATATCTCAAGCCATTGCAGCCATCAGTCTGAGGTCTAATGTCAGCCTGTAATGTACAAAACATACTTTACAATTATGATGATGATACTGAAGGTCACAATGTTTGAGTAACATTCAAAATGCAAGGTCTTATTTTGACCAGACTTGATGTACTCACCAAAAAAGCTCCAGATATACCAACTTCCTGTTTGTTGTTGGATAAAGAGGAGTCCGAGTTGTTCGTGTCTCCTAGCCGGTTGGCCCAGAACTCATCTGTACTGATCACCTGGCTCACCACCAGATCTTTATACAACTGGAAAAGCACAGGATCTTCCTGAAGCATCCTACAGGAAAAAACATTTAAAGAATGTAATATATTATTTGAAAGATTGCATACAAATCTTGATAGTAGACTGGAGATGATTTGGTCACTCAGGCTGTCCCCAAAGTAAACAGTGAACTCCCATACTCATAGAGGGACATCCGGACCCTGTTTGGGACCCTCAGACCCAAGCTCATTTGTTCATACGGACCATGTTAATCCTTAGAAGAAACAGGTTCCAAAATAGTTACTTTGTGGAAAAATGTCACCCAGTGCAACAGTGTGGCTCATTGGTGTGTTTTTAATAGTTTTTTAATAGAAGTGAGCTCTCTGGTCACACAACACTTGTTAAAAGGATACTTGTATGGTTAGTTTTCATTTTATAATGCAATTTGATCCCAATAAGAAAACATAGATATTACCAGATATATCCTTTAAGTGAATCTTAAGAGAACACCTGGGTCTCACCTGTTTTTCTCCTCCAGTTCCTTGTTGGCTTTCTTCTTGAACTTGGGTAGCAGCTGCTGCAGCAGCTCCTTGGCAGCGTCTCTGTCTTTGAGTGCAGTGCTGTCATTGGAAAAGTGGAATGCGGTACTGTCGCCGGTGTGAAGCACCAGCTGCAGCTGAATTTTGGATTTACCGTCCGGGCTGATTTTCTGACCTGTGCAGAGAACAAATAAAGTGCAGCTTCAGAACATCACCAACACATTTATTTGGCACATCTTTCTAATTGGATGGTATCGATTACTCACAGCGAATATCTGCATATAAGTGGCTGACTGAGAAGCGGTCCTTGCCCTCTGGACCCCAGGCTATACGCTCAGCCATCAGATAAAGTGTGCCATCCTGCTTCCTCTGGCGAACCTTTTTCAGCACCAGCAGCACCTCCTCTGATAGGGATGCCATGGCTCAAACTGAAAAAAGGCATTGGTTTTATATAAGCATGGCAAGGCAAGTATAACATAAAACGTAAAACAAACTAAAACTGAATAAGACATGTGTAAAATACAACAATAAATAAATTAACAAGGATATCCTTCATGATTTCAAAAAGAATCCCACAGATGTAAAGATGAACAGGGACCTGCAGTCACAAATGTAACATTAGCAACATTAACGGTAAATAGATCATAACGTTATGAACCACTTGGTATAAGCATCAACTTCTTAACGTATTTCACGACATGTCCCAAATAAATGTCATGCTTCCTGTAATGCTTTTATCCTCTGCTCGGCAACACAAGCAAGCAATGGTTGGGTTTTATTGTATTATTTATCACATCATAGCTAAGCGGTGTTACGTTAGCTAACCTTAATAATCAAGAAGAGAAAAGCCTGAGGGGGAAGTCAGTAATAAACTTATTTTACCTCAAAATAAGTCGATACTGCGATGGATACCTCGCTTTTCCTCAACACATAATCCAAACTAATGTATTACTTGGTATAAAAATTACACATTTAGTTATTTCTAACAGTATTTGACTATAACAGTGAGCGTCCTGACTTCAGCGTCGACATGACTGCCAGGCGGTGTGTTACACTGAAAAGAGTCCGGCTGGATAACGCTATAAGGGATCCGTTCCAGCCGGAGCCCGCTTAACACCTATATATTTGTTTCCCTTTATTTATTTATTCAAAAGACAGATTATATATCAGGGGTAGACATATAACGTAATACAAAATTACATAAAATAAATGAGTGGAAAAAAGAAAAATAGAGTTACATACAATTATTAATATAATACATTTTTCATACTATATTGTTTACATTTTTGGTAAAAAATGTTTAAAATTAGGTTTTATGGTCTAGAACCTCTTTTTATGAATATTACATTTCCCTAAAAATAAAATTAACTGTACAAAAAATAACTAAATTCACGTCCAAACTATCACCTTTGTGGTATGTAAAAATGTCTCTATCCTCTACTATTAGAATATGAATTTTATTTATGAGTATATTTAACTTTTTTAAATGACACATTTGATTTGAATTTGTCACATAATGATTTGGTTAATATAATATGCATGACATATTAATACGCATGTCATCTTTATTTCTATTCAGTTGTAATATAAATAAAAAAGGTCCTACTGTATTGACTTTGCATTTCTTAATTGTATATTGATACATTGTTTTTATTTTTATACATACTTTTTACTTCAAATTCATTTGATTATTTACTTTGTCGAATAGACACAAAAGTATAGATATTAATTAAGTAGGTTACTCTATTATTTTCAATGATGGACACGTACAGTCTTACTCAGATCTTTGAGTGAGCTTAACATCCGCCCGGTGTTAGAAATAGTGATATTTAGTGGTGAAAAGAATACTCAGACCTTTTAAAATGGTAGTACATATTCACCTATAGGTAAAAGTACAAAAGTATTCATCACAAATATATTTAAAGTGCCAAAAGTAGAAAGACTTATTATGCTGCTATATCCCTTTTCAGAGTAATGCTTTTTATATTTATAAATGAGTTCAAGCTAACATCACTTTAATGTTTGAACTACGTTATAAATAAATCTGAATCTGCAAAGTAACTGAAGTTGCCGCCGTGGAGGCATAACACATATTTGATTTGTGTGTTTAGGTGACCAACTGTATGTCTAAATATCAAATAATAAAGATTATTATGTATTAAATGACGTATACAATAATATACCTTACATTATAAATTATGGTTCACTGCTATAGCTAAAAGCAACATATTTCTATTGAAATGGAAAGACTCTTCCCAGTACCAAAATGCACCATTGAAACACATGTTATTCATAATAATTCTGTCTATAGTGTATTATACTGTCTATGTTCATACCTGATCTATAGTGTATTACATTTCTGTACTGCTGTGTGTAATGTTTCTACCTCCTTGTACTGTTCAAAGTGTAAATACTTAGGTATGTCTATATCTGACCGATGTCTATATTTATTATATATATATATATATCACTCTGACTTTACTGCTTCTTTTGCATTTATGGTTAATAGTACTAAATAGTCTAAATAGTACTTGTAGTTTGTGCAATGAGAATAAAGTTGAATCTAATCTAATCTAATAAAGCACTTTAAGACAAATCTACACCAAAAATAGCTAAAAGAACCACAAAAAAAGCAAGACCTTATGATGATGAGTTTTAATGACACTGACAGCATTCAGTTTGCAGAAGTTTGACACATCAGATATTGGATAAAGAATGTCAACATTCTTCACACTATTTTCATTATACAGTAGTTTAATGGGTGATAAGATCATTTAAGGGTTATAAGATCTTTGCCGTTGCTGTTAGAAATAATTGCTCAACTACTGTTAACTCTGAGGTCATTTAAAGTAAAAAAAAGATAAACACCCTATGAAGGAAACACCAAATGGAACAATTTGTATAATGCAACAACCTCTTCAAAAGCTACAAGAGACACCAGGACACAAATATGTGCCGTCATCACGAGGCACTTTGGGGACCTGCGTGCCTGATAATAATAACGAAGGGATGACGAGCATTGTCAGAGTGAAAATAGAACATGTCTTTCTACTATTATTTGATCTTACTTGGGACTGCAAAGTACAAAGAGGTGTGTCTTTACGCATTGAGTCTTGACTCTGGTCGTTTTTGGAGAGGAATTGTTTAAAGTTCATAAAAGTATATAAGTTAGATTTTCCCTTCAACTTGCTGAGCTTAGTTGTCGATGCTGTCTAGCAAAATGTTTACATTAGCCTTTCATATCTTTACATTTAGTGATATTGCAACCACACTTTTCAACTGAAATGTAGGTGTGCATTTCTTTTTGGCCATTAGCGCAGGTCATCTCCACCTTCTTCTTGCTGGTGGACATTTCTTGACAGCACGTGCATGAATGCATCAAGCGGTTGCTTTCTGCAGAATACCTGAAAATGAAGATGTTTCAGACAGAATCAGTGTCAGGAACCTGCTGTTCAATGTAAACAAAAAATTCACATGAAGGTCAATAACTTGTAATATTGACCTCTATATACTGTGAGTCACCTTTTCTGCACTGTTAACCTCACTTTTATTATTCAACCATTTTTACCATTGTATATAAGCTTGCTATTTGTCATATTCTACACAAGTGGTATTTTGATGAATTATCATATTTTATTTTATTGTACTTGTTGTGCACTCCTGGGAGTGGAGTACAACATTTCATATTACATACTTGTATTTATGTGACAACTAAAAACTTGATTTAGTGATTTAGTAAGTATGTTGTACTGAATAACTCATTTCGTTTTGAATCTCACATTGATGAGGACTCTCCACAGGATCCGGCACAGGCGGTGATTTCCACTGGTACCACCGACTTGCAGTCTTTCTTCTGCAGATATGTGGTGTTCCTGATCATTGCACAGTTGGGACGAGTAGTAACTGAAAATGACAGATAAACATGTTTTTCACCTACTGAACCCGGACTGTGAGTCTATTTTCTCTGGCGAAAGAAAGTTTTTATACAGAAGAGAAACATATGACATGAATAATGAGATAACTGATATGTGTGTGAAAAATGGAGTTCCCACTTAATAATTTAAAGATCATACACAAAACAACAGTAGATATTTTTTTATGAATCATTTACCACAGGTCTGCTCGGCACAGCAGCCGACCATGCGGTTCACCAACTCCTCGCCTTCCTCGCAGACTGTTGCATTTTGAATGGTACATGTGCGCGGCTTACACTGAACACTCATAGTGTCATTATCACAAGAACACTGCAGACAGCCACTCAGCCAATTGTCACCAATCTGTTTGATAGATGAAGTTAGTGTTGTAAAAGTGATACATACTCTGTGTTAATAATGATAATCTGTCACTTGTTGTTGCATTCACCTGTTTAGGTTGGCCATCTGGTCCAGTGCAACCTTAAACAATAAAGATAATCAGTTTACCTGAACATTAATTCAAACAGAAAGAAATTGAATGTTCTTGACAACAGACAGTGCTCTTACAGGCGGAGACACAGATGTCAGAGGTCGAACTGAACAGAGTCATCCCCTCTGGGCAGAAACATCCCTCCATCTTGTCATAATGGTTCCGTTTGTCATTTTGTCCTTCGCATTTTTGTGTATACATCTTATTGTATCTAAAGTAAGAAGAAATTGATGGTGAAAAAAACAAAAAAACATGATCATTTCAGAAATTAATTAAGAAGGTATGTGTGTAACGCAGTGCAAACTGTAGAGATAGCAGTGTCGCTTTGCTACATTGGGCAAAAGTGAAACATTTCAACAACTATTTGATTGATTGCCAGGAGATTTTGTATAGACATTCATGTGTTCATTATGAAGAATCCTAATGAATTTGGTGATCCCCTGAATTTTCCTCTAACGCCACCGTTTGTGGTTTGAATGAATTGTCTCAAAACTATTACGTAGAATGCAGTGACATTGAGTGCATCAGGATCGATTGTACTATCATCTATAGTGCCATCATCAAATCAATTTAATTCGTCAAATATTCAAGTTTATAACAAATTACAGTGTCATCAGACTGAGCTTTAATTTGTGTTTAATGCAAATGAACATATGGCAGCGTGCTAAAACATTAATGCTTTGCATCAGCATGTTTGCACTGCTATTGTGAGCATGTAAGCATACTGATGTTAACATATGGTTTGGCCCATATAATTGTTACATTACAAGCTGCTGTCATTATTTGATTCATGATGTTGATAAAAGAACTGAGCAATTACCTTGCATTGCAAGTAGGTTCAAAGGTTGGACCAGCAGGCTGGTAGACCTTATTCCCTGGACACTTGAATTCTAAAACCACAGAAAATAAATTATGATTTTTAAATGATGAAACGTGTCATTTGGACGTCTAAATATAACAATGTTAGTAAAATGAAACCTTACCACACTGTCCATTTGTAGCTTCCCTCCATGATAGGTATACAGATTCTCTAGCACACATCGCAGCATACGACTCCAAACTGGAACAAGCAACTACTGTGCTGTTTGTTTGGCAAACATCATAATTACAACCCTCATGAAATGGTTCTGATGAGATTATTTTGTGGCATTTCTCAAACACCCTTAATGTAGAAATCACAAGAAAGTTGATTATTCAGAGTGATATTAAAGAATCAATTGTACTTATCTGTTGTTATTTTCTTTGGTGTAAACTCTTACTTGCTATTCAGAATTTCACAAATAGGATCAGTTGTGTTGCATTCTATTGTTGTGTTTGGTCCTGGGGGTGGATTCTCACAATAGGGCTTTTTCTTATCTGGTACTTTCCACTCTCCCATCTGAGAGCATCCAGGATTAATTTTGCCATTTGGTAATCTGCAGTCGTTTTTCTTGTTATTGTCACAGGTACCTTGTGAAAGTAAATGATTAACATGACAGATAGTACAATGGTATTTTTACAATATATCTAACACTGTAATCATATCTTCATCTATGAATGTAACATGCAGTTTGGTTTGCTGTTTACTATGTTAATCAGCAATTTACAATTTACAATCTTACCACACTGTCCCTCGGTGTTGTTGTGGAAAATGGAAAATGGCAGCTCAACACTGAATAAAAGTCCTTTATACATCACAACTGCTTCAATTTCCGGGATTTTCATAAGTAGCTCAATTGATGTAGTTGTTATGATAAAGTCTTCATTAGAGTAGGTTGGCAATACCCGCTTGCCATTGATGTACACCTAAACAATTGAAAACATTGTTAGTGAAATATTTTTCGTTATCATAATCATTGGAGATCATTTAAAACAGTTCAAAAGTAAAATATGTTTAGGCAGTTCTGGCAAACTTTACCATGTTCACAGTCTTTGGGTCTTTCTCCTGTGTGAGAATAACTTCATAGTCTTTGTAATACACAATCAAAGCTTTAGGACAGGTCACAGATCCAGAGGGATCACAATTTACATTGCTGATAAGAATTGTTAAATTGTGTTGAGGAATGATCTCTTTGACAAGGACATATGTGCAGTTTTTCTGGAAGCTGTAATATTGGCCATCAAATGTTATATAATGAGGATCTCCAAAGCCAGAGCAAATACCTGCAAAAATTAGATTGAAATAAAATTATTTGTTATATAAAAACCAACATATATATATATATATATATATATTTGTTTGTGTTGCAGTTTTAAGATGCTGCTTGATGGAACATGTTATAAGGCTTTAATTTGAACCTACATTTGCACTCATAGTGGAAACAGCAGCCTCTTTCATCATAAACCTTCACTGGTGGTTGACCATTTTCACATTTAGGCTTGGTCACATGTTTACATTGCACATATGTTGTTACAATTGTTCCGTCGTCACATGTGGATCTGTTGCATTTGCCAATCCAAACGTCACCATCCTGTAATGAACAAGGTAGTACTTTTAGTAAACTACGGCCAGTATAGCGGTGCACGTACAAAGCACAACATATACCCCCTTTAAACTGTGTCATCCATACAACAAGCAAATATGTTTACAAAGATCAAAATAATAAAATTAAAAACAAAGCCCACAGATGTCATTATCAACCCCAGTAATGGATTGAAACTCTTCAATTACTGTTGTATTCAATTAATTTATAGGTGTCCATGATTGTTTTTCAGAAAAGAGACCCTGGAAAAATGTTGGGATTAGTACATACTTACATTTTTTTATTTTAAGAAGATATGTTAAATATCTATCTGTACATATAACTACATTAACATACCTTTCTAGGTGGATCAAGATACAAACAGTCTTCTTTTGTAGGGCTTGTTACAGTGGTGGTAGGAGTTGGTGGAGTAGTGTAGTGACATGGTCTAGCAAGCTTCTCAACATTGCATGTCAAATCACAATATGCAGTGAAACACCAGTCTTCTTCATCAGTCTTATTGTACATGAAGCTACCTATATAACATTGAAACCATAGGGCAGTTAGATAAACATTGACAGGGTTACAGTTGTCTTGCAACTTTTGTTAAGTCTAGACCAAGCAAATTCAAGTTTCTTATAGATAATTGAAAAGTCCATTTCATGATCTGTGACCAGATGCAAACTGATTCTACAATTTCATAAATAGTTCCTGGATAAATAGAGTTAGAGATGAATAGAGTTGTGGTTATTGTGTGTGCAGGCACCACAACCAACCAATTGTATTCAATTATACATGAACAAAGTTACAAATCGTCTTTCACAAATAAAAAAAGCCTGTTGTTTGGAATGTGTAATATCTATGCACATCTATTTTACCATTTCAAGTTTTGTGCAATATCCAAAAGAATGCAGGCCAACTCAGACTGTGGATTAATATATAAACCTCTTGCAATACCAAGTTGAAATGTAAGGAGTTAAGTGTAACCACAACAAAAAAGGTAATAATAATATGAAATACTTAAATGGCAATAGCCAATTACTTACCAGGAGAAAATAAATGATCCATGTACTTGCAAAAACACATTGTTGTTCTGCCTGGTGTTGAAGACTGAAGGGTTGAAGGTGTTGGGGTTTTAGTTATTGTTGAAGTAGGCTTTTCTGTGGTTTTTACAGGGGTGGTGGGTTCTTTAGTGGTTGTTTCAGTAGTAGTTAGTTCCTTCTCTGTAGTTTTGATTGTTTTTTCTGTGAATGTGGTTGTTGTGGTTGTTTTTTTTGTTATTGTAGTGGGTGTCTTTTGGACGGTGGGTGTGGGGGTCGGTTTCTCTGAGAATGTGACTCCACTAGTGCTTGGCTTTTCTGTGGGTATTGTGGTAGGTTTTTTGGTAACTTTAGTGGTTGCGGTAGGGTTTTCTGTGATTATGGATGTCGTGGTCTGTTTTTCTGTTATCGTGGTTGGTGGTTTTGTGATGGTGGTGGTAGTGGTAGGTTTCTCCGAGAATGTAACACCAATACTGCTGGGACTTTCTGTGGCTGGTGTGGTGGATTTTCCTGTAACGGTGATAGCTTTAGTGCTGGGCTTTTCGGTTGGTGTTGTGGTAGGATTTTCAGTGACTGTAGTGGTAGTGGTGGGTTTTTCCGTGGTTGTGGTAGCTTTAGTGCTGGGCTTTTCTGTTGGTGTTGTGGTAGGATTTTCAGTAACTGTAGTGGTTGTGGTTGGTTTTTCGGTAACTTGAGTGGTTGTGGTTGGTTTTTCTGTGATTTTGGTGGGTTTTTCCGTGGGTATCGTGGTCTGTTTTTCTGTTATTGTGGTTGGTGGTTTTGTGATGGTGGTGGTAGTAGTGGTAGGTTTCTCAGAGAATGTAACAGCAGTAGTGCTGGGATTTTCTGTGGGGGTTGTGGTGTAACATTTGTAAACACAACACTTCACTCGTATTTCATAGTCCAAACATTTAGGAGGAGGTGGACTTTGGTCTTTGTTATGACAGATTAGTCCACCTGTTGGGTTGCATGTTACTTTTTGAAGTAATTCGTCCAACGTTGAATTTGGATAATGTTTTGCTCTACATTCTATTTCTAAAGGTTTTCTGCAAACACTCAAATCTAGATCCTTAATTTTTTCAATTGGTTCATAATCTCCACTATCTGGGGAAGGGCCAGGGTAATTATTGTTGTTCCAATATGACCACTTACAATCATAGTCACAGCTAGTAGTGCTGGGATTTTCAGTGACTGTAGTGGTAGTGGTGGGGTTTTCCGTGGTTATGGTAGCTTTAGTGCTGGGATTTTCTGTGCGTATTGTGGTGGGTTTTTCGGTAACTTTAGAGGTTGTCGTGGGTTTTACTGTGATTATGGATGTCGTGGTCTGTTTTTCTGTTATCGTGGTTGGTGTTTTTGTGATAGTGGTGGTAGTGGTAGGTTTCTCCGAGAATGTAACAGAAGTAGTGCTGGGATTTTCTGTGGGTGTCGTAGCTGTGTGCACAATCAAAGGTTTTGTTAATGGCGTTGTTTTAGCAACTGTATTTGTTCTAACTTCCAGGGTTGTTGTGGTGGGTTTTTGAGTGACTATAGTCGTTGTGGTGGGTTTTTGAGTGACTATAGTTGTTGTGGTGGGTTTTTCAGTGACTGTAGTCGTTGTGGTGACTTTTCCTGTGACGGTGATAGCTTTAGTGCTGGGCTTTTCTGTTGGTGTTGTGGTAGGATTTTCAGTAACTGTAGTGGTTGTGGTTGGTTTTTCGGTAACTTGAGTGGTTGTGGTTGGTTTTTCTGTGATTTTGGTGGTTGTGGTGGGTTTTTCCGTGGGTATCGTGGTCTGTTTTTCTGTTATTGTGGTTGGTGGTTTTGTGATGGTGGTGGTAGTAGTGGTAGGTTTCTCAGAGAATGTAACAGCAGTAGTGCTGGGATTTTCTGTGGGGGTTGTGGTGTAACATTTGTAAACACAACACTTCACTCGTATTTCATAGTCCAAACATTTAGGAGGAGGTGGACTTTGGTCTTTGTTATGACAGATTAGTCCACCTGTTGGGTTGCATGTTACTTTTTGAAGTAATTCGTCCAACGTTGAATTTGGATAATGTTTTGCTCTACATTCTATTTCTAAAGGTTTTCTGCAAACACTCAAATCTAGATCCTTAATTTTTTCAATTGGTTCATAATCTCCACTATCTGGGGAAGGGCCAGGGTAATTATTGTTGTTCCAATATGACCACTTACAATCATAGTCACAGCTAGTAGTGCTGGGATTTTCAGTGACTGTAGTGGTAGTGGTGGGTTTTTCCGTGGTTATGGTAGCTTTAGTGCTGGGATTTTCTGTGCGTATTGTGGTGGGTTTTTCGGTAACTTTAGAGGTTGTCGTGGGTTTTACTGTGATTATGGATGTCGTGGTCTGTTTTTCTGTTATCGTGGTTGGTGTTTTTGTGATAGTGGTGGTAGTGGTAGGTTTCTCCGAGAATGTAACAGAAGTAGTGCTGGGATTTTCTGTGGGTGTCGTAGCTGTGTGCACAATCAAAGGTTTTGTTAATGGCGTTGTTTTAGCAACTGTATTTGTTCTAACTTCCAGGGTTGTTGTGGTGGGTTTTTGAGTGACTATAGTCGTTGTGGTGGGTTTTTGAGTGACTATAGTTGTTGTGGTGGGTTTTTCAGTGACTGTAGTCGTTGTGGTGACTTTTCCTGTGACGGTGATAGCTTTAGTGCTGGGCTTTTCTGTTGGTGTTGTGGTAGGATTTTCAGTAACTGTAGTGGTTGTGGTTGGTTTTTCGGTAACTTGAGTGGTTGTGGTTGGTTTTTCTGTGATTTTGGTGGTTGTGGTGGGTTTTTCCGTGGGTATCGTGGTCTGTTTTTCTGTTATTGTGGTTGGTGGTTTTGTGATGGTGGTGGTAGTAGTGGTAGGTTTCTCAGAGAATGTAACAGCAGTAGTGCTGGGATTTTCTGTGGGGGTTGTGGTGTAACATTTGTAAACACAACACTTCACTCGTATTTCATAGTCCAAACATTTAGGAGGAGGTGGACTTTGGTCTTTGTTATGACAGATTAGTCCACCTGTTGGGTTGCATGTTACTTTTTGAAGTAATTCGTCCAACGTTGAATTTGGATAATGTTTTGCTCTACATTCTATTTCTAAAGGTTTTCTGCAAACACTCAAATCTAGATCCTTAATTTTTTCAATTGGTTCATAATCTCCACTATCTGGGGAAGGGCCAGGGTAATTATTGTTGTTCCAATATGACCACTTACAATCATAGTCACAGCTAGTAGTGCTGGGATTTTCAGTGACTGTAGTGGTAGTGGTGGGTTTTTCCGTGGTTATGGTAGCTTTAGTGCTGGGATTTTCTGTGCGTATTGTGGTGGGTTTTTCGGTAACTTTAGAGGTTGTCGTGGGTTTTACTGTGATTATGGATGTCGTGGTCTGTTTTTCTGTTATCGTGGTTGGTGTTTTTGTGATAGTGGTGGTAGTGGTAGGTTTCTCCGAGAATGTAACAGAAGTAGTGATGGGATTTTCTGTGGGTGTCGTAGCTGTGTGCACAGTCAAAGGTTCTGTTAATGGCGTTGTTTTAGCAACTGTATTTGTTCTAACTTCCAGGGTTGTTCTGGTGGGTTTTTGAGTGACTATAGTCGTTGTGGTGGGTTTTTGAGTGACTATAGTTGTTGTGGTGGGTTTTTCAGTGACTGTAGTCGTTGTGGTGACTTTTCCTGTGACGGTGATAGCTTTAGTGCTGGGCTTTTCTGTTGGTGTTGTGGTAGGATTTTCAGTAACTGTAGTGGTTGTGGTTGGTTTTTCGGTAACTTGAGTGGTTGTGGTTGGTTTTTCTGTGATTTTGGTGGTTGTGGTGGGTTTTTCCGTGGGTATCGTGGTCTGTTTTTCTGTTATTGTGGTTGGTGGTTTTGTGATGGTGGTGGTAGTAGTGGTAGGTTTCTCAGAGAATGTAACAGCAGTAGTGCTGGGATTTTCTGTGGGGGTTGTGGTGTAACATTTGTAAACACAACACTTCACTCGTATTTCATAGTCCAAACATTTAGGAGGAGGTGGACTTTGGTCTTTGTTATGACAGATTAGTCCACCTGTTGGGTTGCATGTTACTTTTTGAAGTAATTCGTCCAACGTTGAATTTGGATAATGTTTTGCTCTACATTCTATTTCTAAAGGTTTTCTGCAAACACTCAAATCTAGATCCTTAATTTTTTCAATTGGTTCATAATCTCCACTATCTGGGGAAGGGCCAGGGTAATTATTGTTGTTCCAATATGACCACTTACAATCATAGTCACAGCTAGTAGTGCTGGGATTTTCAGTGACTGTAGTGGTAGTGGTGGGTTTTTCCGTGGTTATGGTAGCTTTAGTGCTGGGATTTTCTGTGCGTATTGTGGTGGGTTTTTCGGTAACTTTAGAGGTTGTCGTGGGTTTTACTGTGATTATGGATGTCGTGGTCTGTTTTTCTGTTATCGTGGTTGGTGTTTTTGTGATAGTGGTGGTAGTGGTAGGTTTCTCCGAGAATGTAACAGAAGTAGTGATGGGATTTTCTGTGGGTGTCGTAGCTGTGTGCACAGTCAAAGGTTCTGTTAATGGCGTTGTTTTAGCAACTGTATTTGTTCTAACTTCCAGGGTTGTTGTGGTGGGTTTTTGAGTGACTATAGTCGTTGTGGTGGGTTTTTGAGTGACTATAGTTGTTGTGGTGGGTTTTTCAGTGACTGTAGTCGTTGTGGTGACTTTTCCTGTGACGGTGATAGCTTTAGTGCTGGGCTTTTCTGTTGGTGTTGTGGTAGGATTTTCAGTAACTGTAGTGGTTGTGGTTGGTTTTTCGGTAACTTGAGTGGTTGTGGTTGGTTTTTCTGTGATTTTGGTGGTTGTGGTGGGTTTTTCCGTGGGTATCGTGGTCTGTTTTTCTGTTATTGTGGTTGGTGGTTTTGTGATGGTGGTGGTAGTAGTGGTAGGTTTCTCAGAGAATGTAACAGCAGTAGTGCTGGGATTTTCTGTGGGGGTTGTGGTGTAACATTTGTAAACACAACACTTCACTCGTATTTCATAGTCCAAACATTTAGGAGGAGGTGGACTTTGGTCTTTGTTATGACAGATTAGTCCACCTGTTGGGTTGCATGTTACTTTTTGAAGTAATTCGTCCAACGTTGAATTTGGATAATGTTTTGCTCTACATTCTATTTCTAAAGGTTTTCTGCAAACACTCAAATCTAGATCCTTAATTTTTTCAATTGGTTCATAATCTCCACTATCTGGGGAAGGGCCAGGGTAATTATTGTTGTTCCAATATGACCACTTACAATCATAGTCACAGCTAGTAGTGCTGGGATTTTCAGTGACTGTAGTGGTAGTGGTGGGTTTTTCCGTGGTTATGGTAGCTTTAGTGCTGGGATTTTCTGTGCTTATTGTGGTGGGTTTTTCGGTAACTTTAGAGGTTGTCGTGGGGTTTACTGTGATTATGGATGTCGTGGTCTGTTTTTCTGTTATCGTGGTTGGTGTTTTTGTGATAGTGGTGGTAGTGGTAGGTTTCTCCGAGAATGTAACAGAAGTAGTGCTGGGATTTTCTGTGGGTGTCGTAGCTGTGTGCACAATCAAAGGTTTTGTTAATGGCGTTGTTTTAGCAACTGTATTTGTTCTAACTTCCAGGGTTGTTGTGGTGGGTTTTTGAGTGACTATAGTCGTTGTGGTGGGTTTTTGAGTGACTATAGTTGTTGTGGTGGGTTTTTCGGTAACTTGAGTGGTTGTGGTTGGTTTTTCTGTGATTTTGGTGGTTGTGGTGGGTTTTTCCGTGGGTATCGTGGTCTGTTTTTCTGTTATTGTGGTTGGTGGTTTTGTGATGGTGGTGGTAGTAGTGGTAGGTTTCTCAGAGAATGTAACAGCAGTAGTGCTGGGCATTTTCTGTGGGGGTTGTGGTGTAACATTTGTAAACACAACACTTCACTCGTATTTCATAGTCCAAACATTTAGGAGGAGGTGGACTTTGGTCTTTGTTATGACAGATTAGTCCACCTGTTGGGTTGCATGTTACTTTTTGAAGTAATTCGTCCAACGTTGAATTTGGATAATGTTTTGCTCTACATTCTATTTCTAAAGGTTTTCTGCAAACACTCAAATCTAGATCCTTAATTTTTTCAATTGGTTCATAATCTCCACTATCTGGGGAAGGGCCAGGGTAATTATTGTTGTTCCAATATGACCACTTACAATCATAGTCACAGCTAGTAGTGCTGGGATTTTCAGTGACTGTAGTGGTAGTGGTGGGTTTTTCCGTGGTTATGGTAGCTTTAGTGCTGGGATTTTCTGTGCGTATTGTGGTGGGTTTTTCGGTAACTTTAGAGGTTGTCGTGGGTTTTACTGTGATTATGGATGTCGTGGTCTGTTTTTCTGTTATCGTGGTTGGTGTTTTTGTGATAGTGGTGGTAGTGGTAGGTTTCTCCGAGAATGTAACAGAAGTAGTGATGGGATTTTCTGTGGGTGTCGTAGCTGTGTGCACAGTCAAAGGTTCTGTTAATGGCGTTGTTTTAGCAACTGTATTTGTTCTAACTTCCAGGGTTGTTGTGGTGGGTTTTTGAGTGACTATAGTCGTTGTGGTGGGTTTTTGAGTGACTATAGTTGTTGTGGTGGGTTTTTCAGTGACTGTAGTCGTTGTGGTGACTTTTCCTGTGATGGTGATAGCTTTAGTGCTGGGCTTTTCTGTTGGTGTTGTGGTAGGATTTTCAGTAACTGTAGTGGTTGTGGTTGGTTTTTTCGGTAACTTGAGTGGTTGTGGTTGGTTTTTCTGTGATTTTGGTGGTTGTGGTGGGTTTTTCCGTGGGTATCGTGGTCTGTTTTTCTGTTATTGTGGTTGGTGGTTTTGTGATGGTGGTGGTAGTAGTGGTAGGTTTCTCAGAGAATGTAACAGCAGTAGTGCTGGGATTTTCTGTGGGGGTTGTGGTGTAACATTTGTAAACACAACACTTCACTCGTATTTCATAGTCCAAACATTTAGGAGGAGGTGGACTTTGGTCTTTGTTATGACAGATTAGTCCACCTGTTGGGTTGCATGTTACTTTTTGAAGTAATTCGTCCAACGTTGAATTTGGATAATGTTTTGCTCTACATTCTATTTCTAAAGGTTTTCTGCAAACACTCAAATCTAGATCCTTAATTTTTTCAATTGGTTCATAATCTCCACTATCTGGGGAAGGGCCAGGGTAATTATTGTTGTTCCAATATGACCACTTACAATCATAGTCACAGCTAGTAGTGCTGGGATTTTCAGTGACTGTAGTGGTAGTGGTGGGTTTTTCCGTGGTTATGGTAGCTTTAGTGCTGGGATTTTCTGTGCGTATTGTGGTGGGTTTTTCGGTAACTTTAGAGGTTGTCGTGGGTTTTACTGTGATTATGGATGTCGTGGTCTGTTTTTCTGTTATCGTGGTTGGTGTTTTTGTGATAGTGGTGGTAGTGGTAGGTTTCTCCGAGAATGTAACAGAAGTAGTGATGGGATTTTCTGTGGGTGTCGTAGCTGTGTGCACAGTCAAAGGTTCTGTTAATGGCGTTGTTTTAGCAACTGTATTTGTTCTAACTTCCAGGGTTGTTGTGGTGGGTTTTTGAGTGACTATAGTCGTTGTGGTGGGTTTTTGAGTGACTATAGTTGTTGTGGTGGGTTTTTCAGTGACTGTAGTCGTTGTGGGGACTTTTCCTGTGACGGTGATAGCTTTAGTGCTGGGCTTTTCTGTTGGTGTTGTGGTAGGATTTTCAGTAACTGTAGTGGTTGTGGTTGGTTTTTTCGGTAACTTGAGTGGTTGTGGTTGGTTTTTCTGTGATTTTGGTGGGTTTTTCCGTGGGTATCGTGGTCTGTTTTTCTGTTATTGTGGTTGGTGGTTTTGTGATGGTGGTGGTAGTAGTGGTAGGTTTCTCAGAGAATGTAACAGCAGTAGTGCTGGGATTTTCTGTGGGGGTTGTGGTGTAACATTTGTAAACACAACACTTCACTCGTATTTCATAGTCCAAACATTTAGGAGGAGGTGGACTTTGGTCTTTGTTATGACAGATTAGTCCACCTGTTGGGTTGCATGTTACTTTTTGAAGTAATTCGTCCAACGTTGAATTTGGATAATGTTTTGCTCTACATTCTATTTCTAAAGGTTTTCTGCAAACACTCAAATCTAGATCCTTAATTTTTTCAATTGGTTCATAATCTCCACTATCTGGGGAAGGGCCAGGGTAATTATTGTTGTTCCAATATGACCACTTACAATCATAGTCACAGCTAGTAGTGCTGGGATTTTCAGTGACTGTAGTGGTAGTGGTGGGGTTTTCCGTGGTTATGGTAGCTTTAGTGCTGGGATTTTCTGTGCTTATTGTGGTGGGTTTTTCGGTAACTTTAGAGGTTGTCGTGGGGTTTACTGTGATTATGGATGTCGTGGTCTGTTTTTCTGTTATCGTGGTTGGTGTTTTTGTGATAGTGGTGGTAGTGGTAGGTTTCTCCGAGAATGTAACAGAAGTAGTGCTGGGATTTTCTGTGGGTGTCGTAGCTGTGTGCACAATCAAAGGTTTTGTTAATGGCGTTGTTTTAGCAACTGTATTTGTTCTAACTTCCAGGGTTGTTGTGGTGGGTTTTTGAGTGACTATAGTTGTTGTGGTGGGTTTTTGAGTGACTATAGTTGTTGTGGTGGGTTTTTCAGTGACTGTAGTCGTTGTGGGGACTTTTCCTGTGACGGTGATAGCTTTAGTGCTGGGCTTTTCTGTTGGTGTTGTGGTAGGATTTTCAGTAACTGTAGTGGTTGTGGTTGGTTTTTCGGTAACTTGAGTGGTTGTGGTTGGTTTTTCTGTGATTTTGGTGGTTGTGGTGGGTTTTTCCGTGGGTATCGTGGTCTGTTTTTCTGTTATTGTGGTTGGTGGTTTTGTGATGGTGGTGGTAGTAGTGGTAGGTTTCTCAGAGAATGTAACAGCAGTAGTGCTGGGATTTTCTGTGGGGGTTGTGGTGTAACATTTGTAAACACAACACTTCACTCGTATTTCATAGTCCAAACATTTAGGAGGAGGTGGACTTTGGTCTTTGTTATGACAGATTAGTCCACCTGTTGGGTTGCATGTTACTTTTTGAAGTAATTCGTCCAACGTTGAATTTGGATAATGTTTTGCTCTACATTCTATTTCTAAAGGTTTTCTGCAAACACTCAAATCTAGATCCTTAATTTTTTCAATTGGTTCATAATCTCCACTATCTGGGGAAGGGCCAGGGTAATTATTGTTGTTCCAATATGACCACTTACAATCATAGTCACAGCTAGTAGTGCTGGGATTTTCAGTGACTGTAATGGTTGAGGTAGGTTTTTCTGTGAATGTTGATGTTGTGCTGGATTTTACTGTGACAGTGGTAGCTTTGGAGATGGGTCTTGATGATGATAGAACTGTGGTTTTAGACCTTGTTGAAGCCGTTGGTTTAGAGATTGTGTGAATCGTTGTCACAGCCTCAGTTCTAATACTTGAATGAGGAGACGTTTGTGATGTTGCTGTGGTAGGATGTTGTGTGGTTGTTCTTGGTTTTTCTGTGATGGCCAAAAACAAATTGGATTTAATCATAAGGTTGACTTTAAAAGGTTCAAAATATTTTATTCAACACCTATTCCTCTCAAAAGTCTCTTACCACTGGTAAAATTAAATGTTATGGATGGTGTAGTTGTAGTTGGTGTAGTTGTAGAGCAAGTCTCTGAGGTTCTGATAATATCTCCTTTTTCTCCACAAACAGCCTTTAAACAGCTTCCATTTCCATCATGTGTCTCATAGACAGTCTCTCCATACTTGTAAATATGCCCGTTATAGTAACAATTGCAAGCTGCAAAAAAACATTTATTAAAGGATTATCAAAATCTTATGATTTAATAGATTCATACAATTACCTTTCTCATTAAACTTGATTCTGTGATCAATTAAAGAAATGGTCATAGCGAAACTTACCTAGATTATCATAGTAGCACTTCACTTTTGTTGAAGAACATTTACTAAAAGGTAAATAAAATAAAAAAAATGTTTAAAAATAATACATTAACATATAGGCAACCATTTTGATATTGGTGCACAGATCTTTTTGTTTTTTCCTTCCCTGCCCACAGGTTTGGTATCTTGTTAACCTACAATGTGCCCAGCTGGAAGAAAACGTGCGTTATGTCATGAATGTAGGCATCGCCAATTGTGTTCTATAAACTTTATTTTATTTAAGAGAAGTTACACTAAAAAATGCTATTTATTTATGCTTTTCTTTGTTTTTCTCTTTTAGTCTTCATTTTATTGACCAGCTAAAATAAGATAATGTCGCCAAGAGAGAATAACAAGTTAGCCTATACTGATCTTCTTTATTAACTGTATACCAGTGATTCTATTAACAGCCATTTGAAGGAGACGTTTATCTGTTTTATGAGCATTTTTTAATTGCCGTGGTGCGCACTGTGAAGGTCCGTGATGTGATTAAGACATGGCAGATCCTGTGTAAATAGCTGTCCTATTAATAATAAATAGTTATTCCAAATGTGTACCACAGCATGAGGCATGCCTTTAATAGTATGCACAGTTCCATACAAAAATTGCCCATGTGTCTCCATCCAAAACACCAGGTCTCCTAGGCAACAAATACAGATGCCATTGTTTAAAGGGCCTGACCAAAGTACTGATTAGAGCTCCTCCTTTTATATGAAAATAAAGGTACATGTGAGACTGTGATAAGCAACATGAGATTGTTCATGATTTTATGGCAACTTTTATTGTTCCCTAAAAACAAGAGAAGTATTTGAGGATAATGGCTATTTTATAATACAAAGGTTAAGCAACTCTTTAGTAACACAATTAACAGACAACACGTGACAGTAGGATCTTCAACTGATTCAGAAAAATGATTTTACTTCAAAGAAAGAAATAAGAAATAATTGCTATTGCTGAAATAAAGTAATTTGCATAGTCACTATAGCTAGCTCCTTCATACATCCAGGCCTTATTTCAACCATCTACTCTAGCACGTGCACTACGCTCGGCATCAGCCAATAGACTCGCTACTCCATCACTGCGAGTGGGACCCAGCTACCCCTCAAAAACATGGCTGTTTGCTATCCTGACTCCTAAATTGAGGGATGAGCTCCCCATTGACATCAGGACAGCAAAAACTCTGCATATCTTCCGTCGCAAACTATTTACGCTTCTATTTCGACTGTACCTTGGAAATTAAGTTATTGCTGAAAAAAAAACTTTAGGTAACTTTAACTTAGGCCTTGTATCTGATTCACCAGCACTTACTATGGTATAATCTTGCTTGAAGTAAATATATCTGCACTTTCCTTGTTGTTCCTGTTTGTTTCTTTATGGTTTTTGCACTTATTGTAAGTCACTTTGGATAAAAGCGTCAGCTAAATTATATGTAATGTATGTAATGTAAATCTGAACAGCATGAATAAATTATATTGTGTATATTGCTGCCTTACGCTATCTGTTGTGAAAACAGTTCAAGTGATATCATTTACTTTTGCACCAATGCATCATTAATAACATGGAAAGTGACTTACCAGTTGTGACAGTTATCTTTTGAAGGCCAAAGCTTCCCTTCTTCATGGTGATTCCCTTCGTCATCATAACAGCCACATTCCTTATTTGACACACACTTCATGTCATCCTCTTCGAAATAAGGTCGTTCAGACGGGCAATTTGGATAGCAGCCTTAAAAAATTAAATGTTACTGTAAAAAATGCTGTACTACCACACAAAAGGTACATATTGGAACTAGCCTAAACCATGTTAGAATATCTGAGTGGTGAAACTGTATGAAAAAAACAAATGTTCAACTCTGTATTTACAAACTTAGAGAGACATACATTTTTACTTTCATTTCCACCTACCTTCTAATGCTGGAATGTGGTTGAAGCATTCTCCCGAGGGATTTCTGCATGTCTTCATACATGGTTTTCCACAAGGCTTATAGTGCCATTCACACTCTCCATCAGGGTTGTAAAAATCACAGAATATAGCTAATGAAACAAAAGAAAATAGAAAATAAATAATAACAACGTACAAGAAAAGATTACTCTATAGTGAATCCAATCTTTAAAAGGATATGAGAGTCAGGCTTTATTTGTAAATTCAACAATTTAAATGACAAAGGGGATGCTGACAAAAGGTGATGCAGTTCATCGTCTCACAGAAACACCAATAAAACACTTACGGCAGATTGTGGGAGTTCTCCATCTCACACACGCTCCGGCCTCGTTACAGGCTGCTGCGTAGGCTGCGACAGCAGAGCAAAAACACTCACAATCTCCTCCTGTGTTGCAGGAACACGTGTCTCTCACACAGGCTTCATAATGGTTTTTTGGATCCACCTTTTGAACAAAGCAATTGTAAATGTAAGTACACTCTATCTATCTATCTATCTCTCTATCTATCTTAGTTAATTGGCAGTTCTCTTACCTTCGAATGGCAACTAGCAAATACTTCAGTATTGATAATGTCGCAGTGTTTTGATGCCCATGCCTTCCTGTATGAGTACATACTGCAGGGATCTTTTGCTGTGTTTGCATTAGGGCAATTAGGTGACACTTTCCAGCTGTTTCCGAACTCAAGGGCGTCAACCACAACTCCTTTGTTTCTGGTGGTAAAATCGTTCTTGATATTTCCATCGTAATTCCCACACAGACCACAGACTTTTCCCTGGGAAAAGCGAGATATAGTTAATTTATATTGTTGCATTAATGAGGGGGCATCCTTATTATCATTTAGCCGAACAACTGTATATCTCGTCACCCACCTTGAAATTTGACTTGAGTTTGATCATGAGTGTTGTCCTCTTATTCCACATAAGAACAAGTCCATTCTTTGCCTCAATGACAAGATAAATACCCATAGTGTGGACCTTATATGGTATGTCTTCCCCTTTGCTTTGTTTGATAACTCTGACACTTTCCTCTGAAAGAATGATTTCGTTGTTCTGAAAAAGCAAAAGAACATACTCTTTTGTAATTCTTCAATGTTATTTTCAATATTCAAAAAATGCATTTCAAATGTATACCATAATAATGAAATATAGTGTTAAGTACCCCTAAGTAAAGCTTGATAGCAGTGGAGCAAATGGTTCCGCTCCCACCGCATGGGATGCTCTCTGTTAGGACCCTAAAGGTGCCATTCATGTCTTCTCCACAGTAATCCTGCAAGATATTGATGATTATATTACAAGACAGACTTTTGACAAATTGATAAGACTGAATATGGGTCAGTGCAATACCTGAGTGAAGATGGAGCTACATTCCCCATTAAAGGAGAATTTCTTCTCATCAAAAGTGATGTAATTGCTATCTCCATATATGGTGCAGAATCCACCACACTCATGATCTGTACAAGTCCATTTTCTGCTTTTGCAAGTACTATAGGTAAATGAAGTTATGTTAAGTTATATATCCGCAAAGACATTTTAAGACTAATTGATTTTTTTTCACCAAGCCAGATATATATCATGCATCACTAAAAACACCACAACAGTGAATTGACACAGCGCTATTTTAGTATGAAAAGAATGAAAGGACTCACCAGGTATTGCAGTTTACAGTGACATTCTCTCCAGAATGAAAGGACTCTCCATTATATGTGCAGGGACAGTTCTGTTCCTTTATGCAGCCTCCTTTACCGTCAAACACCAGGCCGGCTGGGCATACACAGCCTGACATACAATGTGTACTGGCCTATACAATGTAACAGCAAAGTATTTAACATGTCAACTTGCTGCTTTAGGACACATTTACAGAACATTTGGTAACACTTTCCAAGAAACTCATGTCTATACAGCATTCGATATCATACTTAGTGCAGTACAATCTGATTTTGGCACCTTATACTTAGTTAATAAGTAAGCGGAAATATCGGAAATATTCATAATGAGATATAACAATAGCCATCGCATATTAAAAAGCATTTTATAAAGTAACATTCTGTATCACATTACTTCATAATTGCATTAATTGCATTACAATTCATTAATTGCATAATGATCATTGTGATAACATTTGTTTAGTTTCAGATAATAAAGCGTTGATGAGTCTTTGATTATCTGATTATCTTCGTATTTGTTAGCCTTTACTTGTAGTCAGCGCATCAGCTAACAATTATATCATGATTGTGTGCAACCTTATACAGATGAAGCTAAAAGCATGTTATTGATGTTTGTAAGACAGTATTCCTTTTTCAGAAACTTCAAATCAAAAATGTGGTATCATACATTAGAGCAGTTCTCTATCAGTCTTTATAACTGGCTAAGGATAATGTCCTGAGCAACCCAAGACTGAGATTCTTCTCTTAAACATTGATTGACCCGAAATACTAAAGTATTATGATACTTGACCCAGACCCAAGAAAACGCTTTAAAATGTGTTATTATTACTAATCCTGTTTAAACCTATTTTAGTGCTTATATAATTATGAATTTACGGTGCGAAAAAAAACCCTGACCCATTATAAGTATATAAAAATGCATTATAGAGATGGTAGTCATAGAATATTCAACAGTAGTCATGAACCACAATATAATCTTACACATGTGTCTGTGTCCAGAGTCTGGCAGCTCTTTTGACACTCGGATCCCTTTTCCCGTGGCTTTGAGCTGGAGCAGTTGAAGTAAACCATCGGCTTTTTGCATGCTGATGACAATGATAGTGTGTTAGAAATTACACCACTGAAGGCTTGGTGTAGCTCATACTGTGCTTTGCAACAGAAGGAATATTAAGATGAGTGATGGTACCTACATTCTTCTGTATGTATTCCTTCACAATTCAGTGTTCCACTAAGGCACACGCTGAAATGTATAGAACAAACAAAGTTAAACCTTGCTAGTTTCTGCTCAATTTATTGTTAATGAAGAAACAGTGGTTTACGACAGTGGTCCCAAACATGTCTGGCCTTTAGGACTTGTAGTTCTCTTATGTCCAAATCAAGGTTACACACTTTGGCTAACTTGGTTGGCCAGGAGAGCTGGTGACTATTTAGCACATACTGAGCTGACAGGTCAAGGGTTTGGATTTAGGGATAAAACCAAAGCCTTGAGAAAAAACAAAACAATCGGTCAAACCCAGATGTCCACTGAACCAACACAATTAAGATAAAAGTGCAAATTCAACTTAAGAACTGAAGAAATATAAGGTACAGTATTGCAGGAATTGCAATTACAACCTAAAAACCAACAACATTAGATCGAATATATCAGCAATTAGAACAAATGTAGGCTTAAATAAACTGTATTTAAAGCATAGCATGTGAATAGTCAAAAATAATTAGGTAAAAATAAATAAAAACATTAGATTCATGATTTTTTTTTTGCTATAATCTAGCTATGGCTGTTACAAGCAGTAGCCTACTTCACTGCTACAAGACACTGTTTGTTAATGTTCACTTTCAGTGAAATCAAATGTTGCCTTATAGCAACTGTTTGGATCTTGCAAAAAGCACTGGAGGACCTAAAGGGACTGCCATGATGTTCAAGCGATCTACTTGTGGGAAACTGCACTTGTAAAATCAAAAATAAACCCTGCGCTAGATAAACATTAGACTTTAAAATATGACAAATTGGACCCATCAGCTTACTTAAAACAATAAAATAAAAACAATCATATGAAAATATTGTTTTGCTGGAATATTAAAGGACATTTTGAAATCCTCACCAGGTTTTTCCATTGACTGTGATGGATTGCTTTGGGTGCACCAGTGTGTCTCCCACCTGGCAAGAGCATTGTGAGGCTGGCACACACTGATCCCGGTCATTCAGGAAAGTTCCTTTGGCACAGCCGCAGCCATCCGTTGGGGTAAACTCAATGCCACATGTTAAGTCTGACTGACTAAGAGAGCGGCAGGTGCGACGACAGCTTGTCATTTCGTATTCATACACAAAAGTAGCAGGGCAGCCAGTTGTGTAGCGCTCTTTTCAAAGGAAACAGGTTCACTTGTTTAAATATTATAAATGAATAAGGATTTTTTTTATTTCACATTTGAAAGTTTGGGTTTAACTTACGGCAAATGGTGTTCCTCCATCCTTGCAACAGGATGCCTTCAGCAGCGCATGCATGGACATAAGAGGATATAGCAGCACACATGCACTCCTCACTGCTATGACCGGCACAGGTGTCATAAATACAAGACTGCAGAGAGAAATGTTAAGTATGTAAAATAACCCTAACACATGAACACATAGATTAGACTGCAGACAAAAACAAGATCTGCTTACTTTCTGATAGTATTCTGGGTTTATTTCAGTATGACACTTTGCAAAAATCCCTTTTGGGTCTGACAGCATCCCACACCAGTGCTTGGCATAATTATCTACAAACACAAATAAACATATTTATTTGGGTACATTGAGAAAATGATATTGAAATATAAAGTACTATGTATGTGACCTACCTTTGTCTAAGCTCGATGAGCAGGGGTCCCCAATTATGTTTGTAACATCTGGGCAACTTGGCTTAGTCTTCCATGTGTTCACAAATGCCCACGCTGTTCCCTCAATCAATCCATTTGTGGTTCTGAAGTCATCAGCTTCCACATCATTAAAATCTCCACAAAGACCTGGACAAGATATGATTCCTTAACACTTAATAAAACATTCATTGCAAAATGTGGATGTTTTTACACTATTACTATAAGAAGTATAACAAACCCATGAGTTTTCCTTTATTTCGAACACTGGCTTTGATGTAGACCTGCATAATGGGTTTTAGCTGAATCTCAAGATCAAGCCCGTATTTGGTGTGGATTACAATGAAGAATGTCGATGGGCTGAAGACTGTTATGTCATCTGCGGGGGAAACACACGTTTTTCATTATGAATAAAGAGACTGTTTAGTTTATTTGAGCAAACTTATGTAACACTGAAAAAACTGAAAAGTTGAGTTTAATTAAATGTATTATGTCAACACATTTAACAAAACTGTATTAGGTTAGGTGAAAGCAATTATATTAAAGGGGACTTATCATGCAACATGCACTTTTTTATGTATTTTATACATAAATACATGTATGTGTCCCCGGTGTGTCACGGAACTCACACAGCGTCAGAAAAATAACACCTTCTCTCTTTTCCTCTGTACCCAAATCTCTAAAAACGGGGTAACAACGGAGCGGATCCAGATTTGCGTCCAATATGATGTAATATCGGCAATGCGGACCCACGGCCCTATCAGAAACGTTGCTATCAGAAACAATGCCCGACTGTTTTCGACGTAATATGGTCTTTGTTTACATTAGCAAGCATCGCTAACACTCAGAGCTAATCTGTACTGGAGAGAGTATGTGTGAAGAAGCAGGAAATAAAAAGGAACTCACCTTGTGGTAAACCGGCAAGAGAAAAAGCATTTGATACTGTTTCAGAAATAATCCTTGATGTGGTTTGGACGTTTCATCATGGCAGTATGTGCCGGTAGAAATCTCCCGCATGAGCAGGCATAAGCTCCGCCCCCTCTTTATTTATTTTATTTTATTTATTTTTTTAAAGCTTTATAACCAGAATCAGCACTTTAGTAACAGGAAGTGAAATAGAGGGATATGACGCATGGCTAGAATGGGTGATCTGTTTAGTATTTTGAGCAAAACACTTCAAAACATAGTTTATATATTTGTATATATCTGAGACCTATGCTATAGCCTAAAAATAGTATGATATGTGACCTTTAAGTTGTACCAATTTAAACTTAAAATGAATGCTTTCAAGTAACCTAATAGTTTTGTTACATTTGTTGTCATAATGCATTTATTAAAGTCAACATTTCATTTTTTCCCGTGCATGACTTATTAGAAAATAATAGCTCACCCATGAAAAGAGGCAACGGAGTTCTCATTGTGTTATATATAACATGTCCGTTAGCTTGCACTACAATCTTCTGCAGTGGGAAACAAATACAATATTTCAAAAACTTCTGGGTAAATATAAACTTTTTCAACAGATAAGAAATGGAGAAGATCATAAACATAGTTTTTCTTTATTAAGAGAAAACCATAACACACTGTACCATGTTTTGAGGCAGGTTTAGGGTGACTGCTCCCAGGCAAGTTGATTTTTTTGATATTTCACATTTGGCAAGGTCACCATGGACACTGAAAGTCCCATTAGCTTCCTGAAGTCAAGAAGATACAAATGCACATGGTTACAATTGGTTTGCTTATTTACAAAGATTGCGATCTTTTTTAAAGGATGATAACATTTAAATATGAATGCCTCACCTTGGAGAGGACATAAGAGCAGTCTCCATGGAAATTATATATTTTATCATCATAGGTGGAGATGTGGTAGCCCCCCAGTATGGAGCAGATACCTGGACAGTCCATATCCATACATTTCCACTGACCCTGGGTACAGGTGCTGCAAACAGAGTTCACTAGATCAAACAAATCAGCTTGAATACAAATTTGAATTTGAAAATGATATTCAAGTCAACCATTACCATTTTTGACATGCCCTTGAGTATGATTCTCCTGGTTTGTATGACTTGCCATCGTGTGTGCAGGAGCATTTGTCAAAAGCAACACACCCACTTTGTGTTATGTCATCAAAGACAGTCCCTTAAGAAAAACATAATAGTCAGGTCTGTGAAGTAAACTGCAAACCCCATTTAGAATTTGTACACAATATTTCATTTAAACAGTAACTAATTTTTTTGTTTTTTACAATGGATATTTTCTTAATACACTCTCTGATGTAACAACTGTATACTCAGGCAAACCCAAATGAAGGCATATTTCATGGTAAAAAAACAACTAAAAACGATTAAAAAGCAATACAAGTTTACAAATATTTGGAATCAACACAAACTGCGTTGAATCCACCTAATTTAGATGTCTTTGTCCATGGCCTGACAACTTTCACCATTTATTTTAATGGCAATGCACATGTAAAGCCAAACTAGGGACAAGAGTTGAAAATTGACCAACCACAAACATCAGACATTAAACCGGATTATACCTTTGCACTATATTATACTACACAGTTGTATATGACACGTAATTTAAGCTATGTCCAATGTAGTATCTCAACTGGGAGCTGAGAAATGTAAACTTCACTTCATTAACAACATTAATTCAGTATTTGTAGACAACTAACTTATTGACTGCAATTTAACAGCATGAATTATTAATTATGCACACAAATAGCAAAAGTCAAGAGCCAAAGAAAGGTATGTACAAATAATGAAAAAATCACTTGTGTAAAATGAGTAAACCCTTTAACATTTCAGTTTTCCCCCCTAAGTTTGTGGAAAGAAAACTTACCAGATGGACAGAAGCATCCGTCTAGGCAGTGATCCTCACATACTTCGCTTCTCTGGGGGTTGCTGCAGGTGTCAGTACAAGGACTACCACATTCTTGATACTCCATGTTAAAAGGGCAGGTTTTTGCTATTAAAAAAAACGTCATTTAGAAACAGTGATTTTAAAATAATGACATACAAAAGATGATCTAAATGTTCTGATTGCTGTTCTTACCACACATTTGTGCAGTCTTCCATTTGTGTGGTTTCCCGCCTGCATGAGCGCACTGACGGGAGTACTCTGATATGGTCGAACACAAGCATGTGGTACTGCTGTTACAGCTGCAAATGTCCTTCACACACGCTCCGATGAAAGAGTCCTTATCAATCAGGTTATTACAGCTGAGGAAGGCAGGGCCTGACAGCAAGTTTGAGCAGAGGTCGATCTGGGGGTCAAAGTATATGTTGTATTTAAATTGTACCTACATTTCATTTAATAATAATAATATTAATGATAATAACAGGAAAAAGAAGAGGAAGAAGAAAAAGAAGAAGAAGAAGAAGTGCAACATATTTAAACAAAGGTAAATACACATTAAAAAGACAGTAGATGATATAAGTGAAAGGTCATTTGAGTTGTTTGAGAATTCTTTTAAGCAAATTGACATACTTGATTTTCACAGGTCTGTTTGTCTTGAGGGGAGCTTTTTTCACAGTCTTCGGTAGGACCATTGACTTTCCAGGTCTCCTCAAAATAATCAAGGCTTACAGTCTTCCCTGCCGGAACAAGAGGTTTTATATGAGCAAATGTAAAGATTTTGTGCAGATTGGTTTGCGCTTTACTATTTAGTATTTACCTTCTTTAAAGAACTCATCATAAACCTGGACTCCGTTGTAGTCACCGCACAGGCCACAGGTCTGGTTCTTGAATTTAGCATCCAGCTCAACCTAGAAAACAGATTAAAATTATTTTTATTTTATCATTATGCACATTTTCAGAAATAACTTCCTTTGACTTGCTACGGATTCATTCTTTATGTCTATTGAATCAATTCTAAAAAGTGAATGCTTTCATTTGATTATTTTCCTTAGTTATCAAAATATCTTTCAAAAGCAATATGAGTTATAATTTGTGCAATAGAAAGCACATGATAAATGCACTTACCCAGAGTGCGTCTTCTTCATTCCACATGATGACCACGCCCAACTTTGCCTCGATTTTGACATAGGAGACAGTCCTTTCGGCTGTAATGCCATACCGGCTGAATGGTAAAGTGAAACTAAAGGGGGACAAAAATAAATCATCACAGTTAGATGACATCAACCATCACTGCAACCCGTATATCAGCTGGTATTGGAAAGTAGTTTTGACAACAGACTCACTGTTCATTATTGACTTTGATGGAAGTCTTGTCTAATTCCACATCAGCCCCGTCCAGTCTCATGGTGACCCTCTTTATGATGGGGACCCCATTTATCTCCTGCCGTTGGAACTGAATGTTAAAATTTTCGTAGGTTCCCTTACACTGGGACGCAAGGATGTAGTTGCAAGGTGAGGGAAGCTGGAAGAAATCTCCATCGAACGTCTTGAAATGATGGTTGCCCCATGTACTGCAGATCTTTTCATTGTGAGCTGGTCTCAATTCTAGTTTATGGAGACAAATAACATTTTAGTGGAAACTGAAAATGATGTTTGTTTTGTTATCTCGCATCTTCAAACAAAAAAGACAAATCACCTGTAATTACTGGCATTTGGTGCATGGTCTGAACTATGACTGAAAAAAAAGACACATGATCAATATTGTCAGAAAAAGATGCTGTTGATATTTGTATTATACAGTATGCACATGAAAAAACACTTTTTCAGAATAACAGAAAGAAAACATCTAAAAAAACACATCTAGTTGTTAATTTCACTACTCTTTGTTCATTTGCATCTGCAGTTCTTTTTAAGTATAAAAAAATCCCTCATTTACACATTTTAACACCATATCAACTATTGAATAAAAAAACATTTTAAACTAAAGGATAAAGAGTAACACTAAATATATAAAGATAGACTTATTAATGCAGGTAATCAGCTGGTGATGTTTAATGCTGATGTATTAATATGCTGTTATTAAATTATACAATATGCTCCAACAGCTGTTACCCCAAACCCAATTCTTCCCAGGATAGGGTCCTTTTTACTTTAAATAAAGCACAAGGCATTAAGGTTAGATTTGATATACGCTGCTCTCTCTGTGTGAGTTGAGATGACATACCGGTGCTGGCGGCAGGTGGTAAAAGGCAAAGAGTGAGCCATGGTATCACCAATTCGAGTAGCATCTCGGCTGCTCTCATGATCCTCATCCTGCTCCTGACCGGGATGGCTGAACCAACTGATCCTACTCGAAAAAATATCATGTAATATAGTTCATTGGGTGTTTGCTGTTAAGGAGGGGTCTAATAGACATTTTGGGTGTCAGCCATTGTGGTCATTTTCACCAGTAAGATCACACCCATGAAGAGCTTATCACAACATTTCATCCTCATGTGCCTCAAATGTTGTGATAAGCTCTTCATCATAGTAGTGAATCAGTCACTCTCAGTCTGCATAGTTTTTTGTTGAATTTTGATCTTTGGTAAATTTACCAATCTTATGTTAACATAAGTCCTATAAGCAGGGGTGCACACAACTTTTTTGCCCTGGTTCTCAAAGGAGCACCTGGAGATGTTGCTTGGTGCTCATCCTTAAAATGAAATAAACCGTAACTTTTGAGGGGTCTTGACTTTATTTGCCAGACACACAGCACTGAACACACATGCAGAGGTGAACACAGAACACACATGCAGAGGTGAACACAAGACAACATTAGCATGACCAGTAATCCTACAAGCTGTCATCACTTCCCTCCTGACTGTTCTCCTCACTGTCTTCCTCTCTGTCAGACATGGTAGCTGTCTGCGATTAGCTGCTGGTTTTGGGTCGAAAGTCTCTGTTGTCATCTTAGAAAAGTGGATGTAATCAAATAAGTATGTGAACATAACCAATAACCTACCATAGCCAATAATAAATTAGTGTAACTTATTTTATTTATGTTGTTCATTCATATCTTATTTTACCTTAACATTTATTTATTTATGCATTTGTTTGTATCTCTCCAGTTTTAAAGGATATTTTTGGTTACTAACCTATAGTATACATTGGAATGATTTCAAACATGTTTATCCCAATAATTATAAAGGAGTGCCTTGGTGTGTTTACATAAATTGTGACCAAACCGTTTGAACTTAGACTAAAGTGAACTATCTAAACACTCAGAGTCCTTTACCTCACTGAGCTGTAGTAGCCTATCAGCCTCTCAGTCTGACTGGAGAGGACTCTCCCTCCACATTATTGTAGAAACATCTTCTTCTTATATCCGTTATAGCAGCTAGCACCAGATTATATTAACAACAGCGCCGGTACCGGTGCACCCTCCCTCGCTCCCTCGATCACTCGCATTTG